>NC_134407.1:130832425-131467056 GCF_038048845.1 Mixophyes fleayi
TGGCTGAAAATAAGTGTACTTACGACAAACAGAGGAAGCTTTGGCATTGGATCGCCCTTACTTTACATGGCCTACGTTAGTCCGACCATTCCCTTACCCCATCCACCTATGAAATCGTCAACAGTGGTAAGAGACAGTCAAGTGTGGACATGAATTGCGTTCAGTTGCTTACATTGGCGTAATGTCTGTTTATGGGCACACGCAGAGCTATTTCACATACAATACGCTACGCAAACGAATGTACGTCCGAACATGGATCAGGCACTATATGTAGATTTTAGCAGGGCATTATTTTTGGTTTGATTTCAGAACATTTTGAAAAAATGTCAAAATGGTTGCTGTTTTATTATCGAAATAAAGGTTTTATGTGACTAAATTGCAATTGTTTTCATTGTATCTTTTCTCCATCAGTTTTGATATTGTGTATTTATAAAAATAAAGGTCTGAAAACTAGGGCAAATACTTTTAAGAAGTAAGTGTGATAGATTTACCATGCAAAATATGCCATACAAATAAGTATATCAAAAGTACACATTGCTACATTCCTACAGATACCACTCTTTGACCGTAGCTGAGATGTTGCACATGTGAAGCCCATTTACACTTCAACTATGCTTCTAAAATGCCTCTATATAACCTGGAATGTGATTCTTACCAACAAAAAATGATTATTGTGACCTGCCTCATGTTCCTCCCTCCTGGACTTGGCAGTATAACATTAGAAATCCCACAAAGGTTCATTTACGGACTGCAAAATCTGGGCCCTGCAATGCTCATGTATGTATGTCTATTTCTCTGCCTGCTGTATTTCTTTGTGCACGTTTACTTCCTGGACTTGGAAACGCCCCCGGAAAAGAAATCTCTACCTATTTCTCTAGGTTGTTGGCTAAAACTGTAAAGGGCGCATGGCGGGAATGGTAAAAGTCCAAACGACATCCACTTTAATTTCAACTTTTCAATTTTTCTCCACAAATGCTGCTGCTTATATTAATCATGAGCGTGAGGAGAAATCGGGACTGTGTCCCTTTTGTGTGATTTTTATTACATGTTGAAGTCTGCTTAGAGATGCGATTTTCTTCAGAAATGCAAAGTCCGTCCTGTTAGAATAGAGGCATAGGGATGACACAAGACCTCTGAGTTAAGTTCTTCCGAGTAAGAAAGACAGTGTGCCCTTCCGCAAATCAGTCAGTTCCCCTGTAAATGCTTCCCACCCCTTTACTTCATTTAAATAATCCTGTAAGGCAAAACAAAATCTCAATTTTGCACCTCAGTGTAAAAGTAGAATGCTTGCTCCCCTGAATTTCCCCCATGAATTTTAGAGTTGCATGCAAATACAAAGGATTGGTCTTGGGAATTTATAACATAACAGAACTCTCTGTCTTGGCATGGATCATTTGCAAGCATTTGGCTGGAGACTTTCTAACCCCCAGAGAGAAATATTTTTTTTAGCTGAGCAGTGTACACCATTTTATAGTAAGTGTATAGAGATATTTTCTGTCTTTTAATGTGTTAAAGATAATGCACTAGAGGATTCCTTTTTTTTCTTCTTCTTTCATTGGGACGGGTTGTGGAGAAAAAGATTACAGGAATATGGAAAAAAGAGCGGTGTACAGGATCCATCAGTAATGATAAGTCCTGGAGAGGGATTGATATGTAGACATGTGATAAATAGCAACCAATCAGATTCTAGCTGTCATTTTGTAGAATGTACTAAATACATGATAACTAGAATCTGAATGGTTGCTATAGGCAACATCTCCAGTTTTTCAAACCTGCAGTTTAGCAATTATACCCCATGGTCTTTATATCATGTTAGTGTGATTGGTAAGACACGAATTGGGCATGAAATTAATGGAATTTCACATTTGTTGAATACATTTTTTTTTAAGTTGGAAGAATTTTGAATTTTGAATTGTTTCTAATGGAGCAACTAATTTTTGACATTTGACATTTCAAATGTTTGATTTGATTTGATCACATACTTCACGGCTGTTTTTCCACTGCCACCAGACACATGCATGTTTTTGGAATTGTTCTTTTCTTGGTGGGGACATTCTTTATCACTTATGTGGAGGTGGTTTAGTATTAGTTCATTTGTTGTTTTTTTTTTGCATACTATACTTTGTTTTTTATTCCTTTTTTCTCTTTTTTTGGTATGTTGCATATATGGGAGTAATCGCAACATCAAAGGAGAAATGTCTTCACTATTTATCAAGATATCCCTCGGAGGACTATGTCATCTCTTTTTGAAGACTTTTACTGCAGCTATACACTTCACCTGAGACTTGCATTGAACTAATATATTAATGTTTGTGTTTTTGAAGCGCCATTGCCTATCCCATTTTGATTGTGTTGACATACATTTAGGTACATTTTTATAAACATACAAAAACATTTTTATAAAAGTATCTTTGGTGTGGACATATAATTTTTTTGTTTGTTTAATATTTATAGTAACAACCATACCGGGACATGGCCATCTCCTGATCTTCCTTATAGTATAAATGTTGAAATTCTGACCGCGATATAATTGCGAAATTTCACTGCGTACACAAAAATGTTTCATCATGCTTCAGAAACCGAGTTTTTCCCTCGGCACCGCAATTTGTCAATTCTCTCCCAATAAGACAGACTTGTGACGTTTTTCTACATTTAAAAGTTCTGTTTATATTCTATGCATATATCTGTTTATATGTACTGTTTTTGTTTTCTGCAAATGTTGTCGTTTGTGACCACATTTTTGTTATGAAACACTTGATTGTGGTTTTCTTTTTTTAAATACTTCAGAACATTTTTTATAAATGTACCTTAGAGATAACAATATACAAACATGTTATTTGTGTAATTTAACAGGGTGTGCATGGTTAAAAGCGTATGGCACATTAAGGCTCATTAAGGTTCATTTAAAAAGAAATGTTGCGCTACATTTATTTCTGCAAGTGTGCATAATTGTCCACTTTCTGGGTCTTTAAAAACACCCTATAAAATCTGCTCTCACATTTGCGGATGTGACGGAAGATGCTTGTGTTGCACACAATAACAAAGTGCTATATAGCAATGCTTTACTCTCACCCCATTTCTCAATGCAAACTTCTTCAGTTTTATCCTAAAAATACTGCCAGGTCTCACTTCCTTTATGTCCTCTCACTCTTATGATTGAGACTTTAAGATTGTTTATTACATTTGCACTTTTTGTGTCTGAAGCTTTTTATTATATTGGTCAAAGCACTCCTAGAAATGTGCTTTTGCGCAAAAGTGCAATTGGAAAGTTTAAAATGTACCACGTTTTTTGATATATATACCAGTGATGGAAGTGGGGGTGTATACAGTGGTATACCACCTCGGCATCTCTGGCCCGCTGAAGATGTAAAATTCCAGTCCCTTTGTGGCGACTTATTTGCACCAAAGTAGATGCCGCCATCTTGCCCATAAATCCATGCACATGCCTTTTAAAACTGCTGCATTTACGCAATAGTAGGTGTGTGATATCACAAAAAAGCATTTGCACTTTTAGAAACAACAATTAGAGTTATTCCCTTTAGTTGCAGTCATCTTGAAGACTCCCATCTCTGCTGGGTGTACTATCAATGTATGTATTGAGCTGTGTGTCTGTGATGTGCCTATCAGTCCTGCTGATATGCAGCATCCGGTGTTTTCAGTGCGCAGTGATCTTGTGACTTGAAATACTGCTGCTCCCATTTAACTCTTAATACACCCTAAATCGATATCAGATGGAAAATTGGGAAGCTGTGTAAAACAGGGAGAGCCAAGGGACAGTAGTGTTACAGGGATCTGCAAACCAGTGGAAAATCTATATCACACATTCAATTATCCTTTGTATAAATTCTGATCAGTGACAAGGCGGGTTGGAAGCCTCTATAAATCAGTATGTGATGGGTAATGCATTTCAAATATTTGGGATTCATAATCCCTTAGCGATCATTGATGATGCTTATGGGAGCAGTTTATGTCCAAACATGGACCCGAGTTCTTGACCTCTTCTAACAGATTAATTGATGGATGTTTAAGGCAAACAATATCCTGTGGTGAAGTTTTAAAGTCTTCTTGCGCTCTGTTGACTCACCGCAGCTTGCCAATCGTGGTGCCTTAAATATACCGACAGCTATAGCACTCATTGACTTCTGGTTTTTGGATTAAAGTGGATTTTTTTATCAAGTTTGAATCATTTATAGTTTAGTAATGGCTGTTTCTGAATTAATCCTATTACAGTTTGCTGGAAATACTTCTGCTATTTTCTACAGATTTGGACTGAAAACCAACACTGTGCAGAATTTAAGGTATATCTATACACTAAATATATAATATATGGCAGTGATTACCAACCGGTCTGTCAAAATTTTTATTGGTCACAATAATGCATTAAAGAAATGCAATGGGGATTATGTGTGAGCTTATGTGTTAATAGTATATTAAACAAATTAACTGTAATTTAGCTTTGTTGTCAAACATGCTTTATATGCCTATGAATCTGGCTTTACTTATTACATTATTTTAAACCAGAACGTGATGCAGTATATATAGATAAAGCTATATATTTATATTGTAGGAATTACCAAATGAGTGACTCCATACTCCGGTCTTCTTAACAAGTTGCTGTTTTCTTTCGTCACAACAACACTGCAACATAATCATCAAAATTTCCAACGCTTTCTGACACTAGCTAAGCCCACCAGCCCAAGCTATGCCCAGCTGCTATTCAGCGTTGGAAGCCCCGCCCACCAGATCCCACAATCCTTTTATTCTCACATCGGCAACCACACCCATGTTGTGCACCTGTGAGAAAAATTATTCCTTAAGGTAACAGCAGGATCCTTAACCCTGTCAGTCCTATTCTGGTTACCAGACCATAGTAAATTACTTCCCCTTAGTTTTGCCATACTTGGCAAATTGGATTCTTGTCCTGGTAGGGATGTCCTTTTTTACCAACTCCGCCTCTTCTTGCCACCCTGGCGAGCGCATCTCTACGTGACAGGGCTTGGCATTATTATGCAGAGCCCCAGTCCTAAGTTCCACCATAAAGCGAAAGGGATGTAACGCGAGGAACCAATGTGTGACTTTGGTATTCACCTCCTTATTGGTGTGCATCCATTGTAACGGAGCGTGTTTGTTAAACAGGATGAACTCTCTACCAAGTAGGTAGTACCAGAGTTCCTCCACTATCCACTTAATGGCCAAACACGCCTGTAGTGTACTTATTTTCCCTCAGGAAGAGTTTATGGCTTAGGAAAAGAACCAGTCTCTCCTCAGTCTTCACCCTCTGGGAAGATACTGCCCCCAGACCCGTTCCGGCTAAATCTGTATGAAGAAATAACATTTCCCTAAAATTAGGTGCTTGTAGCACCGGTGAGGTACACAAGGCTTCTTTCAAATCTTCCCAGGCAAACTCCAAAGGCTCAGACCAAATTAACTTATCTGGGTTGTTTTGTTTTAAGAAATTCTGTTAATGGGGCAGCTAGGAAAGCAAAATTTTGGATGAACCATCAGTATTACCCGACCAACCCCAGGAAAGTCTGTTGTTGAGACTTCCTTTCTGGTTTAGGCCAATTCCTCACAGCCTCTGCCTTATCCACCTGGGGTTTTACTTTCCCCCAGCCGACCACATAACCCAGATACTTAGCCTCTGCCATGGCTAGTGCTTCAAGGGATAAGCCAGTGACGTCTTAATGACTCCAAAGCCGCCTCCACCTTGAGAAGATGGGACTCCCAGTCCTGACTGTAAATAACTATGTCATCAAAGTAAGCGGTGTCGTATTCCAGGTGAGGCTTTAGCAGTTTGTCCATTGCTCGGTGGAAGGTGGCTGGTGCCTCATGCAGGCCAAACGGCAACACCGGGTACAAGAACTGCCCTTCAGACGTCGAAAAGGCTGTCTTGGTTTTGCCTGCAGTAGGAGTGGTATCTGCTAGTACCCTTTTGTTAATTCTAAGGTAGTCAGTTATTGACTACTGGCCAGATTCTCCACAAACTAATCCACACACAGCATAGCATATGTGTCAAACCTAGACACTTCATTTAATTTCCTGAATTCGTTACAGAAGCCGATGGCCCCCGAAAGCTTTGACACAAGGAATATGGGGTTAGTCCACTCACTGGAGGACGCCTCCACTACCCTGAGTTGAAATATGTCTCCATTTCTCACTTTACTGTAGCACTTTTTGCCTCAGGTATTCTATACGGTCGTTGCTTAACTATAACCCCTGGTGGGGTGACAATGTCATGTTCAGTTATTTTGGTGCTCCCTGGAATACCTTTAAAAAAAAGTCGTTATTCCAAGGTACAATTTTTAATGCTTGATGTCTCTTAGTCGGTGTGAGGGAAGACTCCACAGGGACTATGCAGTCGGTTTTTACTGCTCCCAACGTTAATTTCAGGGATTCCTCCACCCACAGCTTTAACAAGTTAAGGTGATAGGCTTGCTCATTTCGCCATCTGCCGAGCTGCCATACCCGGTAATTTACTTGAATTTTGAGCCATATTACCTCATAAGAACCTTGCCAATGTGCGTACAATTTGCTCTTGAGTTGGGACCAGGGAAAGCACCTTGTCACCTGGTTTAAAGGTGCAGAAGGGGGATCGGGTGTCATAACCCTTCTTTTGCTGTCCCTGTGCTTCTGTTAGATGTTGCTTTACCAACGGACCGATCTGTTGTAGTTGATCGTATAATTGGGCCACAAACTGTACTATATTTGTCTTCTTGGGTCCTTGCTGTTCCCACCCTTCTTGGAGTATATCCAGAAATACGAGGGTTGTCTCCCAAATAGAAGATCAAAGGGACTTAACCCCGCTGATGCCTCGGTATCCCAATCTCTCTTATTCTGAGGCTCATCTAATCATTTGATTCAGGGTACTATTAAACCGCTCAACTAAACCGTTGGTTTACAAGTAATAGACTGAGGTCTGTAGTCTTTGTACCCCTAGCAATTTACACTTCTCCTTCATTAATCCTGACATGAAAGGAGTGCTCTGATCTGTAAGGATTTGTTTTGGGATTTTAAGTCGAGTGTACATTAATAGTAACTCTTTTGCAATTGTAATTTATTTAATATTTCGAACTGAAATTGCCTCAGGGTATCGTGTAGTATAATCAAGAAATACCAATGCATATTGTTGCCTTCGGGCATCTTCTCCAAGGGACCCACTAAGTCCATAGCAGTTGGCTAGAATGGAACTGGATTTATAGGGAGCGGTAGCAGGGGAGTTTGATAGTCTGGTTTAGGGGCAGTCCGCTGTCATACTGGGCAGGCTTGACAGTACCTCTTGACTGCCATGCAGATTCCCAACCAGTAAAACCTCAGGAGCACCCGATTTAGAGTCTTCTTCTTTTCCAAATGCCCCCTTCAAAAGATGTGTATGAGCTGTTGTTAATACCAAAGGGGCATATACCTGTAGCACCAAGAGTCGATTAACTATTTTCTCCTGTACCACAACTACCCTATATAGTAGTTTCCCTTTTTTTATAAAATGGGCGGTCTCTCAACCTTCCATACTTCATTCACCTCCACCACATATTTATAAGCATTATCCAAAGCACTAACTTTAACCCTAGAGTGATATAGTCCTGGATATCTTCTCCACCTGCTGGCAAGGTTTCTGTTTCCTTTCATGTTTCTCCAGTTGGGACTTTTCTGTCCTGTCTTCTGGAATGTAACGTCGGTCTAGTTACAGACAAAGCCTGGTTGCGGCTTCTCGGTCACTATCTCCAGTTCCGGGGTATGAAAGACAGGATCAAGTAGGGTCGGATGTCTGGCCAGTGACTCAGTTGCTGGCATGTCCTGACCGACAGGGTTGACTATAATTTCCAGGAACAGGGGAAAGTCTCGCCCCAGAATAGGTGGTCTTGGGGCAGTCTTGGGGCTATCGCTGCTACCACTTGCACTGTTCGTCCCTTGACAGTAGTGGGAAGAAAGACACGTTCATATTCATTGGTGACCCAGTGAATGCTTAGGACTTTCACTAATGGTAGCCGGGTCAACAGGCCTTATGTAACCACAGTGCCGGATACCAAGGTAATTTCACTACCCGACTCCACCAACGCTAACACCGCCTGTTGCTTTATCAGAATGGCCGGAACAGCAGCAGGTTCCTGTGGATGAGGACATGGTAAAACAAGCAGGAAACCTGGGGCCTAGTGGAACCACTGAACATTCCATCAGTTGTAACCAATTTGGACAATGCCTCCAGAAGTGCCCTGCTTGTCTCACATCAAAGCACCTCGCTGTGGTCACCTTATGGTCTGTTCCAAACTCTGATGTGTTGTTTTGGCCTGAAGTCTGGCCTGACAAATTTCTCAGCTGTCCGGGCCATATTTTCGACAGCATAATACCGGTCAATGGCTCTCACAAGCTACTCATACAACTGAGGGGCAGTCTGTAGAAGCCATTGCTGCAATTCCCAACTTAGAAATGTTCGCAATGACCAGTATTTCTAAATTTCTGCCCGGTGTATTTCGGTCGGACTCCAACCAATTCTTTGTTTATTTTGTCAGGTCTGCCAGCTGGGCACAGTTTGTGGATCCTAGTTTAAACCGACTGTCATAAAATCAGTGTGCCTGTCACCCCTATCCATGCCAAGTATGCAGGCTTTAGCTGTTGAAAGACCGTTGTCTGGTCTTCAGGCATAGCCACATAGGCCCGCTATGCTTCGCCTGTCAAATAAGTAGACAGTTTTGCCACCCATTCATCTGTTGACCATTTAAGCTAAGTGGCCGTCCTTTGAAATGACAACAGAAACACCAATGTCATCCGAGGGTGTCATCTTATGCATAGCAGCCGACTCTTGCTTACTCTGTCGGAGCTGACTGAGCTCCGACAGAGTAAGCACGTAGCAGTCGGTTACTCTTCACCTGCTAAGATTTGGCTCTACTGGGCCTGCTGCCTGGTGGCCACATTAGTTAAAGCTCTGAGAATTTCCTCCATCTTGTTATTTAAGCTGGTGGAATAGCGAAACTGTGTCTCCCTTAACATGCGTCGACCAACTAATTTGTGACGAAGTGTAACAAAAGGAAAAAGGAAAACAAAACAAAAAAAACACTGCAGTTCTTTAACATTTGTGTATCATTAAAAATATGTATAATTATGCTGGAAAAACATAATTGAAAAATTCTTAAAATTCTAAACATAAACTTTGAAAATAGCAAAAGTAGACCCTGGCCGGTGCCATATTATCATGTAAAACTACACTTCTTTATATAAAGAACTTACATGTACAGAGGATATAAAGAGCCTACACACTGTTATTGAAATGCAAAGTGTTTGTGATATAAAGCATCAAATCAAGATAAATTATGTCCGATCTTTTTCCATCTTTAATGTGACCTTGCAACCAACACAATTCAAGTGAAAAGCATAGAAAATTATAAGAAAAATGGAAATAAAAAGCCTATATTAAGCTTATAGGTTGTATAAGTGTGCATTTCCTTTCATGATGGGGCTGTAGGTGAGTTAACCAATTACATTCAAAATCATGTTCAAAAGTAATTTTGCATAGACCTGCTAGCAATGAATGTGATTGTGTCTAACCCCAAATAAATGTCAGCTGTTACTGTTGGATTTCCTTGCAGTTTTAAAAACCTCTATGGGATCTCATTATTGAAAGGTACCAATCAGCAGTGGGTTATAAAATAATTCTAAAGGTATTAAATGTACCATGGATCACTGTGAAGACTATCATCAATAAGTTATATTGAGAAAATCTGCAAACACTGCTCTGTGGAATAAAGGATGCATTTTGTATACTGCCTTTATGGTTATGTGGTTTTCCACATCACAGGACATAATATACAACAAGAAGAAAGATTAACCCTGCCACACACAGGTCATTTAATTTTAAATGCAGGTTTATTAGTTGTCAACAGCAGAGATAAAGGACACTGTCTATCGTATAATTTTTTTGCTTTTCAAATGTATCCTTTGGCTGTAAGTACAACATATTATTTTTATGATCACAAAATAAATTGTTACAGTTGCAAATAGAAGCAGTTTTATCCCCTTATTTGTGAAATACTTTCAATTGCAAGTCATTTCAAATACCAGTGTACCCACCCAAATTGGTTCATTCTTATTTATTCAAATGAATCATTTGTAAGTGATATCTACAATAGCCTGATAAGAGATGCCGAAATCACGCTGTCTCACTAAAAATACTTTGTATAATTTCACTTTAAATTTGTGCTATTCGCAGTTTTCACTGTTTTATATGTCCATATATCCACTGATTGGAGAGTGCCTACTCATCCGGGAGGACTCCCCGAAATTTGTGAATCTCCTGGAGTGTCTGGGAGAGTTGGCAAGTATGGTTTAAGTTGTTTGAAATATTTTCTGGCAGGCAGGGTATGAGGCTTTTTTTTTGGGGGGGGGGCACAAAATGTTTTGGGGTGCAAAATTGTGACAGGATTAGGTATATTTTAGATTTCAGTTTATAAGAGAACAGTTGTTCTCAATAGTATTATTATTATTATTATCGTTTATTTGTAAGGCGCCACAAGGTTTCCGCAGCGCCGTACATGATACAAACAGTAGACTGTAAGGGTAAGACAGTACAGAACAATAAACACAAAGTACCAGTACTTCAGAAACTCCAGGTAGGCAGATACAGTAGAGACAGAGCGGAAGAACAGGTATGGAGACATGAGGGAAGATGGGCCCTGCTCATACGAGCTTACATCCTAAGGGAGTAAATAGAATACATGAAAGAAAAATGTAGCTAGGTTTTAATCTTGACATTTCCACGGTAAAGGCTGATGAGTCATCCTTGGGTGGGTGCATGAGGATAGGCAAGTAGGAGACACATGGTCAGCGACAGGCGCAGGAATGATAACTCCTCCGCTATCACATCTTCACTCTCAGTAGCGCTCATTCATGCCTCAGTTCCTCTACACAGTTCTGAGTTATTTATTTTTCGTAATATAACATTTTATTAAAAGCCACTCATGTAGCATACAAAACAAAATTATAACAATAAGTGGAAAACATTGAAAAAGACATCACATTCAATGATAAGAGAACAGCATACAAAATAGTCCTTAAGGATTAAATGATACTTAGAAGTTTTGAAAAAATAACTCAACTTTGATAACAATTTTTTATCACCTATTACAGCAACTCCAGGTAATGAAAATTATTCACGTCATTAACATCAAAATATCCACTATTTATCATAAATGCTAAGAGCATTTAGGCATAGATAAGTGGGAGTAAAATATAAGGGAAGAGGGAAGAAGGGATGAATTTGGTAGGGATATCTCCGGATCCGAGACCATAGCAGCCCAGTCCTAGGGTCCTACAGTTCTGATTTTAATGTAAACAAAATGAGGGACAATGATTGCTGTGACCCTTTCAAAAGTTAAGTGGATCTGAGTTTTGAAAACACCAAACATAACCATTGTTGGGTGGGGGTGTTAAAGAAACTGGATTTTAACTTAAAGACAAGTTTGTTTTCACCTATCATGTATTAGCCTGACTTGAAAAGCGAGGGGGTACTACAAGTGTATTAGCCCAAAGCGGCCTGAACTCTTAAACAGGACCTGCTGGCAGGAGGATCTATTTTAGCCCTAGTGTAGTAGAAGTGCAATTTCCAGACACCACTGAGAGGAAACCATTTCTTCAATTTTGTAGGGAGACTTTTTTTGACTCTGAGTAGGATATTTGCTGTATTTCTGTGTTTTTCATTAGGGCAGTTTTAACATTCTTCCATGTGGGAAAAGCTGCTATGACCAGATATTCCCTGATGGGCTAAGGTGAGTCACGTTCTGTAGCAAGGTGCGCTTCACTAATGGCAAGCCATCAATTGTGGTGTTTGTGCAATCAGAAAGTATTTCTAGTACAGAATACAAGGTGTATACACAAAACAACTACATTCCACATAACTTACATTGATTCTTGTTGATTCTTATGTCATTTATTATAGTCATGTTAGGTTTCATTTCCATTAAATAATGTTTTTACTCGTGTCCTCATTTTCACATCTAATACCAGGGTCAGTGAAGTCATATGCTGGTAATTGACTTTTTGTTTGACAGATAGTCTCAGTTAATGTACATTGTTAAAGTGGTTTTAAAACATGACAGTAATTGATGTAAGAATGTTTTTTGATTAGTATGCTTACGATTTTTTTTATAACCTCTGATCTTTCTGTGAAGTTGTACATCAAACAAGTTTTGGACCTACAGGGAATAGGACCAGATAGCCCTGCCCTCAATTTGGCAAAATATAAACACCCATATGTGCAAGGCTTAAATCGGACGAAATGCGTGTGCTTGACCTCGGCACACCGCTACTGCGCATTGCTTAGTGCCTCCGCCCCTTCCCACCCTATTCTGCCCTTCAAGTCATAGGCAGTCGAAAGTGTCATTTGCGTTTGCACATGAATTGGATGCAAGTGCGTTCACTGGCGTAAAGTCCATTTCTGGTAGAGATGGGCGGGTTCCCCTAGATCCGAATCCTACCGAATTTAGGGTATCCGAGTACCGAGCCTGCGCGGCTCGGTACTCCCGCCCATTCGGTTTTGAAATCAAGGCAAAACGTCATCGTGACGTATTCGTTTTTCTGAGCTCGGATCTCGCTAGATTTAAAAAGCATAAATCCCAGCCTCCACAGCAATCCATTGCCATTTGACAGGGAGAGAGCAGGGTTAGGTCACATTGGCTATATCAGCGCAGGGACAGTGATTGATTGTATTAAACAGCATTGAAAGCTTAATACCAGATTGTTACAGCAGTAAGAGGAGAAGAGAGGAGGGTTTTTTGTTCAGTTTCTGGCACTCCAAGTGCTGTTGGGGTGTCCCCCATTATTTTGCTGAAATTTATCTGGCTGTGAAAAAAGTATTATATTGCAGCACTTTAATAATAAATATATTTAGCACTTCCATTTGCTTTTGGGGTGTCCCCCATTCTTTTGCTGAAATTTATCTGGCTGTGAAAAAAGTACTATATTGCAGCAGTGTCAAAATCAATTTGTAGCACTACAAGTGCTTTGGGCTCAGAATGGATTCAAAGCAGTCCACATATGAGCAAAATGAGCAACCAGGTTCTGTCACCAGTCCTGATGGTAGTGTTCCCAGTACGTCATCTGGGAAAGGCGATGTCAAACTACACCGTCTCTTGAAATCATCCAAAAAAACACACACCAAAAAAAAAATTACTGTGTTGAAGCGAAAACGAAGTGTAACTGAGGAAAAGTTAAGTGCCGATAAAAAAAAAATTGCCAACATGCCATTCTATACACGCAGTGGCAAAGAGAGAATGAGGCCTTCACTTTTCTCTATTAGTGGCAGATCCAAAAATGTTACCGAGCCTACAAGTGGTGCACAACTACTGTTACGCGTCAAAGCCGAGCTGCAAGATAGCAGTAAGGCATTAGAGGATAATGTTTGCTCTGAATCACAAATGACACCAATCCCTGTGGAGAGTCCATCCAACAGTGGGATGTCTAATCGTGAGCATTCTGTTAGTGTACCCATAAAGAAAGGCCCTTTCAGCAGTTCTGCTGATGTGTGCCTGAACAGCCCGAGTGTAGCCGGTGATACACAAATTGAGGATGCCACATTGGAATTAGAGGAGGATGAGGGGGAGATTTGTGTAGGCGACGAGGGCGCTAATGAGGATGTTGATAAGGATGAGGTTGTTTGTGTAAGTCCTGCACCAGTGGCAGTAGTTCTGGCACGTGACAAGAAAAAGGCCATTGTCATGCCTGGGCATAAAACAAAAAAATCCACTTCTTATGTGTGGAATTATTTCTACCCAAATCCAGACAACAATTGTCTAGCCATTTGTAGTGTATGTCAAGCCACAGTCAGTCGAGGGAGGGACCTTAACCATCTTGGAACCTCATCTATGTTACGCCATTTAACTAGAGTTCATGGTAAAGTGTTGGGAAAAGCTGAAAGTTCTTGCAAAAAAAACCCCCAGCACTCCATCATCAGCTAAGACCCTCCGGTCACCGACATCCCGACGGCTACAAAATACACCCACCACACCATCCTCATCAATATCCTCAGTAGCGCTCCCACTTATTAAGGCTGGATGACTCCTGCACTCTAATTGATTCCTCTGAAGAAAGCGTTAGTCCCACTGCTGCTGCTGTTGCTGCTGCTGGGGGTGAATCGTCAGCCCAGAGGCAGGTCAAGAAAATGAGCAGTCCTACATTTCAGCAATTAACTGTGAAACAATCATTTGCTAAGGGAAGCAAATATGACAGCAGTCACCCAGTCGCCAAGCAAATCACAGACGCCATGGCTGCAATGTTAGTGTTAGATCTGCGTCCAATCTCCTCAATAAACGCAGCTGGTTTTTCACAGTTAATTGAGGTTTTGTGTCTACGTTACAGAATTCCATTGCGACACCATTTTTCCCATAAAGCTATTCCACAACTATACCAAAAAGTGTGTAAAAATGTAGAGATTGCGCTGAAAAATGCCATTCTGCCCACTGTCAACTTAACCACAGATATGTGGACAAGTGGAAGTGGCCAAACCAAAGACTATATGACTGTGACAGCCCACTGGGTTGGTCATTCACCTTCACCAGCAGGAACAGCAGCAGCATGTACACCACTACGTAACATTTGTCACAGGCAGGCCACTCTTTGTATCACCGGCTTCACTAACAGGCATACAGCTGACAATTTGTTACGCAAACTAAGAGATGTGATTGATACATGGCTTATACCACTTGGACTCTCCCCAGGATATGTCATTTCTGATAACGCCAACAATATAGTGCGAGCATTATAGCTGGGTGATTTCCAGCACATTCCCTGTTTTGCTCACACCATCAACTTGGTGGTGCAGAGCTTCCTCCGAAATAACCGTGAGGTGCAGGAGATGCTTTCGGTGGCCCGTAAAATTTCGGCCCTTTTCAGGCATTCAGCCACAGCATGAAGAAGATTACAGCAGGTCCAAGAGCAGTTTAACTTGCCCTGCCACCAACTTAAGCAAGAGGTGGTAACTAGGTGGAATTCCACCCTGTACATGCTTCAGAGGATGGAGAAACAGCGCAAAGCCATCCAAGCATATTGCAGAAACCATGACATTGGGAAAGGAGGGGGGATGTATTTCAGTCTTGCACAGTGGGGAATCCTTTCAGTGCTGTGCAAGGTGCTGAAACCAAACCATTTGAAGTTGTGACGTGTGAAGTGAGTGCAGACTCTGCTAGTTTGAGCCAAGTCATTCCTTTAGTTAGACTATTGAAAAAGCAGCTTGAGAAACTGAAGGAGGAGATGAAAGCAAGCAATTCAGCAAAGTATGTTGGATCAAGTACTTCATTCGCTTCACAATGATCCTCGAGTTTTTAAGATCTTGAACTCGGATCAGTACGTTTTGGCCACTGTGCTTGATCCAATGTTTAAGACCTACATTGAGTCTTTACCTGTAAATGAGCGAGATGTGAACTGTTGCAAGGAGCTATTGCTCAGCAAGTTGTCCGCTGAACTGGGCCTCGGCTTGACTACGTGTCTTTCTTTACTTTCTCAAGCTGCTGCTGCTCGTAAAAAATAAAATTTCCAAAAAAGAAGCAGGGAAGACGCAGGGAGCAGACTAGAACAATTTAACATCTGGGCTGGTTTGAAGGATTTTTCTAAAAATGTGTCACCTTGCCCATAACTCCATCCAATACGAGTATAAACATGCAAAGGATGGTGGAGGATTATTTTCAAGAAGTAATTGATATGGAAATGTCAGACAGTCCTTTTTCTTACTAGGAGGAAAAGCAGGCCATTTGGAAACCCATGTATAAACTTGCTTTGCAATACCTAAGCTGCCCACCCTCCAGTGTGTACTCTGAACGAGTATTCAGTACAGCCGGGAACCTAGTCAGTGATCGCCGTAGAAGGTTACTTCCAAAAAATGTGGAGAAAATGATGTTTATAAAAATGAACTACATCTTCCACGAGGAAGGCCTTCACCATCAAAGACATCCAAGCACTGACTGTTCTCTAATGGCGGATTCAAGCGGCGATGAATTGATAGTCTGTGATGATGACGTACACACTGATGCGGGTGAGGGTGAAGATCCAGATGATGACGATAACATCTTTTTAAAATGTTCTATTTAAATCTAGGGTTCAATCTACCCCCAAAGAGGAAAGGGACTTGGGGCATTTCCATATCACGTACCATCTTGAAAGGTTGCTGTTTTGGTAATTTCTCATTATGGGTAGGATGTCATACACAGACTGACCCCAAACTGCCTTTGTCCATTTCAAATAATATTGTACAGTCTATAACAGCTGATTTTTTTGTGTTTTCTACAACTGGGGGGGGGAGGGGGGGGGGCTATAGAGACAGAAACCAAACTGCCTTTGTCCATTTCTTTACATATTTAACTATAAGGGGCGTATTCAATTGTGAGCGTTAACGCTGAAAAACGAGCGCTCGAAAAATATTACCGTTTATATTGCTCGCGAAAAGCGTTAATACGGTAGTTTACTCGCGGAATTTCAGCTCGCAGCTCAGGGAGCAGCGAGCTGAAATTCCGTGAGTAATTACCGTATTAACGCTAAGATTTTTCGAGCGCTCGTTTGTTAGCGTTAACGCTAACAATTGAATACGCCCCTAAGTGTAGGGTGTAATATACACCCAAAGATGATGGCTGCATTGCCAATATGCATAGATGGAGAGGAAGACAATCTGGTTTGTGTGTAGAATTAATGAAGGCCTACCTACCAGGAATTAAACTGTTTTTTTGATAATTTATTAGCTTTACAATTACATTGCTTATCCAAGAAACAGGTGGAGCACTAAATTTGGTTATTTTAGACCCAAAAACATTGATTTTCCAACAGAATAACAAAACAAAACCAAAACAAAAACACGCAATGGCAGTTTTGCAAAACCAAAACACGACGGTAATCCAGATCCAAAACCGAATACAAAACCAAAACACGGGGGTCAGTGACCATCTCTAATTTCTGGGCATGTACAATGCAAAGGGACTTGTATCCGAAGATGAATCAGGCCCCAGGTGTGCATTTTATAGTGACAATGAGGCACACTACAACAAGGGTACCATTTGCATAAAATGTAAATATTGTGCATAGCAGCCCTCTGAACATTTGTGTGTTGCAACTACCGCAATGTGGACAGCTACAATGGATTGCACTCAAAACAAATTTGTCGGGGATATGATTCTGCAGGTGGAGTGGTGGTCAGTACTCTCTCCGTGTATAACCGGAAATGCTTTTGTCTTATGATATCTTCATGATATCTCAGATAGATCGCAGATAACTATCACAATAAATGTCAATTTATCTTTTTGTGTGGTGGTAAAGTAGGGTTGAGATGGGGGGGGTGGTTAAATTGGTTTTATTATGAAGTGAAAGTAGAAGGTGCCTCCTCTCCACTCCCCGCAGACTGGATTATACATTAAATACACAAACATTCCACACTTAAATGGGATTTGGTTTTTTTTCGGCTGGCATTAAATGGGAGAATGACACATTAAGTGTGGAATATAAATCTGGTGCTTTGTTACCTGTCCCCTGGCATGAGTAGAGCTATCCCGGCAGCTGGGCCTTTCATTGCATTCACTTCACGTTGGGAGGAATGCCGGGGCTGCTTTGCATAGCTATACATATCTTGATTTGTCTTGCACTGCGGCTGAACTGGAATTTGTCCTGGTTTTGTTCTGCGAGTGTTCCTGCGGAGATTTGCAGAAAGGAGCCCTGTATTTCCAATTAACTCCTTCTATAATCTCTTTTTAGAACTTCATAAGCATGCCCGTTGAGAGGTTGTAATATCAGCGAGGCCATGTGTAAATCGGCAGGCATCTACTCAACATTATTTTAATCGCATAAAAGGGTTCTTGTGTATCCATCATGTTTCATCTGTTGGTTACAAAACTGTTAACAAAACTACAAGTGGGAAAGCTTCTTTGTATTTTTGAAGCTGCTCTTTCTATTTATTTATTTATATGGTACAGATTTAAAAAAGCCACTCTGTTTATTTTAGTGAACAGTGTTATGAAGACCGTGAATATTGCAGTGTGTAACACACATGTTTACTCTTCATGTCAACGTAAGGCTTTCTTGACAGAGGTTGAAGGGCGGACGGGGTGACCTTGGAAGAGATGGAAGTGGGGATGGGGTGGTCTTGGCAGAGGTTGAAGCATAGATAGATAAAAGCTTTATATGCAGTGTCAAGAGTAGGGAACAGTGACCCGCCGAGCATTCACCTGCAGCCCCCCAGTCGACTGCTCCTGATCTTGCCAGAACAGGGGTAGTCAATTTCCGTGTCACATGAACTCCTCTGCAAAGTGCAGGAATGTCCGTGGCACCTGGAAGAAGTGGGAGTGCACTGTGTTCTGCGTCCTTCTTCTATGCGGACTCTTAGAAAGCTATAGGGCCACACATAAGGCCCTCCACCTCTTTTACGTTGCCCCTCACTGGTCTACGGTGTGAAGGCGCTTTGCAAGCTAGCAAGCGACACTGAAAATAATCAAGAACTAAATATAATTTTTAAACATGATACAGTGTCGGACTGGCTCATGAAGTGACTATGGGGAGAATGCCCACTAAAGGAGCAGGCCCAGCAACCAGGGGGTGTCATTTAGGTAAAGGGCAGGCAGCATTTAGGCCAGGGATGGGCAACCCAATATTCTTAAATGGCTGCAGATGTGTCCAGCCAACCTCAAAAGGGCCAATTTTACCCTTTAATTTCAAGAACAAACAAAACCCAGCCCCCAAACTACCTCGGCACTCCCATATCACTCATACCAAAATAGACCCAAATTACGCTCACTTGATCCAAAACTCCACCAGATGCCACACAGAACTGTTTATTTCTGGCGCTCTTTTCTGTGACGGTAAGGGGACTTAGATCAGTCTATAGTGCCCTGACTTTTATTTTAGGATTTAGCTTTGCATAAAATTAGCTGTGATTGTTGCGGTGACCCTATGTGTTCTGGGCCCTGCCCCCTAGGGTAGGTGGGTGGGTACCATATGATGTGGGACCCATCTGGGATTTTTCCCGCTATCCTTGTAGGTAAATCTGACCATGTATAAACACACTGCCCATGTAGCTAAAGCCACATATACATATATAAATAGATACATGTCTTCTGCATAAAGTAATTACTGTTACTATTAGAACAGTGTTTATCATTAAACACAACACCCACAATTATATCTTTCACTTTTTGTACTAATCTTGTACACTATTTTTATGTTTTGTTTTGTTTTTTTAAAAAAAACACAAATAGATCTTCCTCTCTGTGGAGATCATCATACATTATTTTAAATTGCACAGAGGACTAGACTGACCTGAATGACTTTTCTTTGGGTTCTCTGAGCAATTTCTGCCTGTACAGAGTTGTTTTTTTGTTTTGTGTGGGTTTTTTTCACACTAAGAATAAGGATTTGGAGGTTGATGATTAAGGTCATATAAATGCAACATATAAATCCTGATAGATTTGTTCCTATAATGTGTGTGCGATTTTCATGGCACCTTGCGGTGAAGGTGGGGAGAATCAGGAAGAGTGGAAATCCTGTGTTATTTTTTTTAATGCCAATATAAATCAGGCACAAAAGCTGCTTGTATTTTACGACGTAAATGTAGGAGAAAATGCTAAGGAGAATACATTATAATTTTGTTTTGGAAAGATACATCTGTCACTAAAGTGCAATGTTTTTTTATAAACTTTTAATGTTAAAGCTACATTACAATCTACCAGATACATTTTACTAACCCACTCTACCGAAATGCCCTAATTTTGGATAGTTCACTAGGACCATCTTTTCTCCCTGAACCCACCCACATCCTAGTGAAGTGGGCGGGATAGGAGCTTCAATTGCATGATTTGCATAATTTTGTCCCCAGCCCCATAACATGATTGTAATATTTCACAACGGGGAGATTGAGCTAAAATTATGTTTACTGTGCCAAATCCCCCTGCATTGCCACTTGAACCCCACTTCAGTATCTCCCGGTGGGGAGAATCTCAAAGTCCACATGTTAGCCCTATCCAAAGCCCCATGCACAATTCTATTCAACTATTTTTGCTAGGACCCCACCACTTCATCTCAGAATTCTGGCCATAAAATGAAAATTTTAAAACAGAAAATGGAATTGACTAGTAGGTTCTGTATTATAGAAATGTAGGGCGCATGGGAAAACGTGTACTTAGAAATGCCTGCGCAGCTCTGGCTAGGGAAGGGAGAAGGTTGGTAAAATTAATTTAGTAAGTAGAGCAGCTTTAAATAAACTTTTCAACTTGTTTTGAGATCTGGTGCATGTGCCATTGTCGGCAGTTTCTAAAATGAGTGCTGTCTACATTTCTGTTTTTACAATGACATGCCTAGAAGGGGAATTAAATCCTTTGTAATATTTAATTTTATATAAAATGTTGTAAAAATGAATTTAGATGCCTGTTCACATTTAATAAATAATTCTGTGTTCTCATTTCTCATTTAATTTGTCAAATTGTCCTAGTTTAACATTGTGGTGGGTTTTTTACATGGAATAATGTCTCATTAAAATGCCTGATTATATTTCAACTTTCGTAATTAATGATGTCACATTTACTGTTATAAGAATTCCTGATTGCTGGCAAATGTAAATGAGGATTTAGTAAATAAATAGAATGTATTTGTTACGCAATGGGAATGTGGCCATATTGCAGAAAGATCCAGGCAAGTTTCATGCTGTGAGCTTCATGACTGCAGCATCCTTCCTTTTAACTTTCCTGTCTATTGCCAGACTGCTCACACAAGCAGTGTTTCCTCCCTCTGTCAACGTAGCCAAAAAGGTACATAGGAGGAATTATTGCTGACTGCACAAAACGCAGAATAGAGAACTGAATCAACAGTTGTTAACAGGAAATTGTCTTCCTCACCTCTGTGGGCAGCACATTGACTTAATGGTTAGCACTTCTGCCTAACAGCACTGGGGTCATGAGTTTGATTCCCAACAATGGCCTTATCTGTGTGGAGTTTGTATGTTCTCCCTGTGTTTGCGTGGGTTTCCTCCGGGTGCTCCAGTTTCCTCCCACACTCCAAAAACATACTGGTAGGTTAATTGGCTGCTATTAAATTGCCCAGACCGAGAGTAAGTTAGGGGATTTAGAGTGTAAGCTCCAATGGGACAGGGACTGATGTGAATGAGTTCTCTGTACAGCGCTGCGAAATTAGTGGCGTTATATAAATAAATGAATTATGATGATGATTATACACAGCATCCATTATGGAACTAATTTAAAAGCAATTTATTAATTTATTTAGCTGAAGTCAATAAGTACCGCTTACAAACTCTGGATGGATCTGTTACTTGTATATTGTTCCTTAACCGAATGTGCTGACTAGTCACATGACTCATTTTGAAAGTTTTTCATTATTAAATTGTGGATGCGTAACAGTTTTATAGGACAAAAAGCACATTGACATAAAGACCTCTTCAGATGGCTGTTTAAAATGTCTGCCAGTTGCCATGGAAACAGCTTTGCTCTGACAATGCAGTATTGCTTGCATTGGAAACAATCACCAACATTCTAATGCACACTCACCGTGAGACAGGATTGAACACTGAGCGAGATGTGAAATCTGTCTCTACATGACTTTTTATTATATAGCATATGATTGTATAAGCAACAACCATGGGGAATAGAAGTCTGCACCTGTATGACCTCACCTCTTTACTATATAGTGAAATATTCTTTTTTTTATTCAAAGCAATTCAATTAACAAAACAGACATTGCACATCTGTCCAAGAAGATATGTTAATTATAAAACATACAAAGTGAAAAATAGAGACTAGAATATCTGTTGATACATATGCAGAAACACTTAACAGTAATAGCATCAGTGATGTAGTAAATGTCAGCTGGCATGGGCGCTCACAGGTTCAGTCATTCACACTCCCCCTTCTCATGGAGGCCTAAGCATAAGGTGAGTCAAACCACCTACCCCAGATACCTTCAAATTTCGGTAGGGCCTTCCTATTGGCATAAACAAAGCTGTCATGCTCTATCATGTCATAGACCAATGCAATCCAATTGTGAATTGTCGAACTTGTGCGGGCCATCCCTAACCACCAATACAGAATCAACAGTTGTTAAAATAAATTATGCCCTCATAATTAAATGCAATATTTACAGTTGTTTCACTTGCGCCATATGTTTTAGGTGCAACCCAAAAAGGCAAGTGGCTGATCACCATAAGGTGATTGAAACACCTGTTTTACTGATACAGCAAATTACTTTAAGCCAGAAGGTATGAATTGTGGGGTATTCCCAAAAGAGATTCCAAAAGGTCCCAGACCCACTCCCACATTTTGTGCAACTGATAACCGGAACCACATTTCGGTAAGAGAAGAGGAGCTAAATACGTTCTATGTTGATGGAGTAGAATAACTTGAGCTACTAAGAATAGTGCCCTAGTCTTTGTCGGTAATAGGACCTAATCAGACTCTAATTTTGTTTTCAATTGCACAAGATTATTGGTAGTCGATTCACATGGAAGGTAGGAGTGAACAAAGGAAATTAGCCTTCTTTATCCAAGAGGTTGAAGCAGCTTTTTATGGGGGCAAATTGTGCCATCATAACATTGCGGAGTTGAAGAGAGGAGAAAACATTAACCAGAGAATATTATATTCCACTCGCAGTTGCTCAAAGGATTCAAAGGTAACATCTGCATAAAGTTGACCTATTGTCCTCACCCCTTGTCGACACCAAAGAGATTTATCCTTCACTGAAAATAATTCTTTAAATTTAGTAGTACACCACAGAAGAATTCACGGGTCTAAACCATCCCCAACCGCCATGTTATTGGTAGGAGTCCATATTTTCACAGCTTGTACCAACAACGGTGGTGCATAGTACGAGACGGTAAAGCCTGTAATGGAGTGTGGTTTCTATCAAATTGCTGTACTAATTCCCAGTGTAGGTCACTTGAGAAGCGTAATAGTAAAGTTTTAAATTGGAGAGAGACCTCCTGAGGATCTCAGTCTGTATAGGGAACTTAATTTGATCTTAGCCCTCTTCCCTCCCCACAGCAAAGAAGTTAGATATTGATCTATTCTACAGAATACCGAAGGCCGGACTATCATGCATCTCACTGATTTAGTTCCATTCTGATCCTTATGTACATTGGTTTCCCTTGGTTACTGCTATCTGCTGTACAGCCTGGTGTTCCTCTATCCTCGGACACCATCTTGCCAAGTATTCTGCACATGCGCAACTCTTGAAACCTTTAAAACCTCTGCTCCGCAGTCATTGGATGGTCACCAGCCAGTTCCCTTTATAAGGGTCCTCCTCCTTTCCATGAGTGTCAGATCATCAGGTCTCCCTATCTGATTGGAAGCATTAACTCTGACTCCTGTTAGTGTTTATACTAACCTTTGTTCCTGACTTTGTAGGTTAGGCCGTTCATTCAACTGCTGCAGCTTCACTCGTCATTGGTCGTGTTCCAGAGTTATAACATCTGTATGGATCTCAGTCCTTTACCTCTCTGCAGTCCATCGCTTCACAGCATCATCGTTCAGATTTTCTGCTGTTAAGACCTGTGACTATACTGCATCGGTCAGCATCTGTCCTGTTCCTGAATTACTACACTTGTGTATACCTCAGTCCTTCTGAGTCCTGCCGCTCATAGCTTCGCAGTACTACCTGCTCAGCCTATTGCGCTATCTAGACTCGTGGCTATACTGCTGATCATCACACAGCATCTGTCCAGTTCCTGATTTTCATATATCTGAGGCTACATTCCATTCTGCCTTAAAGCTACTTGGTGGTTCTCTGAAATATCTGCTCTGCGCCCCCTAGAGGACCTGCGGTTGAGAGCTCTCTAGGGGTAAGCTGTCACTTAAGAAGAGATCAAGACCATTCCCACTATCCGGCTTTCATGACACGGACAAAAGCCAGGGTTTGTTGAATTACATAGATAGAATTTGGTTGTATCACCATCTTTATTAGAATGATTCTACTGGACATAGAGAGTGGTAACTTCTGCCATGTATGGACTTTAGATTGGAAATCAGCTTGGGGCTGTATATTAAGACGCACATTATACAAAGTAACATTAGTGATCCAGATTACAGAATATTTAATCTGGGGAGTCCATTTTAGTGAGATATCACACATGGGCATCTCAGGACACTCCCAATCCAATAAGAAAACCCTAGACTTGTCCCAAGTAATTTTTAAACCCGAAAAACAAAAAAATTGTTTACCACTTGCAGCAAAGCATACAGGCGTTGGAATCTATATGGTGTTGTAAGACTTTTTATAAACCAGTTATTCCTAATCAGACAGGTAAGAGGCTCTATAGAAGTGCAAACAAAGTGGGGCAGTGGACACCCCTGTCTGGTGTCCCTACCTAGTTGAAACGGATGCGAGACATATCATCATCAGTTATTTATATAGCACTATCCGTTCACACACACTTGTGCAACAGGTTTGAAGTAGATAAGCTCAACCCATTTTACATACGAGGGTCACATCCCAAAACTGGTCAGCACTTTCCACAGATATGTTCAGTCACGATTTAACAGACCACAACTATAGTGAAATGTTCTGGATGAATTGTGCCTGAGTTGTCAGCTCTGACCAAACCCTTTATTTACTATGAGGATGGTGGGGGATTCTGCCAGCTAACCTGAAACCAAATTGCTTTTACTCTGTTATCCCCATTGACTTCTGACATTTATTCCCATGTGTTGTGCTGGATCTCTCCTGTTACTGAGAGACACAAGCAGAGGCAAGTCAGCATAGGTCCCAGCTATACGTATGTGAGCTCCTGCACCCAATAACACACATTAAAGTGCAAAACTTCCTTAGAGGCTAATCTCACCTTTCTATTGATATTTTGAAGCCATCATTTTAAGCCATAATTCTTCTTATCCTGCTCACCTAAATTGTTTAAGTACCAACCCTTGTGCTTCTTCAGCACAAAACGGAGGTCTACTGTGGAAGTTGGGCCCTTGTTTGTGAAGGTTCAATTTCATCAGGGACCCTGTTACCAGAGCTTAAAATTTTAGCGCCCTAGGTGAGAAACAACAAAGCCGCCCTCAGCCCTCAATTTTAACCAAATGACCCTAAAATATTAATAAACTGCGTCCACCTTCAGTGTTGCGCCCTGGGCTGTCGCCCCTATCGCCCAGTCCTAGTTATGGCCCTGCCTGTCACTCAAACACTCTGCACTTCTGGCATGGAGGAGACGCAACTGATTAATAACTTTTCACAACTAAAGCTAGGTACACACTACAGGTTTTTCAAACAATTATCGTGGCAATCAGATGATAAACGACTGGTAAGTCCAATATCACATTAGTGTGTATGATCCCACGATCATGTTTTATCCTTCCAAAGCACATCGTATCGTTGATTTGATAATATAAACTGACTAAAAATCACTATCAAAAGTGGAACAATGTCGGGCAATTATGGAAGCGTGGAAGCTCTCACGACCAGCAGTGTAGGCAGATCTCCATAGAGTGTGCAGAGCCATGATAGTTATGAGAGATGAAGAGCACAGATCTGAATGTAAATCATGTAGATGTGTACACATAGCTCTGCATGATCATCAGGACTTTCAGTAGTTGGTAAAATTGGTACAGAAATTGGATCTATAGTAATGATCTGTAGTGTGTACTCAACTTAAGCGGCTCATTTATCAATGGGCAAAAAGCCCTATTGCCAGTGACAACAGATTTTCCCGGTGATTAGGGTTTTTTCTCTCTTTGCCCTTACATGAAAGTCTACTGTTGATAGCATATTTATGAAGTATTGCAGAGGCATTATATAAGCCTCGCCTAGGGGCACTTAGCAACCTTGCACCAGCCCTGGCTGTAGCCAGTGCAAATCGTTAGCAAAGTGAGATTACATCCATGAAATATGCCATTGTTATATCTGTTTTATTAAATATACGACTTTTTGTCATGATTCAGCAAACATATTCCTTTTTATAATATGACTTAATAATCTAGTAAAGAATTTCTTGGCTGATGTGTATCCAGAAAAATGTAACTGGAGGAACCCCCAAAATCTAGGTACAGGAATTTGAGGATTATTATTTTCAATATCATCAAAATGATTTATTCTTTTATATACGATATGTTTCTGGCTTCTGTTGTTCTGTTGTTGCATTATGGGTTTAATGCAGTATATACAACAACAATGTAATCTTAGGAATTGTGGTTTCTGATGCTTTATGTTTGTTTTTTAAAGCATTATAATGGTCTATCTATATATTGGTTACCAAGGAATTAAAAAAAAAACTATTTGGTAAATAGGTCTGACAGCTCCATGGAAGTGTCTTTTTTTAATCTAAGGTGGAGTAGTTTTGCATTGTGATTAAACAGCAGGAATTCTAAACATATTTGTGGTTTAGTAACAACGTCCTTCTATTCAATGTAAAGGATTATCAAAGGGATAAAAGCCAATATTCTTTCAAAGCAGTTAATTTATTGGATGGAAGCAGTAAATGTCAAAGCATCATCGGTTTGGAGCATATGGTAATAGTTTGGCATCCCAATCGTCATTTTACTTTTTCCGAACACTTCTTAAAACTACTGCCTCTGTTTTGTTGTGCAATATACAGCTGATGCTTTTATTGTGAAATAAATATTACATAGAGTTCTCTTTTCTCAAATGCGAAAGTTGTCTTCTAAATAACACATTACATGTAAGTAACTTATAGCCTAAATTCTTGCAGCACTATAATTGGATTAGATGAGCTTTGGATGCCAACTTATTATAGCGGATGGTTACTGTTAGCCAGTTCTTTCTGTCTGCTTTATACTACAATTAGAGCTGTTTCTGGTAATTAGTGGTGATCAAAGAATTCAATGAATATAAAATAGAATTTGTATGACACCCAATAACCTATTGAAATATTATTTCATTAACTGTCCCAAACATCCGAACATAGTCCATGCATTAAACACATGTAGACTGTTTGGTGTCTGCAGAGAGCTCAGCCAGTACGTTCAATTTACATACTTTACTTCTTAAGCTTGTGGAGCATAGGTACAATGTGCAACATCATTATTATCATTATAGTTTATTTATTTAACCCTAGGAACTGAGTTTCACATGCTCTATTTACCTGCAGTGTTCATACAGCTTACCAATGCTCATATGACAGAAACTCTTTCCTATGTGCAGGCAAATAGTGTGTAATCCTCAAGTTCATGGTGCATAAAGCTAGTACCAGCCCAGTGGTGAGCAGAGATCCACTAAACCTGCTGAAGATGGTTCCAGCAGTTAACTATTTCTTCTTATACCCAGTTATGTGCACTGAAAATGCAGCCTCTTCTCTAGGAAACAATGTCCTACCTCTCTGACTCCTAACAAATGGATTGATTCAAAATGGCTGCCTTCTCCTAGGAGACTGGTGCACTCTGCTTTTAGTATTGGTATCACAATGCCTATTGCATAATATACACTATATGGACAAAAGTATTTGGATGCCTCTCCATTACATCAACAGGGACTGTAACAAGATTGTATTCAAAAACATATACTTGAATATGGAATTGGTCCCCATTTTGCAGCGATAACAGCTTCCATTCTTCTTGGAAGGCTTTTCACAAGATGTTAGAGTGTTTCTGTGGGAATGTGTGTCCATTCATTCTATAGAGCAGTCACGATCTTCCACACCGAACTCATCAAACCATGTCTTTGTAATCCTTGCTTTGTGCACTGGGGGACATTCATGTTGGAATAGTAAAGGGCCTTTCCCATACTGTTGCCATAAAGTTGGAAGCATAGCATTGTCCAAAATGACTTGGTATGCTAAAGAATTAAGATTGCCCTTCACTGGAGATAAAGGGCCTAGCCCAAACTCTGTAAAACAGCCCTATACCATATACCATTATGCCTCATCCACTTCACAGTTGGCATAATGCAGTCAACCCAGACTCGCCCACTTGACTGCCAAACAGAGAAGCGTGATTTGTCACTCCACAGAACATGTTTCCACTGCTCCACAGTCCAGTGTCGGTGTGCTTTACTCTATCTGATGCTTGGCATTGGGCTTGGTGATGTGAGGCTTGCATGCAGCTGCTCGGCCATGGAAACCCATTCCATTAAGCTTCCGCCACACAGTTTTTGTGCTTACATTAATGCCAGTGGAAGTTCGGAACTCTTCAGCTATGGAATCAGCAGAGCGTTGGTGACTTTTACACACAATGCGCCTTTGCAGTCGTTGACCTAGTTCTGTGATTTTACGTGGTCTTCTGCTTCGTTGCTCTTGTTCCTAAACGCTTCCACTTTCTAATAATATCACTTACAGTTGATCGTGGAATATTCAGCAGGTATGAAATGTCATAAAACGTCTTATTGCAAAGATGGCATTCTATCACAGTACCACGCTTATAGTCACTGAGCTCCTAAGAATAGCCCAATTTGTATCACAAATGTTTGCAAATGGATACTGCATGACTAGGTACTTGATTTTATACACCTCTGGCAATGGGCCTGATTTGAACACCTCAATTCAATAATTAACAGGTGTGGCCAATTACTTTTATCCATATTGTGTATATTCGTCTTACCCAAAAAGATGCTGTTGTATTCTTCTGTAAAACAACAAAAACACAGACAATATAGGGTTAAAGCCCTAATTATCATTATCTCTGCAGACATAATTGGTAATCTAGGAAAATCTAGATAATCTTGACATTAGCCAAACTTTTTATTATCTAAAACGCATGCAGCGTAACTGGAATGTTCCTTCATTGATTAAAATTGAATGAAAATATAAACTTATACAAACAAAGGTGGATAAAAATTTTTAATTTCCTGCAGTTTCTAGTTAAATTATCATGAAATATCTCATTCTAACTTTCTTCTTGAGTGATTTTTAAGTAGGCCGCTGGCATCCTCTGGGTACAGCAGAGTTTGCCAGAACTTATTAAGCTGGATATTAGAGAGCAATTAATACATAGGAGAAGCTGTGCTGAGGCAGAGAGACACAGGATTCTGTTTGAACATAAATTGATTTCAAAGAGAGCCCTGGTTCACCACAAGTTCACAGAAAATGGCAACGTTTGGGATTTGGGTCGTGACTTAACCTCTTTATTCCGCTTTGATGTCTTGTCTATTAATGGTTGCTAAAGGTACAGTCTCTGGGGAAAAATAGAATGATTAAACCTGTGACGTTAAGCCACTATTAACATGCGTAGGATTTATATTGTGTGAGAGGCTCTACAAGTTTGGTTAGAAGGGACTTATATTGTCTGTCTGTCAGTTATTATTGGTTTACATAATCTCTGCTGATAATGGGTGATATATCATATGGGTCTATATTTTCCCTTTTTTTTCCCAAATTGTCCTTTTTTGGGGGAGCTGATGTATATGCCTGATATGTATTGATCTTCCATGATTCATAAATAAAACACTATCCGCCATCTTTTACTCTCTTACTTTTACTGACTATTGTTGCTTATCTGCATAGTAGACTGTATTCCGAGCTTATTGTGTCTGAAACTCTATTATGGAGCCCGTGTTGCGCAAGGTGGAATGTTAGCTGTTGGATTCAGATGTGTATGTATATATGTGTGTGTGTATATATATATATATATATATATATATATATATAGGTGTGTATATATATGTGTGTGTTTGTATGCATGTATGTGTGTGTATATATATATATATATATATATATATACACACTCTTTTCTTTGGAGGAAATGTGTATTTTGCCACTGTTGGAAGAAAGGACTCATGCTAATCTCATGTTAATTAGACCTTTTGATGTTTGAGAGTCATAGGAAGATGTAATTAGACTTACTACTAGATTTCCTGCGTCTACAAACAAGAGGCAGGAGATCACAGCATTTCTAGAATTTCACAGATAAGTGAGCTCAGACCTCAAGGGGGCTGGCTTACCCTTTGAGGCTGTGTCCAAACTCTACAAAGGGTGAGCTGTTTGAGCATGTAATGTATCATTCTGATGTTCCATCTGACCTGATGTCAAGTTAGCTCACGAATGAATGAGTGAAATCCTGTTATCTCAACTGGTATTGACTAGACTTCCCTAGAGGTGCGGAGTCTAACAAGATGGAAGGTATTCACCAGGAATTCTCGCAAGGGAATTTGGGCTTCCGCGGCTTCCACCCTGCAGGTCGCAGCCCTCCAGGGAAGTTCCCAGTGAGACAGGTGGAGAACTGATCTAAGCAACAGAAGAAATATCCAATTTGGACATTAAATGGTGATAATAAGGATTACCACTTTATTGTAAAAAATTAATACAAAGTTCAATGAAGGTTGAGTAAACCGCAAATGATTGTCACAATGGTATACAAGAAAGTAGGAACCATCAGCAAAAGTTCAATAGTGTAGATAGATTACCCTATGAGCATAATCACAACAGGTACCACTAGGGAGTGGAACATAATACACAGTTCAATGAAGTTTACTGGATATGAGCAGATCAACGAAATCCAGATATGTAGCAACAATGAACCACAGCTCACCACAGGGATGTAAAACGAGTCAGCAGTAGACAGCGATAAGTGAAACCGGTACACAAAGATCAGCAAAGTCCAGATATGTACAGCAACGATGAGCCACAGCTTACCACAAGGATGTGGAACGAGACAGCAGTAGTCTGCGGTGCAGACAGAGTAGATAGTGGACGTTGATCACAGCGATTACCACAGGTAAGTGAAACTGGTGCGCAGAGATCAATGGAGCCAGACATACAGCAGCAGTGAAGCACAGTTACCACAGGATATGGATCACGGAGGAGGCATCAGAATCAGGTCAGGTATGACTTGAAGAACCAGCAATGAGAAGGTGAATGGAGGGACCTAATAAAGGGAGACTGACCAATGGCAGAACTGACTAACACACAGGTGAAGTAATCACAGGTGCAAACCGTGGCTGACAGCCTGTGCTAAGAAGAGAGGCTTAAAGTGATAGTCAGTGTATAGAGGCTCGGGTGGAAATACCTGGGGAACGGAGTGTGACAGTACACCTAGGACCAGGCTTCCTGGGAAATTTGGAATTAAATTTCTTCAATAGAAGAGGTGCATTGACATCAGATGCTCGTACCCAAGATCTCTCCTTGGGGCCAAAACCTTTCTAGTCAACAAGGTACATCAGAAATGAAGTCCATGGTTTAGAAGGCACAGGAAGAGGTTGAAGAAGACCCAACGGAGGTTGACGAGAGGATTTATGTTGGGCACAAACTGCACAAGTAGCTACAAACTCCTTAACTTCAGACTGAAATTTGGGCCACCAATATTGTCGGGAAATTAATTCAATGGTCTTCCGAGCTCCCAACTGTCCAGAAAAACATGAGGCATGAAACCAAATCAGTAGTCTCTTTCGTAAATTGACAGGAACAAAAGTTTTCCCTAGAGGGGGAGTAGGATTCTTGGAAAGATTAATAGCATTAACACACTTTGAATCAAGAATGGGACGATCCAGAAAATTCTCAGGTTCAATATTGTCAAAAGCTCGAGACAATGCATCAGCTTTCTTATTCCTTGGTCCAGGCTTAAATGTAACATGTAAGTTAAAACATGAGAAGAAAAGCGACCAACGGACCTGGCGAGGATTTAGGCATAGGGCAGATTGGAGATAAAGGAGATTTTTGTGATCAGTAAACGCTTTAACAATATGTCGGGCCCCTTCCAACAAATAGCGCCATTCGCTCAATGCTAATTTAATGCCCAATAACTCTTTATCGCCTATGGAATAATTCCTCTCTGCTGGTAAAAATTTACGGAAAAGATTCTCCTCTCTCTCTCTTCAGGAGTTAAATGAGAATAACCTAACTTTATTGGTTCATCCGGAGAACCAGAAAGTTGAGATCGAAGAGCTAATTGAAAAGATGAACGTCTAGGAATCTCCTTTTCAGAAGACCTTTCACGGAATCTAATGTCCACTTTATTACATAATGAAATTAGAGAATCCAAGCTCGCAGGTAATTCTTGAGAAGAAAAAGCGTCCTTGATTTTGTTGGAGAGACCTTGCCAGAAGGTAGCTACCAGAGCTTCATCGTTCCATTGTAATTCAGAAGAAAGAGTCCGAAATTCTTTTACATATTGGACCACAGAGCACGATCCCTGGCGTAAACGAAGGATACTGGAAGCTGAGGAAATAACTCGACCTGGTTCCTCCTGAAAGTAGAAATGAAGGCAGAGCAATCATTCAAAACATCATCATTCCGTTCCCACAGCTCAAGTGTCTTAATAAGGACAGTCCACACTAGTGTATGATACTAGTGATCAGAAGGTCAGATGGAACCATAATACATTACATGGTCAAACAGAGATCCATGTTATGTAGATTCGAAAGCAAATCTTGGCAGGGGGTAAACCAGTTCCTGTTCCGAGATGGCTCCGCAAAGACTGATAAATCATATTCAATAATTTATCATCAGGATATAATCTAATCTTGCATCTAACACGGTTTAACTTTCACATCAACCTGATTTTCTCAAATGTGCTGTCTATATTGTATATTCCTGTCTCTCTAACAAGACATGCACACAGGTAACGACCCCCTGCCGGGCCTTCAGGCCAAAGCAGGTGTTTGTCACTTCACATGAAAAGACTTACTTGGCATTTCCTGCTATCAGCAAAACAGACTTCCTCTAACAAATGGCTATTGCATCAAAATTCAGTACATTTCTAATACACAAATATAACACAGTATCAAAATCAGTACATTTGCAATTAAATATATTAGCGCACCGCGGTAATAATTTCAATATATTTATACAGTAAGTTATTTATAAGTGATCCAGTCACACCCTAAAACAACATTTTTTCTATATTTTCATTTATATTTACACTAGATCAATGCAAAATACAAATAACCAAAATATGGTTTGAATATCTGTAAGTGTTTTTAGGTTGCACTTCTGAATTCTTGGGATATTTGTGGTACAGATTTACTCTCTGCAGAGATTCGCTGTCTCAATATTTTGTGCCCATTGTAAATTTGGAAATATATGTTTATATTCGCATTCATGCATTTCACAAAGTGTTAACATATCCTTTTCCTTCTAATGCATCCCAGTTTGTATACACTTGTACACTGTTACAAATGCTGAGATGTCAGATGGGATTACCACTGGATCATGAGAATATATACCAGTTTATTACCCTGTTGGTCACCAAATCAGAGGTATCTTGTATCTGGAAAGTGATATTTCAACTTCCAGCATCACAATACATATATATAGATTCATGTTTCAGATAGTGATATACAGTATTTACTTTTGTTTTTTTCCTCAACAGATGGAGAGTTATTTTAAAAATAAAATCGATTAAAGCAGCTACGTGATAACATGCAAATGTTTAGAGAGCTCTTCACTGCCCACACCCTTGTGTGTGAACACACCAATTTGCAGTCTGTATGAAGCATTTAGCAGACTGAAAGTCAGTCTGGCTTATGCATTGTCCTAAAATGATGTAAATGGGGTAGTTATTATACTGGATAGATTTTCAGTTGAAGCATGTCAGACATTTCAAGAAATATTTATGTATTTAGGACTTTAAATGCTTTGTAACAGTTAACTGTGTTCCAGCTTGAAAGTAATTAGTCAGGACAGCTCTGAGTGATGACAATAGGTGACAGGCCATGGTAATGAATGAGTCAGAACTGGTTATGTGGGGAATGAGGGGGGTCTCGGAAAGCCCCAACTTGTTACTTGGCAGATTGAATTGAGAAAGCTGGATTTCAGCCATTATGTGGAAAAACAAACAATAATTTCTACATCATTTTATCATTTGAAGGATATGATAAATAATATCTTCCAAAACACATTCACATTGGATATATTTAAGCTGCTTTCATTGGTCCAGAACTGGGTCTTGGCCATTGGCAGGAGTAGGTTTATAAAGAAGTGTGGGGGTGACGTGGAACATCCCAAATTGTTCTGCCATTAGGGTCAGGCGCAATTATCTATAAAAAGCCAAAGCCTTATTTTGTGATATTTTAGTGTTCGTATTCTAGTCTTAGTGTTTCTATTGAATAGCATGACTGCCACCCCATCTTTGTTGGCAATTAATATTCTATAACAGAAAGCAGGTGATACAGTGCAGTGCCTGTTAATATGTTACAGATGACAATGCAAGATGGGGGCGTCCCTGCTTGTATACATTAGCCAAGGATCATCATAATTCCGTAGCGCTGTACTCACTCACATCAGTCTCTGCCCCATTGGAGCTTACAGTCTATATTAAGGATATAAAACATAATAGCTCAGAGGAGTCCAGGTGTTCTCCTCCTTAATATATTACTGGCAGTTCTCACCGCTGTTAGTAAGCGAGTGATTATGGTAAACATGGCTTCTTTTAATATTCATTAGGCAGATTTGCCATCGTACAAAACTAAACATGTTTCCCAGCTTCCCTCACTCTGTGATTTCTGCAAGTGCCAAAAATGTGCCTGAGTATTTCACTGCTAATCACATGCATATAATTTGTGTGAAGAGACCAGGATTTACTGATCCACATTGCAGGAGCTGCCACTGCTTTGTGCCCATCTGCAGACAGATTAGGGAATTGTGAAATGAACATGGTACTTGCAAATGAGCACATCGAGGCCTGTTTAACTGTGGATGGAGAGTCCCAGGCTCAGCCGTGTTTTCAGCCACAGATTTTATGAAAGAGTTTTTTTGCAGCACAATAACTAGCCTGCAGATATGGTGCATGTAATAATAATGTGTGTGATTAGAGCATGCAGTAGAATGTTCTCGGATGATAAATATGCTGTAAATTTCTTGCCCAGCTTTCCCCGACTAACAGGCTGCTATGCATTTAGAGATACCAATAACTGGAAAATGCTGGTTTGTAATCATAAAGTTGAAACATCATTTTCTTTTGGCCATCGTTATTACTTAGAAGAATCAAATATTGTATTATATAGTATCTTGATGATTTGCCAAATCAGGGTGTTGTGCTATTGAATTGAGTGGTATCATCTCTGCAGAGGAAGCAGAATGGACACTCTCACTCGTGCTCAGAAATGAAATATTGAGAGAAATCCAGTATTCTGCATGGACAATTATTTAATAAACAGTAACATTTTACAGACACCTCGTCCCCAAACAGCAAATAGGGATGGCATCAATCCCGTTTTCTAAAGCCCTGTGTGCTTGCAGTGCAGAAAGGGACTCCGCCCTGCATTATCATATAGTGCTCAATAGAGTCTGGGAGAAGAGACCCGTCCTATTTGATGCACAGTGCAGGTGTTAGAACGGGGAGTTATCCAAAACTGGTCTCATCCCCATTTTAAAGACAATGTTCTATACAGATTAATTGTTCATGAAAAGTTCATTCCACTTCTCATCAGATATACGTTCACAATGGTGTGGCCTCAGAACTGTTATATTTTGCTTCCATTATTCAAAACCAGGAATTGTTTGTTAATTCCATGTTTTCACACACTGCATTCTTTTACAGTCCCAGGAAAGGCATGCAAATACATTTTTTATGGTGCAAAGTTTTGACATCAGACAAAGACGTAACTAGACATATTAGTGCCCTGGATGAGGCATCAGAATACACTGAATATACAAATATATTTTGCAGGAGTTCTCAATTAAGAACTATCCGTTATCTAATATTGTGTATTGTGTGGCTGTATTTAAGGATATAAGAAGTTGTTTAGAAGTGGCTTTAGAAGATACCTGAACTCTGCTTTGCTGTTGCCCAGAATAACATTCTGGAAAATAGGAGAATAATGATTTATTTATTTATTTATTTTAAAAGTCTTAAAACCTTGCTTAAGCGAGCCCTTCTTTACTGGTAGTACCGAGCAGAGTTTAGAGTCTTTAATGACTCACATTTGTTTTAATTTCCAGTTCTGCAAAATGTTTGGAGGATAGACTGTATAAGAAGTGTCTTTGTCAGTGATGAGAACCCAGCTTGCATTTCCTGACTGCGACATGACAAGAGTTCTTTAATAATTAATGCCAAGAGTAGACAAAACACGGCTAAATACACATATGGAAGTTTAATCACAGCCAACTCCAAGCAGTCAGTGTAAATAAAAATGCCTCTATATATATATAATCTGAGATAAATTAGATCAAACCTCTCCCAGTCTCTCAGATTGTGTCCTGCTCTGAGACGTGTACCTGTGGGTGTAACTGCTGAAGCCAGGAACAAAGTATAATTTAATATATGGGGCAACATTGCTGCTGGAATAACACATACTGTATGTAACAAAGCTAAGGACAAAGTAACAATGTACTATTACAAGGGATAACACTAACTAGAGAACACCCTCCCAGAAGAGCTTGCAATCTAATTAGTTATAAGCACTACCAGGTACAGGAAGTTATTTCACAGCTTCTCTGAGTAAATGATGTTAAGAGATATGATGCTGTTGTCTAGCAGTAGTTATAGTGGTGTACTAGTAAAAGACTTCAGCCTAAAATACAATTGAAACACGATAAGTAAATCCATCTAAAAGAAAAAGTAAAATACAAATAAACAAGTCAAATAAAAGTGTATTTCATGATTATACAAAGATCCAGGTCTGTCTTGTGGTATTAGCGTGGGCATTTTGGCACAATCCAACATGGCAGCCTGTACGCTTGGTATCCCAGATACATTACCATTCTGATAAGCGTCTTGTTTTCCTGCTGTGAGAACGGGTTGCTCTATTTTATTCTTTAGTAGAATTGGAATTTAATTAAATCTGTAGCGACCTTTATTGTTCTCTTGCTAATGACCCATTTAACCCCCAGGTTCATTCTCTGTGTACTGGTGTCCTGGGAAAAGGCATACGGTTCATTTACTGGTGACAGAGCCTCAGAAATGTCCCCTTATGCATATTATTTTAGCAGTGTGTGTTTTTCATAGCACTTCCAGCTAATGGGCCGACAGACGGCGGAAGTTACAGAATTTGAATGAGGGGCTTTTTTCTTGCCTCTGCTACAAAATTAATTTGCATGAATGAGCTTTTGTAGCTGTTGGCTGATTATTGATCTATACCCTGTGCAATAAACAAACTGGGGTTGTGCGTCCTTTGCTGTGAAAACCAAGACGAAAATAGCCGCTCAACACATTTATGTGTCAATGTGAATGCAGAATGCCTTTATTGTGTTGCTCTTTTTTTATTCTTGTGGATAATTTCCATATTTAAGAGCCTCAGCTGTAGGAGACTGAGGTGCATTGGACATAAGATATGAAACCGGTACATAGAGATTAGGAATTGAAAGATTAGAAAACCAGTGGTCTAGATCAGGAATTCTCTCATAATGCAAGTTGAAAAAAAAGTGTTCCAGCTATATAAAATACCTTTCTCTGACACTAATCTATAAACCGTAAAATTATTTTGGTGGAATGCAATGACCCATACACTTATTTAAAAGAAAATAGAAGCTCTAAATACGCACTAAATGTCGTAATACAGCTGGCTAATTCCGGACTTAGATTTAGCTATATCTCTTCTGGGCTTATGACATAAAGCTATATGCAGAAATGTCCTATAAACCATAGCAACCAATCATGTTTACTTTTGTTTTCTAAACCGCAGGGAGAGCTGGATTAAGGCTCTGGGGGGCCCGGGGCACTTTAGACAGGGGGGCCCCCATGATGTAACATGGTTATCATTTTATACAAATGCACAGGCAATACAGTGTGCACTACTGTTAGAAGCACACAGTTCTGCCTTCACATGCAGTACAGTGTGAAGCAGGACATACCTCCCAACTGTCCTTGTAGTCGGGCCCAATCCTGACTATGCGAGACAGTCACCCAAATTCAGGACTGCCCGACCAGATTCAGGACAGTTGGCAGAGTTTTGTGCTCTCTCCTACCTGTTCTTATCACTGTCCCCACCTGTGGCTGCTGGTGTCTTTAGCTCAGTTGCTGCTTGTCTGGATTCTGGAATGTTGGAGGCCCTATTTGAAAAACAAAATGGGTACATGAAATGTTAAAAAATTCCAACCAGCCCCAGCATTAAAACAATAGTATTCCCATTTAATATATAAACATATTTCCCTCCCTCCAAACAGCCCCAGCAATAAATTAAATGGCGTTTAAAAAATATAACCATTTCCCACATCCACGGCATTAAAAAATTCATATTCACATTTAATAAAAATACCTATTTTTCCCCCAAAACAGCCCCACATTCATTTATGAACTTCCAAACCACCCTAGCATTAAATTTTAAGGTCCAATCACCCCATCTTAAATTGATAGACCCCACTATTAAATTAAATTGCCCCACCATCACCCCACAATAAAATAGCACCCATTAAATAATTAGCATCCACCTGCAATCCACCATTAAATTAATAACCTATCTCCCACATTATATTAAGAACCCCCCTTCCCTCACACATTTTATTAACATACTACCCCCTCTCCCTCACACATTTTATTAACATACTACCCCCTCTCCCTCACACATTTTATTAACATACTACCCCCTCTCCCTCACACATTTTATTAACATACTACCACCTCTCCCTCACACATTTTATTAACATACTACCCCGTCTCCCTCACACATTTTATTAACATACTACCCCCTCTCCCTCACACATTTTATTAACATACTACCCCCTCTCCCTCACACATTATATTAACATACTACCCCCATTAACTTTGTTCTATCCATGCGCTGTATGGCCTTGTTTCTCTTCACACATGGGATGGCATCTGTCATGTGGTGCACGTCCCATGTGACACCAATAGCAGGCCACACACAGGGGAAGGGGAGGACGGATCGTAAGAATCCGCGGCCAATGATAGAAGGTGGCTGGTCTCGGAAGAGGGGCCAGCCACCAAGTAATAGAGACTTGGGCCAGTGCAAGAACCGGCCCAAAATAATCCTTTTTTTTTTTCTGTCCGGCCCAGCGGGCATATGCCACCCAGCTTCCCGTCCCAGACCGTCCCTGAAACTAGCATTGATACTGCACATTAAAAAAAAAAAACACTGATAAAAGGACATCAGTTTTGACTATCTATCTATACATATATATATATATATATATATATATATATATATATATATATATATATACATTCATATATACAGGGTGATTCAAAAGTCGCAGTACAACCTTTTATTTCAAAAACTCTACAGGAATTGGGCCGATTGGCCGATTTCAAGATGGCGCCCATGTTTGGTACATACCGTAAAAGATAGACCACGTCACCCATACCTTACTGGAGTATTCACTTTTCCCAATTTCCTGTAGAGTTTTTGAAATAAAAGGGTGTACTGCGACTTTTGAATCACCCTGTATATATATATATATATATATATATACAGAGAGAGATATATATATGGCCGCCTTGATCAGCTCCTGGGGAACCGCCGGCTCTCTGGTCTATGAAGCCGTCCCGGGATTAGGAGATGCTGCGGCTGCACATGCGCAGCAGCTCCATTTCGGCCTCTTAGAATGTACAGCAGCCGCGGTGTTGCTGTACATCAGGCCAGCTGTCACATTTTGGGGGGAGGGGGGTGCGCTTGCGTCAGGGAGCCCCACAGCCGCACAAGCAGAAGAATCGGATCACCAACTGACAGGTGATCCGATCAGCGTGCAGCCGGCGGTGGCAGGGGCCCTCAGATAGAGGGGGGTGACCCCCCCCCCCCTTACTCCGGCCCTGGCCGTAGGTAAGATTTACACCATATATAATGGTATATTCAAATGTATATTTCTATGTTGACTCAATACTTAAGACTATACTTGATTTTAAAACTTTGTATTTATGTGTGTCATGATTTCTCATACCATTAACTTTTGCGGCATATGCTGGCGCAGCATACTGTAAATTATTTGGAACAATTGTCCTTATATCACAGTATGTGTGCCACCAAAAATCGTCTTCATTAACAGTACCCAGCTATGGCAGAAGTGATTCAGCCAGGGAGCTGAATGGTTAGATATCTTACAGCTTGGCCTTTATTTGTACACACAGAGTGGTAAGATCAGTAGGATCTGCCCGTTCTGCTCAGTTTAGTTCATGATCCGAGCATTGATAGCGTTTTAAGACACTGCCGTATTTTCTTATGTACTGTTTAGGAAGTGATTGGGTTCATGGTTTCTGCTTTTGTTTATATGACCAGGGGCATAGGAATGAAAATTTTCATGTGGGGGGCAAAAGGCCAAGACTACTATAAGGCTAGGAGCCCTTTTTTTCTTGCGTTTGGTATCTTGTTTTACAAAAGTTGTAACAATGATTGTAGATATACAAAGACTCCCAATCCTATGTTAAGTTTTGTCATTGTTTCAGGGGTTGGCCAACCCCAGTTTTATTGTTTTCTTTACTCTAAAAAATGTATTTATTTATACGTTATTAAATATTATTATTATTATTATTATTATTATCATAGTTTTTATTATGATTTCATTGATCGCACAATCTCATTTAATTGGATGTATTTTTAAATCTATAGTCATTGCCTCACTGGTTATAGTATGTGCTATAAATTGAAATTGCTTTATCTCATGTTTGTTACTGGACACAACGAACGAAATTCAGGGTAAACGTAAAGTGAATAGTTGTTCATCAATACAGGTTCATCAATACATTAAATGTTTATGAACGGAACACTTTTTAAATAAACAAATCAATCAATCTGTATTAACTCTATACTAAGGCAATCTATATTAAAGATCATTTGGTAGTTATACTAAGACAATCTATACTTTAAAAAAGTTTCACAAGTTTAAACAGATATCATGACTTCAGAAAGTAGCATGAAGGCTTTTTATTTAGAAGTTCATTGGGGGACAAAACACAGTCTTTACCCACCCAACAGAAATCATGGGGGGGCAACTGCCCATCCCCCCTACACCTCTGTATATGACCACTGTTGATTGTGTCTGATTTCTCTTACTTTTGCTGTAATCATGGTGTGTGATCCACTTACCAAAAGATGGCATATACTTTACTGTTTGGATAGATTAAAACAAATGTTATCTCATTGTATTGCAGTCTTTTTTAGTTATGCATGATTTTCAGTGATCTGTTTACATTATTCAGTGAATGTGACCTCTAAGGGGAAAAACACCAATCCTATGAATAAGGACATATTTAGATAATGCAGAAAATGTTAACGTTATCCAGGGGCAATTTAAAGGGACAGCAGACAATTAGGGAAGATTTCTCCTCTAAGCTGATTAATTTCAGAATAAGGATTTGGAGTTTGGTGTTGGCAGTTTCCCACTGATAATCCTGATTGTGCTGTCATGGTCTGTTATGATTAGAGAGACCTGCTGTGGTGGTCTTCATCCGATTCCCACCCAAGGGGTCTTTGTTCAGCAAAGTAACGGGATTCTCTCTATCAAGTGATCAGAACAATGGTGGTGACTGGTATCATTCTATGCGTCTGTTAACCCTAGAAAGAAAACCAATGTACACTGGTACCTCATTATTGTTACAACTGCAGCAGCCTTTACACATATTTTATTCATCATTTTTAATATATTATTGTCTGCCCACATTGTATCACCCATTCTTTATTGTCCTCTCTGTGTCATTATTATTATCTTTATTACACAAAGCTGTTTCACCCAAGGGTTTGTGTCTGGTCGGTTGATATAGACAGACTTTTTTTACAACCATGTCTTTGTATGATCAAGCAGTGTTGTTTGATGTTTTTCCCCAGCTATATGCTACCTGCGTATATACAGATATGACTGAAGAGCACAAACTGCAGGTGGAAAGGAGAAGCAATGTATTTAGTAATGGTTGCAGGAGGACATGTACAATCCAAAAAATTATTCGCCCTCGCCCCACTTGTTCTGCTCTTATTGGGGTAAACTGTTAATCATACTTACCAACTCCCGGAAACTTGTTTCCGGGAGAGGGGGCGTGACTGGAGGGCGGGAGGGGGCGGGGCGAGGCCAATCGCGTCATCTTGGCGCCGCCCCCCACGAAACCGTAATTTACGCCGCGGGGGCGGGGCCAAAATGCCACGTTTGGCCTCGTCCTGCCCCCTCCCGCCTTCCAAAATGGCGTGATTCACAGAGAATCGCGTCAAATGACGCGATTCTCGGTGAGATTGGGATGCGGGAGAAATGCCAGCTTGCCCAGGAGCCCGATAGACTTACCCGAATCTCGGGAGTCTCCCGGACTTTCCGGGAGAGTTGGCATGTATGCTGTTAATGCTGGTAGCAGTGTAAAGGGAAATATACCTTACTGGTGAGTAGAGTTTATTGATTGTTCAACTACAATTTAATTTCACCTACAATCCCTGGTGTGACCTGTTCAGTATATGTGCTCCAGGAAATGCTGTATCTCTACTTTATTATGATATTGTCACATTCACACTCTATAAACTCTATACTGTCCTCCAATCATTCAGCAGTGTTACTGACCTTGGTCATCTCTTATTTTGCAGCTGGGAGATCCCTGATGTCAGCTGTGAAGTTGGAGGTAAGTACATATTTTTGCAATGCCTTTTCCCTGTGGAGTTGCATAACTAGTCTAGATTTAAGGTCGATATCTTCTCTGTACATATGCACAAACACTTGAGACACTTGTAATTATCAGTGGCCGAGTGACTGCAGCCGCTTGCCAGGCAGCAGGGTTTGGTAAAGTGGCCGGCGTTTGAAATCCCTCTGCTACAGTATCTCTCCGAGATTAAGCCTCTGTGAAATCTTCCTCCAGTCAGTAATTTCACACTCCAGAGACAACTGTGCACAGCTTACTGCACTCAAATCTCATTTTAATAACATGTTTTTTAAAGCCTCAAACGCTGAATTAATTCTTTTAAAATGAAGAAAAAAAATACAAATCTTTTTTTTTTTTCTTTTTGCTGCTGTCGTGCAACATGTCTGGTTTTCTGAAAGATCTTGCTTTAGTTTTTCACTCTGTTCTCTTTGCACTTTTTTGTTATTATATTTAAATAATCGATGTTTCTCATTAAATTATGTTAGAATGCTGTAGTAATGAGCATATCAAGTTTGTAATGAAATGCAAAGAAAATCAGGTTTAATTACCTTAAGAAAGTGTCTAAATTCTACAAATCATCCTTACATAATTTGACTTTCTTTTGTAGTTGTTATGTAGGTGAAATAATAATGATATATAATCAATCATGTGATCAGCATTTAAAGTAAATGCATTTTGGCAGGCAATTAAATAGTATTAGCATGTATTTTTATTATTTCTTAACTTGCGTTTAATTATATTGATATAGGGGGATAAACATGAGACAATTAGTAAGCAACCACGTTGTTAGAACCCAGTCCTCCTCTAAATTGTCACGTAACATATACATTTGTGCCATACAATTAAGGTGTCCATATATTTCAGGCATTGTCTACAGAAACTAAACTCAGTAAATGTCAGCAAATAATACATTTATTGCATATCCATTCTTTTATTGATTTTTTTTAGTGGTGTTTTTGTTTGTCTGCTTGGTTTTTGTAAGGTTTGTCAACAGTAGACTTAATTTTTGAAGTACACTGGATGTGTCCTGAGTATATCAAGGAGGGGGTAATTATACTTGCTGGTAGATTCTCTAGGCAAGTGATAACAGATGATTGTGAGTTTTGCAAATTAAATTGCGGTCAAAGGGAGATTATAGAAATGTTATATCCTGATGATAAACATTAAATGGCAAGCCTCAGGCGTAGTGGCACCACCAGTAGCAATGTGAAAAGGTGTTAAACCGCTTCAGTCAGATTTATGTGCAGGTTGCATGAATCAGTCTGGATTGGTTAAAGGGACAGGAGGCCAGATTACCCCCTGCCAAGCTAGTGTCTAAAATTGTATTTAAAGATCCCAGTTTTACACTGAAGTGTTTTATACCATCTTTACTTCTGGATATCAGTAGTACCTCAAACTGGACTTCCTGAACTAATAAACATCAACTGCTTATGGAACCTGCTTTGAGGTCTACTTACCTGCTGTAATTCCTGTGACCACAGATTAGACCAATCTAATCCATTATGCGGCTGTTCTGAGGTTGAGACCCACCATTCCAGTAACAATACTCTGCCCGCTACCCTGCAGCTCTGGCCAGTGTGATAGGCCAAGAGGAGCCATCCACAGCAACCCTGAACTGAAAGCAAAGTGGTACACTAGCAGCGAGAGTTAACCAGAAGGATGCGGTTCTGGATGCCACAGAGGAGTCTAGTGGTGGCAGCAGCAAAAGCACCTCCTACTGCAGGTAGAGGGCACATTTGGGATAAAGAAAATGGGACGGTGGCGAGGCAAGCCCAACCGGTCCCCAGCAACACAACAGACAGGGTGTCATAGGCCGTCCATCCAATCACAAAACGCAATGCACGTTATTTAAAAAATATGTCCTTATTCAACAAGGAGCAGATGTAAAGTTACATCTGTTGATGAACACTGGTCTTTGTGTGCTCTGCCCTGACCGACAATACATTGCAGGTTACGTCCAATACATATGAGGAATATCAAGTCCCAAAAGAACGCACAGAATAACCCCCCCAAAAACTATTCTATTAATGTCACCCGTTAATAATATAACGAAACATAAAAAAATAAAATAATAATTTACTAGAATGTTATGGATGTCTACTGTACACAAAATGCCTTTTTACAGTTGCTCCTGATTGCAAACACATGTTCTGGTATGCACGCACAACCATCATCACTAGTAATCGGCACTTACACCAGACCAGTAGCTGGTGCAAGAATTGGACACTGCTGTGTGCACTTGAGCTTGAGACGCTCTTACTGTACATTGATTGACCATGTGCTTACGTTCACACCCTTGAAATCGTAGGCTGTAGTAAGGGTTCTTTGTGCTCGAAGATTCATATAATGTTGCTGCATTCATTGGTGTATGGTCTGAATCTGGGCATGCGCAGTGCGATTTTATGCAAAATATTTTCTTTTATGATTCAGGCCCTAGGGGTATAGGTGTGCCAGCTTTATGTAAGGAATGTTGTCATTTCACCCAACTCCTTCCAGCAGCTGTTGTATGCTCTGCTGCTCTGCAAAGGCCATCATCTTACTGTTGTAAATGAGGCCCATATAACATTGTGCTATTAAACACCACACTACACCACCCTTTTAGAACTTAATTGTTTTTGAATGTTTATGTCATTGTGAGGTCACACTCATCATCGTGCACATAACTAACATGGCGGTTGGGCAGTTTTGTAAAATAAATATTATTGAAGATGTTCAATCTTTTACAAAGTAAGAAACAGTTGTCATTTACATAAACCACAAGTTCATGTCAACAAGCACATCAAAAAAGAAATAAAATAAGAGTGAGTAGAGAGATGGCGAGACATGAAACAATATATGTATTTGAATTAACCTTGTTATTAAGTTACGTGATACAAAGCAATGATCTGTAATGTATCCTGAAAATAAGAGAACCCACTTTATGTGTTAAGGTTAACAAGATCAGACTTTGCCGAATATTTTGTCAGTGTCTGTTATTGTTTTCACGTCAGTTATTGGGATCAGAAATTAATCAGTTAATTAATCAGTTAGCTAGATTGGATTGCAGAACATGTAGAACAGGATCTGAGAGTTGAGAAGCATTGGGCCAGAGACTGTTATACTGCTGGTTGTTGATAAGGAGCTGGGCAGTGGCTGGTTTTATTGGCTGAGTAAATTCATGTGGCCCCCTACTTGCTGTTGGGATTCATTAGCCTATTATGTGCCCACAATTCTTGCTGGCAAGTAACATTTTGGAGTCGTCTCTATTGATGGTTATTTAGAAGAGCCTACTGTCTCCCAGATTTGACTCACTGGCCCTTAAGATCTATATTATTTTGCCCACCCTTCGATATTTACAATAAGTGATCATTAAAAAATATGGACATATTGCATGTTGAGCCTCATTACGCTTATATCTGCATTTAATATTAGTGGGAACATTCAAACTGCTTTCTTGAAAGAGCTGTAATTTATTAAATATCAGCCCAATTAAACAGTTCCCAGATGATTATGTAACATTTTATAAATGTAGTACCCCCGTGATACTCAGCTGGAACTGTTGTACAATATCTTTAAACATCTAGACATCCTAATGGTGGGGAACAGCATGGATTATTACATGAACAAACAGTCAACTAGTGTACAAGACCATGTTTTCTCTTTGTTTCTGTCACTGGCCGTGTGGATCGGTTAGTAAATGGCTATGTTATACGAGTACAGAATGCTTCCTTATAACTGAACTTTTATGGTATCATCACACCTGTTTTATAAAATATCCCTTGACGATAGTTAATAAAGATGTCGTAGGACATTTTTATCTTTGTATGGTCACAGGGTGCTTGACTGCTCTGTGCTATTTTTGTTATGTATAGAAGGGGATTATCCCATCTGAAACTGAACACCCTCAACCCCACACTTATAAGACCTGGTCGCACAAATCAGGCAAATGTAAACCTAATACATATTTATCTTTATGTAATTGAACATGAGGGATCTTGAATATATTGGTACTTTTCATGAGATGAAAGAGACGGTGTCTGATTATTCACAGCAGTATCTAGAAGATATGTGACATGAAATAGAATGTGTGATGGGTGTAGATATGCCAAGAGATGGAATGTTTTATTTGGTTACTGACCTGACAATTCTCAGTTCTTTATTTTAGAGGTAGGCAACTGTGGAACCCTACAATCGCAGCATGCCCTGAATATAGTTCCACAAAAGTTGAAGAGCCCCAGGTGTGTCTGCCTTACATGTTACAGTCAGGCAATACATATCTGTAGACCGAAATGAGTTTGTAAACACCACAACTTAATTGGCAGACCTCGTCCCCTTCACTATAACCCCATTTGTGAGAGAAGAGCAATTTGCATTTCTTTTACTTCAGTAAGAATGGAGTCAGAAATAGCATCTTCTTGTGCTATGCTATAGTATCTACCACTATTTGCTTACCAAGGATCTTCCACTATTGGCTTACCGAGGACTAATAACTGCATTAAAAGGAAGTACTCAACAAAATCCTTTTACTTTGTTTTGTAGGCTACCCAACTTCAAATCAGCAAAAACATCAGCAGTATGGATCATGGCATGATATATTTGTCAAGTGCAGGCTATTCAAATAGTGCTGTGTGTGTGTGTGTGTGTGTGTGTGTGTGTGTGTGCGTGTGTGTGTGTTTGTGTGTGTGTGTGTCTGTGTGTCTGTAATAGATTTAGATAGATAGATATTATATTATTAATAATAATAATAATAATAATAATAATAATAATAATAGCCTGTTCATAACAATAGAAAGCCAGAGTTTACAGGCCCCCATTAAGACCAAGGTAGGCCAATTTTCTTACCCTTCTCTTCTTTTAAAATACTGTGCGCTGATTTGCTCATCATCAGCTGTGTTGGTGCTCTTTAGGAGATAATGAGGCTGAGGATGCAGTTTTTTAGTGCTAGGACATTTCACACCTGTTGGTTCATGTTAAATAATAGCACTTTTTTTTTTTCTCAGGGTTGTTTGATAGATTGCCACCTTAACAAGTTGAATTGAGGATTCTTTTTTGGGAGTGCACATACTTTCTCTCGTTATCCTATGGATGTCCTCTTGTTCCTGTCGGTATATGCTCATTGTCCAGCTGCAATGATAATGCTTATGTCATTGATAGTGCTGAGACTCAATATTATATCTGTATGATTCACTTAATTCTATTATCCCCAAAGTCCAAATGAAGAATCTAATTCCAAAATAATAAAGGCACAGGATTGTTGATTCAGAAAGTGCCTTCTCCAGAAAATAACTATTTCACCGTTGTTTTTATTTCATATCCATCATATGTCTTTATTTTCCATAACTGGTCTTCATTATTTTATTTATATTTGTATTTTAACATCTAATCTATATAAGAACTTCAGTTATCTTCTAAAAAGCCAAATTACTGATTCCCTCCAATCCACTTATTGAAACATATTCAGTGATGTAGAACAATGCAAGATTCACAGACCCTTTATGTGACTTCTAATTTACATGTCAATGTTGCAATCAACATGCAAATCTTGTAGTTTACATGGAACTAATTTACATTCTCAATTTCCATTGACCTTGCAATTTATTTTTTTGCTTTTAAACGCAGACAAGTTCTGTCGGGTTGGAGAGGATTCAGTATTCGCTCTCAGCGGCTGAAGCTGCGTTAAGTATCAGATTAGGGCTAAATTATTCGCAGCTGCTCCAGTACGAGCGCCTCTGTGCTGTGAATGATTCATGTGGTCAGCTTCTCGCTGTGTTGTCAAGAGCTTGTCGAGACCTTCGCAGTATGAAGAAAGGAGTCTAATTTGTCAGAGTGGGAGAAGAAGAGACTTGTTTGCCATCAAAGAGAAAGGGGAATTAGATCATTTTGTGGGTCTGACATGCTGCTTCTCCCTGGATACTTGGCTGCAGGAAGAATAGGTCCCAGCTCTGCATTCCTGATTAGATATAGGAGGGTGATAAAGGATAACTGTCTCTGAGCTCGAAAGGCTCTGAGCTCTCTGTAATCTATTGCACTTCATCCCCAGGATGCTGTGCTGATCCATGTTGCTACGCTCCGACTGTCACCTTCCTTTATGTTCAACCAGCCTGGAACATTCTGTAAATGCAGAAATGGAGGCGATAGACTGAGTATTGAGGAAGTAGTTGCAAAGATGGCTGTGGTCATATTGCAAGACCTCATAGCAGTGAAGTTAAAAACTATAGCATTATTGTAGACCAAAGAATATCTTTAATGCAGAGGGCAGGCAAACGGACAGTATTCGTTTTCAATAGGTCTATGTTTGAACCTGTTGTAGCTCAGTGGTTGCTAATTTAATTAGCTTTTTAGGGTTTTTATGTACTTTCTTAAGGGCTGAGGCAATCATTTTATTCCTTTTATAGCCTTTATCAGAGGAGGGCTGATGATCTTTATCCCGGGGGGAGGAGAGTTGGCTCAACAGCCTATTAGGAACATTTTAAAGGAAAATTAAATGCATGTAGTCCAGTGACCCAGCTCAAAGTGACCCACTATGGGACCGGCATGGGGGTCATATCTATGCCTCCCAGCCCAGCCAGCCCCTGGCCCTCATCATCTGTTGATTTGGGTGTCTGATAAGTGCTTTATATATTTTCAGCAGCGAGATGTTGCTTGCTGCAGCGGTAAGTTGCACAGGATGGAGTGTCACTTGGCTTTGAATGTTGAATTGTAGGATAGACAAGATGTAGCACTATATATATATATATATATATATATATATATACACACACATTGCAACTGATCAAAAATGTATAAACGCCATAAACATATCCATTGCCAAGATACAATATTTTTAAAGAAAAATGTGAAATTCTAAATAGAGCCATTTAGGGCTCATACACACAGGTGTTGAATCAGGTGTTCGAAACGTGTTCTTAAAGCCTGCATGACTGTAGCATTCACAAGCTTTAGCAATCTTATGAAGTACTCTGCGCTGTAGGGAAGCTTTGAGAACGCACTTTGTTTTAGTTTTAATAACGTGTGGGGAAAATGGATATGCTTATCTATCCTACTGACAACACACAGAGGGGAGATGAGAAAACAGCAAGGCTTGCACACACGAGGTGGTTATTAAACGACAAAAACGACCAGAAGCCAATTTAGACAAATCCAGTTGTGTGGTGGACTGGGTGAACAAACGACTCACACAGAGCCTCTTGTTTCCTGGGTGGCTGATGACAACACAGATGTGCAGATGCTGCTATCCTTTGTTTTGGCTTGGTGATATATGTGCCAATTTCTGATAAACAACTGTACTGATAATAACTACAGGTACGTCTCACTTAACGACCTAGTTTCGTTCCTACGACTAGGTCGTTAAGCCAATTGGTCGCTAAGTGAGTACAGTACTGTAATATACACCTACATGTATTGTAATTATTTTTATTGATTCTGAATAAAGAAATGAACTAAAGAAAACTATTTTGATAAGTGTGCTTTACTTTGCATAACTCTGCATAACAGAAAATAAACATATGTACAGTAAAGCTGGACAAACAGCAACAGTTATAACAAAGAGGATCCAGAGAGATCATGGCAAGGATATCTAAGGACCTGTAGGTGTATGAGTGGAGGTCCTAGGTGTAGGTTTCAAGAAGTATTCTGTTAGTGTGGTTTGCTTCCCGCACTACGCGGGTAGTATTGGTGTGGCTACGTCCCGTCGCAAGGGCAGAGGTCATTAGCGCACTAATTTCCCCTGTAGATGAGTGGCAGGGTGCCGGTCGTAAATCTGAGTGGACGATAAATGGGTAGGTCATTAAGTGAGGAGTACCTGTACATTGGTATATGAAATCAGCCTAACGATTCGGTGAGGCATACTAGGGGATCCACAGAACAGGGGTTGAAGAATGAGAACACAATAAGGCAATCCGACATGTCACTCGCACGATTTTTTTGTCCTCTAATTTTGAATGGTGCATCATAGAAAGACAATAGGAAAGGTGGACAATGAAAACCACATATACTAGTTGATGTACATCAGATTTAAAAAGACAACAAGATCAGTGGTAGAATTTTAAATGGGTTGTTTATGTGCTGGTTACATCAGCACTGTCACCAAATGTACAAAAAGCACACATTTTAAAGTAAATTTCTTTATAAATTTATTAGATACATTTTATATTGAAAAGCTTTGAAATAGGATTAGAGCACCTCATAGTTTGTGTTTGTTATGAGCAGATAGTTGAATTAAAAATATATTTACTCATGCACAAGGTCTTTCCAAAGTTGGTTATTGGTGCTGTGCATTCAAGATGTTTGGACTTGATGTAATAGTGTCCAGAATGACTCTTTCCTTCTATGTATAGAGCACACTTGTATTCCACGTGCACCAGAGCTCACACTAACAGCAGCTTAGGCACAATTGAATAGTTATATGTATTGAAATAAATACATTCTGAGGTGAGTCACATAATAATTGTGTTTATATCCTCCCACCTGTCTCTACCTACGGAGGATAAAACTTGAATAATTCAAAGACAGATATCATTTCCCTGTGTACTGAACCCCTCATAAATGTGGCATGATGGAACGTGTCTCACACTCACACTAATATAGACATGTGTATAGTACAGTGTACTTTTACTGCTTGCGTAGCTTTTTTGCAATAAATTCTTTTCATTTAAAATTCTTTGTGCAACATAAAATATTAACAGTCTCAGAAAAGGACATTGTAGAATGGAGTAATGTATCTGTGGGGTTCTGTGATATGTTAATTTGAAGACTTTGACCTTCTCTGTGGATCTCAGAACAACAATATCTCACTGACATTGACGGATCTGCCCATACATTCCCACATACGTAAGCACAAAATGCTCAGCCGTAATTACATCCCTAAAAGAGAACTACATTGAAACTGCAACTTCTGCTTAATTTAACTAAAATACTGTATAGTTTCTCTTCCTCCCATGGCTTTTGATGCACGCAGTTATGCTCTGATGTTTGTTACTTAACTGTATGTACTAACACAAATTGCTTTTTCTGAGGAAGACACAAAATAAACATTATGTTTTACAGATTTGTTTTTAAAAATTAATACTCCCCTCCCCCACACGATTTATTAGAAAAAATCTTTTTGAATTAAACAAATGTACTTCATACTTACCAACTTTCTGGAGTTGGTGTACAGGAGCCTCCCTGGGGCAGGTGGGAGTACGGGGGGCGGGGCTCCAAAATCACGTAATTTTGGACCCGCCCCTGTGATGTAATGACACAAAACGCGTCATTTTACAGCAGGGGGCAGGGCCAAATGCTGCGATTCCCGGAGAATCGCTGCATTTTGGCCCTAATTCTGCCCACTTCACTAGGAAGTGGGCAGTGAATTCCGGGTGAGTTGGCAAGTATGATGTACTTTGAAACCCATTCCTGAGCCAGGCATATATTGGCTGACAAAAGCTATCCGTGTGGCGGTATTATCTCCATTGACCATGTTTTATTGGACAAGCCGTCAATACTCCTAATCATTAAATAAACATAACAGTATGAGGTACAGTCGTGCTAGAAACTCTGTGAACCATTTAGAATGTTATGAATTTCTGCATCAGTGTGACCTAAAATGTGATAAGATCTTCATCTAAGTCATAAAATAAATAAAGAGAATCCAATAAATCAAGTAACACAGAAAAGGATATTTTTTTTCATTCAGTTATTGATCCGAATGATCCAACATTAAATTTCTGTGTCGGAAACTCTCTAACATTACTGTATGTCCATTTGGAACATGTAAACAAAATAGTGATAAAGGATACATACAAATGGTATGTTTTTCCTATATGCGGCTGTAGTTTTTTGTTTTTTACTGGTTTTATTCATTATTCCATTTTATTTTTACAATAGTTTGCAATACTTAGATTTTATTCCCCAGTACACAAAGGTTAATCGTTATAAGTAATATTACTAAGGGGAGGGATTAAGGTTGTAATATTAGGTTGTGTAACTTATGACCCTATGATTCTGCTTTATGTATCTTGTTGTGTGGCCCTTGAACAGTCAAGTTTCTTTCCCCAAGTGTTTTGTTGTCTTCAACCATCTTCTATTGCACTTATAGACCAGTTCTCCACCTACTTTAACACAACATCTAATATCATGCAAGATATTCCCCTGGGCAGTGGGCATTTGCTCGATATTTGCAGTCCTGTCTTTCTGCAACATGGGCGAATACCTATCACAAAGAAGACATAAGGTTATTATATATGCTATAAATAAAATGCCACAGTGACCGCCTCTGTAATTTATTTCAATTCATATCACTCAATTCAAAGGTGTGGGGCATTGCTCTGGGCATTGCTCTACTCTCTAGACAGTGTTAAAGTAGCATTTGGGGCAATGGTGGAGAGAGCAGAGCACTGCTCAGGTCAACTCTGATATCAGCTATTTATGTCTTAAGGATTAAATAGAAGGCAATGTGGTTTGTATCCATATAGTCATAGCTGGCATCTGTTTATTTTGGTCTATGGCGGTGGCTTATATCCCTTTATTTCATCACTATAGAGGGGGAAGAATGCGATGAAAGGTTTCTGTCTCCTAGGTAACAGGTTGGTGGATTCAAATACTGTAGTATAGCCAGTAGTGTGGCCTGAGTTTAGGTAAATTACCAGGAAGGAGCCAAATCCATAATTTAGAATTTGACAAAGTAATGAACATTTTAACAAACATTCTGCAGAACTTCAAAACATGGTTAATCCCTAATTTGCATACTACAATTAATCAAGATAAGGCTATATTATTAGTGATCTTATGTGTAATTTTTATCTGCTTGAAGATATAACTGTCTGTCCTGCACAATACTGGTTAAAACTGTTCCATTCTGCTGGATAATATGGGGTTTGTAAGTATGGCTGGCAGATGATCAGACTTGCAGGTCAACATGGGTCATTTTCATCAGATCATTATTGGGCACTGGTCTTGGTTTAAGACCACACATATGACAATGTCAGGCCAATTTGCTCATATCAAATGATACTGGTGAAATTTACCTGTATTCATAGAGGAAGTTTCATGTTTGGAGGTAGCACATGGTTGCTCATACAACACCTGTACAGAAGTGATTAGTGAAGTCATTGGGAACTGAGCGTTGCAGTGATTTGAACGCATTTTACTGTCTCGATTGTTGATGCCTCAGGAGCATTCCCAGCACACAGATCCATATCTATCTGTCTAGGTAACAATTATCCTAATTACACCATGTGGTTGTGCTAGTGTAGCTAACACCCAAGGCTACCACACAGACACAGACTTGCATTCTTTTGCAATTCATTTTTCATATCTGTCATGCGAGATGTCAAAACATCATTTGGAAATGATACAGACAACGATCACTTCCCCACATGGGATCACATCTGCTTTTTGAGTCATTGATGGCTGGTCTGCATATAGCACAGCTTCTACTCTGCCATTCCACATCTATACAGCTTTTCCTGGAATATGTTCTCTTGTTTATACAGACCATGCCCTGCCAGCCTCTTATGATGGGAGTTGCAGTTCTACCACATCTGTAGAGCCATGGGTTGCCTCCATTTGAAATGGTGGACTTAACTTGAGGGTGTAGTTTGGTTGTTGTTGAATTGACAGCTAAATAGTAAGACGGTTGCCAACATTTGAAAATAATTTCCAGGAATACTTAACTACCTAATCAATCTGTGTAGATTTCAGGCGCCATCCCTGCTTCTCCTCTCTTGCCAGGGACAGACGCCGCTCTCCATTTCCGGTGCGCCCCGTTGCTAGGCAACAAGACACTTTCTCCCCTGGGCGCATGCACGGCTGTTGCTACGGCAATGGGACGCGCTCCCCGGCTTCCCTGTCCACCAATGATAACACACCTACCACTGTATCAGGGAGACTCTGGCACTATTAGGGTGTCAGAGTGACAAGGTATCCCTATGTTCCAGTTATTCTGTGGTCTGCATCCTGACTGACTCCCTGTGTACCAAATCGGCTTGTCCTGACTTTGCTTTAGATTCCCCTCTGGTCTGTTTTGTGCTTCCTGGTTTTGACCCCTGGCCTTCTGACTTCGCTTTATCTACTCCCTGGTTCCTCGTTTTCCCGCACGGTTACGACTCCTGCTTGTACGACTATGATTGTCCACAACTCACTTACCTGATAGCTTTCCTGGAGGGCCGCGAGTTACACGCCACTTGCGGCGAAACCCAAACTCCCTTGCGGGGGTCCCTGGTGAAGACCTGTGGTGTGTTAGACTCCGCGCCTCCCTGTGTAGCAGTATTAATACCTGCAAGTGACCTTCAGCTTAAAACATTCCGTAACAGTAGGTTGATAAATATATAGGAGTGCTACACATCCTAGCATGGCATGGTCCTAATGTATTTATCACTTATAGTTAGATTTCCTTCACAATTAATAAAGCATGATTTTTGAATCCAGAAAAGGTTCTCTAGGTGGCAGTATACAAAAGTTACTTTTCCTGAAAACTGGAGACTATAGATCTGTACTATGTGACAATTATATAATTTTAAATGATGGTGATCATGGAATTAAGACTGGCCCACACTGTGTAAGGGAAGAGGTGGTTGTGTATATGTAGCGTGTAATAATACTATAATTCTATATATTTTTGATTGGTCATTTCGTTAAAACTAAATATATCTATTTGATGATTAAATCACTTACTTTCTCTCTTTAAAGCTTGGTAGCCAACAAAATTGACATAAACATCAGGGCTGGATTAATTCCTAAAAATTGCACCCTGGTGACGGGAGAAAATTCCCCAACTCTGTGATCCACTCCTTGTCCGGTACCGGAGACAGACTCCGAATAGCACCCCCATTCTCAATAAACATAGCTGGATCCATTATAAGCAGTCTTTGCATATAGCTCTTACAAAGAAACTCTGATTGCTAAATTCTAATACTATTAATGGCATTAGAGCTTCCCTTGCCAGGAACTTCCTCCACTTCATAAAAAGTAACCATACTAGCGCTCAGCAATACTTGAGGAGAACTAGAATTCAAGACCTACGGCTAGATTTACTAAACTGCTGGTTTGAAAAAGTGGGGATGTTGCCTATAGCAACCAATCATATTCTAATTATCATTTATTTAGTACATTCTACAGAATGACAGCTAGAATCTGATTGGTTGCTATAGGCAACATCCCCACTTTTTCAAACCCGCAGTTTAGTAAATATACCCCCTAATGTTAATAATTCCAGATAGTTGTGGAGCATTGAGCAAGGGTCCTTGCTTAGTAAGCATTTTTGAGGGTGGAGGTACTGGCTGTTGTACAATCTTTTTGTATTGGTGGGAGGGAGGGGGGGGGCACAAGTCCTTTAATCAGATCACAGGCTGGTGTACTTGTTTTGTCACTTTACTTTCATGCTACATGCAGTGTCTGTTATGCTGGTCATGCCTGCTGTCTAATACATTTACAGCTATCGTTTGCTTGTCATTGTTACATCTGGTGCGAAACCTGTGTCGCTCCAAGCCAAACAGTGTTTGCGTGGCTCACAAATTCGTAATTAAAAAATACTGGTCCCTGATGTAAATTTGTCCAAGCCTGATACACAGTCATGGAATTCAGAGCAACTTAGGTAAAGCAAATCGTTTGAGACTCCGAATGTATCGCAATTTCAAGCAGACCAGGCAAGATTAGATTAGAAGATTCCAAGCATGAGCAGCAGCAGTAGTAGTGTTTAAGTGTGTAAAAGAGGCTGCAAAATTAAGTTTAGTTTTCACCAAAGAGGGAAAACTTTAAGCAGGGATGCAACATTTTGGTCAGACCTCTTTGTCTTTGGTTCTTTATGGTAAGAACTTGACAAACTTCAACAACATATTAAAATATACAATTATGTACAGTAATACAGTAAAGGAAAAGACATACATAATCATTGGATGTTAGTGTACTAAACACAACTTTATAATTATTATTGTTAATATTAACCTTTATTTATAGCGTGTCACATGAGGTCCACAGCGTCGTACAGAGGGCAGTACCTGGTATAACAGTACTACAGTAAACATTACAGTAAACAAATAACATTACAACTCTCAACACAGCTACAGGGGTGCAAGGGGTATATTCAGTGCCGTGACACTGAGACCTTAGCATAAGTAACAGGTTTAGAGCTACTGGAAGAGGTGCAATGACAATGGAGGAGTGGAGTCAATGGGCAGAGATCGCAAGGAGGAGGTGTGCAGTGTAACTGGTGAGCAAATGTTATAGGTAATGAGAACAGAAGGAAAGAGGGCCCTGCTCACTAGAGCTTACAATCTAAAGGGAAAGGGGGCAGACAAACACATGGGGGTGAGCTAATGTAAGGGGAACTGAGTAGGAGAGATGGAGGATGAAAGAGATTGAGGAATACTACACTGTCAAATGGTTAAGTTGAGAGCTGGTAGGGTTTTCTAAATAGGTGGGTTTTCAATGACTGTTTGAAGCAATACAGGATAAGGGATAGCCTGATAAAATGAGGGAGATCGTTCCAGTGGTGGGGACAGCACGGGTGCAGGGGTACTAGGAAGGGGATTCGAGGGAGAGAAGAAAGACAGCAAAGTGTATGTACCTGACTGATGTGTGTGTAACTGACTGACGTGTGTGTGTGTGACTGACAGATGTGGAAATGAGAGTTAATAAACAAAATAGAAAAAATACTTTGTCTTAGCGCTCCCTATGGACTGCTGCCGTAATGTACAAAAAGTTCTAAAACAGATATCAAAAACAAAAAATTGTGTACACAACCAGGTGCATATCATAAATATGATTGAACATACATAAATCCAAAGAGTCCTTGGGAAATGTTATCGTCTCCAAGTCCTTTTAGGATAAAGTTCAATTGGTGGAAAGATATATTTAGTCAAATCTCCATGAATCAATAGATAGTAATAGTCCTTGTGTAACATCAGTGCTTATTCATATTTCTGTTATTCTTCCACATATATATCCATTCTGATAATCACATGAAAAAAATAGAAAAAAATATATGTGTAGTATATAGGATGAAACACACATTTCAACTTCACTTTCACTTCACTACACTAATATAGATCAATATGCACAATCATATGAATCATGCACTTGGGTGCTTGAATGTGGATGTTTACTTAACAAGTGTCACGGAATTGCAGAGGTGGCCACTAACCGGTATTGGCGCAACTGAACAGGGAGGCGCGGAGTCTAACGTACCCCTGGTATTCACCAGGGACCCCCGCAAGTGGGTTTGGGCTTAGCTGCAGAGGGTACGCAGGTCGCGGTTCTCCAAGACAGTCACCGGTGTAGCGACAGGAGTAGACAGGCGTAGGCAGGCAATCCAGGTCAGAGCCAACCGAGCGGTGCAGTACACAGGGAGGATCCAGAGAGAAGTCAGGTCAAACCAAATAGTCAAATCAGCCGGGCAGCGAGGTACCAAAGCGAAATGCAGGAGAGTAGTCACAGGAAGCTGAGTCAGAACCGAATAACATACTGGATCAGAAGTTCAGGAAACGCTGGAGCAGGAGTGAACCAATACTCTGGCACTAGACATGTGTCAGAGGCTGCTTTATATACCCTAAGGTGCATCCTGATTGGGTTAGGGAGATTTTGGCGGTCAGACATGCTTGCTGCCGACAGATAAGCAGACATAGTGTCCCGCTGCTAGGCAACAGGACGTGGTTGCTGAGAAGGTGCAGGCGCCCGTCTCCTGCACCAAGTGTCAGTGCGGAAACGGCGCCTGACAACAAGTCTTCAATATTGGATTTCTGTTTGCATACTATGAATGTTACTATAGTAACGGTATGCTCAGATTGGCATAGCCAATGCTGGAGGCATGTATCAGTCATTACCTTGATAAAGACTCAGGAGTTCGGGTCGAAACGTGTTTGTTAGGAGCGGATCGTGTACAAATTGTTCCATACCGCTTGATGAAGGAAGTCAGCTATCTGTAACTCGGGACTTTTAACATCTTATATGCTGACTTCTCCATATCATTCTGGTAAGAGTGAACTTGCCATCTTCAATAGGAGATTTCTGTTTGCAATTTGTAGTTGCTCTCACTGCTAAGAATATATGTTTTTATTTCTTGTTTTATAAAAAATTACCTTTAAGGTATTATGCCAGATGTTGGTGTGTTCTTTCTGTCTTTTTATGTATTAATATCTATGATGCGTGAGGTTATAAGAAGAGCCTAAAAGAAGGTAGATAAAATTGATGACTTACAAGTGCACAGCCGTAGGGCTTTCAGTAAGTGCATTTGAAGGGGCGAGAGCCCTGTCCACACATTGGTTGACTTTATTCACGTGTTCTGGTTTTGGTTGTGGTTTTGGATCTGGATTAACTTTGTGTTTTGGTTTTGGTTTTGGCAAAACCGCCCTTGCTGCTTTGGTTTTGGTTTTGAATCCAGATTTTTGCACAAAGTGTTTGTAATCTGCACTTTACGTCAAAAGTACTTAACTATATTATAATTTTTTGTGAATTGGGGCTGATTCGAAGCTCAGTGATGAACTTGCTTTTTGCTGTGAATTACAATGGCTTTTTAGTGCATTGTCTGGCACCCTGGATTGGTCTGGGTCTGATAAAAGCACGCATCCCGGTAGGGGGGGGGGGGGGGGGTCAGCGCTCGTCGCCATGTAGTAGCTGTAGAATTAGCACAGTTATCCAAGGAACGGGTGGAGCGATCAAATGAACCATAACTGATTTCATGATCCAAGGACAATTCCATCTTGCACCACTATTCTTTACTGACACTGCCGTGTGGGAATGTTTCTTAGATGTGCTAGGGCCTGCCATGTGATAATATGTATACACGTCTATTTAGACATCCATGCTTAGATTACTTCTGCAAGCAACGTTGTTCTTTGTTAATAAAACTGTTGTCTTTATACCGTTCAAAAAAATTCAAAATAATCCTCCACCTTCCTTTTGGATGTTGATAGTAGGATCAAGTGGAGTTACGGCAGAGGTGTCACATTGTTTATTTCTTTTAAACCAGACCAGGGGGTAAATGTATCAAAGTCTGTTTTTTTCATCTCGCGGGAGTCTAAAGTGGCGATGGCTTGTAAAGGCAAGTTTGCCTTTACAAGCCAGCGCCGCTTTAAATTTTACATGCACAGTCGCTGATCTCCCGCGAGATGAAAAAAGAGGACTTTGATACATTTACCCCCAGATGTCAAAATGTTGTGCTGAGTCATCTGCATCATCCCAGGGTCTCTTGTGAAAGCTAAGTTTTTTCCTAGCAGCAGTTGAGTGAGAAACTGAAGGAGGAGACGCCGTCCTGTTACGTAATACTTGAGCTGTCATCTTGCTCACCAGAAGCTCCTTGACCCAAATCTCTTCAGATCAGGGTCAGTTGGAAACAAAGAGAAGACATTGTTCTTAAACCAAGGATCAAGCACAGTCGCCAAAATGTAGTGATCCGATTTCAAGATTTTGATAACTGTTGCATCCTAGTGAAGCGAATAAAGTACTTGATCTACAAGTCCGACATACTAAGCGTAATTGCTTTGTTTAATCTTCTCTTCAATTTCTCTAGCTGCTTTTCCAGAAGTCTAATTAGGGGAATCACTTGACTCAAGCTAACAATGTCTGAACTTACTTCACAGGTGACTACTTTGAATGGTTTCAGCACCTTGCACAACATGGAAATTATTCTCCACTGCACTTGAGTAAAATACATCCTCCCTCCTTTCACAATGTCATGGCTTGTGGAGTAAGCGTGGATGGCTTTTCGCTGTTCCTCCATTCGCAGAAACATATACAGGGTGAAATTCCACCTTGTCCCACCTCTTGCTTCAGTTGGTGGCAGAGCAAATTAAATTGCTCTTGTAGCTGTTGCAATCTTCTACATGCTGTTGCCGAATGCCAGAAATGTTGAGATATTTTACCGGCCAAAGATAGCATCTCCTGCACGTCAATGTCATTTTTTAAAAAGCTCCGCACCACCAAGTTTATTGTGTGAGCAAAACAGGGAATGTGATGGAATTCACCCAGCTGTACTGCCCTTACAATATTGGTGGCGTTATAAGAAATGACATATCCTTAAGAGAGTCCAAGTGGGATTAGACATGTTTGAATGACATCCCTTAGTTTTTGTAACAGATTGTCAACTGTGTGCCTCTTAGTGAAGCCGGTGATACACAGAGTAGCCTGCCTCAGAAAAATGTGACGTACTTGGGTACATGCTGCTGCTGTTCCTGCTGGTGAAGGCGAATCACAAACCCAGTGGGCTTGCATAGTCATATAATCTTTAGTTTGCCTAGTTCCGCTTATACACATATCTGTGGTTAAGTGTACAGTGGGTAGAATTGCATTTTGTAGCCCAATAATTACATTTTTACGAACCTTCTGATAGAGGTAAGGAATAGCTTTTCTAGTAAAATGGTGTTGTGATGGAATTTGGTAACGGGGACACAAGACCTCGAGTAATTGTCTAAAACAGGGGTGTCCAACCTTTTAGCTTCCCTGGGCCACATTGGAAGACGACAAGTTGGTTTGGGCTGCAATAACAATAACGATAGCTGATCATCCAAAAAACCATAGAAAACATAGTTATATGAGAAAAAAAGTGATATATATATATATATATATATATCACTTTTTTTTCAAATCCCCCTATACTTACCTTTCAATCGCCCTGTTCAAAAAATCCTGTCTAGTTGTTATACTATAATCACTTTTTGTATTGTTTTGATGCAATATCAATAAAGTGCATTTAAGCTAGGCATTGTATATCAGGGTGCCCTGACCAGGCTTGCGGTACCTGACATATACACCACTGTGACCCCAAATTGTGACCTGTTTTGCTAATTACACCACTATGTTAGTTAAAGGATAACAACTTATAATGGGCCAAAGAGAATAATATATAATGCCCCATTAGTATTAAAAGTAGAAGTATGTAGCAGGGAGATAAGGTCCATGATGCTCCAGGACCAAGTGACTTTTATTCACTGGTCAGCGTCCCTTGAAATAATAAAAAAAATCCCCCTTAATTTACCTTTTAATCGGCTTGTTCTCCTGTCCTCTTCTTTTCTTTTCTCCAATTCTGTGCTGCTGATTGTTCTTCTCGCGCGGGTGTCTCCTCTGTACTGCGCTCCGCAATGGATGTTGGGCGTGATGACATCACGCCCGACATTAACTGCGAGCACCGCACGGAGGAGGAGACAAGGGAGGGAGTCGGAGTACCAGCTGACGTGACCGTGTGACTGCAAGGTAAGTATTTTCTTTTCTTTTTTTTGCAGGATTTTTTTTTTCCATTAACAGTGCTGCCCCCTTGCCACAACCAAAACTCCTTCTGGGCCACATTTACAGGCGTGCTGGGCTGCATGCGGCCCACGGGCCGCATGTTGGACAACCCTGGTCTAAAACCAGCTGCATTAATAGTGGATATTGGACGCAGATCTAATACTAGCATAGTCACCATGGCCTCTGTGATCCGCTTTGCGACTGGGTGACAGCTTTCATACTTGCTTCCTCTTGCAAAGGATTGTTTAACAGTCAATTGTTGTAAACTACTAGTAGTATTTTCTTGGTCTGCTTCTGGGATGAAGATTCACACTTAAGAATTCTTCTGAGGAGTCCATGATAGTAGAGGAGTCATCTAGCCTTAGCAGCTTGGATGCAGGACTAACTCTGATCGCTACTGAGGATATTGATGAGGACAGTATTCGGGGTGTAGGTTGCAGGTGTCGGGATCTAGCTGAGAGAAGTGACATAGCTGATGATGGACTGCTTGTTGTTATTTTTTTTAGCTTAGATTCCAATTTTCCCAATAGCTTGCCATGAACTCGCTTCAAATAGTATAACATGGATGAGGTTCCTAGATGGATAAAGTCCCTACCTTTACTGACTGTGGCTTTACAAATGGCTAGACAACTGTTGTCAGGATTTGGGTAAAAATAATTCCACACATAAGAGGTGGATTTTTTGGTCTTATGCCCAGGCATGACAATAGCCTTCTTCTTATCAGGTGCAAGAACTGCTTCCACTGGTGCAGGACTTACACAAACAACATCATCCTCATCAGCATCCTCATTAGCTCCCTCGTCAGCTACACAAACATCTCCTCATCCTGTTGTAATTTCAAAGTGGCATCCTCAATTTGTGTATCACTGGCTACACTTGGGCTGTTCATGCACACATCTGCAAAAATGTTGAAAGGGGCCTTCTTTATGGGTACACTATCAGACAGGTCAGGATTACACATAGCACTCGTGGACAGACTCTCCTCAGGTATTTGATTCTGAATCAGAACATACATTTTCCCCTAATGCCTTACTGTTTTCTTCAAGCTCTGCTTTTACACGTAAAAGTATTTGGACACCACTTTTGGAGTCTGAATGGCAAGGTGTTGCTTGGTCATAACTGATGAAGACCTCATTCTTTCCTTGCCACTGCATGTGTAGAATGGCATGTTGGCATTTTTTTCTGCAGATAACTTTGCCTGGATTACAGGTCTTTTTTTCTTGACCAAGGTAAAAGGTGTTTTTTTTACATTTTTGTTTCCCTGACTTAAAAACACTATGCACTTTAACATAGGCTTTAGCAGATGACGTAGATGGATTACTATTATCATAACTGGTGCTAGCAGCTTCTTGGTGCTCCTGGTCTTCTGTGTACTGCTGTGAATCCATTTTGATAACACAGTACAATGTGACTGCAGATTTAGAAGACCAAGCCTGGATATATATGTGGAAGCATAACAGAAATATGAATAAGCACCGATGTTACACAAGGACTATTACTATCTATTGATCCATTAGAGATTTGACTAAATATACCTTTCCACCAATTTAACTTTATCATAAAGGACTTGGGAGACCATAGCATTTCCCAAGGACTCTTTGGCTTTATGTATGTTCAATTATAGTTATGATTTATGGTATGCGACTGGTTGTGTACACAATCTTTTGTTTTTGACTGACAGATGTGTGTGTAACTGTATAATTATAATCTAGAATATTAGTCATAGCAGTATGACAGAGCAAATTGAGCAGCATAAAACTTCATAAGAATGCATCTGCATAATTTAAGTAATAGTTACCACATCTTAATGGCTGACAGGCAAATTCTAAAATGAGCCGCAGCAACTCAGATGTGGGATGTCCGCAAGTTTAAAAGGTCTTTTTACTGGATGGATATTTATATGTCCTTGTAGCCAGTAACTTTTTGCAGTAGTGGGGATTTTTTTCTTAATCAACCTTCTCCTGGTGAGGTGTCGCTCCATGAAAGCCGGGCACAATATCTGGTGTGCCTCAGTCTTTTCTGTAAATTCTTTAAAAAGTGATAAGAGATTCTGCATAAACAGCACAACAACTCAACCACATCTAATTAACTCCTCTGTCTTTATATCTAAATTATTGTCATTTATGCAAACATCCCTGCAACATAGGACGCATGTGTGTCAAATACTTAATTATGTTCCCGTGTGAGATCACCCTGAAGGGATCCTTTAATCTGCAGTTCTGGCATGTAAGTGAGCTTACTGAGTTAGTGTTCTAGTTATTGCAATTATAGACTAATTACAGATGTTATTTAAATTTCTTTTTGTCAAAGTGATGGGAAGTTTGTAAAATAATTTGGTTTACTCAGTTACCATATGATAGAATACAAAAACAATTAGCACTGTATACAATACATCACCACCACGGACGCTTCTTTGACAGCGCCGCGGCTGCTGTATAGTACAGTGCCGCTATGTAGGGCACTTCTTTGACGGAGGGGAGGGGTCAGAAACCCCCCCTGCGTGCGCCCCTGGTTGAAAAGGAACATTGGCCAAAATCTGTATGAAAAAAAATTTGTTTGTATGTTTCAAGGATAATTGTTTGTAAATGTTTTCTGATTCTTTGAAATTTTTGCCCTTTCCTGCTGCATTGAGAGACTGAGGCTGCATCTTTTCATGTTCAGAACAATATTGGCACAAACTGGTCTGTGAGGACAGAATCTGTACCAGGGGCGGACCCAGACATTTGCCCTACCTGGGGCGATTTTAGGGGGGGGCGATTTAGGCCCTGCCCCCTTTCTGTGTTCTAAGGCTGCCGGCGGCTGCACAGTATGTGCAGGTCCGTTCAGCAGTGAAAGTGTGCTGCCCCGCTGCTCTGATTGTGTTTAAAACACAATCAGAGCAGCCGGGCAGCACACTGTCACTGCTGAACGGACCTGCACAGTGTGCAGCTGTCGGCAGCAAGCCCCTGCTGCCCCCCCCCCCCCCCCCCCTGGATCCGCCACTGATCTGTACAGGGTATTCTGACTTATTGACTAAGAGCGACTGTGATGATAGTGAGTGGTAAAGTGCTATGTTTACAGAGAGAAAAGATGGTTCTATGCTAGAAGAAATATTGCAGTCTGATTCTATAAGTGTTATCAAAAGTGTGATGTTATCAGGTAAGGTTGTAAATATGTAGTTATGACAACATAGCAGTACAGGGAAGTTTATTAATTAAGTCAATGTTTTGTAATATATTTTTCAGGGCCCACACAAGTGGACACACAGTACATAGACCATACAACTATTACACCGTAGCTTTGTGTACATGCCAATGCTAAAATCATGGCATCAGTATGTAAGTGGTCCTTGGACCACCTATTAAACCCCACTGAATTAAAGTCAGTTAATTTTAAGTGCAAAATTGTGCAAATAAAATGTAGCCTGTATGTGAAACTAGGTAACACACCTCGTAACAAGCTTTATGTATCTGTCACGTATTAAGGCATGTGTTATGTTTTGCTTTGCATTCTGGAGCCAAATAAAGCATGTCTTTGGCACAATCAGCCCTATCTAGTGGTTTAAAACTTTCTTACACAAAACATATACTGTAATCAGGCAATAGGCAGACCCAGGTGTAAACACAGAGTATGTCCCTGTAGTTCACAGATTAACTGAATGCCATTTTCTAATAGTCATTCTGTTAAAGTGTTTATTTCTGATATTCCAGCCTGGAAACAAGACATCTACTTTTCCCAGAATGCACCAATTCTTGTGCAACCGACCTTGATTATATACACCAGGGGAAGTCTCCTTTGCTTGCACGTTCTTGGACTAGATTATTGTCTGTGCATGTACATGCAATTGCAAGGTAGCAAGAAAGGCTCTCAAAGCTTGTTAAAAGAATTGCTTTTTTCTTTTTACATGCAATCCTGAAGAATTTGTATATTGACCAAAAGCCAGTCAAAACTGAATATTGAAGAATGGAGATGGATGTTGGTTTGCACCATACTTACTCTGCTTTTGTCATGAAACGCTAGTCTAGAGTAACAGCTGATGTCCAAATTGTCGGACACATGTGAATAACTGTAGTGGCTTACAGTAGAGAAGATTTAAGGAATCTCTTGTTGCAGTCATGACATAAAGAGGAAGCTTACTCTTAAGGCAGAGATAAATCTGGACACCAAAATAAAGTGCATAGAGGTCACACTGCCAACACTGATTTATTCTGTTAATGTTAATTGTGTTTTATATGTTATAAAGTGACCAATGGATAATATATGCAAAGACACTTCAGCGGGTAAATGTATGAAACCTTCTAAACAGGAAAATTGGAGGTGTTGCTCATAGCAATAAATCAGATTCTAGCTAGCACCCTAGTAAATTTTAAAGTTTCATAGCTAGAGTCTGATTGGTTGCTCTGGGCAACACCTTCTCTTTTCCTTTTAAAAGTTTTCATACATTTACTCTTGGATGTTAATAAAATTATTCAGGAAACACATGAGAATCTTTCCTCTTACAGTTTACCTAATTTGAGTGAAACTTCTTCGCTTAATCGAAATAGAACAAGAGAGGAGTTCAGAACCTGAAATCGCAAAAACCATCAAAAGCTCTGGGTCCAAATTGCTTTTCTATGGCTTATTACAAACCTTTTTTCTCAAAACGTATCCGCAATTAGGGCCTGAGTCATTAAGGTGAGCAAGGCATAAAAAGGAGTAAATTTGATCCTACACAAACCATGATACAATTGCAAGGGGTACAAATGAGTTTATTTTGCACAAAAAGAAAATACTGGCTTTTTGTCATGTAGAACACAAATACTTAATAGCTTTATTTTTACACTGAAATTAAAAGTTGATCTTGGACAAGCTGTATTCCAACTATAGATCCATCCCCACATTTTAAATTTACCTTCCTCTCCAATGCAGCATGGTTTTACCCAGGTGCAAAGTTATTCCTTTGGTTTTGCTTTGCTGTCCTTAATGACTCAGACCCATTCATTTCAGGTTTATAAGGACATTTTGCAGGGATGAATATTACATTCCAAAATGACTCACTTAAGAATTATAGTAGTTCCAAAACCAAATAAGATCTCAATAACTATAGTTACTACAGGCCTTTATCCCTATTGAATGCAAACCTGAAGCTTTGGATAAAACTAAAAGAACGTTAAACTTTATTCATTACATTAAAAAAATTAAGCCTCACCCAGTCATTTTAGCGTTTGATGCAGAGAAAGCATTTGATCATATGTCTTGGCCTTATATGCTCTGTACATTGAAAGAATTTGGATTTTAGGGGAAGTTCCTCCTTAACTATTCAAACATTGTATTTTATTCTGACACCTATTACCATGAAAAATGGTCTGAGCTGAGTAGGGTAATGACACTAGACAAATGTGTCTTCTATCCCCCCTAATCTTCACCCTATGGGGGGAATTCAGTTGATCGCAAGATATTTTTTAACACCGCGTTAAGTCATTTAAACGCTGTTTTTTTTTATCATTTTCGAGCGGGTTAACTTTACCCGCTTTTCAATTCCATTTTTAATGCTCAGATTGTTTTCAGGAAACGGTCCTCTCGCACTCCAGTGGAAGGTCTATTGAAAGTATAGGGTGATTGAGAGTCCGCGGCGTTAAAAGCTATTCAATTGTTTTTTAACGCGGCGCGTTAAACAGGCCAATATGCTCTTTTATCTCGCACCTCTTTGGGATGTGCTGAAAAAAAAAAAACCTAAGAAAACTATTTGAAATCATGTAATAATGAAAAAAAAAAAGATAAACTGTTTATCAGTAATGCATTACATGATAAAGTTGATTTTCTTGTGAAAAAATTATGAAAAATTAAAAATCACTAATTAAATATATTTATGTATGTTTGTGGTACAAATGAACATGTACTAATGTGTTTTGACTTGGTCTAGATGATTCTATAGTAAAAAATAGTGAAATAAAAAAATATGCTAAAGAAAGTACTGTAATGTAGATATTATCAAATATAATGGTTGTGTAATGCAATCTACTGTATGAAAATGTATGCCAGTCCTTTTTTGTGTTATACATGACCGCGTCAAACACTCCCCTTCACTCCTCTAAAAACTGGCAAACACCAATGATTAATGTGCGGGGGCAGTGTTCCCTCTTTTTCAATTGAATTGCATGAGTTTTAATGCTGTGTTAACTAAAAACGGTCGCTATAGCAGTTAAAAACCTGTGTGTGATTTTTTTTTTAACGCTGCAGGGAAAAAAATAACTTGGGGTCAATTGAATACCCCCCCCTATGTATTGAGCTCCTAGCAGCTCATATTAAAATCAAATCAGAATACAAAAGCAATCCACATATGCTTTCAGTAATATACAATATCTATTTGCTGCTGATATGCTCCTAACCATTTCTATTTCCCAGATCTAATTTCCTAAACTTTTTGAGGAGTTAAATAAATGCAGCATGCCTTCAGGTTATAAGATAAGTGATGCAAATTCAGAAGCACTGGCACTAGATCTTCCCCGTCAAGTGCAAAAGGGTTGCAGATGAAATGTACACTTCTATGACATCCCTTATCTTCATAATTTAAGTATATTATCAAGCGAACTACAATCCTCTGTTAAATTCCACTTACCAGGATCTGGCTAAGTGGAGTTTCTTTTTTATATCATGGTTTGGAAGAATTAGAAATTAATATCTTCAATCAGAAGTCCTCCCTTGAGGAATTATTAATGATCTTCTACCTGTATCTTTGGTAATGGCTTTCTTCAGTTTTTTGTCCAAAAAGTAAGGAACCCTCAATAGGAACCATGCATAAATTTGGTTTAGAAGTTGCAAACCAACTTTACCCAAAGAGCTCCTCTACAATTAATGGAAAGCAACATAATTTTGTCTTACATCCTAACCAGTCCAATGAGCATTTGGCTAGAAAATCTGAAGTAAGTTTCAGCTTCTTAAATGCGTTAATAATATCCTCTTTATTTCCATCCCAGAATAAACAGCTTCTTCACTATAATCTGTCCAGATCTTCAATGCTTTTGCTACAACAGCCATGATCACTTCCAGATGACATGATGAACCAGCTCCAAAGCTGATCTTCTTAATTTATCCTTCCATCTTTTGATCCATTAGGTCTGTTTTAGTGATACAAATGTAAGGCCTCCTTTACTGCCCCAGTAAAATGAGCCAAAAATATATGCCTGTGGGAATAGTCATGTTTTCCCAAGGAAGAATCTAAACTCTCTAGAAATAACAGCAGGAAGAGTCTACTCATCCCAATCCAAACTTGATGGATGCTTCTATTTTTTCCTCAATGAAACAATTAAGACATACCTTCTGAAACAGCCAGACTATCACGTCCTTTAAATCTTGTTCCTTAATCTGTGTTGACGCTTCCAAACTTCTTTCACAGATTAGTTTTTTTGTAACAGGGCTGGAAGAGCACAAGCCTTAATTGCCTTGAGGACTATGTCAATGATTTGTGCCTCGCCTGGGAGATATGTCACTCCCGTACACTTTATTTCTCATGCAACATCATATTGTGCCATGTGAACACACTTTTCCGTCACCCTAATATGCTCCCTACTTATCTGCTATCCTGTAGAGGTAACAAACAGGGTAGATATTGACATCCATTTAATGAGGTTAAAAAAAGCATGTTGACTTAGTAAAGTAGCAATCCCATATAAAAGATATATTTTTTATTTATAGCAAATTAAGTACCTTTTAAGCGTGCATCTTTAAGTCATTTTTCTTAGATATCTTCTTACAAATCATTATGTCCTTTTCAAAAGCTCTGTTTGGCAAACAAATGACTGACTGACACAGTCAGTCTGCTACACAGACACTGCCTCACAGCTATCAACATGTCATGTAATGGCAGAGGGGAACAAAGGAGTATGTTACTCTATGCTCATGTGACTGTGGTTGCCATGGTAGTCCAACAATCTTAAATCATTAATAGCAGCCTGAAGAAACATTAAAGGAAATGGTACATCCCAACATTCTTCTTATAGCTACCACAGTGATTTATGTTAACAAATAGAAAATCACACCTGATTTTTTTCAATGTAATTGCTGCTTTAAGATAAGATAAAACTAGAAAACAGAAAAACCACTATCCTATCTGGTCACAAAAGACTGCCACAGTACAGGGAAATAACTAGGCTTTTGCAGAGAATATGCACTGGGGAAAAAATGTTTACATGCTTCCATTAATAGTTAGCTAAACTGTCGAAGACAGAGTGCTCTGAAGATGTCGAACAGACAAAAGTCCAGTTCTGGTTTGCTCACCAGAAGAGCTTCATTCTGACTTCGAGAGAGGCGTACAGGCATCTTAGAGTAAGAACTATGGAGCCAAACACTCCTTAAGAAACACTGTTTTAGTGGAGGCTTTTAATATCACAATCGGTAGTTATTTCAGACTCTTTGGTGCAGGAGAGGCTGAAGCTGCCCTAGTATGACCAAAGTTATTGCCTGAGATGAATGGATTCATCTAAAGAAGTAGAAAAAAGATTGGAGGGAGCCTTAGCATCTGTCCTATCATTTGATATGTGGCTAATAATCCTATATGCTACAATAATTATTCGTTATCTATAAAGCGCTGGCATATTGGACAGCCCAATTGAGTTTAAAATCTAAGAGGTGTGTCGTACACTATATACATAAGATAGTGGAATAACAATTGTAGCCATGGAGGGCACCATGAAATTAACAAGGCATCCTGGTAAAAAGATGAATGGAGAACCCTGGGTGTCTCTTCAAGCCTGGCTGTGCACAGATCAGTAATGATTCTCACTGCATTCTAGGTAGTGGTGTCATCCTATCCACATTTGTCAGTGTTTCTCCTATTCAAAGAGAAAAAAGGTTTGAGCGAAATTGAAATAAATGAGCAGTTATTGAAGTGCTAGACTCTGGAACATGCTGCTGGTGACACAGTGAGAATGGTTCGTAGACCAGAAATGATATACTGCATTAACTGTGCACAGCGCATCAATACTTCATGACTTTACAGTCCTGTCACCATTCACAGGAAGAATTCTCCATCTGAAGACTTTTCGGGAGTTTTGACTGGAGTCAGATGGCAGTTCTAACAATTTAACATTAGTGCAGAAGCTCAGTGAGACAGCCAAGAGCATGGGCCATTTCTTAGGGCTTTCATGATCAGACTATTTAATCTCTATTATTATGTATCATCTGCAGAAAAAATACAGTCCAAATGTGCTTATCTTTCACTAACCAGCTTATGTGTAACTATCTGGTTTCACATGTGGTGAACGGTGCATACAATATGTATCACTGCATGATTCTTGTAATATCATTAAATCAGTGAACTTCTGATCACGTCACTGTACATTAATAATATATTGTGATTGAACATTTTCATTGTCTGTTTCTTAGTAAGGTATCTCAACAGTCCACTATGTATTATGTATTAGAAGGGTTGATCCCTGGGGTGTTGAAGCAGTTTCCAAAAGTAGACAACCTTTTTAATCTGGCATGAATTGTCTTTCAACAGTAATAGCAAAGGGAAACACAGGATATCTAGAGGTTTCTTAGGGGTTCCAAATGTTGCAATGTGAAGAGGGAGTAGTCAGCCCATTGAGGAGGTATGGCTAGCATTTAACATGCTCCATTCTCCCTTTTTATGACACCCACACCACAGCTTAGTGTGTGATGTTTGCCCTTAGTGCTATCCTGCATTGCAGAGCAGCACAACAGGGGGTCCAGCTGTGCACAACTGAGTAAAAAAAACAACCTCCTCCTCCCCATTTCCCACCCTCTTTCCCATTGTGACGTGACCATGTCCCTTGTCCCTCAGCTGGGAACGTGCATTTTGTTAGGTATGTCTAAATGGACCTCTGAATTGACGTTTATTTTTTCACTTGCATTAATACATCTCTAATAAAAAAAGGTGTCGGATGCATTACATAATTCACGTACTGCTCCACACTTGTGCGATGATCCTGAGCTTAGTCAGACCACAGAGGTCAAGGATGAGATAGGAGGAGCTGCTGCCTATTGGGCGTGCACAGCAATTCCATTAAGGGAATTAATATGTTGTGGCTGCGGCACTATATATGTTCATTAAGTATTTGATTAGTATTTTAGGAGTGGCCTGGGTTGGGTGGTTTCCGGGCAAATGGAAACTCTCCCCTAAGTGTGCACTTGGATGAACAGATTCATCCTGGTAATACATCATCCGGAATTCCACAGTATTTATTTTTCTACACTGGATTTTTCATGTCCGGTCCATCACTTGACCTTGATAAAAACGTATCCTTACTGGTCACTTATTGGAGGGATTCTGTTTACCTCTAACACCAGTATAAACAATTCCACAATTCTGGACTCCATTATTAGCATAATACATTCAATTATATGATATAGGTGATATATATTTTATTTTTCACTCATTACTCCCTTTTGTACTGGGTTTATGCCAGCACACATACAAATCATAGGGACAGGTCAGTCAATTAATTGATCATTGGAGAACATTTTTGAGACAAATTGTGCAACATGTCATTTGGCTCACCGTGAGTGCCAAGTCTGTTCAGGGCAAAGCCATATTGCGCCATTTTAGTGCATTTTGTCACTATGTGCTGCGTTGTGCTGTCTGTTTCAAATAAAGATGCTATTTGTCTGCTAGTATTGCTGCAACAGCTGTATTTTTACTTTCCAGTTAACTCACCAAGTTCCCTGTCTGGCGTTTTACAATCGAAATGTTACTGCTCGCAGGCGCTGTGATATTTTCCTAATTTCTTGTTTCTGTCTGCCAAACTGTGTCCTACCAGTCTGTGTAAATGTCATTCCAGCACGGTGGTCTGAGTGCTTTATCCCCCTTTTTTTCTATATTCTCCCAGCAACATTCCAGCATTTCTCATCCTCACAACACAAGAATTGTCTGTGACAATGAGCCATCAGCGGTCATCCGTACATACAGCGTATACAATACAGAGCTGCTCAGGCGGTGACCTGTGTGTGACAGTGTGGATGGATCTGGGGGTGTTTTTGACCACCTAGATTAGATGAATATTTGGTTTGCGCATTATGTTTATCCTCATGTATTGCTCTCCATTAGGAGCTTAAAAATATAAATAGCTGTGGCCATTCATTTTCTAATATCCAGTGCTTGTTCTCTACAAAGCAGCTGTTGTGGAATAAAGAAAAATATTAAGGGAGCGCTATTAAATGTTGTAGAATAAGCTTATCCCATAAACTGAATTCCAAGGAAGATAAATGTGAATAAAACTTTTCTCTTTAATCTAAAGCATACGTGACTGCATGACAAAGCATCAAAAGCAGAAGCTCTACTGCAGTGCCCAGGCCTTATTTTATAGATACATTTCACATAGCAACATATTAAGGATTAATTCATTAATCCAATTAACATAATCAACCAATAACATAAACACATAATGACATAAATTCTTATAAATCCATAACTAGCATCAACTTCTGTCTTAATGTAACTGTACTACAATAAAAGGGACTGTGCTGATGTCCTTGTCATATGTGCGTGGTATTTTACAGCCACCGACGTTATTACAGTGTGTTACTGTTACTTTGTTGACAGAGATTGGGACTGTTGATAGATAAGACGGGAGCAACAAACTTGCTGTGACTGTGAGTATTTTTGAGAACTTTTTTTATATAATGAACCCTAATAAGGCTGCCACAATTACATATGGGTTGCAGCACTTCTGCGCTATCTCTCAACATTGCAGAGTGCAAAATCCACCAACTATGCACATGACATGTCCAAATATGCCCAAGATTGTGTAAACATGTTCACATTTGCATGAAGCCACACCTCTTTTGGGTGCCATGAATCTGGACTTTTGGGGGTATGTTTCTATGTGGTTTCATTGTTTATACAGTCAGGAGGAATCGCTGAGAGATACTACGGTTATTGTTCCCGTTTCAGTGTAGATTTTGTTAGTAACTTAAATGTTTTCTGTAGTATAAGGGAAATGGACAGTCACAGGCTTTCATAGTTAATTGCATAAATAATGGATTAAAAAAGTCACCCAGAATCATATTTTAGTACATTCTATCCAATATCTGAAAGAAAAGGAATATTGTAGTCAAATCCAGATATTAGCTGGAAGAACTTCACCAGTCAAAATTCACAAATCGCAACTAAGGGGCATATTTACTAAACTGCGAGTTTGAAAAAGTGAAGATGTTGCCTATAGCAACCAATCAGATTCTAACTGTCATTTTGTAGAGTGTATTAAATAAATGATAACTAGAATCTGATTGGTTGCTTTGGGCAACATTTCCACTTTTTCAAACCCGCAGTTTAGTAAAGATACCTCTAAATGTCTTTTGCTTTATTCCATAAAGGAAATCTCAACCTTTACCTATTTTTCTTCTTTCCCATCTGACTGAAATATAAGGGTCCCATGCCAGGAACCCCAAAAGAACTTGCCAGTGCTTCTTGTCACAGAACTGGCAACCAACAGCGGGCTTTTAGTGTCATCTTGTATTATAGACTTTGACCAGAATGTGTTTGTATTTTGATAATGCTAGGGAATGAAGCTGGCAGGGGTGAGTTCTCTAGAACTGGCACCAACTGTTCTGCTACTTGTGATATTATTGTTTAGGTGAAGTTATTTAGTTTTTTCTCAACTAATTTTACAAAGTACTTGGAACTCCTTAGAGTCTATATTTCTCTGTCTATCTCAGCCACAAAGTCCTCTTCATGAATCCTCAGAAGTGCCCTCCCCCACATTTTTCTATGGGACCTGGCAATGTTGTATTTTGCCCCAGAATAAAGCTCTATAGATGAGGACTGGATGGATTGTAGTACTTCGCTTTGCATTGCAGTGAAAATGAAAAGCTATTGAGTTCTGGTAATGGGAGGAGAAATCTGGGATGTGAAAGGGTTAATCAAAAGAAAACCACCTGCTCTGTCTAAAAAAAGAATAACCTCCACCACCAAAAAATCTAGCACGCTCTATTAAACACAAAACAAAATTTGGTTTTAGCTGACACGACTATGAACTTTTCAGTTATGCTCTCATTTATACCAAAATACTATCACATCCTAATTTATACAGTTGTGCTAAACCAAACAATTCCTTGCATAATGGTATAGTTAGTGAAAACCAAGCCTATTTGATACACACATTTTTTAAGAAAACAAAGACAGAACATTATAAAATGAGATTTTATATGGCAAAAGGTCACAATGCTGATTGAATAAAAAATTGACAAACATACTGTTTAAATATTTTTTTTTTAAATACAACACAAACATAGAAGAACTCCGTTCACTCCCTCCCTCTTCAGTAACCTGTCTCCTTGGGGAAGGCTAGAAGGTTTCGGCAATTTCTCAGTAGCAGACCGATTCTAAAAAGTGAACATTTCCAAGAGTATATCACTATAACACTAAAAAACACTTCTTTGTTTCTTCCTAAACCCCTTCCTCTGTGACCTCACTGAAAGAGGTGTGATGGTATACTAATATATTTTACAACCGATTTATTGCCCTCTAATCCAACAGTTCTATTAGGGTGTCCCTAACTTCCTTTTGGAACATAGATATGACATTAATTCCTCGAGAAGCATGGCAGCATTTTTTGCACATATACATATGAAACATGATTTAATTGTATTGATTCCTATGACGGATACATAACCCTTAGCCTTATGGGGAATATGTATAATTTCAAAATGTTGTTTTGGTACTTTTCAGAGGTTACAAATGTATACAGGGGTCTTCACAATCATGTATTATGGGAAGTATTGCTTTAATCAGTTAAACTTCATATAAGGACTGTATTCTGGAGTCCATATGGTTCCTTCTGGCTCTAGATATTTTTGTCAATGCTCTTTGAACCCTTAACTGGGTAGTAAAAGAAGTTGATTGCCCTTCTGTGTTTCCAGGATATCTTGGAATAAATTATCAAGGTTAGGTGAGGGAAAGCAAGTCTTTGAAGACTGTTTCTTTTAGCAAAATACTATTTGTTTGCTGGAAACCATTTTGACTAAAGTTACTTCTGAGTTAAGGATATATCATGACAAATTTAACATATTATTTTCATAATTATCCCACTTAAGCTATAATCATTATGGGGGGTTCAGAGATTTTCTTTGTGGGTAGGCCAAATTAGGGGTATGTTAATTTTTTGGACATTTTATTTATAAAATAGCAATTTGTACAAATAGTATAGATAATTTATTTTACATTTTGTAAAACTTAACAGTAATATAACAATAAAAAAATAATGAAATAGAAAAATCATGGTCAGTGTAATTTTTGCAATTTTAAACTTAGATAGGCACAGAAAAGGGGGAGGGTGGAGAAAGGGCACTTTACCCAGAATTCACTAACAGTAAATTACACATAATGCCTACTAAGTTGGTCTGTCGAGACCAGATGATGATAATGATGTTTTTTTAGAGGTGCAGTAAAAAGTCAGGGTAGGCTTGAAAAGTGACTTATACTCACAGTAAGTGAAAGTTTCAGTTATTTCAATTGCGAAAAAATAAATATTAAAATGAATTTTCACACTTCCTGTGTCATTATTATTTGTCACATCTAAATCTGTTCTGTCGGCGATGTTTATAATTATGAAGTGGCAGCAAACTTGTGATTTCCAATATTATCTTGGAAGCATATTTAACTTGTTTATGTCTAGATACACAACTGAAAAGCAGTAAGGAACTATTCTCCATGAACCAAGCCAGGGTAGATCTAGTTGCACGCAGTGGTCCTATGGCATGGAGCTGATTCACTTTTGTTGCAAAAATAAGTGTAGAAGACAGGGATATGGTGAATATACCCAATATATAATACATTTTAGTGTATAGTTTGTTTATATTTATTCAGAAGCAGACAGCAAGGTATACCGTACATGGAAGAGTTGATCAAGAACAACACAACTTCTGTTAATATCATTTTATCCACCGTCTAGTTTTTTAGTAACAGGATCTATTACGTAAACCACCATCAGAATGCTTTCTCTGACACAATTGTGTAGGTATTTTGTTTATCCACAAACGAACGGAATCATATAAGCAGAAAAACAACTTTAAACATTAAGCGTGTAAGTTGAGCGCAAATTCAATTCGTGGCGTATAGTTCGGGTTTTTTTTTACATCTGAGCTTGCGCACAAACCACTAATTTCACAATTAACGCTTTGTGCACTTGCACAGACGTAAAAAAAACGTATAATACGCCAAGGACGCAATTTGCGTTCAATTTAACATAAAGCCCCGAGTTTGTAAACTAAATTTCCCATGTTGCTGCCTCAATCTTTTCTTACTTCTTACTCACACTTTATTTTTTAAATATGTTGTTACTATACTAAAAGATAATATTGTGTACTGTCTAAATTATATGGCTTTTATATCATTTTATCATTAATATTAAAGCAACACCACCTCCCCATAACACAGATTTATATTAGTATATGGATCTATTGGGATTTAACATGAAACAAGTACAAAAGTTAAATGTTGTTACACCTCCTAGAAATAACCGGACAATAGAAGGACAGTTTTGCATTAATCTTAAATCCCAGTGTTCTGTGTATTATAGTAGAGCAGACACTGATAAATGCACAGTCATTGTACCTAATCCCAGCGTGGAATAAAGCAAGTTTATTTATAGTCTAACCACTAATCCTTGATGTTTATTATTAGCAAATCAGGGAGAATTTATAAAACTACAGGGTCACTAGTTTACATTAAAGGTGGACAATTTAACTAAACGCAAAATAAAAAATATTGAAATAACTTTAAATGTTGATAAATATTGCTATAAAAGTTCTCATATGACACAACATCAAACATTAGATTTTTTAAAAAATAACCTTGTTAAGTAGCTATATATAGACAATTGTGTTTTTCCATTTTGGGCTTGAAGTGGGTTCCTGCCACACTCGCATAGACATACAGCAATGTACCTCTTATATTTAATCACCCTTTTTAAAGTGCTTTTTTTTTTTTTCTTTTTAAAGCATGCAAACTATCAATTTGCTATAAACCAACGATATCACTAAAGCACTGCTTAATATTTCATACTTACCAACTTTTTAAATAGTGAACTCCTAGGCTACGTTCTTTACTTCACTTTACAGTGCCATCAGTTTAAGTTTTAGCCTGTTGTGCATTATCCATAATTTTAATAGCTGTAAAGTATTAACTGGAGCCCTGTTCTGGATCAGGTTCTTGTAGATTACCAGAAATGCAGATCAGAAATGCCCCCCCCCCATTTAGGTGGGACGATCCTGGTAATCAGGACTTTTGTCCCATTTCCAGGACAGCTGAGATATGTGTGAGCTAACTGATGCCACTTCAATGCTGCAAGTACCAGCAGCAGGGGCACATGACATTGAATGGTGTTTATAGGGGAGGTGAAGGGGTTGGGCAGCCCACCACTACAGAAGCACTCATTGACATTGCTTGACATATGTTGTGGTCATGCCCCCTTGTAGCATGATGATGACCCTTCTCTTGTGTGCAAACTTAAAGTTGGAAGGTCCAGAAATTGTGTAATTTAATATTTGGTTTTATGCAGGTTTTGATAAATTCAAGAAACACAGCAAATATCCTTAAAGGTTTGCAAATACACCTGAAAATACACATGGTAGAGACGTTGAAATGCCACTTCAAATCCAGCCCTCTAACGCTTTAGCACCACCTTCTACAGTATTTTAAACTTTGTTTTTCTTCTAATAAACAGCCCGATTTAACCTTTTAGCTTAAATTAGAGGTACCCAAACTCAGTCCTCAAAAGCTACTTACAGGATTTGTTTAATCATGCACAGGTGAGTTATCTATTTGTCTGGGTCAAGTAATTATTCCACTTGTTTCTACAAAGAGAAATCCTGAAAACATGACCTGTTGGTAGCTCTTGAGGTTGAGAACCTCTGTCTCAAATTAGTCATGAGGGTAAGAGGACATCAGAACTGTCTATATTACATGTGGTGCTTTTCTATGTGTGTATTTTTGCTTTTTACAATTGACTGAAGTGCCCTAGAAATGCGCTTCTCCATAAAAGTGTGATTAGTCAGTGCACCATGTCTGGCACTGAATACTTGGGTCTTTCTGCAGGGAGGAAAAGACTGTTTGCCCTTCTGCAATGTAGGCACTGCCCCTGTAAACGTACTTTCTCTACCCGTTTATCTCATTTAAATAATCTCCTTCCACCAAATATTAAGTTGATATATGTGGGTGCAAAACATGCACCTTGCAACAAACGTTTCCGATCTGCTCCATTCCTTAGGTCAGGGTTTCCCAAACCCAGTCCTCAGGGCTGCCTAACAGTGCAGGTTTTCTGGATCACATGTGACATAATTATGACCACCTGTGGATCTGTTACAATGTGTCAGTCAGTAATGAATACACCTGTGCTCCAGCAAGGAGATATGGAAACCCTGCACTGTTAGGGAGCCCTGAGGACTGGGTTTGGGAAACCCTGCCTTAGGTTATTGTTTTGATGAGGAAATGCATTTTCTCTAGCATCCTTCTGGGGGACACTGCTACCATGGGATTGTAGTGGGGAGTGAGGGAGTTGGCACTTAACTAGTTAACTTGTTACTTGTGACTTGCTGACAGACTCCTTCCCTCTTCAACCCCCTTGTAGCTCCTAAATGTAGATTAAGTGCCCAAGGAGTTGGGCTTACTTCATTACTGTTGGCGTAGTGTAGTAAGGTTTATTTTCTTTCCTTATCTTTTTCTTGTTTTTACATAGATATATTACAGCCTGCTTAGTGTGCGATTAACATCGGCACACTGTGTTAAAAAAAACAAAATAAATAAAATATTGAGAAGCAGAAGGCTGTGTACGGGGGTGAGAGCTGACAGGATCTCACTCTCAACGTGGATATCGAGAGTGTGACAGGCGGCTCAGTATCCGTTGCCACTTTTGGTGGTACCTGATGACCGGCGCTACCTGCAGGTATAGAGCACCACGATTTGGAGCGATGGCAGCCGCCATCGTATGGCCACTACCAAATTCCCCCTCAGAAGGAGGAAATTTAGGTAAATAACTACATCAACTATCGATGTACAGCAGCAGACCCGATAGTGCACTTAAATTATGGAAGTGGCGGACACTAGGGCTAAGAGAGAGACGGCTGAAGCAGAGGAATGCAGCTGGATAATACAGCCCCCCCCCCCCCACAGAAGAGAGTGCGATGATAGCTTCTGCTTCACTGCTGACCAAGACTCCTTTCCTGCTGCAGACTTGTACTAGTCTAGGAAGGCTAAGAACTACTTACTAATATACACTCTGTGATACAGTATTGATATTTGATATTCATTGTTGGATAGCAGCATATTCTAGAGAAAACCGCTGTATTTCACAGTTGGCTGGGACACAATATAATATAATACAGCATATCCCAAGATACATCTTTTGACTAAAAGAGATTAGTATCTTTCATAACCTTGTTTTTTTGTAATTGCTAACTGTTTCTGTATATTCTCTTCTGTGACTGTTATTCCTTTTATAATGCCTGATAAAGGGAAAGCACTAAATGCAAAATACTTTGCTTGCTCAAAATGCAAGGTATAGTTGCCAAATGTACAGCAGGACCCGGGTGCGCTCTGCGTAGATTGTGAGGCAGGGTCCCAGGGGGCGCAGGCCCAGGGCAGTATTTCGTTGGAAGATCCAGGATGGGCGGTATCGCTGCCACAGTCAATGGGCACTCTGGTGCAGCTTCGCGCACATCAGGTGGAGACTACAGCGCTTTCTTCGAGCTTTCCTTCTACCTCGACAGGGGGGCTACAGTTTCAGTGGTACTCCAACAACAGGTTAATGATAGGACAGACCTAGCAACCGCTTGCCCTTCATCCTCTATTGTTTTCCTAAACGATTCATGCCATTGTACCCTCTACAGTTGGAGTATGTTAACCGTTGGGAAAAAGTACCAAGAGTTGACACTCTGGTAACACTCTGGTAGCACTCCTGGCGAGTCACACCACTTTGCCAGTCACAGGCTCAGCTTCCCTTCAGGACACTGCTGACAGGAAAGTGGAAGGATTTTTAAAATCTATCTATGTAGCTACAGGAGCTTCTTTTAGACCTATGTTATCCTCGGCATGGGTTGCTAGGGCCATGGAGTCCTGGGCTGACCAGCTCGTGGCAGCACTTCGGGATTCCGACCTTCTTCTCCTTGCGCTGCACCTTAAAGAGGCATCAGGCTATTTATATGTGGCGGCTCAAAATGCAGCCTCAATGTCTTATGCTGCATCTGGCTCAGTGGAGGCAGCAAGACGAACCCTTTGGCTTAGATCCTGGTAGACAGATGCAGAGTTAAAGTGTTCCCTTGAGGCCTTTCCATATTCGGGATGGGTACTGTTTCGCCCCGAGCTGGATAATATTATTTCTCAGGCGACAGGGGGGAAAGCACGTTCCTTCCAGTAAATGTACCAAAGTCTCAGGTACCCAGGTTCAGTTTCTTTTGCCAGCCCTTTCGAGACAACTCATCCAATAGAGGTCAGGCGAGCAGGGGCAGATCCTTTGGCTCCAGAGGGCATTCACAAAAAGGAAGGTCTTCTTCCTCTTCCTCAGCAAGGCGTGTTGCTCCTAAGCTGCAGGATAAACCTGCAGCCTGTCTCGTATCCTCCTTTCCTTGCGGCTGTCGGAGTGGGAGGGCATCTGCAGTTATACAGGGAACAGTGGATAGCATCCTCCCCAGATCAATGGATTCAGGGGATGATGACATGGGGCTATCTGATCAGGCCCCACGTCTGTTCTTTCCCACCACCGTACCATTAGATCACATATGAAAACTAGCGATGTTGGATTGCGTCGCTTCTCTTCTTTCCGCAGGGGTCATTTGTGCAGTTCCGGAAGTGCAGAGATGCCAGGGATTCTACTCAAACTTTCTACTCCTTCTGGAGATATCTGGATGATCCCCATAAATGGGGATGGTCTGCTTCTAAGCAGAGCATTTGCAGATGGCTTATTCAACTATTAAGTATGCTTACATCAGTGCGAATGGATCTGTGCCCAGTTGCATTACTGCAAATTTCACCCGGTCAGTGGGAGCTTCTTGGGCCACGTGAAATGGGGTCTCGGCGGAGCAGCTATGTCGAACGGCCACCTGGTCCTCGGTACACACATTTAGTTTTACCAGTTCAATGTGTTTGCGTCTTCTGACGCCAGCTTTGGCCGTATTGATTTACAGGCCAGGCAATTAGAGCTGTCTCTCCTTTAGGGGGGCTGATTTTGTAAGTCCCCCTGGAAGCAGTGTCCCCCAGAAGGATGAAAGAGAAAATTGGATCTTTATACTCACGATAAATCCTTTTCTCTGATTCCATCTTGGGGACACTGCATTCCCTCCCTTCTGCTTGCTCTTCTGCTGTTTGGTTTTGGTTGTTTTTCTCCCCTTCCTTGCAGCTTTAGAATTACACTGAGAAGCTACAGGGGGGTTGCAGAGGGGAGAGGTCTGTCAGCAGGTCACAAGTAACAGGTTAACTAGTTAAGTACCAACTCCCCACTACAACCCCATAGTAGCAGTGTCCTCCAGATGGATTCAGAGAAAAGGAGTTATCGTGAGTATAAAAATCCCATTTTCCTACCCTAATAAACAATTACGCACAGGTTATTTACACTGCACTTTTACACTTTTGTAAATGTCTTGCATAGGGAAAGTGTTCCTTTTTGCTGTTTCTGTTTGATTCTCTTGTCACTATACACCGGACGCAGATCATTGCATTGGAGCTTGGGAGATTACAAATATGGCTGTGTACACTTCACATAAATTTGTAATTAAAAAAACTAAGAGTCTCAATCGCTGGTATAAGAGTGAATAATAACATGACATCTGTGCTCTTCAGTAGTCTAATCGATAATACATTTCTGTTCAAGAGAATTCTGAATTAAGGTCCAGAACAGCTTAGATTCTTCAAAATGCTGTCGATGGAAAATTCTTTCTTTCTACAGACATATTATCACATACAGCAGATGGATAAAATGTAAAATGCTGAAGCTGGCTGTCATTATTTCTTTGTGACACTGGATATTGGGGTCAGCCAGTGAATCCGTTCCGTGGTAAACAATTGGCAATGTATGCAAATGTATGTCTAACAAGTCTGCTGCGCCAAAGTGCAGGTTGACTATTTCTGGATGCCTGCGTCCCCTGAATCCCTCTGCGAATTAAATCATTTAATACCTGGAATGGAAAAAGTCTGTCTAATCTTCCTTTTGAATGAGCCATGAAATAGGATCAGTAAATGCCTGACATGTGAAGAGGTTAGCATGGCTTAGATCCAGCATAGTGGGATAAAAGAAAAGATGTTATCACTTCTCGCTAAGAGCTGTTATTAATATGTAGTCTGGAAATGAAAAGGGGAAAGAGTTTAACCTAAACAAAATGTACTGACGCACATCGAAGCACCCGCCTAACATGCTCAGTCTTTTGACTTTTCCCCTCGTTTTGCAGTTCACTCTTTTACATAATTGGAAATGGTGACTTGCCTCCTCCCCATGGTTCTCACACATTAACACAATATTTTAGTTTCTGCTGAGCACAAATGACAGATGAGAGTAACGTTCAACTTCTTTTCAACATATTGGTTCGACAGTTATAAAGAAAGAAAAAGAAAAGTAAATAACTACAAAGCACTTAGCAAAAAAAAAAAAAGGTCAGTAAATGAGCAAGATTAAATGTGAAAATTAATATTGAAAATGCAGCATTATATATAATTAAATACGTATAAAAAAAGTCAGGTTCTGGGCGCTTGTAAAGCAAAGATATATCAATTTAATATGGATAGGTCCACAATACGCTCCGGCCGGAACGAGACAGCTTAGATGTGTTAAACAATAAACATGCATCAATTGACACTGCCGAAAACAATGATAATGGTAAAAAACACAACAAACTCTGTGTGATTGCAAATATGGTTAGAGTGCACTTGCAAGCTACTAAAATATGCAATGACAATTGATATGAACCGCAAAAAGAAAATGTAAGGAAATATAATGTCCAGAGTTGTAAATCAAAATGTTGGTGATGTTGAAAAGTGCAAGCAAAAATTAAATTGGTAGCCGTTACTCACATGAAGCAGGGATGTCTGGCTGTCTATAATGCAGACAGGCACTTAGTAGCGGTCCCAGAGTCTGTGCTGATGAGGTTAGATATAACGTTGATTTCAATGTTAAAAAGCACCCAGCTGAATGCCAATTATTGAAACAAGAACGAAGAAGAAAGTTCTTCTAGTTCCTAAAAGGAAATCCTCTCCTTCTTGTTGAAAGAAAAAATGATCCCGCTCAAATAGCGTGTGCACGCTGCGGGATATCTCCGTGTTGAGATTAAATGTATAGATATCAAAATGCCTCCAATAATGGACAGGTACCCAGCAGAATATAGGTGGTGATGATCCAAATGTAGTCCTCCTAATCCCCAAACGTAGTCTCTTTCTTTCTCATAAAGTTGAGGCTAAACAGGGGAAGCGGTAGTGCCGCTGCGGATGAGCGCATACACGCTACAGGCTGTTCTCCGATGTGGATGTCTGTATATGGTAATGTAAGATGCTATCATGCTAGTAAGTTGAATAAAACTGAGTTGAGGGACAGTCTCAAACGCATTTCGCCCGGTGGCAATGGCCAGTGGGCTTCCTATCCCTGAGGAAGCCCACTGGCCATTGCCAGATATCCCGCAGCGTGCACACGCTATTTGAGCGGGATCATTTTTTCTTTCAACAAGAAGGAGAGGATTTCCTTTTAGGAACTAGAGGAACTTTCTTCTTCGTTCTTGTTTCAATAATTGGCATTCAGCTGGGTGCTTTTTAACATTGAAATCAACGTTATATCTAACCTCATCAGCACAGACTCTGGGACCGCTACTAAGTGCCTGTCTGCATTATAGACAGCCAGACATCCCTGCTTCATGTGAGTAACGGCTACCAATTTAATTTTTGCTTGCACTTTTCAACATCACCAACATTTTGATTTACAACTCTGGACATTATATTTCCTTACATTTTCTTTTTGCGGTTCATATCAATTGTCATTGCATATTTTAGTAGCTTGCAGGTGCACATATTTGCAATCACACAGAGTTTGTTGTGTTTTTTACCATTATCATTGTTTTCGGCAGTGTCAATTGATGCATGTTTATTGTTTAACACATCTAAGCTGTCTCGTTCCGGCCGGAGCGTATTGTGGACCTATCCATATTAAATTAATATATCTTTGCTTTACAAGCCCCCAGAACCTGACTATTTTTATACGTATCTAACATTGTTGGGAGTTTAGGGGTCCCCCATACACTCTCAGGTTTGCATTTGGCTGCTTCATATATTTGGAGGAAGCGCAGCCTATCCCTCTTTTTCAACCATTCTCTTATATATAATTAATGTAATTTCATTTTTGCAACTCTTTGAATTCTGATGATAAAATGGGTTGGGTATAGGCTTGAACTTTGTAGTACACTATAGCTCAATTTCCTGCTCTTAGCTGTCAGGATTGGAACCTGGTGTGGTCTTCTACTGCTGTAGCCCATCCACTTCAAGATTCAACGTGCTTTGTGTTTAGAGATGCTCTTCTGCATACCACTGTTGTGACACATGTTTATTTGAGTTATTGCCATCTGCCTGTTAGCTCAAACTAGTCTGAACATTTTCTGACCTCTCATTAATAAGGCGTTTTTTCCCACATACCTGCCTCTCACTGAATATTTTTTTATTTGCGCACCATTCTCTGTAAACTCTAGAGGCTTTGAGATACTCAAACCACCCCTGACCATGGAATAATTGTTGGTGCCAAAGTCATTTAGAATGCAATACTTCCAAATTCTGGTGTTTGGTCTGAACAACAACTGAACCTCTTGACCATGTCTATATGCCTTTATCCATTGACTTGCAGCCACACGATTGGTTAATTAGATATTTGCATTAACGAGCAGGTGTACCTAATATGGTGGCCACTGTGTATATTATATATGAGTGTGTTCTTAGTTTACCTCCTATCTCTCTGATCGTTTCTACCTTTGTCTCTTCCTCTGGTTCTTGCTCCCCTCCTGTCCCTTTATCTGTTGGGAGTCCCAAAGACCCTATGACACTCTAATCTACCTTTCCTCTACTGACCTCTTTCCCTTTCTCCTCTTCTGTATGTTCAACTGCCTCTCTGCCATCTCTACCTGGATGGCAGGATGCTTTTTGAAGCTCAATGTGTCCAAAATTGAACTTATCATCATTCCACCGCCTAGCGTCACCCCCCCCTCTTATCTCCTTGATGGTATTGCCCTCTGCCCTGTTCCCCATGCACGCTTCCAGGGCGTCATCATTGATTCAGCCCTCAATTTAATTTCCCACACCCAGTCCCTTGCCCAATTCTGTTGTCTGCAACTTTGCAACCTTGACAAAATTCGCCTCTTCCCTCTCGCTGGATGCCACTAAAACCATTATCCATGCTCTTAATACTACATATATTTATACATATATATATGTATATATATATATATATATATATATATATATATATATATATACATTTCCTTTTCTATTTTAATTTATTCAGACCTAGTATAAATCAGGTATGGTTTGGGAGAGGGGTGGTCAGCAATGCAATACAGTACTGTGTTGAAATGGAGTGCAATGCAGGCCCGGCGCTTCTATTAGGCAGCTTTCTAGGGCGCAGGGCTCTGCTTAATTTCCACAGCCACCGGCCGCTGCACAACTTCTGATCTACGGGGGTTGGGGCGATAGTTCATTCTCCCCCCTCCCTACCTGTCAGGTGTGACATCATCATAACGTTCCAACAGTGTGAGTGAGCAGTTAGGCAGAGAGGAGCCACTTCCTCTGCATTACTGTGATGAATGGGGAGCAGTGTGATACATGGTGGACATTAAGATGTAGGGGACAGTAGTGTATTGCAGGGGTTAATAGTGTGATGCAGGGGGGGAGTTGTGATACAGGAGAGCATTGTGAAACGGGTTCATTGTAATGGAGGGGACAGAGTGAATCAGGGGGAACTGTGTGATGAAGGGGGCATTGGTCTGATGAAGGGGGAGCAGTTTGATGAAGGGGGAACTGTAATGACGGAACATGTTAGGGTTGTCTCTTCCGACTATTGAAGGGGGGCAGTAGTGTGATGAAGGGGGAACATTATGATGAAGGGATGGTATTGTGATGAAGGGGGAACAGTGTGATGCAGAGAGGCATTAGTGTGATGCAGGGAGAACAGTGTGATGTAGGGGGCAGTTGTGTGATGAAGGGGGAGCAGTGTGATGAAGGGACATGTTAGGGACAGCTATTCAGATTACTGAAGGGGAAGCAGTGTGATGCAAAGGAGACATTGTGATGCAAAGGAGACATTGTGAGGCAAAGGGGACATTGTGATGCAGGGGGAGCAGTGTGATGAAGGGACATGTTAGGTCCGTCTATTCAGATTACTGAAGGGGCAGCAGTGTGATGAAGGGGGGACCGCTTTTGATCAAGGGGGGGACCACGTGTGATGGAGGGGGACCACCTGTAATGAAGGGGGGGATTGCGTATGATGAAGGGGGGATCGCGTATCATGAAGGGGGGATCGCGTATCATGAAGGGGGGATCGTGTATCATGAAGGGGGCATTAGTGTGATGAAGGGGGCATTAGTGTGATGAAGGGACATGTTAGGACCATCTATTCAGATTACTGAAGGGTGATGAAGGAGTGTGATGCAGGAGGCAGTAGTGTGATGCAGGGGAAGCAGTGTGATGAAGGGGGAAGTAATGTGATGAAGAATTACTTGTCATTTCCATTTAGACTAATAAAGGAGTGAAGATGCCGATTGTTTTTTACAAGGACATAATATATAGACAAGGACTCAAATCATCACAAAAAAATTATTTTTATTTTAAGTTGAGTTATATTGAATATATTTATGTATTTTTTTTTAAAAAAAGTGAATTAGATACTAATACAAACAAATTGATTTTCACATTTAATAAGTCAGCCTTTAGGCGCCCCTCTCCCAGTGTTTTTTCTATGTTGTTGTAGTTGGAGGGTCCGGCACCACTTGGATAGGATAATTTTAGCTTGATACTTGCTAGGTCTGTCAAATGTTGTATAGATGCAAGAAATATTTTCATTGCTGGATTCCAGCTTACTGAACCTACTTTTAATGCATCTAGGTAACAATGGTAATTGTGGCCTTCATGTTCAGTGTTCACTATATAAAAGTGCACTGGCCAGCTCCAGGCCTATAATTTATAGCTGGTTACAAATCATTCTCGTCTGTGGATGCATAAAATATAGTTCATGTTACTAGTTCCTAAAACCATTAAGGCATATTTTTTTATAAATAACAGATAATCTGTATAGAATAAGCCTGTTTACAAGCTGGGTTTAGTCTTCTCATTAAGCTCCATTACAAACTATGTCTGTGCTATAGAGCCCACGATTATAACTCTATCTTAATTATCTTCAATTCTGATGCTCTTGGATGTATGTGTCAATTTTTTCCCCTCTTGGCGAGAAACCTGTGTTCCATTCTCCAAAGCACGGTGGTTAAGTGCTTAGCACTTCTGCCTTACAGCACTGAGTCATGAGTTCAATTCCCACGACCATGGCCTTATCTGTGTGGAGTTTGTATGTTCTCCCCGTGTTTGCGTGGGTTTCCTCCGGGTGCTCCGTTTCCTCCCACACTCCAAAACATACTGGTAGGTTAATTGGCTGCTAACAAATTGACCCTAGTCTGTGTGTCTATCTGTGTGTGTGTGTGTGTGTGTGTGGAGGGGGGGGGGGGGGGGATTTAGACTGTAAGTCCCAATGATGTGAGCGAGTTCTCTGTACAGCGCCGTGGAATTAGTGGGGTTATATAAATAAATGATGATGATATATATATATATATATATATATATATATATATATATATTATTATTAATAGCTGCCTTCAGCTAATGAGGAAAGTAATGTCATACACAGATACATGACCTTTTTCTCCTACAATGTGAGGAGTGCTCCTACACAAGGTGTGGAAGGTCAGGAATGTTATACACATACATTCTGTAACACCCAGGGAGTAGCACTGTGAAGGTTACTGCTATACAAGATAATGACGGGAATGTCATGCACAGAAAGCTGGTCAACAAGTTCCTCCTCATACGGCCAGGAGTGCCACTACACCATACCACGCACTGGTACCTAATGACTAAGTGTCTCCTATAGTCACTGTGATGAGCTCTGCTACAAAAGGTAGTAAGGAAGGGCAATTCATACACACAGACAGGATCACTGAGTCTCTCTTATGGTCACTGTAAGGCGCTCTACTACACAAGATAATGAGGAGGAGCATGTTACATACATTATTACTTCAGTCGCTGTCAAGACCTCTGCTGTATAAGATAATGAGGAGGGGAATGTAGTACAGGCATAATAACTGAGCACCTTCTCCTATAATTACTGACAGGAGTATTACTATACAAGATAATAAGGAGGGAAATGCCATCCACATAGACATAATAACTGATCATCTCCTCCTACAGTTATTCTGAGGAGCACTGCTACACAAGGTAATGAGATAAATGTCATACACAAATACCTGATCACTAAGTGCCTCCTCCTATAGTCACTGTGAGGAGCTCTGTTACACAAGGTAATGAGGAGTGCAATGTCATACACACAGACATAATAATTGAGCACTGCTACACAAGGTTGTGAGGATGGGAATGATGGGAGACACAAATGTCTCTGTGCATGTATATGCCTTCTTTTACAGCCACTATGAGGAGAGCTCCTGTACATAGTAATGAGAAAGGGAATGTCAAACACAGAGACCTAATCACCAAGTGCCTCCTCCTACATTCACTGGGAAGAGCACTGCTAAACAAGATAATGAGTTGGGGAATGTCATGCACACAGTAATCTTGACCACTTCCTATGCCCATTGTAGGGAGTTCAGCTAAAAGGGTAAGCTTAAGGCTGCACTACCACATAGGAAACACTTTCCCTAGTTATAGCTGTGTAGGGGGCGAGTTGAGTCGGAGGACCAATTACCAGCCACAACCTCTAGAATACTGCTAGTTATTTTGCTCACAACCGTCCTCACTGATGACACCCCATAGCATAGGTGGTGGAGCTCCTTGGAAAAACTGTATAAGTGTCAGGTTGGCTTATACTGTGTGCAAATTATGCACCTTAGATCTTATTTTTTTTTACTTATTTTGTACAGACAGTTTTTAGGGGGATTTATTGCTGTATTTGTAATGTTCTACGCTTCCCTTATTGGGTTAAGGAGGAACCTTCAGGAAAAACAATGATCATGTTTGCATTTTGCTATCCCTTTATCTGCATTAAATTAGAAGTAATTTTACTTTTTTTGTTCCTACCTAATAATATTAAACACTGAGAGAGTTTTACTAGAAAAAAAATAGTCCAACATTTAATTTCCCTCTAATTAAACTTCACATCATGGGTTCAAGCGCTCGCCCTGGGCATTGTCACTTTATTCCATGCTTAATGAAGACAATTTGTATTACCACTAATGTATTCGCCTGGCAGAACTGAATTTTCTCCTAGAACACATTATTATCTTGCACTCGGTGTCTTCATGTTGTTTGTAATTAAGAGTCCAAAGCCTGTACCTGATGCACTGAAATGAGCAATAAACACAGGTCAGCATGCATTACCACATGTTCCCCGTGATTTATGCGTGTGCACATATAATAATTCTGTCTGTCTCAGCCAAGTCACATTTTATCTGAGTGGATTAAAGTCTCAGCTCACAACCATTTTTATTTTTGTCTTTTAATGGTGTTGGGGTCAAAAGGTCTAAGAGGTTCTGTAAAGTGAAGATTTGATTATTTCCGATTAGTTTTTGTTTTCTTCTTGTACTATAACTTGTGGACATTTAAGTATTTATGGCAATAAAAAAAAATACTATCCTCTTCTGTGAGACTATACCACAGAAGAAGAAAATAACCAGTGGTTATAATGGGTGTTGATGTAGGTGGCAGGTGGGTAAGTTGTAATAAAAATGGGTCATGTGGCATACATGTGTATTTGTTTTTTTTCAATGGCTATACAAGATGTAGGCACCGTTTTACAGCATAAAGCACAATAAAATGGTTAATGTCAGCATATGCAAACACTGGAATAGAATATAATTGCTGCCCCCTTCCTAAAGAGCTTGCAGTCTACACTGGCCATGACCTCTGCACCAGAGATACTGGGGGAGTGCCATAGAATTGGTGACATGGCTCCTTGCTACAACCTAGGAGATAAGGACTGATGTGAATGAATAAATAACATCTGCAAACATGCTGCATAATATGGTGGCATAAATAATAATAACCAACCAACCCAAAATAGAAGCATGTGTGGCCCATTTTCAGGAATGATAGTAAATGCAATTGGCAGATGACCTCTATTCACCACTCCACTACACCAACAGCCTCCAGTAATACTGGCCATAGTCCGATCTGGAATTGTGCCCAGCTCTCATCAAATCTGGCCTTTTACATGTGTGGCCAAACAAGATGGAAAGCAATATAAAAGTGATGAAAAACACACTTTAATCATTCATTGGGCTCAACTGCTTTGTCACCTTAGTTTTGCACGCTCAACCATAAAGTGTGGGAGAAATGGCACTTAAAGAACTGTACTTTGGAAAGTTGTGCTAATGAGGACACTCAGAGTCCGATGAGGTTACCATCTCACAGGGAAAATAAATCATAAAACGATGATGAAGAATTACAAAAACATGTTTTATACTGCATCTGCCCATCACGAATGTGCATCACATTGTGTTTGTATGTCTTGATCCATATTTGTAGGCGTGATTTACAGTAACTGGTTTTGTGAAACCTTCCATTTGGAACAGATTTTATCCTAGTAATATCATGCTGCCAGTGGTTGGGGCTTAATTATGGAGCAAGGACATTTCCTACCTGAAAAAAATCAGTTTCTATGTTAGCCTATTATTGCAGGTTGTTACATTATGTGTAGGAGTCGTTTATGTTTGATATGTAGTATAGTTTAATCCAGTGTCCTTTTTTGTCATTTCTGCATTCTTTACGACTGATGAGTGAAGTATTTCGTGTATTCTACTTAGAGTATTTATCATAATGGCTCTGAGCTTTTACTAGGACTATGTCTTTCTCAGCCATCCACCTACTGCGTATCATTCACTAGTATCTACAATTTTAAGAGAATTATTACCAATGTCTCTTCTATGAATCTATATATCTTCTTTTATGTTTCATTCTTACTGTGCTGTAGGACAGTGCCCCAAGTATACCTGATTTAAAAATGAAGCCTGCTTTCAGACTTTAACTCAATGCCAGAAGAATATGAAATTGATGTCAGTTGGATTTTTGAGGGCCAGAAGTGGTCATTTCTGTGAGGTTTTTGCAGTGGTCTCCAGCTGAGCAACTGTTGACTTTTCTAAATAGACAACCAGCCATAGTTCTTGCACGTTAGCATTCTGCACCTAAAAAACAAAAATTAGAACACCTCATCCTCAATCCACTCCTCTTTTGTATGCACCCAAAATGTACAATAAAAGGTTATTTTTTATACTCGGTCTAAATAGTTCCTTACATTTTTTTTAATAACAGAAAAGAATGATTCCCTGTTTTCTCTCTTTTTTTTACCTACAGACAGCTCTAGTATAACGTGTCTAACCAAATACCTAAGCTAGGTAGCAGGTTGTATTTAGAAGATGGACTATTACTTTATGTTGTGCACTCTGGAACTGAAAGATTTAAACGCTGAAGTTAATGAAAATTGTTAATATGCTGCTCAGTGCAATTCGGCATAATTGATTGTTCTTACATTTTAGCTTTAACTCCATCATTTCAGCTGTGAGAGAACAGTGATGGATGCTAGGCTCATTCTAGTGCATCTGCATCCTCCTTTCATATGTATTTAGCATAATGTTTAAGCTGTGTGCGAGTGCCTTAGTGCACCCAAGAGACTATTCAAATAGCAGTGCGAAGCTCAGCTGTTAATCTTTAATAAGGAACCATATATATTCTAGTCACATGGCTCACCATGAGAACAGGAGATCCATTCTAATTAGGGAAGGGGATAGTTAGAGCTTTGTATATGACAATAATGCTGTACACACAGATTATACCTTCATCACAAAGAAGTATAGTCTGAAAAGGGGTTATTTCTTCCATTGATAAGAAAACCAAGCGCATTTCAAAGGTGTTCTTCCTGATAGATATATCACCATCATCATCATTTATTTATATAGCGCCACTAATTCTGCAGCGCTGTACAAAGAACTCATTCACTTCAGTCCCTGCCCCATTGGGGCTTACAGTCTAAATTCCCTAACACACACACACAGACACACAGACACACACACACACACACACACACAGACTAGGGTCAATTTGATAGCAGCCAATTAACCTACCAGTATATTTTTGGAGTGTGGGGGGAAACCGGAGCACCCGGAGGAAACCCACTCAAACACGGGGAGAGCATACAAACTCCTCACAGATGAGGTCAAGGTTGGGAATTGAACTCATGACCCAAGTGCTGTAAGGCAGAAGTGCTAACCACTATAAGTTTATAAAAAAAAAAGGTTGGGTACCTGAAATGTTGAAAGAGATGCTTAGTTCACAATATGTTACTTTATTATATGCAGTACCTCTTCCTGGCAGTGTACTTTGTGGTAAATTTGTGTGGGTTTCTGATAAAGAGGATTGTATACAGCGCCACCATAAAATACCTAGGCTGTAAGAGGTACAACACCCAATAATAGAATTCTGCAGGGTGGAAATGTTGTCATTTAGGAAAATCCTGAGAAATGTTCAGTACTTTATTATTCAGTCATAAAATACTCAACAAGACTGATGTTAATTTACTCTTTAAGATTATTGTAAAACAGTGCCTAAAATTGATGTAATAATACTAGACTATTAAGTATCTTTGATATGAATATTGTCATCACACGTCTATAGACACAGACAAATATTAGCGACACTGATTAGTGTGACAGATGTATGTATTCTGCGTAATTATTGCTTTCTGTATATTGCACAATCTGTCGGCTGAGAACAAAATAGGCACCGAAAGATGACTGTTCTCTGTCAGAATTGTAATTCATCTTGAAATAGCTCTGTTAACCTCTATTACATCCGTAATGACTAATCTGTAAGTGTCACTAGTCTTTTCCTCTCAATGTGAGGGTCACACATCCACAAATGTAAGTTAATGGCTGCTCTGTCACACCCTGGCTTAGAAAACATTCAAATAGAAAAATCTGCAAATCCTTCTCTGTAATATCCCGCATTTTCATTTTGTAAGGGTTTAAGATACTAAATCTGCCACTTACACAGGAATGATGGGTTTTGGGAAGCAATCACATCAGCTGTTCAGCCAAGCTAGAGCCCAAAACGCTACCTTGTAACATGATTATGTTACCACAGATGTAGTAAAACTGCTATTCTGGGAGAAGAGTTATCTGTCAGTGTGAATGATTAATACAAATAGATATTATTATTCTGTCATAAGATAGTTACACATTTCCCATCTAAAGTGTTCCCATCACCTACACACAGTGGTGGCAGCCATTTTGTGCCCTAGACAACGATTCGTTAGAATGCAGCCTATCGATTCCCTAGGTACTAGTGGCATTTCAGTCAATCTGACTACTTTGTGGACAGATATATGTACATTTCAGTGAAGCCAGAGAAAGGCATTATAAAGGGAAAACCTTTGGTCAAAATATGTGACAGTGTCTATTTGAACATTCCTCTTCCATTTGCAGTGTCTCCCACTACCCTAGATTCGTCCTTCTTTCAGCACTGTCCAAGTTAAAGGTGAATATCGTAATATGTATAGTTTATAGAGTTAACCTGACACACAGCAATATTGCAGATGATACCTGTAAAGTGTCCCAGAGATGTTATGTGCCCCCTTTCCCTTCAAACTCCACCCCACCCACTCCCCCAAAACTATGGAGTCACCTGACTTATTGGTCTGTTTTCACACATGCCAAAAATCTGAACATTAAATAACCGCTTTTAGTTGTGCGTGCTCGTCTTGAGCCAAAGAATAAACACATATGGCCACTGTAACAACTTATATTTTGTACTGAAAGACTTACGACAGAAGGGTAAGGATAATTGCGGCATGCTCATGGCATTTAAAGTGTTTCATGGAATTGATACTATGTGTGAAGCTTATTCTTGTCCTCACCTAGTGAATGAGATTTTCTCCTGTACACAACAAGCAAGGAGACCTGTATCTACTCTTATTGGTATCAATGTATGAGGCGAACCACCATGTAAATGTATAATAGCAGACCACAGGCAGATTATGAGTAAAATGCAACCCAATATTTTGTGCATTTGTTTTTCAAAGATTGTTTTTATGAGAACTACACATATTATACTATTTTATCATTGGTCTGCTATTTGCTTCAGCATTTTACAACTGCTCTTAAAAAACATGCAGTACAAAGAAATGGAAGTAGTTTGAGCATCATCCGACTACTGGCTAAATTGTTTGAAACAATGCGTCTTCTGTTATTTTAGGGGATGAAAAAAAAAAGCCAATGGAATTTTTCATCCAACTGTTCATTCGCTCTAAAGGACTTTGTCACTAGAGTATCAGCTTTCCGCTTGGTGCTTTAATAGAAAAAAAAGACCAAAAATGAACTTATTGGTAATTCAGGAATGCTCTTTCTGCTGGGGTTTGATTTTCACTACAAGACGTTTCAAGGACAGAGTGGGAGCCTGTGTTTCTTGTAATAAAACCTCATAATCAATTTTATATTATGTATTTAATGTCATGCAGAAAGATGCTGGTTCGGAAACAAGGCATTGGCCAGGAATCAGGTGACACGTTGAATTAGGTAAAGTGGTTTTTTTAAGGATCGCAAATTTATAACTGTGATTTTAATATTTATTTCTTGGAGAAGGTTAGTTTAGTTCTATATGATGTCTGTTCCTATTAAGGATTTACATTTTTTAAGGGGGAAATATAGTAAAATTATGAAGATATAGGTAATTTACAAAGTGCAAATGGAGGCATCAAGGCAAATTTTACACTGTTTCAGCCCATGTGTCTTGATTTTGCCAAAATCCATGGGTTTATACAGCAAGGTGGCAGTGTTTGTTTAGGAGCATATGTTTGCACAGGCCGAGTTGGGTGGAATAAATGGCGTTGTAGATGAATAGTCACTATCATCATTTAATTAAGTCATTAATGTAAAAAGATACTGGAGGGAAACATTTTTCAAAGGAAGAGAAGTATTAGAACACGAGGACATACACTGAAACTGGGGGGATGTAGATTCAGAGGAAATCTGAGGAAAAATTACTTCACAGAATGGGCAGTGGATAAGTGGAAGAGCCTCCCATCAGAGTTGGTAGAGGCTAATACAGTAGAGCAATTTAAACCTGCTTGGGACAGATATAAGGATATCCTTACAAAGAACTTATCACACACCAGCCTCTCAGGTTCTGTCACTTACCTCTTCATTGCCTTTCGAAATTGGCCCTGCGGTCCTCAGGCTCTGCTGGATTTAGACCTTTTTGTAAGCTGCTGTCCAGTCTGTCTCTACTTCAGAATCAGAGTATGGGCTTGGCCATCTTGGATTCAGTCACATGATTCCTCTCAGTCAGTCAGATGATAACAACCTCCATTTAAGATTCCCTCCATAACCTTTCCATGGGAGCTGCCATCTTGGACATAGTCACCTGATCCATCTCAGCAACTCCGAGTGCTGCTTCTGCCCAGCTGATTGCAGTCTCCAATCAGAAATCAAGAACAACTATAAAAGGACTTCCTAAAGCATTTTTCAGACACCAACCTGGTTCCCAGCTGTTTGCAGTCTTGCTAGCTATCTCGCTACAGTCTTCCTATTTATGCAGTTCTGACAGTGCAGTCTGCATTCTGGCTCCAGTCTGGTTCCATCCACTCTGGTTCCATTCCGGTTACAGCAATCCTCTTCCAGTATTCTAGTCACAGCAATCCTCTTCCAGTATTCTAGTCACAGAATTCCAGTTCCAGTCCGGTCACAACAATCCTCTTCCAGCATTCCGGTCACAGCAATCCTCTTCCAGTATTCTGGTCACAGCATTCCAGTTCCATTCCGATTACAGCAATCTTCTTTCAGCATTCCAGTTACAGCATTCTGGTTTACTTATATGGCACCACAATTCTGGAAGGAAGTGTTCAAACCGTTTTCTTGCATGGTCTCTTCAGTTTCATGATGCAGCTAGTAATCAGAGACCTGTATTGAAATCTTCAGCGTTCTCTTTAGAAGACAGTAATAACAATGTTTGCCTACTGAAAAAAATATTATGTGCAATCTTTTGAAGGTTTTTTGTCTTGCACATTAATATGAAATGTAAAGTAGAGTTTCTACTCCAGTTATTTATTAATCTATTTATTTGGGGGTGGGGGGGGGGGGGGGGTAAGTGTATGGATTCATGGGCAAAGCTCTGATCATTTAATGGAAAATAGAGGGGGGAATGGGGCCATTATTGCCGAGTACAGATTATGTCCATGTTTGCAGCTTCTTCTGGCCCACAAGCAAAAAAACTAATTTTGTTTTGCGGTATGAGATGACTGAAATGAGGGTTGATAAGGTGGAAAAGGTGCATTTTGGACATGTTCCATGATTTCATGACAGTGTACAACCTTTTTATTATTTCAAATAAGACTTACTTTTTCAACCACCTCAGATGTGGAGGACACTGGGCCTCGTGATACTCTTAATGGGATGTAGTGTTCACTTCAATCAATGTAATAAAAGTAACATGTACTAAAGACAGTCCATATGTCCCCTCATATTATTGTTTTTGAATGAAGGGTGTAGGCAAATATGGCAGTAGGTTAAATTTCAGAGTTGCGCTTTTACTTTTCCATCATACACCCTATCAGGTGTTTCCGTAAATGTAGGCACATTTCCCTTTTTACGTGACCGTTTATAAAGATCGGGAAGAACACCTTTGAAATGCGCTTGGCAGATTGAAGACGCATTTCTGACAATTAATAAATGACCTTACTTTCTGGCTAATCCAGCAGATTAGCTAAGCAGGACATGGCCCCAGTAGGACTGATTTGTCCTTTCCCAACTTATAAAGTGATTTCTTATTGATAAACCATAGGGGGTCTTCATCTCCAATGCTCTAGCATTGAAGGAGTAATATTTCTTGCAGAGCAAAAATAATAAATATCTGAAGACAAAGATGGAAAGTACAGGCTGCATAAAACATAAACAATATATGCATAAAAAGAACACAATCCGACAGCTTGGCAGAGAAGGGCCACAGCTCATACATTGATTTATTTGTAGAACAGTAACACAAACTTCATGTGGAACATGCTTACAATTTCATTTTAGTTAACCCAGATAAACTTTCCTGAGCCACTCTATTTAAACTAGAGATGGGCGGGCTCGGTTCCCCGAGAACCGAACCCACCTGAACTTTGGGTATCCGAGTACCGCCCGCTCGGAATCCAAATCGAGGCCGAACGTCATTGTGACGTCGTCGGATCTCGGGGCTCGGTTCTCGCGATACTTGAAGATTATAAATACATGCCTCCACAGCAATCCATCGCCATTTGACGGAGGGAGAGAGCAGGGTGTAGTCACAGGCTGATTAGCGCAGGGACAGAGAATACAATATTCTGATTCCAATTGTGCTAACAAAAATCGCTAGAGAATAGAGGAGGATAGACGAGATTTTTTTTTTTTTTTTTCAATATTTGGCACTCAAAGTGCTTTTTGGGTGTCCCCCATAATTTTGCCTAAATATTTCTGGCTGTCAAAATTACTATCTGTCAGCAGTATCTTACCAAATAATTTTTAGCACTCCCCAGTGCTTTTGGGGTGTCCCCCATAATTGTGCATAAATATTTCTGGCTGTCAAAATTACTATCTGTTAGCAGTATCTACCAAATAATTTTTAGCACTTCCCAGTGCTTTTGGGGTGTCCCCCATAATTGTGAATAAATATTTCTGGCTGTCAAAATTACTTTCTGTTAGCAGTATCTACCAAATAATTTTTAGCACTCCCCAGTGCTTTTGGGGTGTCCCCCATAATTGTGCATAAATATTTCTGGCTGTCAAAATTACTATCTGTCAGCAGTATCTTACCAAATAATTTTTAGCACTCCCCAGTGCTTTTGGGGTGTCCCCCATAATTGTGCATAAATATTTCTGGCTGTCAAAAGTCATATTTGTCAGCAGTATCTAAAACAATTTGTAGCACTACAAGTGCGTTGGGCTCATAATGGATTCTAAGCAGTCCACATATGAGCAAAATCAGCAACCAGGTTCTGTCACCAGTCCTGATGGTAGTGTTCACAGTACTTCATCTGGGAAAGGCGATGTCAAACTACAGTCTTTTGAAATCAGTCAAAAAAACACACACCAAATTTTTTTTTACCGTGTTGAAGCGAAAAAGAAGTGTAACTGAGGAAAAGTTAAGTGCCGATAAAAAAAAAATTGCCAACATGTCATTCTACACACGCAGTGGCAAAGAGAGAATGAGGCCTTCACCTTTCTCTATTAGTGGCAGATCAAAAAATGTTACAGAGCCTACAAGTGGTGCACAAGTACCGTTATGCATGAAAGCCGAGCTGCAAAAAAACAGTAAGGCATTAGAGGATGATGTATGCTCTGAATCAGAAATGACACCAATCCCTGTGGAGAGTCCATCCACCAGTGGTATGTCTAATCGTGAGCATTCTGTTAGTGACAGTGTACCCATGAAGAAGGTTCCTTTCAGCAGTTCTGCTGATGTGTGCCTTAACAGCCCGAGTGTAGTCGATGATACACCAATTGAGGATGCCACTTTTGAATTAGAAGAGGATGAGGGGAAGATTTGTGTAGGCGACGAGGGCACTAATGATGATGTTGATGATTATGATGCAGACAGATACCAAATTGCCTTTCTCAATTTCTATTTATATTCTAGACTCTATAACGGCTGAATAGTTTTCTATTTTACTCCTAGTGGAGAGGGGGTCTGATGCAGACAGATACCAAACTACCGTGGTCCATTTATTTTTACTTTCTAATTCCACAGGCTATGCAGGCTGCTTTTTTTCTATTCAACTACAAGTGGAGGGCAGGGGGGGGGGGGGCATAGATAGCCACCAAACTACCGTGGTCCATTTATTTTTACTTTCTAATTCCACAGTCTATGCAGGCTGCTTTTTTTCTATTCAACTACAAGTGGAGGGCGGGGGGGGGGGGATAAATAGCCACCAAACTACCGTGGTCCATTTATTTTTACTTTCTAATTACACAGTCTATGCAGGCTGCTTTTTTTCTATTCAACTACAAGTGGAGGGTGTAATATACACCCGAAGACGATGGCTGCATTGCCAATAGGCAAAGATGAAGAGGAAGACAACCAGGTTTGTGTGGGGAATTAAGGACGGCCTACCAGGGATTAAACTGTTTTCTTCCTAATTGCCTTACTTATCCAAGAAACAGGTGGAGCACTAAATTAGGTTATTTTATGCACAAAAACATTGATTTTTAAACAGAATTGCAAAACCAAAACCAAAACACGCAAGGGCGGTTTTGCAAAACCAAAATCAAAACACGAAGGTAATCCAGATCCAAAAATAAAACCAAAACACGGGGGTCAGTGACCATCTCTAATTTAAACTTTAATCCTTCGATTTCAGATCACAGAATACACTTAAACAAAAGGCCAAGTCAATATCCCCACAATACTGCAACATCATCATCATTATCACTATTCTCTAACAGTTCCATTTTTTCCCCCCCTTTCTCTGTTCCGTTTTCAGAATTATTTGTACTATTATAGATATATCCCTGATTAACTCAGCGTGCGGTACCTCTTTCATTGTTACTGCTCAGTGTTTTCCGTAACAATTTCCTCTCATTATTATAAAGACGTATAGGAGATTTGAGGTGCTCAATTATAGAAAATACAGCAGGAATAAGTCTGCTTATTAAGTGTATACAGCGCATTGCTTTATATATGGCTGCCGTCTCTGCATTAGTTTCATCTCTGGTTGGGAAGCATGTATCAACTATTGAAGACTTTCAACATCTGATCTGCCGAGCACCAGGCTGGGGTATAAATTTCATGCTTTATGTGTGAATACTGCCGAGGGACATAAAATAATGCAATTAGGATAGCCCAAGAAGGCCTAATGATGCATTATTAATTGACCAGATCATTAAAAGGGAGCAGGAAGACTGAAAGAGCCGGTGTCTGTGCATAACCATGACCGTGAGCGGAGACCCATTGGGGCATTTATCGCCTGAGGTCATTAAGCTGGAGGGATTTGTGTAACAATATGCTCATGAGCTGTAAATATTTCTTGCTGAACATCCTGCACACATGAGCTATATCCATCTATGCCGTATGTCGGGAGTGTACAGTATGAATGTAGTTGGCAGACATCACAGCAACGATTGCTCACACATACAAAACTAATTCCAATGACATGGCTAATGGTCACAGAAGTGAGTACTGCCATTAGACGTACAATTAAAGACTTATAAAAGGTCACTACCATAGGTGCAGGGAGTGTAGCTGCTATAAGGGCCCTCAGCTAAAGGGGGCCACCTTCCCTGTCAAAGCTCCATGTGTATATGTTGTTTCTTAACCTTCGTACAGTACATGGGGACCTTTAAATAATTTTGCTTTGGGGTCCACAAATGTCTAGTTACGCCCTGCACATGGGAACATATACAGTATATATAAATAACAGTTCCATATTAATAGGGACAGAAATATTGCTGCTGTAAAAGTGATACACAGTAATAGATGCATAATATTTAAAGTAAGTTTGACATTTTTGGCCTGTAATTATTTAATAACATCCTTCAAAGAATGAAATTACATTTATATATTGGATAAGAAATAAACAATCTGCATTGTTACATGAAAAATGTGCGTGATATAAAACTAAAAAACTGGGAGTAGTTGCTCCATATTTTTAGCAGAAAATTGTGTACACTAATAGACAGACTCATGCCTAGTTGGGCATACGCCCGCTTGCTTAGAGTAAAATGTGCAAATTTGCTGAGCATGTCCACAAGCAAATTGTACGTGTATATCTGTGTGGAGGCACTTGCACCTCCTTAGAAAGGCATAAAGGGGGACAGGGGCAAACGCAGGATTTCTGTAGGGAGGTTTCTGAATACTTGATTTCAGAACAAAGCAAAGAAAAAACTGACGCACTAAACCTGAAACTTTTTTGCAGTTAAATTGTTTTACGTAAATATAACAAACACAGTCCTAAAATAATGCTTGTTCACAATTGTTTATCTAGTAACCAGATTAGACTAATATTATATTTAAAAGAGTAAAATTGTTTTTACATATTATATAGCAGCATTTTACCTGTGGTGAAGTTAGCTGAAATAGCCACCCACTGTGTTTTTCCGCTATGTACTGTGTTGCAGTAAGTATACAGTAAGATACTTACCATAGAAACAGAAGTTATTGCTGCGTCCACTGTGTGGTTTTATGCAGCTAACTGGACTGCAGGTCAAATATCTTAAGGAATGTAGGAGTATATTAAACACTTTAAAAATCCATATTTATATCAAAAAAATAAATGCAGGGAATTGTCTATACAAACCATAATATAGTTTATTGGATACTAGCTGTGAATTCAGAGAAAAAATATGCCCCCTACTCATTCACTCAGCATTCAATCCCTTATAACTGGCAGACTGAGAGACAGAAGAAACATTGGCATGAGAGACAGACACATTGGCAGGACAGACAAACAGACACTGACGAGAATGAGAGTGACAGGACAGACAGACACATTGCCTCTACTCACCTTTTTTTCCCTGTGGGTCAAGCAGCCACCTAGTCCTGTGTGCTGGGAGCCTCCTGATGACATAGGAGACACTCAGCACCCGATTGGTCTGTTCTGCTGCCTAAACCTCCCAGCCCTCCTCCTCCTGCCCGCAGCACAGTACAGACGCAGAGCTTCTGTGCAACTTCTAATTCAGAGAGAGGCTCTATTGTGATTTTCAGCACGGTTTCTGGGTAACTGGAAACCCCCCTAAGTGTGCCCCTGGGGGAATGGGTGTGCCAACGCAGACCGAGTATAGTACATACATGTCCAATTTGAAGTCATGAGACATGAACTAGGAGCAGGGTGTGGTGACATTTCGCGTCACCAAAGCCCCGCCCCCACTATAGGAAAGCCGTAATTCACGGCATTGAATGGATGGTGCGGAGCTTAATGACGCAATTAGGCCCCGCCCCCTTCATTCACTACTGTGAATTTCGCCAAATAGCGGGAGTTTTGCCTACTCTTCCGGGAGTCCGTGAGGACTCCCTGAAATTCGGGACCCTCCCGGGAATAAAAGTCTTATGTCTGATACCTTAACCTCTTTTACCTTCTTCATCTTACTACTATAACCTTGAAGTAATGACACGAGACTTGAAATAGGGCACAAATAAATGATTTATTCATAAACATGGTGGAGGTGAAATAAGCAGTCAGACCGACGTGTGCCAGGCAAAACCCAACTGTCCTAGCATATCCTTAGGACTACACACTGGGGAACAACCAAACCCCTGGGTTCAAGTGGGGGACCAACCAATCAAACCCCGGGCACACATATCTACCTGGACGGGGCACCTTGTCCTGAATCTACCGAACCCGCCCCTCCTCTGGGCTATACGGGAAGCAACCACAGGGCAGCCCACAAGGGCGGTGCCTGAAACCGAGACTAATAGCCGATTCACTCGAAGGGAGGCGGGTTCACCATGCCCAATACCGTAAATGTGCGCCCAAACCACTGGGCGTCGACTGTACTGCTTTTCCGGCCACGCCCGGATCCCTAGGAGCCGCGGCCCGCCATAATACTAAAACCTTCTGATGCTAAAAACACATAAATATCCCGAACAAAAATAACCATGCCCTCATCACTCAAATGCACTCCGTCTCCCCTATATAGCGAGGGGCTCTGATAACGAATACGCGGGTGTTCAATCTGCCAACCACTTACGGAACGTAAAAAACGTGTAACAACGAAATTAATTTTCCTCCTCACTTCGTCAGCAACACGTGCTTCAGGAAATGAACGCCAAGTAGTCCTCGGTACAATATCCGACCAGCAAATGACAAGGGAAGGCCAAGATGCATGTACCCAAGCCAAGTCCTCCTGGATACGCAAAATCAACTCAACCGACTTGCACCCTCCTATGTCATTACCACCCAGATGTATAAGTAGAACCTGGGGTACCACTTGAACGGCAACATAACTACTCAGGAGCTCTCGAAAACCAGACCATCTAAGACCTCTATGACCTATCCACTGCACTACCATTGACCCCATAAGCAGAGAAGTATCCCTAGCTGCCCTGTGCAAACCAGCCCAGTGAATATAAGAGTGTCCCAGCACCCAGATGCGCAGCGGGGTCCGATGATCTGTAAGGTGGAGAAAACCAAACATTAGTCACAAGCAATAATACATGTTCATACATCCAGAAAAAATGGAACTCAGAGAGCCCCTATGATGTTGAAAATTTTAAATTGACAAAACCAGAGAAAAGCACAAGGGCTAAAAAAACTCTCAGCACACCAGAGACACAAACTCCCAAGAAAACACTACACACAGACAAAGAAGGAAAAAGGTTTTGGGCGGAAGCACAGACGAAGGTAAAACCATAAAACCCAGTGGGAAAAAAATGGACAAATCCCTTCGCGACATCCAAAGGCCCAAGCAGTCTAAACCTGTGCCACCACCGCAGAAGATAGATAGGTATAAAGATAAGAAGATTTAGGTAAGGAGAGCAGGGCGAACATAACGCTTATATACCTTGGTTTTCCACCTACCAACACCCTGTATAGCCTGCTCCGATGCCCCAGCCAAAGCTGCAGACGTGGCGGCACCAATTCTGAATGAATGAGTGCCGAACTGGGATCCGTCCAAGCCCAGCTTAGACAATGTACATTTAAACACTACCGTAAACTGGTACCGGGTGAGGGGGGTACCATCACCATGTACCAGCCACGGAATTGCAGACACTGGTCGAATAACAGCAAATTCATTCATAATAACAACAGGGCAAACTGAGAAACCCACCTTTGGGGCCAATGTAACCCAATGTCCTCTACCTAACTGGTCAGACTTCGATCTCCTGACTTTGCAACAGACTGAGGAAGGGGAAACTATAACATGCTGCGCCAACATTCCTGACAAAGGACAAGACTTTGAAGAGGCAACTACTTCACTTACTCTAAACGCCCCAAAATATAGCATAACAAAAGCTGCGCGAAATAAAGTCTCAAAGGCATCGCATGCTACTCCCCCGATAGCCCCCAGCAAATCAACCAAAAGAGCCTCACTAATGGGCCGTCTTCCATCCGGAAGCGCAGGGCGCTCCCTCGCCCAACCCTTTAATGCTCTGGCTATCACGAAATTTTTGGTATAATCAACATCGTTCCTAAGCCTGGCGAAAAAAGATATCCCCCCCAAAGCCCCTGACATTGCCGCTTTGGACTTACCGGACTTGAAACCAGCCCAAATATATGCTAGCATCAGCTTATGTCCTGTGGCCTCGGTCACGCGCCCTTGGTCCCGGAAAGCACACCAGTCATACCAAGCCGAACTATATTTCTCCCTGGTAGCGGGTGCCAATGATGATTCAGCTAGACCCTCTATCCCGGCTTGACAATCTGCCAGATATAAGCGGGATAAGGTGACCCCGACAGGGATGCCTGAGGCGCCAAGGCTCGAAATTTCTCCCATTCCCCTCTAGATAATGAATCCATCAGCGCATTATCCACCCCAGGAACATGCTGCGCCCTGAAGCGGATGTCATCGACTAAGCACCTCCATACTAATCTCCTCAACAGCGTGATGACCGGCTGAGAGGTAGCCTTCTGCTGGTTGATTACTTGCACGACACCTAAATTGTTGCACCAGAAGACTATCTGCTTCCCTACCAATCTGGGGGCCCACAATTCAAGAGCAACTATGATCGGGAAGATTTCTAAAAGCAACAGGTTAGCAGTCCAGCCGGCCTGCACCCATTCTTCTGGCCACGGTGCAGCGCACCAGTCACCCGCGATATATGCCCCAAAGCCAACACCCCCTGCCACATCAGTATGCAGCTCAAGCTCCTGACTAGACACAGGGGAAGAAGGCCATAACCTAACCCCGTTAAAATTCCGCAGGAAAAGATCCCAGACTGCCAAATCCGTCCGGATTTCGGCAAATAGCTGTATCCAACAGTGAGGTCCCTTACGCCCCGCCGTTGCCCTTTCCAACTTCAGACAGAACACCCGACCCATCGGAATCACCCGACAGGCGAAATTAAAAAGTCCCAGTATAGACTGAGTCCTTTTTAAAGACATCGCTACAGACCCTAGCGCCTCCCCTATAAGCTCCCGCAGTTTCTTTACCTTCTCGATTGGAAGCCTACAAAGACCCAAGACCGTATCGATCTTGATGCCTAAGTACGCCAACCGGGTCGTAGGACCCTCAGTTTTATCATGCGCGACCGGAACACCAAGTGAATGAAATAGAGCCCCTACTGAAAACAACACTTCCCTGCAAGTGGGTCCCTGGCTTGGGCTCACCACAAGGAAATCGTCCAGATAATGCGCCACGCCCTGGCGACCGGTTTCGGCACAGATGCACCAGTGTAGAAACATGCTAAAACACTGAAAGAAGGAGCAGGAAACTGCACACCCCATGGGAAGGCACCTATCTACATAGTATCCGTCACTAAGACGGAAACCCATGGACGGGAACAAGTCCGGGTGTGTCACGGTTACAAACAGAAGTACAGCTAGGAGTCACGAATATGGTGAAAACACTCTGTGTTTATTTGCAGACAAGTATAAATAACAGGTAGTCAGGAGTAGTGGTAATTACCAGGTGCAGGCTGATGCAGGAAATAATATTTATGTCCAGAAACAAGCAGGTACACAGCTAATGCAGGGAAGCAGGGGTATGAACAGATTCCAGGCAGCATGAACCAGAGGAGCAAGGCAGGAGGAAGAATCCACAGGTAACACAAGATATGACATCAGAATAGGACAACAATAACCAGCCATGTGTGCTGGGAAGGAACAGGTATATGTATGGGAAATGAGGACACACCCAGGTGCATGGGATGATTGGAAAACGGGTTAACCCCTAATGCAACATAAAAGGCACAATAGCAGCACCTCTGGTGATCAGAGGTACTGCTGCAATATATGAAAAGAAACACACAAAATGAACAAATAGTAAAGTCCAAATGTCCAGGAGGCAGGGACTGCCAGGCAAAGCAGTATACTGTAAACAGATCGTTACAGTACCCCCTCCCTTAAGGGCGGATTCTAGACGCCCACATTACCAAAAGTGTTTGAAAGTGTCAGATTCATAGTCCACTATCGGGCATGTAGTGGAGAAATCCTCATCCATGGACAGCGAAGGTACGGGAACCATGTCCAAGGCATGCAGGAATCCCAAAGTCTCACCTCTCTTCTTTTTACCTTTCTTTTTCTTTGCTTTTTTTTTAGGGACACAGGATTGCTCAAACTGAATAGCACATGCAGGTAGCCTCAAGGTTTGGGCAATTGGAGACAACGAAGTTGGCCCAGAAGACATGCAGGGCGTACGGCTGACAAGTGTTGGAGCAAATTCTTCGAACACTGCCTCACAAAAAAGCTGTAAATCAGAAAGGAGGGGATCTCTGATCTCAATAAAGGGACTGGCCAATTCCAAAGCTTTTCCTGTAAAGTTGGATAACAGGTAATATACTTGCTTCCGTTGGTTATCTAGGAGGTCAGGTACTGATGGTAAATAGGATATAAAAAATGTAATCAGAGCATTAAATTGCCGTATATCCCCATTGAAGGTAGGTGGTAGTTCAGACTTGGCACCAAGCCCGGACTGGGCGGCAGACTTGGCAGCAGACCCGGACTGGGCGGCAGACTTGGCAGCAGACCCGGACTGGGCGGCAGACTTGGCGGCAGGCTTGACAGCAAGCCCGGACTGGGCGGCAGGCTTGGCAGCAGGCCCGGACTGGGATGCAGACTTGGCAGCAGGCCCGGACTGGGCGGCAGACTTGGAGGGGACAGCGCTGTGAGAAGCCTCGGAGGGGACAGCACTTTGAGAAGCCTGAGGCCAGACAGCACTTTTAGAAGCCTGAGGGCAGACAGCACTTTGAGAAGCCTGAGGGCAGACAGCACTTTGAGAAGCCTGAGGGCAGACAGCACTTTGAGACCTTCGCCATCAAAGTCCCGGGCCCAAAAGACCTCACCATCTCCAACGCTTCCTCAAAAGACTGATACACTACCCTACAATATTTTTCCAGGATGGCATCATTAACAGATGCACCATTTGGAAAAGAGAGGTGCTTAATCAAGCGAAACTTCCCCGCAGCCTTTTTAGGAACCACCCCTACCAGTGACACAACCAGGTTCCGATAAGGAGGGTTCGTAAAAGGCCTGATCATCCGCCCTTGCGCCACCTCGTTACGCACCTTCTTCGCTAAGATTTCAGGGAAAACACTTGCGGATTTTAGGTTAACCACCGAGGCTGTCTTAACAGACCCCTCAATAGGTAACCAAAAACCATGCATAAAACCATCCCGTAAAAATTCCGCAGCCCCTTTTATAGGGTAGCGGTCCAGCCAGCGGCCGAGGTTGACCACATTAATTGGTGACCCGGCTTTCCGCCGGTCCGGAAGCTGTTCGGCTTCCATCTCCTCCACCCCCTCGACCCGGCCTGTCACAATTCCTGGCAGGATGACCCCCCTGCGCAACGGGTACAGGTGTGTGAGAACCTACACGCCGCTCCGCACAGGCAACCAGATTTGTTAAAAGGGAAGCAGCGCCCGCTAACCTCAAAGGGAGCGGCCCCCTTGCCATGTCCCAATGGCCACCGCCATCCTGATCCCTGGGTAGACTCTCCCCCACCATCCTGGGACACCTTTAACCATACCTCAACGTCCCTGAATCCCAACATGAGGTTCGCATGGCCATCATACTTCTCCCGAAACGCCTCATCATAAGCCAGCCACACCCTCGGTCGTCATGTTGCATACATCTCGTGGATCATGTGTAGATATTTCAACATGTCCATCCACTCTGAAGGGCGCGTTTCTAAATAGCATGCCGCAAAAAGGTACGCCCCCGTTAGCCAATTCTTGTATGACTTGTAACTTGTCTCCCCAGCGCCACAAGCCCCACCAATTTTTTCCCCTTATCTGTCATAGCGAACCTGTAAATGAGTCTGCCCTTATGAGTTCGATCTCTGACCGACATTCTAACGCCCTGCAGTATCCCCGTACTAGCACAGCGCAACATCTCCCCCCCTGTAAGACGGGAACCTCTGACCTGACTAAACCTCCTATCTGCCGGCCTGGCTTCTTCGCGCGGAACAAAATGCTTGCGCAATTTTCTAATCAGCTTCTTGGAACAAGCCCCTGACCTATCCGATCCTGAACTTGAACTATAACAATCAGACCACACAGATTGCACATCAGGTAAATCAAACAAATCTTGCTCACCTGCAAACACCGAGCCAGCCTCCGAACCCTGCGCTCGTCTTTCGTCCCCGGACCAGGCCTGATGGCGCTCCACTTGCTCCTCCGCTTCGGCAAACCGATCCTCATCATACCCTCCGGCCTCTGCTGTGAAAGAAATGTTACTGCCAGAAGCCTGAAACTGGGAACCACGGGACGCTGCTCTATGTTTGCATCTATGATCTGAAACCGCACTCTGACCTAGGTCCAAGCCTGAGACTCCACCATAATTCTCTGTCCTCAGGGACTCACTAACAGAAACGCCAAACTTGCGAGACCTGCGCCGCTCGTCCAAGCCGAGCACGCCTGACCCCTGCCCGGAGCGGGGCCGCCGCTCGGGGCTACCCGCCGCCCCCTGCAACCCCGAAACACCAAGAGCCTGACCCCCAAACTCCCCAGCGGCTGGACCCGCTTCCCCCCGAGTTAGACCTAACACCAGGGCCCACAAGAGCCGTTGACGTCTCCCCCCGAGCAGAAACACTGCCCTTGCTATAAGCCCCATGGCCCCCTCCCCTGAACCCCGACCCTGCAGGGGTAACATTCTCCCCCACATTCTGAGCCCTTACCAAACTACTTCTGCTGCCGCTACTAACTGGGCTGCCCCCCGCTATGCCCACGGAGGAGGTATCTGCTGTTGGGACCCGGGATAGTTGAAGAGGGGGGGCGCCACCCGCCCGAAACAACATGGCCGCCTGATCTAAGATGGCCACCGGGGACCCTCTGCCCGCGGGACTGCCGAATTCTCAACTCGGCGGGAGGAGGACCCCCCACCGAAATACTGCCTCCAGACACCCACCTGCCCGGGATTAATCAGACGGCCGTCACTTCCGGTTCGGCGATCTCCGCGGGCATTCCCGCTGTACCCCTCCGCTGACGCCCGGGAAGGGGGGACCCGCAACCTACCACTAGACCTATGGGTAGGTGAGGGGGGGCGCTAGCCCTGCTGGAGGTGAGGGGGGGGCACCGACACCCGCCATTATTGCTATCGCGGACACAGGGGAAATTAAAGACACAACAGGCAAATACAATACAAAAACGGAAAAAAAGGGGAGTAATCAAAGGGAGGGTAAAACGGAAGGTGGAGGGGGGAAAATGAGAAAGGGGGGTGGAAAGGCAGGGAAATTGGAGAGAAAAGGGCGAAGGATGAAAATGGGAATAAAAGCAACAACCCACCCTGGGGGTAAAAACGACGAAAAAAAACCAGCTAACAAAGCAGGGAAAAAGAAAGTGACAGAGAGGAGAGGAGGATACTTATCGGATCCACGTCTGCCAGCTACAACTTCCAAATCTGCCAAGGACTGAGCAAACTTCGCCCATCCAACTTATAGTCCTAAACCCCTCCCCTATGACACCAGATGGGCGTACCACAAAATTAACAGTTAACACTCCAGAGAATAGTTCAGTTAAAGATACAGCAAAGCTTTTATTATCCTTCGCTCCTATGCAGATCTCAGTTCTTATTCCGGGAGAGTAGGTAGGTATGGTATAGTAAAGGCATGTTCGCATAAATGTGAACTTAGACCCTCACAGAGAAAGAGGTACGCCTGACAGTAGTTGTATTAGCTGCGGGGGCCTGAGGGTTGGTGGAAATGCGCACTGATAATGATGATTATGTTCGCCAGCACCAACTAGTCGCTTCTGATTGGCCTCTGAAGCTGATAGTGCTTCCTTCATTGATGGTGCCTATTTATTTGATTTTGTGTGCGTATTTTAGAAGATTTTTTTTGCTACTTTTATTCGTGCATAACAAGGAAAATTATACCTGCTATATGGTCAACAGCTAGACATACATTTGGTCGCCATTATTAAATTCAAATTAAAACTAATAAAATTTTGACAGTATTATTAAACCGACAAGTCAAATGTCGACCATATTATTAGGTTAATAATTTGAATATCGACACTAATATTAGTCCGACATTTGAAATGTAGACTATCATAGGGTTAGGAATAGGGTTAGGGATATTATCTTCGACCTAATAATACTGTCTACACTCGAATTTTTGACCTTAAAATGCTGTTGATTTTACTATTAATTTAACTTTCTAGTCCTGTCTATATTATGGTGTCGATTATGTAACTGTCGAACATAAGTATCACACTCCTGCTATATTATAGAGTATTTTAATTTAAATCAAACCTAATATCGAATCTGTTTTTTGCTATCAAAACAAATGTTCCAAAACTTCTCTTGTGCTTATGACCTGGTTGGGCGTAAGTGTAAATGATGTATGTCTGATATAAACCTGGTGAGAAATCAGAAAAATTTGCCTGTTTGAGATAAATCTGAGGACTAAATCTGGAAGCCTCCAAATATGTAACTGTGCAATGTGTTAACAACTTTTATTTATGCTCTGATTATGCTTGAAATAATAATTAATGGTGTTTTTGTGCTGTTTGCACCATGTATAAGTTCATGTTGTAATGGGATATTTAATATATTGTACAATTTTTTATAATTTTTTTATGATATAAAATTATCCGACTGATTTATGTGCTTAGATTTTCAGGTTTTAAAAGCTCATTGTAGCAAATTTGAGGTGTATTTTGAAAATAAAGAACTTACTTGTAAATTAGGGCAATTTTGTTGGCAAAGTAAAACCTAAAAATGTTATTATATTTGTGTGCTCAAGATCAAGCAGCATCTGGCATCCTTCACATCTTAATCATGTGCCCTTTTTATACATTTTAACAAGGTCATATCTAAGCACTGCATACAGTGACCTAGCAATAAGGGTAGCAATTACACTGTGCATATGCTGCTGGTGCAGAGCTGAATGCATGTCAGCAAATGGGCACCAATACTCCCGTTTTATAAACGCTTATACGTCCAACTCCACATCAGCTTATAAGAAAACAAAAAAGAATTTCAGGAACTGACTATAAGAACAATGTGATCTGATTTGTGGTGTTTGTATTTATTTTATAATACCATGGAGAATGCTTTATACTTTTAGCATTTTCTGTAAAATTACTTATTCCAACTGTGCGTATTTATGTATTTTTAGAGATATCTGTTTCTGCAAAAGCATTGATAATGTGAGCCCTAATGTTTGTGGAGACTGTTGTGTAAACTGTTTAATGCTGTCTCTTTCTCCTTGAATCATTTTCCTCTCAGCCTAAAATCCCTGAGATTGCCGATATCCATTGATAAGCCGGTGAATCCTCCTGAAATCTCCTGACATCCACTCTATAATATCTTTTGCAAATATTCAACCACTTTCACTGGGCCACAGGGATAATACGTACGGTATTGTGCTTCTTCCTAGGCAGGAGATAGAAATCAAATACTCACACATCATAGTGCACCAATAATCTTTATACACTTAGAATTACAATTTTAGGGATAAATTACAATTCGGTTATAAAAATTGGACATTTTTTAATAAACCCAACAAAACTATCAAGATCTGCTTTATTGCCGTGTTTGTATGTACTAGTCTTCTTAGCTGACATTCTTTGGGCTCACTCTTTATAAATGAAATCTAATTTCTAGTCTTTAATTTTAATTCTATTTAGTCCTTAATCAGGGTTAGTCTGTATATAAGTGCTTCTGCGGTAGTGCAGCCTCTACATGTAACATACACCTTTACCAAACCGCTTTGAAACCCCTGCTGTTTTAAAGCTTCCTTTAAAACAGCAGGGGGGGGGGGCTTTCAAATATCCAAACAGGTATTGTTTTCAGGATTTCCCTAAAGTTGCATCGTTAAATTAATGTATCTGATCGGGTCAGTATTTATTCCTGCTGGTCCTTCACAGTGGAATTCACAGGACATGACCTGCTGGGGGTTCCTGAAAACTTAAGATATTATTATCACTTATTTATATAGCGCCACTAATTCCGCAGCGCTGTACAGAGAACTCACTCACATCAGTACCTGCCCCATTGGGGCTTACAGTCTAAATTCCCTAACATACACACACAGACACACAGACTAGGATCAAGATATGATGCCCTGCAATATATTTTCGTCACCATGACATGATATTCCCGATCTTTTTTACAGCAATGTTTGGGGCCCTTTCCAGGCATAGTAGTACAGGTAGTAAAGTACTAAAGTAACTGCAAATCTTTAGTGTGTAAATATCATAAAGTTATTAAAATCGTTTCCATGTTCACTTTAGAGCAACAGAAGAAATATTTACACTCTCGAAACCTTTTGCTGGTGAGGATTAAAACCAAATATGCCAAGATATTTGTACTTGATCCATTAAACTATATCAACCAATATAATATAGGTAATTCTAGATCACTTACTGGTCAGACATTTGTAATAGCCCTTGCTGAAATAAACCCTAAATACGATATTTCTACAGGGCAGGAAAAAAATGGAACATATACCAGCATAAAGGGTTTCAGGCTCCTGTAGTTTTCAAAGGGGCTTTCGACCTACAGATAACTTTAATTTATTGGCTTGTACTTGTTTCCCCACAACCTTTCCTTCTGTGCTGCTCAGGAATGCCTTTGTATCATCTGACATTGTTATATATTGTTTCTGGGCACATGAGGCAAAGACTGATTATTTGAGTATTTTTAGCCTGAATCTGTGGACCGTTTTGTAGAAGGTGAGACGCCCTTCCAGGCATTCTTTCTGGTAAAACTATCGGAAATGTTTGACTTTATACACCTGTTTCTGATCCGCCCTCCCCAACCCCTCTTCCAGGATAAGGGGTCTTTACAAGATGGGTGTCAGGGATTAGAATGCACTTCAAGCTTGTCCAACATTTTGTTTGAAGGGCCACACTCGCATTTCACTCTGCCCTCCTGGTGCCAGAAGTAAAGTGCTCCCACATACATACTGTAACTATATAATTGTAAACAACCTTCTGAGGATAGACATTTACATTTCTATCTAAAAATGCATCTGTCATCGCATTACTCAGTCCACATGTTTGTTTGCACATTTTCTTTTATTTCTTTTTTTTAAAGTGAGTAGTACTTGAAATAAAACATACAGTCCATTAGATATTGCTTTCTCAGCTGTGTGATTGATACCCAGATGCTGCAGTGTTGCAATGTTGTGCATGTTGAGCAGTATTTGGGCACCAGTTGAGTGACAGTAGGGATTGATTCAGTCATCTCTCTCCTCTCCAAGGAACACACTCACAAATCAGTACAGCGGGGCCATGGTACAGAACATCCTGGGGAACACCTGACACTTGTAAGCAAGGACCTAATGAATTTTTCTCTCACCAAAACTAACAGACACTTCTACCTCTGAAATGAATGGACTGTCTAGCACTTTCTACAGAGGTGACATGAAGCTGATTTCTTCCATTGCACCCGGTATTCAGTGTAAGAAAAAATCAGACAGAATGTCCCCGGAGATTGTCACAGCCGAAATTGTACATAAAAAAAACTTTCTTACAAACTCTAGTTCTCAAGTAGAAGAAGAGAAGGGTTTAAAGGCCAAGTATTCAGCTCCCTTCAGCCATAAATAAAATGTACTGTGAACTTTCCGCACTAATACCCATATGCCACATGAAAATAATTCTGCTAACTACTGTATCTCCTGACCTTCCCGTCATCATCAGAAAGAGACCATTACTGCACTGCTAACTTGGAGACAAGTTCATTGAGTGGGAAAAACATTAGTTTATATGAAAAAAAACCTCTGACTTTTAAGTCATATTTTGCTTCAATTCATAATTGATTCCACCTAAACACACCTTTTAGTGCAGGCTTCCATATATTCAGTTGAGTGGGGAAGAACACAGTTTTAAATTTTCCTGTTTGCAGAGGTCATCTGTCTGGGGTGTGTGTGAGGGAACACTTCAGCTACAGCTCATGGTGTATTTATTCAATTTTAACCCCTTCTCTACTCATATAACCTCTGTAGGTCAGTCCTGGATATTGCTCTTCATGTTCTTCTTAGATCTCTGAGTCCAACAGGCCCATCTATTGTTTTATGTTCAGTTCTGGAGAAGGATACTGATGCAGTCACTGTCGGTGGCAACATGAATGCCAGATCTTAAGCATGAAATAATAGTATCTGGGATAGAAGAAAAAAGGGGGGAAGGGAAGGGAAGCATATACATAGCTTTTTTAATTTTCTTAAAGAGAGAGTTTTAATTTATCTCTTGTAAAGTGCAAGGTGATTGCTTACATTAGAGCGTATGTGTTTTTATATATATATATATATATATATATATATATATATATTAGTGGTTGAAGTGGAAATTTGTGGCGGCATGCAAAATGTAATGGGAATCTAAGTGAATGGAATTTTATAGCACACCACCATATACCAGGTCTACTTAGACCAGTGTGTGTGTATATAGATGGATAGATATATGTGTGTGAGTGTGTGTGTGTGTGTGTGTGTATATATATATATATATATATATATATATATATATATATATGTATGTATACATATAAATATCTATATATATACATAGATATATATATGTATAGATATATATATATTGTATCAAAGGGAGGCATTTATCTGACAAGATGCAAAGAAAACATACAAGCAGAGTAAGACATTGGCGCAGTTATGCACCTAGATTCAGGTTAAACCAAGTAAAGACTTATGTGTAGTTTAAAGTTGGTTAACTTACATGATTTGAAAGCTGCTTCCTCTCAGCAAACAGACAGGGTGTGTCTGTTAGTGCAAACAGAGCCAGGGATGGGCGTGTCCTCTTAAAGAGAAGGTGTCACCTGTCCATCAAGCTAAGGCTGGGGGAGGAGTATCAGGTATAAAAGCTGGTTTGTATCATTTGTGCATGGAGACCAATGCTGGGGAAGCTGGCTGGTCTTGAGAGAGAGCTGGTCTATGTATAGCTAGTGTTTAGGGTCTCCATAATTGCTGTGAAAGTATACGGTGTCAAAACTTTTACCATCCTGACAATAAAGCTACATAAAAAAGAAGAAGTTGTTGCTTCAGCAGTGGCAGGCTCTTGCCACAATATGTATATATAAATATATAGATATATAAACACAAACAAATATACACACACACACACTCTATATGGATAAAAGTATTTGGCCACACCTGTTAATTATTGAATTGAGGTGTTTCAATCAGACCCGTTGCCAGAGGTGTATAAAATCAAGCAACACGCCATGCAATCTTCATTTTCAAACATTTGTGATACAAAATAGGTCGTTCTGAAGCGCTTAGTGACTTCAAGCGTGGTACTGTGATAGAATTCCACCTTTGCAATAAGATGGAAATTTCATGCCTTGTGGATATCCCATGGTCAACTGTAAGTGAAATTATTAGAAAGTGGAAGCGTTTAGGAACAACAGCAACTTAGCCATGAAGCGGAAGGCCACGTAAAATCACAGAGTGGGGTGAACAACTGCTAAGGGGCATGGTTCGTAAAAGTTGCCAGTGCACTATTGATTCCATAGCTGAAAAGTTCCGAACTTCCACTGGCATTAATGTAAGCACAAAAATTGTTCATCGGGAGCTTAAAGGAATGGGTTTTCATGGCCGAGCAGCAAGACCAATGCTAAGCGTCGGATGGAGTGGTGTAAAGCACACTGACACTGGACTGTGGAGCAGTGCAAACGTGTTATGCTAATTGTGAAGTTTGGTGGAGGAGGGATAATGGTATGGGGCTGTTTTTCAGGGTTTGGGCTAGGCCCCTTATCTCCAGTGAATGGCAATTTTAGTGCTTCACCGTACCAAGCCATTTTGGACAAGGCTATGTTTCCAACTTTTGTGGCAACAGTTTGGGGAAGGTCCTTTTATATTCCAACATGACTGCGCACCAGTGCACAATGCAAGGACTACAAAGACATGGTTTGTTGAGTTCAAGGTGAAACAACGTGACTGACCCACATAGAGCCCTGACCTTTACTCCATTGAACACCTTTGGGATGACCTGGAACGGAGATTGCGAGCCAGGCCTTCTCGTCCAACATCAGTGCCTGACCTCATAAATGCTCTACAGAATGAATGGACACAAATTCCCACAAAAACACTTCAACATCTTGTGGAAAGCCTTCCAAGAAGTGTGGAAGCTGTTATCGCTGCAAAAAGAGGGACCAACTCCATATTAAAGTATATGTATTTGAAAACACTATCATTACAGTCCCTGTTGGCGTAATGGTGAAGCGCCGAATACTTTTGTCTATAAAGTGTATATGTGTAATATATAAACCCCAGGGAGATTGCTTAAGTGTGGGAGATTGCATTTAGCTGTAAGGATCCCTTTGGTATTATGAATGGAGAGAGAGGGCCAGTTGCTGGTAATCAGGAGTTGTATCTGCAAGGTGCTGATAAATAATAACATAACCAAGGTTTCTCAGCAGAACATTGCTCAGAGCATCACATCGTACTGCCTCTGCAGGCTTGCCTTCTTCCCATAGTGCATCCTTGTGCTATCTCTTGATGTGCACATGGCCATCTGTCCACATGATGTAAAAGAAAACGTGATTCATCAACCAGGCTACCTTCTTCTATTGCTCCATGGTCCCATTCAGGTGCTCACCTGTTCATCAGTTGTACTTCCTTGACCACTTTTGGCAAGTATTAATCACTGTATACTGGGAACACCCTACCTTTGGTAGGTCTGTGAACAGACCTGCCATTTTGGAGAGGCTGACCCAGTTGTCTAACCATCACAATTTGGCCCTTGTGAAAGTCGCTCAGATCCTTACATTTGCCCATTTTTCATGCTTCCATGACAACAACTTCAAGAACTGAATGTTCACTTGCTGCCTAATATATCCCACCTGTCGCGGTCATCTGTTTTACTTAATCCGATTTGCAGGGCCTGATTAAGGGTTCTGGCCGCCCTAGGCTAATATGGCCGCAGCGCCCCCCCCCCCCCACTCCTCCGAATATATAGGTGTATAGGAACACTCCTGAATATGAATGTTCAGGTGTATTCTCCAGCATTCAAATTTAGACAGATTGTGCCATTGTCTCTTACTTGTTCTTGCTCTTCTCTCTTGCAACTTTGTTATCCTCTCACTGGCTTCTGGAAAGTTGGCGTCCTGTTTTGAAAATGCAAAAATGTATTATAATGCAAACCCTGAATGATTAGGCCCTTTAGTTAAAACAAAACACTCCATTATGGCCAGCTAAAAGTACCCCATTGGACAGGCATATATAAGCAATATCTGAATATTTGTTGTCAATCAAATACAAACCTCTACCAGCCCCATCTCACTAATATTTAGTATTCTAGTGATTGCTGAGACCATCCATGTGACCACCACACAATCATGAGATTCTGCCCCCCAAAGCTGCTGTATTTTTTAAATACCCCCTGCAGCCATTTTCCTTAACCACAACCCCCCCCACAGCCATTTTCCTTAACCCCTGCTGCAGCCATTTTCTTTACTTCCCACCCTGCATCCATCCCCCTTGCAGCTATTTTCCTTACCTCCACTCTGCTAGCTAGCTATCCCCCCCCGTCACATCAAAACTCCCCCAGTCACATATATCAGCCCTCCTCCTCTGCCCTCCTTCATACATATCAACCTCTCTCCCTCCTTATAGATTTTCATGGCAGCCCCCCCCCTCCCACCCTATAGATTTGTATGACAGTCACCCTCTCCCTCCCTATACATATGCATGACAGTCCCCCCTCTCCCTCCCTATAGATATGCAGGGTAGTCCCCCCCCTCCCTATAGATATGCAGGGCAGTTCCCCCCCCTCCCTATAGATATGCAGGGCAGTTCCCCCCCCCCTATAGATATGCAGGGCAGTCCCCCCCCTTCCTATAGATATGCAGGGTAGTTCCCCCCCTCTCTATAGATATGCAGTGTAGTTCCCCCCCTCCCTATAGATAGGCAGGGTAGTTCCCCCCTCCCTATAGATATGCAGGGTAGTTCCCCCCCCCCTTCCTATAGATATGCAGGGCAGTTCCCCCTCCCTATAGATATGCAGGGCAGTTCCCCCCCTCCCTATAGATATGCAGGGCAGTTCCCCCCCTCCCTATAGATATGCAGGGCAGTTCCCCCCCTCCCTATAGATATGCAGGGCAGTTCCCCCCCTCCCTATAGATATGCAGGGCAGTTTCCCCCCCTCCCTATAGATATACAGGGCAGTTCCCCCCCTCCCTATAGATATGCAGGGCAGTTCCCCCCCTCCCTATAGATATGCAGGGCAGTTCCCCCCCCTCCCTATAGATATGCAGGGCAGTTCCCCCCCTCCCTATAGATATGCAGGGCAGTCCCCCCCCCTATAGATATGCAGGGCAGTCCCCCCCCCCTCCCTATAGATATGCAGGGCAGTTCCCCCCTTCAATTACCTGTAGTTGTGCCAGCGTCGCTCCTCTCCTCAGATCAGCAGATAGGAAGTGAAGACGTCCTGCTTCCTGTCTGCTGCACAGCAACAGGCAGCCTGGCGATTGGCTGTGTGTTGCTAACCACTGACCACCATTGCTTTTGATTGTCGAGCCCTCCACCCCCCCCTGAAACTGGAGACAGGAACTCAGAACTGTGACTAGAAATGGAAGATCAGGACTATGAAACAGGCACAGACCTGGAATTCACACACAGTTACGCAAAACTGTAACTGAGCCCTAGAGACTCAGAACCAGCCCCAGCTACAGTACTGGTGGTACCGGCAAAAACTCTGAGCACTGCAAAATTAGCACAAGATTGTAAATATATGTCCTTCCAGAGCCTGGGAGTAAGGGATGTCATGGGGCTAGGCATGCTGGGAAGTTCCTGTTCTCTGTTATGCATTCTTGTTATGTATGTTATACTGAGTAAACACATTGGGCCTGATTCATTAAGGAAGGTAAAGCAAAAAAAAAAATGAGTAACTTTGCACTTTGGCAAAACCATGTTGCATTTGAGGGGGAGCCAAATTTAAAATGTGGAAACAGATTTATAGTTGGGATAGGGTATGTCCTAGATCAGCTTTAAATTTCAGTGTAAAAAAACTATCAAGTATTTGTGTGCTACCTGAAAAAATACTCAGTATTTAACTTATGTGGATAATAATAAACTAATTTGCACCCCTTGCATTGTAACATGGTTTTGTCCAGGAGAAAACTCACTCATTTTTTGCCTTACTTTCCTTAATGAATCAGGTCCATTATGTTTTACTCCTGAGAGTTGTCATTTCAGTCTTTCTACACCCACATCTACATGGTGTCAAAAGTTTGCAGACATGGCTAAGGTTCCCGCTGAATTAATCCTCTCATTTTTGATGAAAACTTCACTGACAATTGGTTATAGTTCTGTAAAGAATGGAAAATGTACTGCATCGCTGAGCTATCTCAGAAGTCAAAAAAGGTACAAGCATATACTTTATTAAATCTGTCTGTCTGGTGAAGAGGCATTAGATAAAAAAGACACATTTTCTATGAGAAAAGGGAGGAGAATGTGAACCCCGATGTGCTTCTAAAAAAATTTGAGAAGATAGGTTTACCTGTAAAATATGCTAATGGACAGACATATATTTAATACCACAAACCAAAAATGTGATGAAAATTAGAGATGTTCACTGATCCCTGTGTTCTGGTTTTGGATCTGGATTAATTTTGTGTTTTGGTTTTGGCAAAACCGCCCTTGTGTGTTTTTGTTTTGGATCCCTATTTTTCTAAAATCCCTATTTTTTTTGCTAAAATCACATAATTTTGCTTTTTTCCCTACATTATTATTAACCTCAATAACACTAATTTCAATTCATTTGCAGTCAATTTTGACCACCTTACAGGTCACAATATTTTCATACACTTTCAAACAAAGACTGCAGTAATTCTTGACAGTGGTAAGAAGAAGACCATTGTCATGCCTGGGCATAAGACCAAAAAATCCACCTCTTATGTGTGGAATTATTTTTGCCCAAATCCTGACAACAGTTGTCTAGTCATTTGTAGCATTGTAAAGCCACAGTCAGTAGAGGTAGGAACCTTAACCATCTAGGAACCTCATCCATGTTACGCCATTTGAAGCGAGTTCATGAAAGGCTTTTGTGAAAATCAGAAACTTATGCTAAAAAAATAACAACAAGCAGTCCAGCATCGGCTACCTCCCTTCTCTCAGCTAGATCCCAGCACCTGCAGTCTACACCTCCAGCACATTCATCATCAATATCCTCACAAGTGATCAGAGTTAGTCCTGCATCCAACTTGCTAAGGCGAGTTGACTTCTCCACTATCCAGGACTCCTTAGAAGAATCCTTCAGCGTTGGGCAGACTGCTGCTGCTCCTGCTGCTAGGGGTGAATCTTCAACCCAGAAGCAGACCAAGAAGATGACTACTAGTAGTTTACAACAATTGACTCTTAAACAATCTTTTGCAAGAGGAAGCAAGTATGAAATCTGTCACCCAGCGGAAAAACGGATCACAGACGCCATGGCGACTATGCTAGTATTAGATCTGCGTCCAATTTCCACTATTAATGCAGCTGGTTTTAGACAGTTACTTGAGGTCTTCTGTCCCCATTACCAAATTCCATCACGACACCATTTTACTAGAAAAGCTATTCCTCACCTCTACCAGAAGATTCGTAAAAATGTAATTATTGGGCTACAAAATGCCATTTTACTCACTGTACACTTCTCATTAGAGAACTTGCATTCTAAAGGGAAGGGGGCACAACTGAAACAAGAGGAGTGAGTGTGGGTCATAGTTGAGATTGAGGATAGTTGTGAGGGTGCATTAGTGTGAATAGTGTTATCGAGGATAAGGTCTCTTCTAAAAAAGAGATGGGTTTTCAATGAGCATCTAAAGATTTGAAGGCTGTGGGAAAGTCTGATTGAGAGTGGTAGGGAATTCCATAAGTGGAGAGCAGCACGGGAGAAGTTTTGAAGGCGGTAGTGAGAGGTGAGAGGTGGTTATCAGAGATGAGACAGGGCACAGGTCAGAGGTAATACCGCTGACAGCCTGTTTGAAAAACTAAGGGATGTCATTGCAACATGGCTTATCCTGCTTGGACTCTCCTGAGGATATGTGATTTCTGATAATGCCACCAATATTGTTAGAGCATTACAGCAGGGGGCAATTCCATCACATTTCCTGTTTTGCACACACAATCAACTTGGTGGTACACAACTTTTTAAAAAATGACAATGACATGCAATAGATGCTGTCTGTGTCACGAAATATTTGATACCCTGTCAGATGCTTCCTCTGTCCAGTAAAGTCTTCTTTCTTCTGTCCATTCTGATCCTGATGCTTTAAAGTCACTTACCGTCCTGATGACCGGATGTACTTTGACAAAGTCCTGATTGGACAAAACGCCAAATGCAGAAACCAGAAGTGTGCGTTCCAACTGCGGTTCACGGACCACATCCGGTGATCGCGAAGAGGACGGTAAGCAACTTTCCATGTAAATATGATACCCACAATATATTAATTGTTGTTATCACATTTACATCAAGTCACTGCTGCGTTGCAAAAAATTGTGTAGGCTTATCTTGTACGAATACAGAAGTGTACATGGCTTAACCCAGCCACATGCGCCTTTGGTACACGCTTCGGAACTCACGCCCATTCAACAGGCAATTTGAAACACCTCAGATGTTGAATGGATTAACCCAGATACTCTTGTATGACAGTAAGACACAGTTTGAGTGTCCAAGGTTTACTGCGTATGCCACTGAATGTAAGTATAATTTGTATTTTGTTAATCATTGGAAGTTTGACTTATATTATTGGAAGCCTTCTGTCTTCTCTATCCCGCGCACTCCATTTTAACCTACTGAACTTCTTTCCTGGTGCAGCAGTGCTGTTTGCTAAGCTTTGCAGATTCCTTCTATGGTGCAGTTAAACTCCACTTCTCACAAAGCTGGGTTTTGGTTTTTGAGCTCTCTGCAGTAATTTGGTGCATTTACCTAATCCCTCTGGGGATTTTACTGGTTACTATTTACCTAGAGGACTAGGAAAATCGGGTCTTTTTGTGTGACTGTAAAGACTGTCTCGGGAACGGCTCCCTAAATTCACATTCTTGAGCTCTTCAATTTTATTAGACTATTTCTTTCTGGAGTATGAATTTTTTTTTGTTTTTTTTATTTGAAAGTCTATAGGGCATATTACCAAAACTATCACATTAAGTACAGGACACCTTGCTCTGCCCGTGTCCAGCCTTCTTCTCCCATCAGAAGGAGCAAAATTTGATCCACTCTTCCACAGAAAATGATGTGTTTATACATGTATATGTCTTAAAAACAGGTGCAAATTCAGCAAAATAGGTGCTTGATGCCACACGAACAGAAGTAACTGCATGTCTACAATTTTTCTTTGTTCTTAAATTATCCTTAATGACTTACTGTTTCTGTGTGAAATTCTCTGTAAGTACAGTATATTGGGGGACAGAAAGAGCTCAGTGATATAGAATTATATAACGTGAAGCCTGCCCGCATCACTCAGACTCTGAAATGCTCTACTTTACAGACCAAGCACAGCAGTGACGTGCAGGCCCCTGTGATCGCCCTTCAGCGTCACAACTTTACCCCAGAGCTCTCATAAAGCTCAGTACTTTACCTAACAAAGATTTAATAATTAAAATTACACACTATTTATTTTTAATTACAGTCTTAACAGTGTTGTCTTGTTTTATATATGTGTCACTTAATTGAGCTGCTGCAGTGATAGACTTTGCACTTACTGGTGCAACCATCATGAGACTTGAGTGGGAAGCGACTGCAAAACACAGTGATTACCTGAGCCGGATTGGGCGGATAGATATGTACCCCGGGGACCCTCTCCCTCAGGGCCAGAGACAGTATATTTAAAAACCATGAGGGTAAACTAACTTCACTGACTCCTCAGAGCACTGTGTGACCGTTCTGAGGCGAAGTCAGGCATCTCCACAATACAGTGCTCATCTCCTGTCTGAGCAGCAAGAAGCGTACAGAGCAGTGCTGAAGGTCTTAACAACTGAAGGTAAGTAACATGCTATAGGTAGGGGGCTGTAGTGACAGCTATAAGGAGGGGACTGTAATGAGAGCTATAGGGAGGGAGCTGTAATGAGAGCTATAGGGAGGGTGCTGTATGGAGAGCTATTTTGAGGGGGCTGTAAGGAGAGCTATTTGGAGGGGGCTGCAATGACAGCTATATGGAGGGGGCTGTAATGACAGCTATATGGAGGAGGCTGTAATGACAGCTATATGGAGGGGGCTGTAATGAGAGCTATTTGGAGGGGGCTGTAATGAGAGCTATTTGGAGGGGGTGTAATGACAGCTATATGGAGGATTCTGTAATGAGAGCTATAGGATGGGGGCTGTAATGAGAGGTATAGGGAGGGGGCTGTAATGAGAGCTACATTATATGGACAAAAGTATTCAGATGCTTGACCATTACACCAACAGGGACTGCAATGACATTGTATTCAAATACATATACTTTAATAAGGAATTGGTCCCCCTTTTGTAGCGATAACAGCTTCCACTCTTCTTGGAAGGCTTTCTACAAGATGTTGGAGTGTTTCTGTGAGAATTTGTGCCCATTCATTATGTAGAGCATTTATGAGGTCAGGCACTGATGTTGGATGAGAGGGCCTGGCTCGCAATCTCCGTTCCAGTTCATCCCAAAGGTGTTCAGTGGGGTTCAGGTCAGAGCTCTGGGCGGGTCAGTCAAGTTCTTTCACACCAAACTCATCAAACCATGTCTTTGTAGTCCTTGCTTTGTGTACTGGGGCACAGTCATGTTGGAATAAAAAGGGCCTTCCCCAAACTGTTGCCACAAAGTTGGAAGCATAGCATTGGAGTTTGTATGTTCTTTCCGTGTTTGCGTGGGATTCCTCCGGGTGCTCCGGTTTCCTCCCACGCTCCAAAAACATACTGGTAGGTTAATTGGCTGCTATCAAAATTGACCCTAGTCTCTCTCGGTCTGTCTTTGTACGGTAGAGAATTTAGACTGTAAGCTCCTATGGGGCAGGGACTGATGTGAATGAGTTCTCTGTGCAGCGCTCCGGAATCAGTGGCGCTATATAAATAAATGGTGATGATGATAATTGTCCAAAGTGATTTGGTATGCTGAATAATTAAGATTGCCCTTCACTGGATATAAGGGGCCTAGCCCAAACCCTGAAAAACAGGCCCATACCTTTATCACTTCTCCACCAAACTTCACAGTTGGCATAATGCAGTTAAACAGGTAACGTTCTCCTGACATCCGCCAAACTCAGACTCGCCCATCTGACTGCCAAACAGAGAAGCGGGATTCGTCATTCCACAGAACACATTTCCACTGCTCCACAGTCCAGTGTCGGTGTGCTTTACACCTCTCCATCAGACGCTTGGCATTGGACTTAGTGACGTGAGACTTGCAAGCAGTTGCTCAGCCAAGGAAACCCATTGCATTAATCTCTCGCCGCACAGTTTTGGTGCTTACATTAATGCCAGTGGAAGTTCGAAACTCTTCAGCTATGGAATCAGCAGAGCCTTGGTGACTTTTAAGTATCATGCGCCTTAGCAGTCGTTGAGGCTGCTCTGTGATTTTACGTGGTCTTCCGCTTCGTGGTTGAGTTGCTGTTGTTCCTAAACTCTTCCACTTTCTAATAATATAACTTACAGTTGACTGTGGAATGTCCAGCAGGGATGAAATTTCACGAACCGTCTTTTTGCAAAGGTGGCATCCTATCACAGTACCACGCCTGAAGTCACTTAGCTCTTCAGAATGACCCATTTTGTATCTCCAGTATTTGAAAATGGAGACTGAACGGCTGGTGCTTGATTTTATACACTTCTAGCAATGGGTCTGATTGAAACACCTCAATTCAATAATTAACAGGTGTGGCCAAATACTTTTGTCCATATAGTGTATATGGAGTCAGCTGTAATGAGAGGTATAGGAATACGTTAGATACTTTTTTTATCTCTTTTTGGCCACCTCCCCACATACAATGAAGCAGAATGTGCGTAAATCTTCCACTGCTTTTATGAGAGTCATTTGGATGCGGTCCATCAGTTTTCTTCAGTCTGAGAATATGAGGCCTTATTGTTCTAAGCACTGTATCATTGTCTCAGTAATTCGTGTTTTAATATCAGAGGCACATTCTCACCATATCTTTGGCTCCTTCTTTCTTGGCAGAAGTCTGTCTTGTGGAACGTTGTCAAAAATGTTTGTTGCTCGGCACAATCTGTATTCTCTCCATGCCAAGTTCCATTCCTTACCCAGCTGATATAATTGGGATGAGGGGGAACTAATAGACTGAACCCACATCCTGAAACAGGTTTATCTGTGAAGTAAAGAAACAAAAAGCAGTTACAAAGGATTAGAAAATTCTTACTTTAATGACAAAAATGCTCAGGATTCAGATTACCTAGCTAGGATCATTTCCCATTTTAATTTTTTAGATAAATTACATATTACATTATTTGCACATTCTTTGGTGATAATTTGAACTAAACTGTAAATTTAATTGTCAATTTAAAGGTGAATTATAGTTGACCAAACGAACTACACAGGATGGTGGCAGTCATTTTCTCTGCTCTACCAGTATTCTTTACGGTGGACTTATTGCCAATATTCCTTATAGAGGACCCACTGCCCACTCAGGGTGGAAGCAGCCTTTTTGTGGGCGTTAGCAATATTTGTGCTGTGTGTAGTCTTTATCTTAACATTTTAAATTAATACAATAAGGGAAAAGTATACTGACTAATACTGCAGTTTAAAGTATAGTGAAGTAGTCCCTCCCCCATCTTAAATGGAAAATATAAGCCATACTTGCCAACTCTCCCGGAATGTCCGGGAGACTCCCGCATTTCGAGAGAGTCTAACGGACTCCCGGGATAGTGTGGCAATCTCCCGCATCTGCCCACTTCCTAGTGTAGTGGACAGAATTAGGTCCAAAACGCCGCAATTCAACGGGAATTGCGGCATTTGGCCCCACCCCTGGTGTAAAATGATGCGTTTGCGTCATTATGTCACGGGGTTTGGGTCCAAAATGACACGAATTATGGAGCCCCGCCCCCATCACGCCCACCTTCCCCGGCAGGCTCCCGGAAGCCAACTTTCAAAAGTTGGTAAGTATGATATAAGCTAGATCCTGGCATCCCTGTCTACTGATGCAAATCAAAAAGCTGAAATAGCAAAGGAGAATGTGATTCTTTCAAATTCCTTTACAAGGCAGCGCCGCTTTAAATTTAAGCTGCGAAAATGCCGAACTCCCGCGAGTTAAAGAAACCGGGGTATGATACATTTATCCCTATGTCTCTGCATGCAAACCGAACTGCCCAGAGGGTTTCCATTACCTGGGAGGCTGCAAGCCTCTCATTCATGTTCGGATTTCTGCATTGCAGCACACTGATGCAGGATAGATCTTTTTAAACTTTTCAGCTTTTAGCATGTTTACAGTATATACAATATTTCTGGTTTTAGTATATTTATATTTAGTTCAGTAACATATAAAGTGTTATATCTAATTGGGGACTTGCATGTTCTTAAAATAGAAACATATTGGTAAGAGAACATGGCCACATCTGACAGTGATAATACCAGAGGATTCACACATGAGATGCAACATGGAGTATGCCTGTAACTGTTACCTGGGGATTTACAGTCGTGGCCAAAAGTTTTGAGAATGACACAAGTATTGGTTTTCACAAAGTTTGTTGCTTCATTGTTTTTAGACCTTTTTGTCAGATGTTGCTATAGTATACTGAAGTAAAATTACAATCATTTCATAAGTGTCAAACGCTTTTATTGACAATTACATTAAGTTTATGCAAATAGTCAATATTTGCAGTGTTGACCCTTCTTTTTGAATACCTCTGCAATTTGCCCTGGCATGCTGTCAATCAGCTTCTGGGTCACATACTGACTAATGGTTGCCCATTCTTGCCTAATCACTGCTTGGAGTTTGTCAGAAATTGTGCCACAAGTTCTCAATTGGATTAAGGTCTGGGAAGTTTTCTGGCCATGGACCCAAAATTTTGATGTTTTGATCCCCAATCCACTTAGATATCACTTTTGCCTTATAGCAAGGTGCTACATCATCCTGGAGAAGGCATTGTTCGTCACCAAACTGTTCTGGGATATTTGGGAGAAGTTGCTCTTAGAGTATGTTTCGGTACCATTCTTTATTCATGGTTGTGTTCTTAGGAAAAATTGTGAGTGAGCCCACTCCCTGTACCTTTTGCAAAATATCAGTCTGTCACTGATGTTTTTCCTGGAGAGAAGTGGCTTTTTTGCTGGCCTTCTTGACACTAGACCATCCTCCAAAAGTCTTCGCCTCACTGTGCATGCAAATGCACTCACACCTGACCACTGTCATTTCTGAGTAAGCTTTGCCGTGGTGGTGCCCCGATCCTGCAGCTGAATCATCCGATAAATGGTTGATTTAGGTGCAATCTTACTAGCAGCAATATCCTTGCCTATAAAGCCCCTTTTTGTGCAAAGCGATTATGAATGCACCTGTTTCCTTGCAGATAAACATGGTTAACAGAGGAAAAACAATGATTTCAAGCACCACCCTCCTTTTAAAGCTTCCAGTCTCTTATTCTAACTCAATCAGCATGACAGAGTGATCTCCAGCCTTGCCCTCGTCAACACTCTCACCTGTGTTAACGAGAGAATCACTGAGCTGATCTTAGTGATTCAGCTTTTGTGGCATGGCTGAAATGCAGTGGAAATGTTTTTGGGATAAAGTTCATTATCATGGCAAAGAGGGACTTTGAAATTAATTGTAATTCACCTGATCACTCTTCTTGACACTCTGAAGTATAAGCAAAATGTCATCATAAAAGCTTTTGGCCATGACTGTACACATATTTGTGCCTGTGGGATTCATAAATGGTGCTGTAGGCACGAGAAGAAATCCGTTTAAACCACCACATGATATCCAGGTAACTAGAGGTAGACATGCACAGACTTACCACTGGTCTGACCGTTCAAATGCACACAAATTGTAGACAGATTGTCTGTTGGCTGCAATATCAAATCCCGTTTTCTGACTCTTGAGTCCAGAACTGTACTGTATACAGCTTGTAAATCTAGTAATATCATAAAAGTGGTTGGATACAGCTCAGAAAACCTGACTTCAAATCAAATAGAGGTTTAAGCACATTTTCTTAAATCTTTAGTCGACTTCCAACCACAAACATTAAATGTATAGAAAGGGGTAACCCCTCCCTTATTCCACACACACAAGTCAGCTCCCTGTAGATCTAATGAAAAATGTACTATTGTGGATAAGGAACACCATTAAGCACTGTAATTGTGTTAATACTCTGTAGAACATATTCACAATTTGTGTAACTGTGTCTAGATGATTGCCGTATATCTCATGCGGAATTAGTGGCGCTATATAAATAAATGCATACTTGCCTACTCCTGCAATCTGGGAGAGGGGGCGTGACAGGAGGGCGGGAGGGGGTGGGGCTGGACACAATCGCGTCATTTTGGCCCCGCCCCCTGTGAAACCGTAATTCGCGGGGGCGGGGCCAAAATGACGCGATTGGCCTCGCCCCGCCCCCTCCCGCCCTCCAAAATGGCGTGATTCATAATTACTAATATTCATGACACACTAGTGAATGCATAGGCTACGTTCAGGATACAAAATGATTTGCTCGACTCTGATGTACAGTTTAAGTTCATGTTAAGAATCTTTAAAAGATCTGCTTAACACTGCCCAGTTACCTTTAAAGAAAGTAACACATTTTCCTTAACAAATGATTAGTTATGTTGTTTTCATATGCTTTTGACAACCTGCGAGCTCAAGGTCTGTAGTTGTCAGTCAGAGGAATTAATGGCCCCAAAGCGCCAGAGCAGAATGCTAACACTCCGTTATAAAGCACTTTAATGTTAATGATGTGTGAGCAATATGGATTGAGTCAACAGATATTTCTATAGATTTACATGATGATTTAACAACATGTCTGTGCAAGGGCTGTTAGTGAATGTATTATGCAGTCATTATACTATATGTTTCTAGCCACATTTTGTGCAATTTTCCTCATATAACATTCTCGTGTCAGATAAGAAATAAATGTGTTGTCGAGCAGGGAAAGGCAATGTAGCTCCGGAAATCATCTACATTTTTTTCTTAGACTTGTTTCCTGAAAGCCTCCAAGTTGCAGTGTAAACAGTCTTGGGAATAAACTGTGTCTGTGGAAATTCTTCCTTTTTAACTGCAATGTGGAGTATTATTCCATGTGCATGCAGAAGTGCAGAGCACCACTGATCTTGTTCTATATGCGGAATTAAATAATTAGAATTTCTTCTCATTTTGGATGAGCACTATATACTAATGTAGATAGAGCCCCAGTCTGCCATGTTTTGAACAGAGTGGTGCCAGTTTTTAGTGCAATATGCTGCATGGTAAAAATTAATTGCATTATCAGGCATGTGTGCCCTCATTCCGCCTTAATTGCTTTTTTGACCACCCTCTGGTGGACCCCCGCACAAAGGCGGAGTCTTTTAAACAATCTCCTCCCACAGAATAAAATCTTATTTTACAATTCAGTGCAACACCTGCCATATTTATGTTAATTTATGTCATATTATGCTTAGTAAGGAACACCCTGATCCAGCCAACTCTTCCCATCAGACAGTCCAGACTATTAAAATCCATGTGCTTACCCATAAAAATGGGTATTTGCACAAAAGTAGGAGTGTAATGTCACATTCTGTTAGCAAATCATATTCCCTGTATGTGCTAATGTCTCCCCCAGGGGAAAGGAGTTGAGAAAATGGAGGCGGCCTCCACTGTTTATTTTTAGGAATACAAATAGTTATAGGTAGTCAGGTTTTTCTATGTTGTCTATTGTGTACCCATTACATATTTACACGTTTGTCTTAATAATCAGGGGAGTAACAGGTTAGAAGAACTTACGTCCCTTTAAAGTAAGTAACAGCATAGCTTAAAAGTGAAAATATTTAATGAAAGGTTCCTTCTGTCTTTCTTTGAAGTTCCAGTAAGCGCTAGAGAGGTCTTCAATAATTAAATAAACTAATTTAACATATTCCTATTAACATTTCTGCTACTACAGAATATCTGGGTATATATAAATCATGTGAACACAGTGATACCTCAATAAGAAGAGCTTGTACCAAAAAAAGGTGATAATGAGGTCTTATGTAAGATACACATTTATGGGGTGAATGACACACAATGTCCTCAACTGCCAAACATTTTATAGGTCATAAAACATGCCGGCCTCTTCACTCCCAACCGATGTGCGATTTTTTTACTGTTTGTTCACCACTGTCTTGGTCAATCAGGATACTATAGGAAATATTTGTAAAATATCCGTGAAAATAGAACCTTTTGAAGCCAAAATTATGGACACCAGACTTGCTAAACACATGCCCACACTCTCTGAATCTAGACAAGCAATAAATAATAAAAGATGTTCCTTAATGTTATACAGGTTGCAAAACAAGTCCATTTTTGGCATAAAAAAAAATCATTTAACGTGGTAGAGTTGAGGTTCGTGGGTTTGACCCTAGGAAAAATATGCTTTAACAGGCAACTTTTTCAAATTTGTCAAAGTACTGTATTTAGATCCAATGTCCTTAATACAATTCACATCCCTACATTCACTGCAATTTGAAATACCAATGTGGACCAGACAATGGTCTCTTTTTTCACTTGTCTTTGCTTTGGCAATGATCCTCATACCAATGGCCAGACGATCAGGGTGGCTACATATAGGGATTTCATGAATTCAAACTGAGTCTTTATGCAGATTATATACTCCTGAACTCCACAATATCGCTCACTTCCCTCTGCCCACTTTTTGACCCCCTTAATAAATGTGCTACATACTCCAGCCTGCGCATGAATATCTATATACCACAAGGATGATTAGTCACTCAGCATACAGATGAACATTGTTGGCACTCAATTTCAGCTTCTTATGCGATAATGACCTTCTTCCATATCAGGGAGTTTTACTTGGGAACCCATCGCTCCGTTTTGCCCATAGTTATATAGTTATCCCAAAATGTGTCTTGTCTTTGTAGAAACCTTGAATAATGTTCTAAAAACTATATATCATGCCTGTGAGGCCTGGCTGTGGTCAAAATGACCATTTTCCCAAAGCTTCTGTACATGTTCGGGGTCCTCCGTGTTTTGGTCTAGAGTAGAGATCAATTTATGCCTTTATTTGGGAAACTTCTAGAGCCAGGATTATTAATAAACAATGTACATACAACCTCTCAATAAAGGCTCGTGCCCACGTAACCTGTAGATTGGTGGCATCCTAAAACACCCATTTTGACCCCTACTACTGTTCACCAAAAATATCATTCGTCATGAACATTTCTGCATCCTTTTTTAGAAATATTAGACTCTTCTTCTGGGAGTTCATTATCTTATTAAAATCATTATTTAAGATTGAATGTCAGATAGGCATGTGGTAGAGGTAGAGTGTGGTTCTTCCACTACTACCAGTTTATCACATTTGTTTCAGAAACCTACTCCATTTATGAAGGCATGGTAGACTGACTATCCCTACCCTCCTTGAAAAACAAAATATTTCAAGGTATCAAACAATTATCACAATGTAACTGTAAAAAAACCAAAGCGTTCACTTGATGGTTTTATATCCCGTTCTCATTGTCCCTCTTCTTTTGGACAGCACCCAGAAAACCAACCTACAACATATTTGGTGGCGCTATTCAAAGGTGTAAACATCTCACCTGGTTCCAAACAGTAAGCCAAGTATCGGTGTAAATTATGTGTGTCCCTTGATAAAAGTCTGAGTTGGCAGCCTTAGTCTGCTCTTATCAATTAACCTGTCAAGGAGAGCCGCTTGAAAGCTATTCAGATATATTCTCTCTGTAAACTAATGGGTCATAGCATTATGCTGGTGTTTGTCTACAGTACCGTTGTATAAAACCATAGCCAAGATCACAGATGTTAGAAATAAAGAAAAATTTAAGCAACAGCCCAGCAGCGGGCTCTTTGTTAGTGTTTCTGTAAAAAATAAAAAAATAAAAAGATTAGAAATTTGCTAAATAAATAGTATAGTTTTTTGTTCAGAATAAACTGTCACTATATAAGGTATGCCAATCCTAAGAATTAATAAATGAGTACCTAATGCCACTTAATAATAACATAGCAGGAATGAATTCAGTAAAAGCACAATTAATCACAATGTTAAAATGATAAAATACAATATAACACTGAACGACCACAATAGATCATGTGTTACAGCCGGTAATGAGAAAAAAGCAACTGGCTTCACTGTGGAGACAGGCATTGGTAGCATCCACTTATTATATATATAAATTATAATTATGTCCTAACCAGTTCTTAAGAGGAATTTCTTCTATGTACAATAAAGTTTGTGGTCCAGTCTGTAAGAAAGTATATTGCCGTTTTAGCACTCTCATGGTGTGGAACATTACAGAGACGGGTAACAGGTTGAAGTTCCGACATATATTGCATTAACCTCCTCTGAACATGGAACTTTGAATTTTGTCTCTAGATTTCCAATTGATGTCTCCTTGTAGCGTCCCAATAGCAGCATGATCATGTATACACACAAGGGCCTGCAACTATAAATTTGTATCTGGTACCCAAGTGAAGCAAGAGGAGAAAACAAGAGAATAAAAAAACTTCATGTGACAGGAAAGTTCCAATTTCCCATGTCAACATTTTGAAACTGCGGTTTTGTCAAACCACAGATTTTCTGCGATTTTACTGGCCATATTTAACCTTTACCCTTAGATGTGATATGTACTGTTGTTGTTTGGATTGGATTATGTATTTCTATGTGTGCAATGGAGAACATAATTTAGAAAAAAATAGAAAGATTGCATTTTCAATAATCTAGATCCTGATAGGCATCACTGTTCCATCACAATAATTGTTTTTGTTTTATCAACTGAACAAACTTTAATGCAGTTGACCTACCTTATTGGGGCCATGGCTTCCTGGTGCCACTGACTGCCTGGGGCTGCCGGGCCCCTGGCTATCTGGTTTCAACGGCCATCTGAGTCTACCTGCTGCCTGAGGCCACTGTCCTTCTGGAAGCCTGGGGCCACCGACACCTGGGGCCACTGAGACCTCACTGTCTGGTGCCATCGACCTCCAGGTTAATGGGGCCCCTGACCCCCTGGCTGTTTGGGGGCCACTATCACCTCACTCTCTAGGGTTATCGATCCTCTGACTGACCGAGGCCACTGACCTCTTGGCTGAAAATGCTGTTGTATTTTCAATTGTTAAAAATATTGTTTTTAATCCCAATAAAATGTAAGTAAGCCCTGCAGAATTTAGCAGCACTGCACTACTGTACAGTCATGGCCAAAAGTTTTGAAAATTACACAAATATTATTTTTCACAAAGCCTACTGCCTCAGTTTTTATGATGGCAATTTGCTTATACTCCAGAATGTCATGAAGAGTGATCAGATGAATTGCAATTAATTTCAAAGTCCCTCTTTACCATGACAATGAACTTTATCCCCAAAACAAAATTTCCACTACATTTCAGCCCTGCCAGCTGACACCAGGTCAGTGATTCTCTCATTAACACAGGTGAGAGTGTGGAAGAGGACAAGACTGGAGATCACACTGTCATTTTGATTGATTTAGCATAACAGACTGGAAGCTTTAAAAGGTGGGTGGTGCTTGAAAGCATTGTTTTTCCTCTGTTAACAATGGTTATCTGCAAGGAAACAGGTACAGTCATCATTGCTTTGCACAAAAAGAGCTTCACAGGCAAGGATATTGCTGCTAGTAAGATTGCACCTAAATCAACCATTTATCATCAAGAACTTCAAGGAGAGAGGTTCAATAGTTGTGAAGAAGGCTTCAGGGCGCCCAAGAACATCCAGCAAGCGACAGGACCATTTCCTAAAGTTAATTTAGCTGTGGGATTGGGACACCACCAGTGCAGAGCTTGCTCAGGAATGGCAGCAGGCAGGTGTAAGTGCATCTGCACGCACAGTGAGGCGAAGACTTTTGGAAGATGTATAGAGTAAAGGTCTGAAAACACAAATAGGCGCACAAGAAAGAAAGTAAAGCAGCCCTTCTAATCCACAGACCTCACCCAAAAAAAGGTCTTGACAAATAGACACACACACAAAAAAATAATTGGTAGAAGACGGCACTATACAACATATTCCGTATGAAATTAGAGGAAGTCTGTTAAAAAACATACCAATACCTTCCAACCGATCGCTATTTTGAGTATTAAATCCTCAGTATACCATATGGATAAAAAGAAACAAATTATTGTGCACCATAATTTGTGGGGTTTTTTCTGTATGGTATACTGAGGATTCAATACTCAAAATAGCGATCGGTTGAAAGATATTGAACCATTCACTGAATTCTCGAATTAAGCATTTACATCTTTAATGAAATTTCATGCGGAGAATTATTTGACTTCTTAACAGTGAGACTGGTTTTTAGCAGGCTTTTGGAAGATGGCCTGGTCTCAAGAAGGCCAGCAAAGAAGCCACTTCTCTCCAGGATCAGGGACAGACTGATATTCTGCAAAAGGTACAGGGATTGGACTGCTGAGGACTGGGGTAAAGTAATTTTCTGTGATGAATCCACTTTCAGTTTGGGGCATCTGGAAAAATGCTTTCCCGGGGAAGGAACGGTGAGCGCTACCATCAGTCCTGTGTCATGTCAACAATAAAGCATCCTGAAACCATTCATGTGTGGGGTTGCTTCTCAGCCAAGGGAGTCGGCTCACAATTTTTCCTAAGAACACAGCCATGAACAAAGAATAGTAGCAAAACATCCTCCAAGAGAAACTTCTCCGAACCATCCAAGAACAGTTTGGTGACGAACAATACCTTTTCCAACATGATGGAGCACCTTGCCATAAGGCAAAAATGATAACTAAGTGACTTGGGGATCAAAACATCTAAATTTTAAACATTGCCAGGAATCTCCCCAGACCTTAATCCCATTGAGAACTTGTGGTCAATCCTCAAAAGGCGGGTGTGCAAACAAAAATCCACAAATTCTGGAAAACTCCAGGCATTGATTAGGCAACAATGGGCGACTATCATTCAGTATGTTGCCCAGAAGTTGATTGACAGCATGTCAGGACGAATTGCAGAGGTCTTCAAAAAGAAGGGTCAATACTGCAAATATTGACTCTTTGCATAAACTTAATGTAATTGTAAATAAAAGACTTTTGGGGGTATTCAATTGTTAGCGAGATCCCCGGAAAAACGAGCGCTCGAAAAATATTACCGTTAGTACGGTAATATGCGCGTAAATACCGTTAATACGGTAGTTTACTCGCTGAATTTCATTGCGAGATAAAATTCAGCGAGTAATTGCCGTGTTAACGCTAATATTTTTCGAGCGCTCGTTTTCCGGGGATCTCGCTAACAATTGAATACCCCCCTTTGACACTTATGAAATGCTTGCAATTTTACTTCAGTATACCATAGCAACATCTGACAAAAAGGTCTAAAAACAATGACTTCGGGAAATTAATACTTGTGTCATTCTCAAAACTTTTGTCCATGACTGTAGACTATTACAAGTCCCAAGACAATCTAAATTTCTCCAGGATTTCAGGGACACCAGTGTACTCCTTTTAACAAGAAGTGTTATTATATAAGCACATAGGGTAATTGAAGAAATGCTAACAAAAGGTGTAGTATGTAATTAAAGATTTGTATTTTACTCCTTCAGCTTTCCCAAGCGTGGGGGTCAGTGTTCTTTGTTCGCATGGTGTGCAAGCCCTTTTACCCAGTAATTATACCTCCTGAGAGTGCAATCTGCTAGAAAGTCTTTGGCAGGCATAGCAAACAGTGCAGGTGGAGTGTATGAATGTATTTAAATGCAGCTATTTAGGTGTGAGTAATCGGTCTACACAGGAACAGAGCTTGGAATAGCAGGAGCTGTGTGTGCTTACTTGCATAACATCTGGTATAGTGAGGAAAATAATGCAGGGACTGACCTGACTTCTCAGGAGCTCCATCATGTCAGATAATGGAAACCGTGTCTGTAAGTTACATAAATGTAGTGTTTGACGGCTTAATGGGGTCAGGAGACACACCCTAATAACAGAGTTTGTAGACAAGAGGAAGTGTTTGTGTCTGAGATTGTTATTGGCACTGAAGACACAAAAAAAATGTTGTGTTGGTCCATTATTTTGTATCTTTTAAATTGCGATGATATTTGTGAAAACTGTTCCAAATGCAGAAAAGGTGCTGTAATCCAACGACAAATCAAATTCTGTGATTTGTTTTTCATACAGACTAGAAATTAAAAGAAAACATCTGATTGGTTGCTATCAGTTACAGTACCTTTTCCTTACTGGTAACCTGTGGTGCAGTTTTCAGAAATATCTTCTGGTCTCTATAAATCTCTTTAAATCAAATAAGGCTTAAATATAGTGTCCCATTGTCGTAGTGCAAACTAGAGACCGACATATTGACTTTTGAAACCCTGCTATAGGGAGCTGTACAGAATTTCGTAGGCATTCTGTACTTTGAAACTACTGAAAACATTTGGACACAATCTTTTTAAATACGTTTTCATAAATCTATAAAAGCTCTGTAGGATGTCCATATTATTTCAGTTTAATCCCTTGTGTAAAAGGACCATCGAACTGGAGGGTATAATACTGACACTGTTAATCACTGTTGTGTGTGAAAATGAACAATAAGGATAATGAGCTAAATTAAAGCAGCAATGATTGCAAAGTAATTTTGTGTAGTAGTCATTGTTTATTAATCAGTAAAAGGATTCTGTTTATTAATCAGTAAAGTTAAAATAGCAAACTTATAATGCTAAATTATTTTTTTATGAAACTATAAAATAATTGAAAACTGTAGTGAGTGCAGTAGTGGTTCTAGGGGTAAATGTATCAGCTGACAGTTTTCCGTCAGGTTTGAAAAACCGATCAGATTCCAGCTATCATTTAGTACATTCTATATGTGGTTTTTATGAGGCCCCTTCTCTGATGTGTGTTGTATTATGCAGCCCTTTCTCTATGTTATGCTATGAGGACCCTTTTCTATTGTATGTTGTGCTATGAGGATCCTTTTCTACTGTATGTTGTGCTATGAGGCCCCTCTTCTATTGTTTATTGTGCTATGAGGACCCTCTTCTATTGTATGTTGTGCTATGAGGCCCCTCTTCTATTGTATGTTGTGCTATGAGGACCCTCTTCTATTGTATGTTGTGCTATGAGGCCCCTCTTCTATTGTATGTTGTGCTATGAGGCCGCTCGTCTGTTGTATGTTGTGCTTTGAGGCCCCTCGTCTGTTGTATGTTGTGCTACGAGGCCCCTCGTCTGTTGTATGTTGTGCTACGAGGCCCCTCGTCTGTTGTATGTTGTGCTACGAGGCCCCTCGTCTGTTGTATGTTGTGCTACGAGGCCCCTCGTCTGTTGTATGTTGTGCTACGAGGCCTCTCTTCTCAGGTTGCTTAGTGTGTTTTATAACCTACACATGTTACTGGACAGCTGTAATCAATGTCTCTCATATTATAGAAGAGGAGTGTTGAAGTGTGATTGAATCTTTGGGGAGGTAAAGGGGATGTGTAAGGAATTTTTGGAGAGGTAGCCAGTTGGTAATATGTTTTCCCTTTCTTTAACACAGCAGTAACATCTGGATACCTTATTGATGATCACATGGGAATAATAAGAAGGTGTTCATGACAAGGTACTGTTCAGTTATTCCACATTTGTTTGATGCTTCATAATAAATTGTGTAGTGATTCGCAAACGTTTTTTGCATTCCATCTGATGATTCACATTCATGTTTTTGTGTAAAACTATGACACTTACATGGAATACACATTGAGGTGGTATACTAATCCTTTCTATCTGAAATCTAGGACAGAGCTGCTCAGCTGGTGGTTCATCGGCTGGATACACCCAACCCCCCCAGCCCTAAATTGTTTTCCTGCCCCCTCACTTACAATGCTGTCTATTCTACAGCATATTTATATGTATACATTTGGCCTTTCTGCACATAGTTATACACGTCACTTTACTTTTTCTTAATGGAAACATGGACTCTATGTGGGGAATTCAATTAGCTGCGATGTTCTGAGAAACATCGTGGCTGCACATTTTTACCGTTACTACGGTAAATTAACTGCTCATTTTTTCTAGCTTCGCTATGGAGTGTGATGAAAAATAAGCCAAGATTTGTGTAAAATCTTGCGGCCACGATGTTCTGAGGAACATCATAGCTAATTAAATTCCCCCCTATGTAGGATAATGTTTTCAGTTTATATTTCAGCACTCATATTTGTATCAAAACCAGAGTAAAACAAGCCCGCACTCAGTATATCCCACATTATATATGAAACCAGCTGCTTGAGCAATAAGCCCGCGCTCGGTATATCCCATATTGTATGTGGTACCAGCTGCATGGCAATATAAATGCCCATATATGTATACAAAACAAAAAGAAAGTTGTCAGCGCTTATCCTTTAAACTGCATATCTGTGTGTGTCTAGCAAAATGAAAACATGATGTATTAGTTCATATTTTGATCAAAAGATTTAAGCCTGCATCCCAACGTCAAGGGAACCTCATTATATGTAGGTCCTACACTGACCTATATGCTTTAAACAGCATTAAAATGCAGTTAAAATCAGATGCACTCACCTCCCAGGTATAGGGGTTTACATCTAGCAAGGGCTGGCTTGTGAGCCACACCCAAATGTGCCTTAAATAGGCTTAATGGACAGCTGCTATGACAAAAAGGCAATATTTTGAAACAAAACCAGAAGAAAACAAGCCCGTGCTCGGTATATCCCACATATATGGTACCAGCTGCTTGGGCAATAAGCCCGCGCTCGGTATATCCCATATTGTATGTGGTACCAGCTGCGTGGCAATATAAATGCCCATATATGTATACAAAACAAAAAGACAGTTGTCAGCACTTATCCTTTAAACTGCATATCTGTGAGTGTCTAGCAAAATGAAAACATGATGTATTAGTTCATATTTTGATCAAAAGATTTAAGCCTGCATCCCAACGTCAGGGGTACCTCATTATATGTAGGTCCTACACTGACCTATATGCTTTAAACACCATTAAAATGCAGTTAAAGTCAGATGCACTCACCTCCTAGGTATAGGGGTTTACATCTAGCAAGGGCTGGCTTGTGAGCCACACCCAAATGTGCCTTAAATAGGCTTGATGGACAGCTGCTATGACAAAAAGGCAATATTTTGAAACAAAACCAGTGGAAAACAAGCCCGTGCTCGGTATATCCCACATATATGGTACCAGCTGCTTGGGCAATAAGCCCGCGCTCGGTATATCCCATATTGTATGTGGTACCAGCTGTGTGGCAATATAAATGCCCATATATGTATACAAAACAAAAAGACAGTTGTCAGTGCTTATCCTTTAAACTGCATATCTGTGTGTGTCTAGCAAAATGAAAACATGATGTATTAGTTCATATTTTGATCAAAAGATTTAAGCCTGCATCCCAACGTCAAGGGTACCTCATTATATGCAGGTCCTACACTGACCTATATGCTTTAAACACCATTAAAATGCAGTTAAAGTCAGATGCACTCACCTCCTAGGTATAGGGATACTGCTTCCCAATCTGAGATACATTAAATTATAAACTACAAAATCAAGGGTTCAGCTCTACTGGGTGGCAGACCTCCACTTGAATTCTCCGGTCAGGATTGGGAACGCATATATTTAGAAACGCCTTTAAAATGTCCAGATGTCTAGACTAAACCAAAATGTTAGTTAAGCTTATCAATCGATTATATGTCACCCCTGAGAAATTACACAAGATGTGGCCCTCTGTGTCACCGTCCTGCTGGCTTTACTGCTCGGACCGAGGAGACATTTTACACATTTTTTTGCCCAGTTTTACAACCCTTATGGGCTGAGGTTTTTCATTCATTGGGGGCAGTCCAGTGTTCCCCTTTTCCTTTCTCCCCGGAGCTGGCCCTCTTACACCACTATCCACCCTCCATCCTGCTATAGGACACATATGTACTGGGGCATGTCCTTATAGATGCTAGGCAAGTGATAGCTCAAGCATGGAAGCAACCTTCACCTCCCCAAAAAATTTTTTTTATCTAAAGTGAATTATAGTTTTGAAAGAATTTGGGGGTGCCCTAATCTACAGAGGCCGCTTCCCCATTGGTGAAATGGCGCCGTTGGCAGGTATATGTAACTGAGGGAGAGGGAGCTCCTTCTCGGGCTTCCCAAAAGTTGGTGGATACTGTCTTCTTGTAATAATTAGTTTGATATTGCTAGAATCCTCTGACCTAGCAGGTTTGAAATGTATATGGGCAATTATTTTTGGTTGTATCTCAGTACCTCAGGTATGTGATTACTTTTTTTTTTATGACTGCTGTGTTCCTTACCCACTATGTACCCCTCCTTCCACTCTCTTCCAACTAGCCTACTTGCCCCACCCCCTCTTTTTTTATACCCTTATTTGATACTTGCAAAACCTAATAAAAAAACTTTTTCAGTTAAAAAACAATAATTACCAACTACAGACTAATAAAAAACAGTGCCTCTTAGAAGCTAAACTATTATAAAAAAATGTGTAATAGCAATATTTTCCAAGCAACATAGTGCCTCTCAGCCTTGATACTTGTCTTTTAGTCTTCCTGAAACACATGTTACATCCACAAAAAGTAAGGACTGTTTTGTCCTACCCATAGTTATCATGGAATCTAGATATTGATAGCTGTGATCCTTAAATACTGCACAGAAAAGGGTTACATATTTTAGATGCTATTGTCTTTCCAGCATTATGTGTACATTTCATGACCTTGTGCTTACACATTGCACAAAATAACACATTTTGCTGTTCTATTTTGGAACTGACATAAAGACACAATAAAGAACCCTGTTAAAAAGAGCTTAAAATTTAGTTCAAATAAAATTGTTTGTCACTTGTAGGTAGGCCCCCTGATTAATTAAATACTAGCTTGTGCCCACTGCATTCCCGTAAACTCTTGTACTAGTCAGAGACATTTACATAGTTTTTGCATAAATGACTAAGAAATTACATGCTGAGTCTAACTAAAAGCATGCTTGTCACCAAGGTGTTTGTTACTAACATTCACGTGGAAAAGAGCCTTTTATTGAATGTGCTGTTTATGTGTCATACTCTCTCCGAGCAGGAGAGCTGTGATGGGTAAAGGTAGCCTAGGAAAAAGCATAGTGTACAGATCAAAATACTCTCTTGGACAACTTGGATTCTGGGGATATGCTGTTTTTGGAGGGGTTTTTTGCTTACTACATTTTGCACAAGGGTAAAAAGTAACACCATAGGACCTGCTAGTCCCTTTTAATGTTTTTACAGCCGTAGACCCATTCAGGGGCGGATTGGGAACTTAAAGTGGCCCTGGAAAAAATTCTTGAAGTGGCCACATGTGGGTGGCACCAAATCAGCTGTAGGTGGGGCCAACACAAAAGTAGGCGAGACTTTTCCTGGTAAGGTCTATGACCAATCCGCCCCTGCCTGGCAGTGTCTTCTGTCTCTCAATTTGAGCCTTAAATTACCAAACTGTCTTGCTTTGTAGCTCCACCCTGGTTATATAGTTGTATAGAGAGGAAAAACACCAATTGTGCAGTTAATGTTTGATAGGCAAAAACATATATATATATATATATATATATATATATATATATATATATATAAAAAATTCAATGATCAACATTAACTCTGCGTAAAGCTTCCTGCTTATGGTCCTGGAAGTATTTGTCTCTGACAGTGGGGGTTATGTACTAACAAAGCACAAAAATGATGGAAGTCCCAATCTGAGATATTTTTTTTTGTGATGTTATAATCCTCTTTAATAAATATTCATTTAACCCAGAAAAAAAAATACAGTGAGAACCTAGGACTGTCCTTGGAAGTTAGGGACATTTAGCATATGTGACTAATACTAATAGACTCTATAATAATAATAATAAAAGTAGTCATTATCCCATAAAAAGGATAATGTTTGAAAATTTAGGTGGACAGAGAAGACACACTATCCTTAATTTGAATGGACAGTACCAACTTTCAAAGGTTTGCTCTTGGAAATGTCTTTACTTTTTATATCAACCAACTACACAATAAAATGCCCTTTCCAGCATGTTAGCTGCAATTCTTACCATTTACTCGTCAAATTCAGTATAAATTAAATTACGAACATTGCAGTGATAGACATTGTACAGGACATACTAGGCTGCACTGACTCAACAGCAAAGAGTCTTCTACATTTTAAATATATCGGCAAATATGAATAGAATAAACATTAGAAGTGGAAATAGTGCGTGATGAATGTACGATATTAGCGTTACTTGAATTTGTTTTAATTTTAGTTATGCGGTGTCAAACAAGTTTTTTGTGATGCCAGTTTACAAACTTACCTGTGCCGGCGCCGCTTAGCTGCGTGATGCAGTGGACATAACCTGTGTGGAGCTGAAGTATCGTGAGAGCCTCTGCAGCCCCCTCTCTGTGATAGGCAGCCTCCATATTCGCTGCCAGGACAGCATCACTACCGTCAGCCTCTTCAGGACAAAACAAATGAGAAGCGGATTCCCCCCTCCCGATCCCTCTACCACCCACCACCATCCCCCGCGCCGCCGAGAGACAAATTAAAAAAAAATGTACTAAAAGAAAAAAAAAGACATGAGGCAGTATCCAGACGGCCTCCCGGGAAAATTCCCTGTAAGGCCTATTATTATTATTATTATTATTATCATTTATTTGTTAGGCGCCACAAGGTTTCCGCAGCGCCGCACATAGTACAAACAGTAGACTATACAGGGTATAACAGTACAGAACAATAAACAAAAAGTACCAATACTTCAGAAACTCCAGGCAGGCAGATGCAATAGACACGGAGCAGAAGAACGGGGAAGGAGACAGGAGGGAAGAGGGCCCTGCTCATTCGAGCTTACATCCTAAGGGAGGGTTGACAGACCAGGCACAAGAGGAGCCGGTTGAGGCAATGGGAGAGAGGGGAGAATGAGCGAAGGAGATAGGGGTTAAGTGGATGGGTGGTAGGCTTTGAGAAAGAGGTGAGTTTTGAGTGCACGTTTGAAGGAGCACAGAGTGGGAGAGAGGCGGATGGAGAGATGGAGATGGGGAGATTGGCCTATGGCCAATCCGCCACTGGACCCATTACTGAAACATGTCTATTTCACCAGAATGAGGCGAATACCTGTTATACATTACAAATCCTCACTCTGTGGTACTAGAAAAATAATTTGCAGTACGTTACTGTAACAGAATATTGTCCAGAGCTATAACAGTTACCTCTTGGTCGGGGCAGCCTGATAGATGTGCGCATTCATCAGTGGAACTGAAAGCCAAGATTAGCAATGGAACAATAACAGCAATTGCCAGTGGAAACCCCTTTCTTGTATTGGGCAAAGTAAAAATGAGCCCTGTCGCCCCTTTATTCCAGCAGTAGAGCTCTTTACTCTTTGGTAAATCTGTTCCGTGGTCTTTCCATCCAGTATAGGAGTACACTGTCAGTTAAATGAAGATATACAGATGACTTTTCTGAGGTTCAATTTTTACTACAAAGTATTATAAAGCAGGGGTGAATTTCTGATGTGAAGTACTAAGTCATTTCATAAATACATATAAAAATTATTTTGAATGGTCATTTGGGTATTTTAAGAAATTGATGTTGATTTTTAGTTTCTTAATTGCAACCATTTTAGACAATGCTTAACCTGATTGGTCTTCTGAGCATGATATGGACAAGTACTAAGACAAGTTACCACTAAGATTGCTGTTTTACTCAGTTGGGGCTCTTCAGTGTAGGGTAGGGTATTCTCCACAGAAGGAAAAATTACTTTGTTTCATACATTAAATAGACTTTATGATAATAGAGAGAATGATGTTTGTAGACCCCTTTGACGCTCCACTTGCAACCTGCAGCCTAACACTTATTCCTATAGACTATACACAAGTCTACTATAATATAAAGTGATATAAATAATTAGAGTAGAATAACGGTAAGATGCTGATGTATTAACTCACAAGCTAAGACAAATAAAACATATTTAAATACATAAATAATAAAGTATACTTAATTTTAAATGAGATGTGTCTTTCAGTCTTCCTAATCTTCACTTTATATTCCCCACTATTCATAAAAGAAGAAAAACGGTGTAATCCAATTTTAACAGTAAATGATCAATATAAAGTGATATTAGTGATATTAGTCCACACATAATAATGAATACTTCTTTGATAAATTAACCATGATGATAAATTTCTTTCACTTCTTGTGAAGCGAAGATTTATTAATAGGACATCAAAAATTTTATTCCTGAAGGCGTATGGGTAAAGTATAATTCCACACGCACTCCCCTTGTGATTAGAAACTTACTAGAACTCTTCTTGTGAGATAGCATTCAAATAATTTTCTTTTTACGCCACTTAGAATATTAGAATGATTTCACTCTTCTTTGTAGAATTTCACTAATAGTGCCCAGATAAAAACAAAGAAAGAAGGAGGGTTCTAGTGTGATATTGTGTTTCACAAAAAATAAAGAAATCCAAATTTATTAAAATATAGGAAAAACACTCACATTTCAAAACAAATCATCATCATCATCATCAACATTTATTTATATAGCGCCAGCAGATTCGGTAGCGCTTTACAATTGGGAATGAAGGCTAAAGTGTATATAAGTACTCCTACCAGAGGGAAGACAAGATAAGCTTTATTCTAGCAGCAATAAATAGGTATTCCTCCTGGGTTGCTGCCTGTAATTAAAGCCAATCTGTTCCTCCTTATAGATGTAAATTGGTAAGGTAGAATACCTCAGCACTCCACTTTGTTCCTCAAACGTGTTTCGACTGAACTATCCAGTGTTTTTCAAGTCAAGTCTTGGAGCGTTGTGTTTCCGGAACGGTCCGCGGAAACACATCACAGCAGAGGTTTTGCTAAAATCTCTGCTCATTTTCCCTCTCGTCCCATAGACATGTGAGGTAAAATTAGCAAATATTTTAGTACCACATTAGATGGCAAGGTGCGCAACTGGACATCGAGGCGATGTCCGGCAGCACCTTGCGTCTTTTTGAATCTGCCCCTTAGGGTCAGGGACCATTTACTAGGCTTTCGTGATACGAGGTAAAAATGTCTGATAAAAATGTTTGTGTGTACAAACCCAGAAAATATCCCTAACCTTTTCCACTGTTTCAGTCACAGACAGATACTTGGTTAAACTGTAAGGTGTTATTTATTTTCCACCAGTTTGCACCTGCTGCAAAAACGGTAAATTTTTACTGACTGAATGCTGCTCTATCCATGTGACAAATATCCTCATACCAGTCCTGTTCGGTTATCACTCTGTATCCAAGTGTTTAGTTGAACAGATATTTGAACGTACTGTTTGTAATATATTCATGTTTTCATGTGTCTACATCAAAGTTTAGTCGTTGTTTAGGTTCTGTCACTGTCTGTCAGATGTTAAATATTCGTTAGCATTCATCAGAGTATGCCCCTGTCATGTACAACATAATCTGCGATTTTACTATAAAAGGGTCTGAGTGATCACATGAAATCAGATGTCATTATTTTTCCAGAAATAATGTAAAAATAATATATAGACTACAACTGTAATATATAGTTGATTCTCTGTATGGTGTGTTTGCGATAACTGTAGATGTATGTCCAGCCAAGAGCTCAATGGAATTGACGTCATGGACTCTTGTGGTGTCAAGTATCTTGTCATTTATTACTGTTTGTACTAAGTAAACATCTTTTACATCACTTCTCCACACTTGCATCCAGTTTTTATTAGTACCAATATACAATAACTTTGACTTTTATTTTTTATATTCTCATCTCAACTCTCTGTGCATGTTAATCCTTTTAGTATTTTCATCACTTAGTTAGCTTATCGCAGTCAGGAAACAAATACGCTCTGTACATTCCAAACTTCATTCTCTCTCATTGTGCCACCGTGAGCAGAGTTTGGAGAATGCTGTAATATGTCATACAGTCCAATCATCATTCGCCATACACTGAATATGCTCGCTGTATTCTTTTACAGTTCTTCAGGGTGTTGATCATTGGAGAACTTAACCACAGCGGGATCTGTAATAGTCCTGGACACAAGTTACCAGCTTTTATGCTGGTCAGATACAAGGTGTTATGTTCCAAAAAATTTTGTTTGGCCCCAAAAATGGATTTTCTTGCAGGACTGACTCTTAGGGGTCTATTTAAGATCCACTGCACATTTTGTCTGTTATTTAACATCACTCATAACAGCTATTCTGAGCGGTGACAGATGTAATAACGGAGCATTTTAGCAAAATACTGCTCCGATAAGCAGCTGTCCCAGCGAATGGTAAAATGAACACTCTGTTTGTAGCGACTTAAGAATTTATTTCCAGGTTGTGGACCCGGCTACTCTCTACACATGTGCATCCAGAACAGTGGCGCACGCAGGGGGGTTTCTGGTTCTCCAGAAACCCCTCCCCTCCGTGAACCAACGTACTGTACAGCAGCCGCGGCGCTGTCAAAGAAGCGTCCGCGGCAGTGCTATATTGTAGTATAATACAGCACTGCCGCGGATGCTGCTTGACAGCGCCGCGGCTGCTGTAGAATTCAGACTCGCCGAAATGGAGCTGCTGCCCCCCCCCCTTCTAAATCCTGCGTTCGCCCCTGCAGAAATCTGTGTTTGCACACCATTGGTGAACTGGGGAGGGGAGGAGCGTCCAGCCTGCCAGGGAGGGGTCAGAAGATCCCTCTTTTGCTAGGCTTCCATTATAGGGGAAAGCTGCTAACATAGACATGTTCTGAAAAGCTAAGCTTTTCAGAACTTTTTAAATTGAACAAGACCGCAGTTCCCATAGAGGATATGGGGACTGCGGTACAAAAGAGATAATTTATTGAACGCTTGAGATATTTGTGATATCTTTGGTGTTACATTGTTGCATACATACTAAAAATTGCCTTAATCTTAGTGGTTGGATTCTAGAAATTGCAACATAAATTCTATTTAATAAAAGAAAATGGAATACTTGCTGAGCACACAGATCATTAAATCAAAGCACCATTTTATAACAACCCCTTATAGATTCCTTAGACCTTTCTGACCTTTAAATACCTCTACCCATTCAAGGAGGTTTTGTTTGTAGCGAACATTGCAGTTTGTTGAGCTGATATTATCAATTAACTAAATAACATAGCTGAACTTCTAATGTGTCTTTGTTACATATTCTCACAGCTACTAAATTTATATCAGGTCATTCATTCTTTAAAGCGTTAGTAAAGCCACTATTTGACATTAATATATGGCAGCAGCTGACTATTACTGAGCTGAATAATATATATGAAATAACTGCAGTGTTTATACTTAACTAACTATATGCACCATGTTTTCACTTTTTGCAGCAGGTTATCATGGTAGGAGGGAGGTGCTTCTCTAACTAAGGCTAGGTACACACTACAGGTTTTTCAGCCAGTTATTGGACCTAACACCCGTCAAACGACCGCTTGGCCCAATATCGCATTAGTCTGTATACTGGCACAATGAATGACAGTCGTTCCAAAGTACTGATTGTGATTTCATTTGATTGGTCGGTAGGACTAAAAATCTCATTCCAACCGCCTCCCGGTCCTGCAGTGTGTATGCACTCACACGACTGTCTGTCCAGAGAGAGACAGTAGGAACCTGTCACTGTGTCTGTGTTGTTAAATGTAGAGAGTGCTGTAGGTGGATTTATTTGTTCTTAAACTGAACATTTCGTTCCAGAGTCACAGAAGCTAACGAAATTCAGAATGACATTGTGGAAAAGTTTATTTTGTGTGTTATAATCAGTGTGACATGCAGGGCTGGACTGGCCATCTGGCACTTCTGGCAAATGCCCGAGCTGCAGCGCTCCCTGCATGCTGCTCGGCGGGCGGAGATTCTGTAACGCGCGGCAGTGTGATGACGTCACCTCGTGCAGCCGCGAGGTGACTGTTCCAGGTCAGTGGTTATTCACGATATTAGAGTTTACAATGTCCAAGTATGCAGTTGATAAAAGGTAACTATTATGGGCAGTCTATTTAAAAGTTTGGTATTTCTTCATCAATACAGTTGCCAAATGTAAGATTGTAAAATAGTAATGTTAGTGCTCACCCTTCTTTTAGTTGGACCGCGATTTCTCAAAACACTTACAATCATCCCCTATGATGTAGCAGTCTGTGTTTCTCATAAATGTTATTGAGTGATTTTAATGTTCATGTCTGCAGCACAAAGTCTTGTTAATATATCATTTAGTTACTACAAATGAGTTGTGGCTTATTTACAGCATTTCTCATTTCAGAATTACAGTTGAAATAAGGTTTTTCTATAAGGACTAACCTTTCTGCATTGAACATTCTTCTTCTTCTTCTTCTTCTTCTTCTTCTTATTATTATTATTATTATTATTATTATTATTATTATTATTATTGTTTGATCTTATGATATTCGATCCTCTTGTTTAAAGTGTGATACGGATAGAGGGAAATTTTTTCTTAGTGTCAATTTTGATAGTTATGCAGTTAATTAGGAATGTTTAACTGACATTGAACTATTGGATCAACAAACTATATGAACGAACAGAAGGTCCATGCAATTAAGATCTGTTTTTATATATTTGTTAATACCTATAAAAAAAATGATGATATAGATGAGTGCACCATCTATCTCATAATGCAAGTAGATTACTGAGGTGTTTGATATTGTTTTGATTTTTATTGTTAATTTCATGAAACTGTTTTATGGTGGGAATTCAATTCCCCCGAAGTACCGCTGCGTTAAACGTATTACAGTTATTATGGTAATATTAACCCAGCTTTCTGCTGCGCTGCGAGCTAAAAGCTGGCGTTAAAATTACCACAATAGCTGTATTTATGCGCACGTAGGTCGCTTTACTTTTTCAAGTAACGCAGCCAATTGAATTCCCCCCTATATGTCTTAATAAATAAGTGCTGTATTTCTTTATACTGTTTTATACTGTTTGATGGTGGCAATCGGGCAGGCTGAGTTGGGGGTGGGGGGGGGGGGTGGGTAAGCAAGGGGACATCTGCCTCCCGGGCCGGTCCCAGAGTGGGCTGCCTTGTGCTGGTTCACTGGGCTATGCATTTTTTTTTTCTTTAAAATGTTCCTACTAGGCTGCTGAGTCGAGTCTTGCCCCCCGGGCTAAAATTTGACACCCAGTGGTTACAATTATTCTTATGCTCTTTCATATGTTGTTGTTTTTTTTAGACATTAATGTTTGAAAACTTGAGGGTTTTTATCTACAACAAATCTGATCATAGGAGTTGCTAAAGATTTACTATTCTATCTATTGTTAAGTTGTTATGAATAAGTTCAAAAACTGTGACATATTCCATCCACGAAAACCTGATTTTAGTCTAAGGGGCTATTGGTTCTGTAAATTTTATTAGAATTTCCATTAGCCGGCATTTTCCATGGTTCTGTGCTTCATCCCATTGAGTGCAGCTGTATATGCTTCAGTCTCAGGTGAGTTTAAGTGTAAGAAGCAGAGCTAACATTACCCAGACAAAGAGTGCCAAGCATGCCTTATGCTCAAGACAGGTAGAAGCCTACCTGTCCCTCTTGCCAAATGACTAATATCAGCTGCTATGTGAAGGCCATGAACACCCAAGGCCAGCATTAAGGACATGCGTATGTATCAATGGAAGAGTAGTGAATGGCCCTGCTGCCAACATTAGGTTTCCATGTCTCTCCAAGTATGGGTTTTGTGTCTCTACTTCATTGTTCTTTCAGGTTGTGGTAATGCTGTGCTGTTTCAGCATTATGTAGTTGGTTCTGTCACAGTGGACTCCATCAGCTTCTGGTTGAGCTGGTAATGGTCATACAAAAGAAATGGAAACAGCTGTTAGGACATCCCACTATTTACCTACTAGCAAATTGATTATTGTGCCCTACTATGGAGGGATCTATAAATATGTAATTTAGTAGCTGTTGCTGGGAGGAAAGTTCTGCAAAGCTCCCTGTGGAAGAGTAGAAAGTATAAACTTTCTCTACATAAAAATGTATGTCAGCAAATTTAGTAAATATGGCATGACAAGGACTGTAGAGTCACTATAACAGTATCATGTGTCACATGGTTAGATGCACACATTCATGTCACTGTAAAGATTCATTATTTATTGTTTTTAATTAAGAGGCAAAATAAATGTATTTATTTTCTCAACATATGAGACAATCTTGCTTAGTCTGATGGAACGAAAGAGATCATTCCAGTGGTGGGGGGCAGCATGGTAGAAATCTTGGGTAAGGGATTGAGATGTGGTTACCAGAAGGCAGGAAAGGCGACGGTCACTGGCCAACCGGAGAGGTCAGGAGGGAGTATGTATGGAGATGAGGTTGGAGATGTAGGGGACAGTGGAGTTGGAGAGGGGCCTTGTACATGAGGGTGAGGAGTATGAAGAGGATTCTGTAGTGGAAGAGGAGCCAGTGTAAGGTTTGCCAGAGAGGGAAGGCAGATGTGGAGCTGCGAGAGAAGAAGATAAGTCTAGCTGCAGCATTAAGTATAGATTGAAGAGGAGTGAGATGGGAGTAGGTGAGGCCAGTAAGGAGAAGGTTAGTAGTAGAGATGAGAAATGATCAGTGGGTTTGATACGGGATAGGCTATAAAAAATCCTTTTAGATTTGGACATACAGGTAGGTGATCTATTATTAAGAAACCCAGTTTACAGAAAGGATATAAGGTCAATAACCACTGCTGTCCAGTGATAACTGCATAAACACAGGAAATGGATACAAAAGTGTGCCGATGCTTCATGTTGCACTGCACCAGCAAAACGCCACATCAGCGTGCAACAATATCATGCATGGAGCAGGTGGGCCTGTGTTCACTAAATGCCAGGGCTGAGTTTTAGTCCCAGTCCGACCCTGGTGACAGGAATGACCGACTACACTGCTCTTGGACTAGAAGAGCAGAGATCAGAAAGTAAACTGTGTATAGTGTGTACACATGAATCGGCATACTGATTGGAAATTCAGTCGTAGGTAAAATTGTTGTAGATAACACATTGGTCGGAAAATTCTGAAGTGTGTACCCAGCCTAAACACGATAGATACAGATTGACTGACAGCTTTGTAAAAATGCATTGTATGGATTTATTTGATTTATACACTGGGGTTAAGCTAATTATGTCACAGCAACACAGTTGACCTGTATCAAAAACAAGTTTTGATGCAAGCCACTGTCCTAAACATGAGGAAGGGGCTTCAGCTGTCTGTAATGGAGTGGGGTACTAGTTTACTTTTCAACAGAGCTGAAGTGGAATATCAGAGTAACACTGAACAATAGAGGTAGATTACACAGCACAAACGTCTGTTGCACAGAGCATCATGGCTTTGGACCTGTAGTCATGTGCTTTAGTTTTCCTAGGTGCTTCTAGATATCTGCTGAGGTGCATGGGTTTGTGGAGCAAGAAGGCGTTGGAAGAGCAGATGTTTGCACAGACAGAGGTAGTGTGTAAATTGGGTAGCATGAAGACATTTCTTCAAACGTATGGAGTACTCAAGCCAGTGCCCCTTGTTTTGCATAAATAAGATTTAATTTCTTGTACATACACTTTGGGCTAGATTTACTAAACTGCGGGTTTGAAAAAGTGGGGATGTTGCCTATAGCAACCAATCAGATTCTAGCTATCATTTTGTAGAAGGTACTAAATAAATGAAATCTAGAATCTGATTGGTTGCTGTAGGCAACATCCCCACTTTTTCAAACCCGCAGCTTAGTAAATCTAGCCCTTTGTGTGTACTAAAAAAAAAAACTTCACAAACATAATTACCATAATTAATCAAGACTGTACCTGAAGCCTCCTCAATCTTATGATTTATATAAACCATTAATGAGACTAAACCGAGAAGAATTTTAAGTGAAAAAAGATTAGCTCATTTTAATGAAAGGGGCGCTTATAAAGTAGTAGGCGGTTGGACATTGGTGTTTTACATAGGGTGCCTCCGGACGATTTTCTGTTCATACACCTAAGCACACTTCTAAACTAGAGAGGTCTTGTGAGAGTGGAGAATAAGTGTGCACCTATATGTGACCTGAGCTGACCATCCACGTGCAAGCGTGCAATGTCAATGTGGTTTTCTGTGCACAATATGTGTGCTTGTAAATGAACTCTAATGTATTTTATTTTAATGATTTAATATCTAAAATTTTCAGCATGTCATCATGGCCTTTATGTGCTACTTACCTGGGTGGCGAAATAGAAAAACAGGGATTTTATTAGCATTATTGTTAGTAAAAAAAAAACAGTTATGAAGACAGAAAAATAGGTTCATAATACACAAGAAATTTAGTACAGCTTACCGAAGTTATTTAACAAAATAAAAATGTATTTGGAAGAGTGATGAAAGCTGTGGAAATATCTGTTTAAAACTTGAGGAAAGTAATTATTCTTCATTTTAATGGCTATTTCTTCTCTCTTATCTTGATTGAAGAGTGAATGGTAAAATTCCTTCTTAGGGAGAAGCTAAGACATAAACACAGCTAATAGACTTTTGATTGTGAGCAACGAAAAGTATTTGATTACATTGCAGACAATATCCATGGAAAGCCGCAGCCGCTGATGTTGAGGGTATAATATTGTATTTTCTTTCTGCTACTTGAGTAGTGCAGAGTATTAAATGCCAAAAACATGTTTATGCTCAGTCTGATTACTGAAAGTGTGTGCCAGACTTATGACCTCAAAACAATTTCTGCTGGAGACATAGAACCTGTTTTATTGTCAACTGTGGATCTTGCCAAATCGACATTCTGATATCACAGAGTGACCTGCTTCATCTGTGGTTTATGGTCCTCAAATGATGGCGGTGGAGATCCCTCTGTTTGTCAATGTAACCAAATGTTCTGCTTTTAAAGTTGCCATCCATCTCATCAGTGAACTTTTTGACCTGTTGCTTAAGAATTGGTACCCACTGATGTAGTGTTTAGCGTAATGTTGATAAAAAGGCCAGTAAACATTTGTCATTAGATTTTGGAGCTCACTGTAGACTTCCATAATGTGCTAAAAAGCTTTCAGTGTGTGTCCTTTATATTGTGGATTGGAGATGTGGAGTAGAGGTATGTTCACCTCCCTGCTCATTCTACACTTAAGTTCAGCTAAATATACTTTATTGGTGCACATAACTGACATAATTCTTCTTTTTACAAAGAGAAAAAAGGGTTTCGTAACAAAACATAGCCTGTATTTTGGTGTGTTTGAGAGAAGGTTGTTTAAGACACTTAACAGACACTTTTTGTATGTAAAAAGTAGACAGTTGCTATTGACACTTTAAGGGGAGGGGATTTGTGAACACGTTGACAATACTTAGTTTGTCACCCACACTGTATCTACATCTTTATCAGTTCTATGAGTGCCAAGTCAGCCCATAATGTTTCTCATACATTCAGAGACACATATGTAATAATTCTATCCAGAACTCTGCAATACTAAAAGTCTGTGGAGAATGTCCGGCATGCTGGGGTCTACAGAGAGATTATAAAGGACCATATGTGTTCCAAAGTATCAAAAACTCTAAATCATGCCGTTCACTCTATGCTAGATCCTTTCCACAAGATCTAAGTTGTTCCTAAAATCAAACAATCTGTTTCACAATAAGACAATTACTTAGGATTGTTGAAGTGTAGATAGTGGAAAGTCAACTTCCTCAAAGCTACATTGAGTAAGAGAGCGTAAGGCAATAGTTCGTTAATTTGAGTACATCGTGATTGTCTGGTGGAGCAATGTTCCTTCTAATTTTTTAAAAGTAAGAGCGGGATATATTTCTGGTGTGCCAATATTTTGTTAGGGAATACTTGTGTGCGAGGATGGAGTCACACCACTGTTATAGTGGGTGTTGATATTTTCATCATTCCCCTTACTAGCAACGAACATTTGCTAGCTGGTAAGATTTAAAACAACACCAAAAAATTCTCCCAAACATAAATGCTTACTTAATAGCACATGAGCTTGTAGTATGAATGCTGGGATTTCAGCTTGAACGTCTACAAAATAAAAGCCTCCAGGAGGTTATCTCAAATCCAATTAGAATTGGGCATTTCAAAAACCTATAGAAAATAACATGTACGCCACCTCATGGTGTAGTAAAATAATTATAAATGCATTAAAAACGTATATATAAAACAGAAGTAAAATAGGTTTATAGTTGTAACTGATCCAAGCAGCAGTGGATTCCTCCTTTTTAAAAGAGCGATTGTTGAAGTCCTGTAGGCATCAAGTTCTCCGAGTGACGAAAGGAATTCCAAAAGCATGACGGAATGGATGCAGTGCGAAGGAAAACATTCTACATGTTTACTGTTTTTTTAAAAAAAAAAGATAATTACTTCTGCAATGCCAATTTACTAAATAGTCTAAAAATAATAATACAAATGTGAGTTTTTAGTTTATCTTTCTGTAAACCACAGCTGTTGGCATTATCACATGTTAACAGTCGTCATTTTTATCTTTTTGCAGTATTAAGATTTGCGCTGAAAACAAGCTTTTTTTGGTTTTCTTCCATATTTGACATAGAAATCTCCCATGGCCAGCCATATATTTCTAGCTGTAAATTGCACAGTGATAGACCTTCAACTGTATCTTGCACAGATAATATCCAATTGCCAGTCATGTATTGCACCGATACCCCAACCGGCCACTTACTTGAAAGGCTGGGTCATTCTGGATAACTGAGGCATGGTACAGTGACAACTGAGACGATGGACACATTGGGCCTGATACATGTAAGGGGCATCTGGTGAGGTATGATGGCATATAATGGACATGTGGGGCGGTGTGATGGCATGTAGGGAGGCTGATGGGCATGTAAGGGGCATGTGGGAACATATGATGGTTTGCAAGGAGCAAGTGGGGTGGTCTGATGGCATGTAAGGGACATGTGGGGAGATCTGATGGCATATAAGGGGAATGTGGAGAGGTCTGCTGGCATGTAAAGGGCATGTGGTGAAATCTGGTTGTATGTGAGGATATCTGATTTGCACGTGGAGAGGTATAATGGCATGTGGGGAGGTCTGATGGGCATGTAAGGTACATGAGGAAAGATCTGATGGGGATGTAAGGAACATGTTGGGAGGTCTGATGGACATGTGGGAATATCTGACAGGCATTTCTGGGGCATGTTGAGAGGGCTGATGACATGTGGGAAGGCTGATGTGTATGTAAGGAGCATGTGGGGAGATCTGATAGCAGGTGGAGAGGTCTGATTGGCATTTAGAGAGATCTGTTGGGCATTTCTGGGGCATGTAGAGAGGTCTGATTGCATGTATGGAGATCCGTTGGGAATGTAAAGAGGTCAGAGGGGCATTTTAAGAGTTCTGAGTTATTGTGGATGCAGTAGCAGTGTGAGCTACTCTGAAGAGACTATTAGTAGCTGTACAGTGAGGATTTGTGCTGATTTGGTGAGCTGAGCATTTTGGCAATGTTGAATATTTTCTTTTTGCTTAGCAAGATATTGTAAATGATGATGATCATCATCATCATCATCATTTATTTATATAGCGCCACTAATTCCGCAGCGCTGTACAGAGAACTCATTCACATCAGTCCCTGCCCCATTGGAGCTTACTGTCTAAATTCCCTAATATAGACACAAACAGAAACAGACAGACAGAGAGGGAGACAGACAGACAGACAGGCACTAGGGTCAATTTTTGATAGCAGCCAATTAACCTACCAGTAAGTTTTTGGAGTGTGGGAGGAAACCAGAGCACCCGGAGGAAACCCACGCAAACACAGGGAGAACATACAAACTCCATGATATATTTTCAATGTATGTGTGTATGGTATGTGCGTGTTTATACTGGGTATATATGCACACACATTTAAAAGGTAATGTTGGCACTATTCGATACCTATAGATATTTTTTGGCTCTTAGTCTCTGATTCGTTGGCCACCCCTGTCCTAGATCTACTTTGAATTTCAGTGTACAAATAAATCTATCAAGTATTTATGTGCTACATAAAAAACAGCCAGTATTTAACTTAACGTATGTGCAAAATAATAAACTAATTTGCACCCCTTGTATTGCAACATGGTTTTGTCCAGGAGAAAACATACTCATTTTTTTGCCTTACGTTCCTTAATGAATCAGGCCCAATGTGTTTAATTAATGCAATCTACCCAATTTAAGTGTTGGGTTTGTTCTGAACATCAAGTGATAAATGGAGCCCATTTCCCAGCTTATCCGAGAGAAAATGTTCCTTTCTTTTCTTAATGAATCAGGCCCACTGTCTCAAGATTATGACCACAATGCGGAGGCCTAAAAAAATTTTTTGCACAGCCATGTGCCTTAAAGGACATGGGGTTTGGGAATTCACTCTAGGCTCTTTACCCAACTTGTGTGGATTTAAACCAGGGCATCTTGTCGTTATTTGACATTATAAAGTGAATGAACACTATTAAATGTTGAGGATTCAGAATTCCATGTGTTGCTTGATTAGAAGCCATTTCAAATTTTTCAGAGGTCCAGATCTGGATTTATATATTTGGATTCACTAGGCCAATTTTTCAGTGCTGCCTCTACTCCCACCACAGCAATCCCACAATGTTTCATCTGTACGAAAAAGATAATTCCATCCATGCTTATAATATGTGAACAATGAACCACTCATTACCTCCTGCTGCAATAAACCCAAGTCTTTGCTGCCTTTCCACAAATTGAAGTCTATCAGAGATCTAGTGTTGGAGTTTGAATTTTATTGTATAATTTGGTTGTGTTGTAGATATTTGGACTGGATCCTCTGTGTGATAGAATTATATTTGTACCTAATCCTCTATTTAAGGGATTCATGTTTGCAATGTATTCTCTTGTTAAAGAATTCATATTTGGACTAGATCCTCTATGTGGTGGGGTCACATTTGAGCTATCCTCTGTAATGGGGTCACATTTGCTCTGGTTCCTCTGTGTGATGGAGTTATGTTTAGATTGGATCCTCTATGCGATGAAGTCATGTTTGGACTGGATTCTCTGCGTGATGTTGTATACTTGGACTTGATCCTCTGTTTAATAGGGTCATATAAGGTCCGATCCCATGTGACACTGTTTGGACTGGATCCTCTGTGTGTCATGTTTGAGCTGGTCCAAATCACATTGACTAATATTGCCTAAACACAGTGGATATTTATATAACAATACACTCAGGGCCTGAGTCATTAAGGAAAGCAAAGCATAAAAAAGGAATAAGTTTGCACCTGTGCAAAATCATGTTGTATTGGAGGGGGAGGTAAATTTAAAATGCAGGGACAAATTTATAGTTGGGGTAGGGCATGTCCTAGATCAATTTTACATTTCAGTGTAAAAATAAAGCTGTCAAGTATTTGTGTTCTAGATGATAAAACAGCCAGTATTTAACTTACGTGCAAACTAAAAAACTAATTTGCACCCCTTGCATTGTAACATGGTTTGTCCCAGAAAATTGTACTCTTTTTTTTTGCCTTACTTTCCTTGATAACTGAGGCCCTCAGATCGGTGTCTATTGGATGTAACCTGTATAGATGAGATCTCAATCATCACAAGTATACACAAGGTCAATATTAAATATGATCACTGAGATAGAAATCTATCAGGCTGTACTCCATCTGGGACAAACATGTGTTTTCAAAATGCCTGGTACATATGGGGCCCAAGACCTGTCTTTGTTGCTAAATAGGTATGATTAGAATGTGTTGGCTCTTAAGAAGTAATTGCCCATTGAAGTCTGTCCAAGATTTCTGAACAGCATTAAAGTGTTCAACATGTTCCTGCCCAGTGCAGATGTTACACATATTGCTGAAGTCTTCTCATCCTATACCACAATGTACTATACTGTTGAGTTCACCCTGTGAATTGAGTTGTGAGACCCCAGGTCCACAGGATCTTATTCTTTGGAGTAGATGGCGACACTCAGCAGCCGATTCCCACAAACAGGGCAAACAGCTTGTACCTTTTTTCAAGTTGCTTTTTTACAAAACTCCTAAGAAGAAATAATAAAAAAATCACCTCTCATAAAAATTAACATAGTAAACACTTATATTATGCTGAGAGTTTGTTTAATCCAGCTTTCCATGTAGGATCACCTGCCCTTGTTTCCCAGATAGAGTAATAGCATCCCCACTGTTGTATCAGGCTAGACATAGCTTGTTTCTCAGCCCATTACACACTTGATCATTCCAGAATTCTTCTCTGACTTTTCTTAAAGCAGAGCCTTTCCCCTCTTTTTTCAGAGAGTACTCTTATTTTTATTAATCATTTAAAGGTTATTAATACTTTTTGGAAAAAAATTGTAAGGCATGCTGCAGTATCACCCAATAGCCTGCAGGTGTATGTTTTTGGAAAATTATGATTAGTTTGTTGGACTGATTTTTGTTTCTGTTTTCCTGCTGTTTGTTGCCAATATTAATAGCTAAATTCAAAGGTAATATACAGTAAATGTCTTTTGAAGGATAAATCTACAAAGCAAGCTAATCCTTCACAAACTTGATCTATTATGCAATGTAGGTTGTATATCACAGCACAGGATTTATCCTAATCTTGCATTGGTAAATGATGTGAAAACTGGTCGTTCAAGAAACACTCTTATTGTCAGTATGTTCTGGGTTCACAGTGCATACTCATTTTTATTATGCAGTTTTTAGGGTTTAAGTATATCCAGAAGATAGTGCCTAATTTTAACAATTTGTCACTAGCCCCTATTTTTCCAATATTGACCAATTGCATGGTACAATGCAAGTCTCACTATAGTTTATGAATAATTAAACTCAAAGTTCAAGAAAGGACATTATATTCCAGTTCAGTATCTGCATGATGCTGACAGTGGGAAGTGGATGTTTTTACTTGAGGCTAGAAGTGTAGTCATATAATAAGGTTATACCTGGGTGAATGAGGCTTAGGGGAGATACATGGGTGATTGAGGTTTTTGGAGAATGTATTGGTGAATGAGGTTTGGGGTGATATTATTATTATCATTATTATTAATCTTTATTTATATGGCGCCACAAGGTTTCAGCAGTGCGAATGATGTTTGAGGGAGATTTATGGGTAATTAAGGTTTTGGAAGTTACATTGGTGAATGAAGTTTGGGGGAGATTTGTCAGTGATGAGGTTTGAGGGAGATATGTGGGTGAATGAGGTTTGGGGGAGATACGTCAGTGAATGAGGTTTGGGGGAGATACATGGGTGAATGAGGATTGAGGGAGATATGTGGGTAATTGAGGATTGAGAGAGATATGTGGGTGAGGTTTGGGGGGATATGTTGGTGAATGAGGTTTGGGGGGATACGTTAGTGAATGAGGTATGATGGGAGATACGACGGTGAATGAGATTTGAGGAAGATATGTGGGTGATTGAGGTTTGGGGGATATGTGGGTGAATGAGGTCTGGGAGATACGGGGGTGAATGAGGTTTGGGGGAGATACGTGGGTGAATGAGGTTTGGGGGAGATACGTGGGTGAATGATGTTTGGGGGAGATACGTGGGTGAATGATGTTTGGGGGAGAAACGTGGGTGAATAAGGTTTGGGGGAGATACATGGGAGATTGAGGTTTGGGGGAAATGCATGGATGGATGAGGTTTGGAGAGATATGTTGGTGAATGATGTTTGGGGGAGATAGATTGGCGAATAAGGTTTGGGGGACATAGATTGGTGAATGAGGTTTGGGGGAGATACATGGGTGAATGAGGTTGGGGGGATACATGGGTATTTGAGGCTGGAGGGAAAAATTGTGTCATTGAGGTTTGGCACAGTGACTATTTTGTTGTGGGAATGGAAATGTAATGTAACTGATTGGGTGATGGACTAAAGCTAGGGTATGATATGTATGTTAGAAGAGGAGGTAAATTATGTAACTTATATATTTGAAATTCTTTTGGATTAGTGATTTTAATGGTAGAAAGTTTAGTTTATTTCCTCCTAGTTTGGAATATGGGATTTATTTAGTCTTTAATATTAACAAAGTTTTCTTAGTTCCCCGAGCTGGAAGAGGTAAAGGAAAGAAGGCAGGAGATGAACATGGGTGGCTGTGTGACATATTATGAAATAAACTACATAACATTTACAGCACTGTAAAGACCTCAGACAGGCTGCAGTGATTTTATTTTGTCCTCAGACTTCACCCACATTTTGATAATTCATGTTTGGATGTATTCCATTAATCACAAAAGCTCAAAAGAGTATTAAATTTCTCCAGGGTGTGTGAAGAATGATGGCACCCACATAAAGAGTTCATTTAGGAATCAGTTAAAAAGTAGTAACCATTAAAGTCCTTGATGCATAATAAAAGCTGAGGTCCATCCCCATGGAATCTCCTCCTGTCTAGTAGACAACCGTCTGGTATTTTTACTTTGTGCACCATACTGCTTTCCAAATGTTGTCCACTTGGCATATTCCAACATTTGTCTGGCCAAGAACTGTAAGTACAAGTACAGACTAAGCAGGTTTGCGGCTTTCTACATGACAGACAGATTGTCGAATTCCACAAGTGCTTGTTACTGTATCTGACAGGCTCATACACACAAGCGTATAAAATAACACTATCTTCATACACCTTCACTTTGACCTTACATTCAAAAAGATTGTTAACATCACAATTGGAGCATGTTCATCATGCTTTAAAGTACACATCTCAAAGCTTCTCTGCATTGCTTAGCGTGGTCAATGTTGAGCAGTCCATCCCCTAGAACGTAATTATATTTTTATTGCGGGTTGAATGTTTCTGAACACTGGATAATTCTGAAATTGACACAGAGCAAAGCAAATACTTGTCGGAGTGTGTGGATATTTCCATTCGACTTAGAACTTACATAATTTTTTTGGACTATCAGTGTCATAGCATGTTCAATATATTTTGGGAACATATGTTAAATGCTAAGATACGTTTACAAGACCTCACGAAACTTGAGAAGCTGGATCCTTATAAAAGTTGTTCACACACAATTGATTGATAAATGGCAGAATTTTATAAGGCACACATAGTGCGATTGGGCAGTAAGCACACTTACACAGAAATCACGGTTATATTTTCTTTGTATTTTCCTTCAGTCCCCATCAACATCTAATAGAACCTGATCAGAAGACCTGATAGCGATTAAATACTGTTTTTGTTAGGAATTGCACCATCTTAATAGCACAAGAAGACAAATATCAAAATGTTTTTGTAACTGGTTAAAAAAAATTTAGCCCCTGTTAATGGGTAATAGAGAAAATGGGAATTGTATATGGAATTGTGGCAATACATACAATTGTTCAGCTTGAACATGACATAATGTTTGCCATTTGCATGAATGTGAATGTAATCTGGATAGCCTGTGCAATGCTATGAGGAGACATTCAGATGTTATACACTATAATGTAAATTCACAATGAATTGCCCCTGACCCAATGACTGGAAAATTAAAGGTGTAACCTAGCATTCATTTTCATTTTACCAGTAAGGGGCCTATTTATCAAGCCCTAAACCATGTGGAAACACCTTTATCTGCATGGTGTAGGTGTTTTTAAGTAAAAAGTCACTTAAAAAAAACGTAACACAAGAGATATCTCCTGCATTAAGCAAAGTACTGCACAGTCCAGCAGTCCCATACTTCTCAATGGGGACTGGGGTGTGGGCAAATTTATCAAGCTCTCAAAAGCTTAACTGATCTGAAGATTGCAATAGCCTATTAATCCTATAGGCAGAACATCGCAGGAGAGGGATCTTCAGAGCTTTCCTACTCTCCCCTGATAGTCTGGTCATAATAGTGTGATGAACCTCTGGGCATAATGAGTTTAAGAGGAAAATGGGCATGTCTAGGGCAAAACAATATGACTTTTTGCCCTGTGATAAATCTGCCCCATACACTGGTATGAATGACAGTTTGGTGGCTATTGGTTACAGCATCTTTTTTGCGCAATTACTTATACACCATGACTATTACTGTGTCAGAATACAGACTGTAATCATACTAGTGACATGAGCTGTAACATGCTCTGTGAGGCCGCTGCATACATTCAGTGCCAAGCTTGGTAAGATGTTTTTCATACTTTACCGGTAAGTGAAGTATTGTTCACCCTCAGCTCTTTTTGACTATTGCTGATAGATTTCTGTCTTACTCTAATGATAAAGCTTGGGGCTTTATTACCTTCCCAACATCAGTGTTTGTGCGAGATGTTTTGGTAACAAGAAGCTATAAACAACAAGTCTCTGCCAATTCTTCATGTATATCACGCTTGCTGTCATCTATCAGTGATTTCTCACACTCTTCAAATTTCAGAGCTTGTACTTTAGCTCTAAATGCATATGTGCACCTCTTTATCCAAAACTGTGATGATCAGTTGGTGAGTGATTAATGGGATAGAGGTAAATTCTTACATACCAGATGAGCACATTTGTCTTTACTAAGAGTAGCGGCACAATCATACTTTGCACTTAAGCTGGGAAATGGGCTCCATTTATCACTTGATGTTCAGAACAAACCCAACACTTAAATTGGGTAGATTGCATTAATTAAACACATTGGGCCTGATTCATTAAGGAACCTAAGGCAAAAATATGAGTAAGTTTTCTCCTGGACAAAACCATGTTACAATGCAAGGGGTGAAAATTTGTATTTTATTTTGCACATAAGATAAATACTGTCTGTTTTTTCATGTAGCACACAAATACTTGATAGCTTATTTTTACACTGAAATTTAAAGTTGATCTAGGACAGTGTTGGCTTACCTGTGACACTCCAGGTGTTGTGAAACTACATGTCCCAGCATGCTTTGCCAATATATAACAGCTTATTGCTGGAAGGGTATGCTGGGACTTCACAACACCTGGGCTTTCACAGGTTAGCCAACACTAATCTAGGACATGCCCTACCCAACTATAAATCTGCCATCACATTTTAAATTAACCTCTCCCTCCGATACAACATGGTTTTGCCAAGGGGCAAAGTTATCCATTTTGCTTTACTTTCCTTACTGAATCAGGCCCATTAAACCTAAGCAACGGATAGTCTAAAATTGATGACACTGCATTCAAGGGCGGTCAGGTTTCTGATAAATATATTGAGCCTGATTCATGTTCAGACATATCTTGAATGAAATAGCTCTGCTCATGCCCAGAAACGGACCTTACACCAATGAACCTAATTGCATGCAATTCATGTCTGAACGCAAATGACATTTACAATTGGCTAGCACTTGATGGCCAGAACAGGGGAGGGACGGGGTGGACTTGCATAGAGAATGTACAGTAATGGTGTGCCGAGGGCTTTCTGACATAGATGCATCCAATTCAAGTCTAGGGTTTCACTTAAGTACGCTTGGTTTCAGACGTTTCATTTGCACCAGCTGCAGGGCAGGAGTAACTGATGACTGGCAGGCATAATCTTTGCTTGAAAAAGTACACGTATGCGTGCCACTAGCTAGCACATAACATGTGTGTGCAAGTAAGGTAACCATAAAAATGTATTGTATGTACAGTGCATATTAAGATTCTTGACTTATGTATTTAATGTAAACAATTTATAGAAACATATTTTCTTTCTATACAGACCATATTTTTAGAAATGATTATACTGTTTACAGTTGTTCATTTATTTTATAATATACATTTTTTATATGTATTCTGATAAATTCAAAATATTTATGCCTTTTTTTTCTCAGTTTAGTAGCGGTAACATATGCAAATCTCATTGGTCTGCCCTATAGTTATTATTGTTATAATGCAATTATAGAACTTACTGGAGACTCCCAGACTTCTCCTTTTAAAACAAAAATGAAAAGAACACCAATTTATCCAATTAGCAAAACAGTTCGGCAATACCCTACTGAGTTTTTCTTCAGGCCACAAGATTTGGAGAATATGTGGCCTTGAGGAAATGTTGAGTTGGGGAATTGTGGGGGTCAGGATCTGTAAAATTATGAGGGTTCAGGAATAGAGATAATTGATGAGGCTGGTTTTATATAGTATTTTTTTAGCATGAGCTCATTGTGCTTAAAGCGTATCTGTTATTCCCAGCTCAGCATTGCTGTATCGACAGTGTTCGATAAGGCTGTGACTACAGCAGTAAATGTTAAAACTATTATTAGGATTCACCAACAGAGCATGTTGTATGGATCAATGAGGGAAATTTACTGAAGTGTGGTTTGTAGAAATGTTGCTTTTCTGGCATCTGTTTGGTGGTTTTCACTTCACCAAATGAACTAAAGCCAAACCTGCCAGAAAAGCGCCATGTTACAAAGCACAACTTTCAAACTCGCCGTCCCATTTTGTTTTTAGAAAAAAAACCAAAGCACTACATTGATGTGCACTTTGTGAAACCACCAGGAAAAAGGGCAAAAACACTAGCTAGATAAAAAGAAAGAGGTGGTTGTGAAATGAAAGATGCCTCAAAACGCGTGTGGTTTTTGCTCTATTGTATCTCAAAATTTAAAATACAATATAAGGAAGCCAAATGTAAAAAAAAAACCTTCCATACCTTTAGTAACAGGCCATGCTACTTAGCATGGCGCACAGTCAAACATTCGGGCCCCAGTACCTAGAGAGACCGGGCCAATGTAAGTAGCATTGGGTCCCTCTTGGTAGTTTTGGCCAATGGGAAACAGGGAAATAAAATAAATCTTGTGCACCACTTGGATAATAAAAGTAAATGGCTGTGCCCCCTTTCTCAATACAACTGAATTACTGTGCTTCTGTTTTTTATGTTGAATGATCATGCCCCCTTTGTATCAAATGAGCTATATTTAAAGGTTTCTTTTTTGTTTTAAATGTTCCACTTTTTTTTTTTGTAGCGCAGTATTTTAACTAGAGATGGGCGGGTCCGGTTCTCCGAGAACCGAACCCACCCGAACTTTGGGTATCCGAGTACCGAGCTGAGCAGCTCGGTACTCTCCCGCCCATTCCGAATCCAAATCGAGGCCGAACGTCATTGTGACGTCGTCGGATCTCGGGACTCGGTTCTCGCGATACTTCAACTTTATAAATACACGCCTCCACAGCAATCCATCGCCATTTGACAGAGGGAGAGAGCAGGGTGTAGTCATAGGCTAATTAGAGCAGGGACAGAGAATACCATATTGTTCTTGCAATTGCTCTAACCAAAATCGCTAGTGCAGAGAGGAGGATAGAGGTTTATTATTTTTTCTTCATATTTGGCACTCCCCAGCGCTTTTGGGGTGTCCCCCATAATTGTGCATTAATATTTCTGGCTGTCAAAAGTCATATCTGTCAGCAGTATCTACTAAATAATTTGTAGCACACCTCAGTGTTTTTGGGGTGTCCTCCCTAATTGTGCATTAATATTTCTGGCTGTCAAAAGTCATATCTGTCAGCAGTATCTACTCAATAATTTGTAGCACTCCTCAGTGTTTTTGGGGTGTCCTCCCTAATTGTGCATTAATATTTCTGGCTGTCAAAAGTCATATCTGTCAGCAGTATCTACTCAATAATTTTTAGCACTCCTCAGTGTTTTTGGGGTGTCCTCCCTAATTGTGCATTAATATTTCTGGCTGTCAAAAGTCATATCTGTCAGCAGTATCTACTCAATAATTTTTAGCACTCCTCAGTGTTTTTGGGGTGTCCTCCCTAATTGTGCATTAATATTTCTGGCTGTCAAAAGTCATATCTGTCAGCAGTATCTACTCAATAATTTTTAGCACTCCTCAGTGTTTTTGGGGTGTCCTCCCTAATTGTGCATTAATATTTCTGGCTGTCAAAAGTCATATCTGTCAGCAGTATCTACTCAATAATTTTTAGCACTCCTCAGTGTTTTTGGGGTGTCCTCCCTAATTGTGCATTAATATTTCTGGCTGTCAAAAGTCATATCTGTCAGCAGTATCTACTCAATAATTTGTAGCACTCCTCAGTGTTTTTGGGGTGTCCTCCCTAATTGTGCATTAATATTTCTGGCTGTCAAAAGTCATATCTGTCAGCAGTATCTACTCAATAATTTTTAGCACTCCTCAGTGGTTTGCGCTCAGAATGGATTCAAAGCAGTCCACATATGATCTAAATGAGCAACCAGGTTCTGTCACCAGTCCTGATGTTAGTGTTCCCAGTACGTCATCTGGCCAAGGCGATGTCAAACAACAGAGTGTTTTCAAATTAGTGCAAAAAACAAAAACCAAAAAAAAATTTACTGTATTGAAGCGAAAAAGAAGTGTAACTGAGCAAAAGTTAAGTGACGATAAAAAAAAAATTGCAAGCATGCCATTCTACACACGCAGTGGCAAAGAGAGAATGAGGCCTTCACCTTTGGCTATTAGTGGCAGATCCCAAAAAGTTACCCAGGCTACAATTGGTGCACAACTACTGTTACGCGTCAAAGCTGAGCTGCAAGATACCAGTGAGGCATTACAGGAGAATATTTGCTCTGATTCACAAATGACAACAATCCCTGTGGAGAGTCCATCCAACAGTGGGATGTCTAATCGTGAGCATTCTGCTGATGTGTGCCTTAATAGCCCGAGTGTAGCCGGTGATACCCAAATTGAGGATGCCACTTTGGAATTAGAAGAGGATGAGGGGGAGATTTGTGTAGGCGACGAGGGCGCTAATGATGATGTTGATGATTATGATGCAGACAGATACCAAATTGCCTTTCTCAATTTCTATTTATATTCTAGATTATATAACGGCTGAATAGTTTTCTATTTTACTCCTAGTGGAGAGAGGATCTGATGCAGACAGATACCAAACTGCCTTTGTCCATTTCAATTTATATTGTACAGTATATAACGGCTGAATTTATTAGTATTTTATACAAGTGGAGGGGGGCCTAGAGAGACAGAAACCAAACTGGCTTTCTCCATGTCAATTAATATTGTACAGTCTATAATGGCTGAATTTTTTGGTATTTTATACAAGTGGAGGGGGGCCTAGAGAGACAGAGTGACCCCAAACTGTCTTTCTCCATGTCAATTAATATTGTACAGTCTATAATGGCTGAATTTTTTAGTATTTTATACAAGTGGAGGGGGGCCTAGAGAGACAGAAACCAAACTGGCTTTCTCCATGTCAATTAATATTGTACAGTCTATAATGGCTGAATTTTTTGGTATTTTATACAAGTGGAGGGGGGCCTAGAGAGACAGAGTGACCCCAAACTGTCTTTCTCCATGTCAATTAATATTGTACAGTCTATAATGGCTGAATTTTTTAGTATTTTATACAAGTGGAGGGGGGCCTAGAGAGACAGAGTGACCCCAAACTGTCTTTCTCCATGTCAATTAATATTGTACAGTCTATAATGGCAGAATTTTTTAGTATTTTATACAAGTGGAGGGGGGCCTAGAGAGACAGAAACCAAACTGGCTTTCTCCATGTCAATTAATATTGTACAGTCTATAATGGCTGAATTTTTTGGTATTTTATACAAGTGGAGGGGGGCCTAGAGAGACAGAGTGACCCCAAACTGTCTTTCTCCATGTCAATTAATATTGTACAGTCTATAATGGCTGAATTTTTTGCTATTTTATACAAGTGGAGGGGGGCCTTGAGAGACAGAAAGCAAACTGGCTTTTTCCATTTCTTTACATATTTAACTATAAGTGTAGGGTGTAATATACATTCAAAGACGATGGCTGCATTGCCAATATGCATAGATGGAGAGGAAGACAATCTGTTTTGTGTGTAGAATAGGCCTACCAACGAAGAATTAAACTGTTTTTTTGGATGATTTATTACCTCAACAATTAGATTACTTGTCTCTAAAACAGTTGGAGCACTAAATTGGGTTAATTTAGGCCCAAAAACATGGATTTTCCCAAAAAATAGCAAAACAAAACCAAACAAAACCAAAACCAAAACCAAAACACGCAATGGCGGTTTTGCAAAACCAAAACCAAAACCAAAACACGACGGTAATCCAGATCCAAAACCGAATCCAAAACCAAAACACGGGGGTCAGTGACCATCTCTAATTTTAACCAAATACTTACCTACCATATTCTTCTTTTCTTGACCCGGCGTGATCCACGGGGAGAAAAGACACCCCGAAGTGATGAACTCTTCTGCTGCCACCATAAAATGAGTTAATGTCCGGTAAGCTGCCAATCAGGAGCAGTCTCTCATATCTGACGAATGATAGACTGCCCCTGATTTGCTGCCTGATGCTAAGTAGTACGGTCGGTCCATTACTGAAGGGGAGAGAGCTATTTTTTTTTACATCAGCAATGGCGGTTTACCCTAAACCAATTGCAGTTTGGGCTAAACCGCATGCGATTTAGGGGTTTTGAAACTGCGGCACATCACCAGCGATTTGCCTTGTGTTGTGCAGCGGTTTCAAAATCGCCACAAAAAAAAGAAACTTTAATAAACTTCCCCTGATGTCCTAACAGCACAGGTGAATGTATCACTCATTCAACAAATATAATTAATTCACTTGCTTTCCTATGAATGAGGCTTAGTTAAAGTTAGTTAAAGTTTGAGTGCATTTGCATCACAAGCACAAACGTAAATTATGTGGCTAAAAAAAAATATTTACATATTTATTTTCAGTGGCACTTATCTTACGATTCGTGTAATTGAAAATAAACACGTAAATGTGTCTGCAAGAGATAAGTTTAAAGCACATAAACATACAATTTAAGCGTATAGTGATGCTGCGGCATATTCAAGACACCATTCTTCTTCATCAACTGGATGATGACGAATGGCGTTTTTGTTTTAAAAAAACAAAAGTTTTTAATATGTAAATTAGCCTGGGCTGGTTGTGGCAATTGCCGTTATGAACAGTGTGGGATCCCGCTGCGAAAGTTACAACCAGCGTTAGACCATGACAAGTTGGGCTGGTCACACAGGAAAGCCTGCGGTGTGGGGTCCCCCTGTTATAATACGGCACAGCCCCAGCCTGTTCAGCATCGGACTGAATTCTCTAGGGGAAGAAGGCACACACAGCAAAAATGTCACCAACCCCATGAAAAATACAGAACACTGAAAACACTTGGGGGTAATGTATCAAACTGGGATTCCCGCTATTCTCTCTGGCAAGTTTAAAATTGCAGATTTATTAACCGGTGATTTGATGTAAAATCCCCAGAGATGTGTGTCTTTCAAAATCACTACAAATCGCAGTTCCGATGTTTTGACACTCTAGCTATGCAAATCGCCAAATGTATGAAGCTGTGAATTTGCAAGCTCGCCTGAGTTTGAATTCAAAATCGCCAGATACAACATGCTGCTTTCTATAGGTGATATTAGCAAACACATCACTGTTACACTGCAGGGCAATGTTAATAAAACAGGAGGCACAATGGAAGTTTAATAAACCATGTTTTTTTGTTGTAGAGGAGCAAAAATAATAATTAATTTTTTTATGGAGGGACAATATATTTTAAGAATAAATTAGTGGGCCAAATTTAATTATAGATAATATGCAAGTTTTTTTTATTTTTTTATTACAGTGTCTTACTATTTCGTCACCAGTGGGGCAATATTTATATTTTTATGATATAGCAATACTTGATATTTCCAGATGGGGTCACCATTTAAAGCACAGACTTGTGACACTACAAGTGCTCATGTGCATGCTGACACTTGTAGTGCCACAAGTTTGTACTGGTATCTCCATCTGGAAATTTTAAGTGTCACCATATCATAAAAATATAAATATTGGCCCACTGGTGATGAATAAGTGAGCCACTGTTATATATTAAAATAAAATAAAAATCCCTTCCATATAATCATTAATTAAATTTGGCCCACTAAATTATTCATAAAATATTTTGTCCCCTGTAACAAAATGGATAATCATTTTTGCCCCTCTACAACAAAAAAACATGCTTTATTTAAACTTCCATTGTGCCTCCTGTTTTATTAACATTGACCAGATATCTTAAACTACACTCGGGCGAGTTAGTGTTTAATCTCGAGAGTTTGACTACAACAGGGGAGAGATAGGTGTTCAAAGACCGCCACAAATCGTCAGAGATTGGATTTCGGAAAGTCAAAATCGCTGGTTAATACATATAGCAATTTTGCACTTAAAATTGCTGGTTATCTCTCATGAATTGCGGCGATTTTAAATTGCTGAAAAATTTGCAGCTTGATACATTTACCCCTAGGACTCCTCCCAGGTACATATTGGGGGTAATAAATAGTTAATTTAAGAATTCAGCAGTGTGTCTTTATTTTATGTGTTAGTGATTTGGGAGTAGTGCAAAAATGTCTTCAGGTGCTTAAAATAGACTTTGTACATATAACAATTTTACCACAAATTTTGCAAATACCTAGACGATTTAACATTATTGGAAACTCAGAAGGAAGTATGGAAAACACCAGGTTGAAATAGAGATTGTTCTGAAACCGGATGTATGTGCTATCTTGTGCATCTCCTAAACCTGTTATCCTTTGTGCTGCTGTGAACATGTTGCTTTACTAAATAAACCTGATTGACTTTACAATACTTGGGCAATTTATAGACCCAGTATTAATATACATTTAAAATTGCCTGCTCTGTCTTTTAGAACTGAGCTCATTCCATGTGTGTTCCATAAGCACCACTGAATTATTACTCCTCTGCGACACCTACTGGTAACTTTTCATCACTTCTATTAGTGTTTAAATTTATTTAGATTTTAGACCAGTTTCTAAACATTTTTATTACCTGCAGTCGCTTTTAGAGTGGAATTTTATTTATTGACTTGTGCGGTGTTGTTTATTGTAATTGTCCTTACTGGCTCTGCAGCAGGGCCTGATTATAGGTTCAGTTTCCTCAGGCTAATATGCTTGTAGTGTCCTCTTGCATTCCACACCAGGCTAATACCTGGTATATAAAAACAAACTAATCTTTAACTCATACTGGCATTCTCGCTGATGCTGAGCCAGTACAAGACGTGGCTAGCTTTGCCATCTGTGGCATGATGACACAGTTCCGAAAGTGTGTTCTATGTCCATGTATTGATGCCTATAGAGGTGGCCATTTTCATGGAGACCAAGATTTAATCAAAGACTGACAGGTAAGACAACATGACTTCAGTAATGGAGACAGAAATGTAAAAGACACTTTAGTCTCTAGAGATTCATTAGCTGCTTTTCTTTAAGCGTAGTTGCCTACTCTCCTGGAATGTCTGGGAGACTCCCGCATTTCTGGGAGAACTCCCGGGAGAGCAGGACAACCTCCCGGTTCTCGTCCCCGCAAAAGATAAGTTGCGGGTGGTGGGGGGCTTAATGACGCAAGTATCGCATCATCTTAACCCCGCCCCCTGCTGTGATTGGCCAAATTGTGACAATTGTTTAGGAGTGGGGCCAAAATGTTGCGATTCGCCAAGCCCCGCCCCCGCATGCCCACCTCTACCGCGATCTCCCTGAAGCCAACGAGAAAAAGAATGCTTTAAATTAAAATCTGGATTCCTACACCCCCTCCTAAACCAATGTTTATGTTCCAGTGTTTTCAAAACTCTGTTCCACTTGGCTTTTTAAAAGGGTAATGTCAATCTTTGTTTCTCATTTAGATTTCATTAAAATTCAAACTGTATTGCATAAGAGGCATGAACAAGCACTACTAAGGGTGAAGATCTTAATGTGGAGGGGGCTGTCATGGCTGCATCTGTCTCCACCCTTGTCACTCCTACTAACTTATTCTCATGTGCCACCCAAGGATGACTCATTGTCCTCATCCTTTACCATGGGAATACATTAAGATTTAAAGGTTACTACATTTTCCTTTCATGTTTTCTTTTTACATTGGAAAACAACTTTTCTCTTATATTTTAAAATGAATTTCACTTTATACCTCCTCCTCCTGTCACAATTTTGCACCTCTAAAAATTGCTGCAGCCTAGTCAGACTATTGGATATGCAGACCCTGCTCTGCAGCAGTAGCTACTGTATTCAGGAAGATTTGTAGTACACCAATGCACGTCTCCGTGATTATATAAATACATGGATGACTAGTTTAGAAGCCAGAAAGATAAAGCAATGCGTTTGTAAGCTGCTATTTTATTGTTACATTTACCAGGTGGAAGTACCCCTTGATTCTGCCTGGAAGGAGTTACTGATTTACATGCTGCAATCATGTTACACCTACAGAATATAATCAATATATCTGAGGACAAGTTTGCAAAGTATAATGGATAATGGGGGACATTTGCATATAGCAACAATTTGATGTTAGTTGTTTTTTGTTTGTTTTTTAACTGGACTAGAGAAAATGATAGTCTGATTGGTTGCTATTTTCAATATTGCTTTTTTCTTTTGCACCAATGTCCATTATTTTGTAATCTTTAGAATACCAACTGTGAATACACAGGTTTTGCAGGGCTAGTACTTTCCATTTGTACTGCTTACTTCCTGGGTAAGTATCACATTACATAGATCTCTAGGGGTCATATTTAAGACGCACCGCATAATATGAAATATAGTTTTCAATCCTGATCACATTGATAAGGATTTAACTATCTTTCATATTTATCAGAAAACTTAAACAGGGACAGCTGTCATGTTAAACTGATGGCCCTGTGAAGTTTATCATTTACCTTTTCTCTGCCTCTTCAGTGCAAAGACAACTGTGTTGATGGCATCATCCTGCAAATCCTAGTGCACATGCGCCTACCGAAAATATCAGGCATGCGCACAGAGAGCCATTGTAGTGTGAGTGACCGACTCAGTAAAACATAAACAGATGCACGATATCTGCTTCGATGCAATGATCGTAAAGCTGACATTTTCGGGGATTTAACAGATTATTAATATTTGATAAATAGGCCCTTAGAGAAGATGCTCATACTGGTCACAAAGCTTTTTGCAGCAAAGTAACGAATCCAGCTGAAGCCTCTCTGGGTTCATTGAATCCCTCCTGGATTAAAATGCTATGTGCATAGCTCTTTCTCCATTCGCTGGTCATTGAGCAAAAAAAAGCTTTGTTGAGGAGGGCGTCTTCGTTGGTGATTCGACAGGAGCATCCCTGGCATGGTAAATTACAGTGGTAGGGGCCTATTTATTATAGTTTTTATTTTCATTAAATTCCACACGCAAATGGACGTTTTCGGGGGACTGATGTATATCCAAGTAATATGTAAATTTATTTGCAGTGCACCATTTTTTTTCGAAATACACAGCAGTCCCTATAGATGTCTATGGGGACGGCTATGTTCCGCGATTTAACAAGTATTGAAAATACTTTTAGACATGCGGTAATGTACACCAGCTCGGGCTGGTGTACATTATCGTATATGTAAATTTTCAGGTCTGCTGTATGGGGGAGAGCATTGTGGTACAGGATCTTCGGATCTCTCACCGCATCTTACTGCGACAGTTACCATAGAAAATATAGGGGAGGGGTCTTCGCAGGAACAGCAGTCATTCCAGTTTTTTCATAAACACACACAATCTTTCAATCCTTATCTTTGCGATAAGGATTTAAAGGGATTGCGTTAAAAATGACCTGTTTAATAAATATGCCCTGTAATGCATTATGTATCACTACGATTTGCTGCGATACATAATAATTACCACTGACGACTAATAAATGGATCTCTTAGTTTATTTTCTTGCAAACGACCAAACTTGAACTGTACTAACACAGTAGTGTTCAAAGTTCCATTTTTAAAAAAATAAATAAATAAATATATATTTTATACCAGGGGCCGGAAACCCCCGGCACGCAGCCCCCTGAGTCCTGGCACGCCGGCTGTCCGACCGTTCTAAATGACAGCCGGAGAGGAGCTGAACTGCGCAGCAGCAGTGCAGCTCTTCTCCGGCTTTCATTCTTTCCCCGACACTACTCCGGCTGTCATTTATTAAAAATGACAGCCGGAGAAGAGCTGAAGTGCTGCGCTTGCACAGTTGAGTGTTGGCTGCACAGTTCCTCCCAAGCACCTTTGCGGATGCCTGGCAGAGGTAAGTATTAAATTATATAATTTTTTATTTATTTATTAGTGCCCTAAAAAAAAAATGTATGCAATTCTGAGGCCATAAGAGTCATTGGGGGCATTTTTTCTATATCTAAAAAATATTTTGAGGCACTTTGAAGTGTGAAGAGAAGGGGGCATTACTGTGGCATAAAAGGTATTGGGGGCATTACTGTGGCATAAAAGTTATTGGGGGCATTACTGTGGCATAAAAGATATTGGGGACATTACTGTGGCATAAAATGTATTGGGGCAACTGTGGCATACTATATATTTCTGGGGGCAACTGTGAAATATGTATTTCTGGGGGCAACTGTGGCATACTATGTATTTCTGGGGGCAACTGTGACACACTATCTATTCTGGGGGCAACTGTGGCATATTATGTATTTCTGGGGGCAACTGTGAAATACTAAAAATTTCTGGGGGCAACTGTGGCATATTATGTATTTCTGTGGGCAACTGTGACATATTATGTATTTCTGGGGGCAACTGTGACATATTATGTATTTCTGGGGGCAACTGTGGCATACTATGTATTTCTGGGGGCAACTGTGGCATAATATGTATTTCTGTGGGCAACTGTGACATATTATGTATTTCTGTGGGCAACTGTGACATATTATGTATTTCTGGGGGCACCTGTGGCATAATATGTATTTCTGTGGGCAACTGTGAAATACTATGTATTTCTGGGGGCAACTGTGGCATACTATGTGTTTCTGCGGGCAACTGTGGCAAAGTATGAATTGAGGGCACAACTATGTGGCATAAGATGAATTGGGGGCACAATTACGAGGTATGATGTGAACTGGGGCACTACTGAGTGGCATAACGTTGGTTTTTTTTTGCTGGTCCATTACTGTTAATATGATATTAGCCTCATAAAATGAGACATAATTATATATATAGCCGCCGAGAGGGGAAGGGGTGGCTGCAAATTGCCTGGGCCTGCTTGGTGGCCCGAGTCCCCTCTGGAGACCTATCTTTGAAAAAAAACTGAAAAAATTAAAGTACTTTTTAAAATTATTTTTTTTTGCGTGCAGGGGGATCGGTAGTGGCTAAATCCCCTTCAGCTCAGGTACCTTCAGACGCCAGGTCATGTGACTGCAGTGGTCACATGGTACTCGGCGGGTTGCTGAATATCTTCCCATGCTGTGCAGTGGAGAATAAGGTAAGAAGAAGGTGTGCTGGAGAGGGGGCATTTGTGACGAAAGGTGATGGAGAGGGGCATGTGTCACTAAAGGTGCTGGGCAGAGGGGGGGCAAGTGTGATTAAAGCATGTGGGCAGAGGGGACATATTTGACCAAAGCTGCTGAGCAAGGGGGCATGTGTGAGTAATGCATTTTTCTGTAAGAGGGTGGCCTGGTGCTTTCACCTGATAGACATGCCCCCAATGATGTACTGCCACACCCCCAATTGTACGACCACTTGCAAGGTAAAAAAAAACGTTGTGCCGCCGCGAGGCACAACATTTTTTTACCATGCTTAACTATAAGGGGGGACCCATGGAGTTGCTGTACTGAGGCCATTAATTTCTCTAAGCAGCTCTGTATGTGTAATATATATATATATATATATATATATATATATATATTATATACACACACACACCCACCCAACTGGCACACCTGGGCTTGACTAGATTTTAGCCGGCACTCCGATAGAAAAAGGTTGCCAACCCCTGTTTTAGATTAACAATATTATTTTGATAGTATTTAAAAGAAAATAAATTAAAAATCGCTAATTCTAAAGTGAACACCAAATAGCGGACCACCGCCACGGATGTGGAACCCTAGACTTGAACTGCGATTTGGGCCCATGGTCGATAGTTGGCAAACATCTCTAAATCCTAGCATCCACTGGTTGTGCGAGTAATACTTTGAGAGAAAGACGTATAATGCCTGCTAGTCACACACTGCTTCCGCCCCATCTCTGGCCTGCATGACGTCCGCTGTCTCCATTACTTAGAATGTCATTTGTGCTAAGTCGCTGGGACGGAGCAGCGTCAGTTCAATCCATTAGCCTGCATATTTGCATTACCCCTGAGAGTTGCCCTTTTTTATGTTTAACAGAGTGTCCACCAGAATTGTTTCAATTTCCACCAAATCTGCCAAAATACTTCTTATATTTACTAATTTTGCTTTCTTCTTTTCCTGTGTATCTTAAAATAAATGCAATGCCAAGCTAGACGCAGTGTAAATGAAGACTAAAGTGAGATAATGTGTAGTGCTGGTCACCCTTACACCGACTCTCCCAGCTGGACTTGTACTGACTAAGGTCACAGGTGTGAGGTAATGCATGCAGTGCGACCTCTGTTCTACTCAGCCTTGCACACAGAATCTATACGCTGTCATTTAGAATGAGACGTCAGTGCTGCCTGTCTGGAAGCTCTGAATGAATTGGCACAGGACTTTAAACCTGCAGCTGGCTCCCTGAGGAATCCCAGCTCGTGACATCTTCTGGGAGGGCCCCGGGGCGGGAGAGTCCCTCTGCACTCTCTGCTCTCACACTACACACAAGACTTGTGCTGGGAAATGGGCTCCTGCGCTTGCCTACAGGTTATAGCCAACCCTCCTCGTATACTTATAATAAGCCATCAGCCGGCTATACAGGGACCAGTTATGCCTTTTGAAGGAGCTGTGTGTGCAGAATAAACACTGAGTAAAAGTGCTGTCAGCAGAGGTATGGGAGATGGGAGACTGGATGTATCTTTAATGAGTTAATAGAGTGGCAGCTCAACTGCACAGTGTCCGAAAACCGCACCACCACTTGGTAAGTGCCAGTTATCCGGTCATTCTACATTTATACCTGGGGTTATATAACATTAAGCTGTATATAAGGTTCTTTCCAGGACAATGAGGATATTTGTCTCTGGGTAGATTATGCTAACAGTTTAATAATAAAGCCTTTGTATATCCTATGTACTGTATGCAGTGTGATGTCCAGGCTTAGTTAGTGTTCACCAGTATCAGGTTTACTCTTATGTTTTAGAAGTGTTACACAATATAATAGTAGATTAGAATTTGGTGTCTCCAGGCAGTGATTGTGGGATTTATTTTTTTCCTTCTCTATAGAGTGTAAGCTCCAGTGAGCAGGGTCCTCCCACCATCTGTGTCATTGTAAGTTTCTGTATTGTTTTGTGATGTGCTCAGTGTTTATTGTGTTATATGTTTGTGGTTTATAGATGAAGGAAACTAATGATATATTTTTATAGTGCACAATGTCCATTGATGTTTCTGTAAATAATATTTGTATAATCGGAGTGGGCTTTATGCATCATCTTGTTGCTACCAGGCAGAAATACACATTATACAGTATACATGTATAGGGTTATGCCATAATACACTCTGCTGTATAACTGGAATTGCAAAGTACCTATTTTACATGTGTTGGCTTTACAAGGCTACTCCTGGCATTAGCTGTTAATATGGCATGTAGTGTAGAACAACGGTGCTATAGTGGGCACAGTGTTATTACAGTTTCATAAATACACATCGACATTCCCCACAGTTCAGAATGAAATCTTCCCCTGGAAGATGTAACACACATTAGGTAATTTCAATTCACTGGCCGCTGATAATGGATATTTATTGCTGGGGTCAGCAGGGGTCTTAAGATAGACGACTATGCCTTTAAAAGGTTTATTGTCTATCGATTATTCTTGGGTTTATCAATACAATTAGTGCTGGAATTTGTTGTCGTCAGGTCTTCAAAGGTACTCAGTGATTAGAGCTGACATCTATGTTTATTGAAATATTGGTTTATTTTTCTGTGACGTGGTAGACATAATCTACATATTTCTTCTGGAGAATTGGACTGATTGCAGTGGTGTCTGTATCACTGAAGGAAATCCTACTCCACAGACCTATGTTACGCCCCACTTGAATTGGTGTTTCTAGTTAAAGAGTCAACAGAATTCAGGAAACCATACAGTATTTAGAGCAGAGGTAAAAGTACATGTGGCTTTCCAGCTGTTGTGCCTTTTGGCCTGCAGAACATGCTTGGACTTGTAGTTCCTCAACAAATGTCAAGCCACAGGTTTCCTAACCTGATATACTGCATTTGATACATTTTGACTATTTTTTTTCATTAAAGCATTGCATTACAGTATAAATTTCAAATGTTTTGTTCAACATCTTACAATCCTGAACAGTAAAAAAAAAAAAACATCATAACACCAACATAGTCCAATCTTGAAATTAGCAGAACAATCAGTTTTCTTCGTTTTCGTTAAGTGTCTGAATTTGTTGAATCATGTGGTTTTCCTGTATTTTTGTTGTGTAAACACTGTCACAATTTTTACTGACTTCAAAGCTTTTCTTACAACCTAATTCTTTTTTACTTACTGTCACTAACTGACTGTTACTTATGGATGGGAATCCGAGTGGACCACATTGTACAGAAATTTAAGTTACAGCGGCAGCAAGAAATCATATTTCAGTGTCCTACAGGACTCCATATATCCTGAGGAACTCCCTGCTTTGATTATATAAACTGATTGAATCTCTATGGATGTGGAAACAATTACTAGTACTGTTTAACTGTTTTTCAATGAAATTTCTACATGTAGTGCACAACTCCATTGAATTGAATTGGCTATTGGAATGAATAAGCCATAGAAATCAATGGAAAATAGCAATGGTTAAATCACTAGTGTCAACCTCTAGTGGATATGTACACAAAGAGCTCCCATATATATCAATTGACTTTTTCAATTCACATAATTTCAACGTTTTATTTTTACATACATTTGGCAGTGTGTTTGGATACTAGTGGGTAGCTGGCCTAAGGATTCTCTGTGTAGTGTCCAGTAATACAATAGTCAGAGACAATTTCTAAACCTTTTACTATGATTTCTGCATTAATTTGTCTTGAAATGTGTTTTGAAGTGAACACAAGTGCTAATATTAAACAAAGAGAATGTGTTTAAGCATATGCATCTTTAATTATTTCATGTATCTATTGAACTGTTTCCTCCTCTATGTACATTTCTTGGAAAAAATATTGAAACCTTTGTAGTCAGTAACTTGTCACCTCATTTAGTACTTCAGCCAGACATTTCCTGTTCCTGATGATCACTTCCTGACATCTTTTGGAGTTTTCTTGGCCAGTCTTCTATTATCTACTTTTGACTATTTTGTATGAACTTTGGGCCATTCCACAACATTCAAGATCAGGACTTTGTTTCAGCTTTCTTTAATTTATGTACTATGCTGCATGACCCACATTCTGTTCAGCTTTAACTCACAGGATGATATTCTGGCTGGAAAAACAGCTCCAACCACTATTCTTCTTGGCTGATCACTTTTTGGGAATGCTGGGTTTTGTTTTACACAAATATAATGTTTCTCATTTATTCCAAAAAGTCCAACGAGTGGCAGTGGTTTCCTTATAGTGGTCTCATGAACACTGACATTAGACAGTACACATAGAGGTCTTCACATCATAACCATTAGCGCCCGATTCTTTGTAACCTCCTAGAGCAACGGTGGCCAACCTGTGGTTCTAGAGCCACATGTGGCTCTATGAGCTTTGAAATGTGGCTCAGGAGCATCAACTAAGTGTAGTTCAGAAATAACAGCAAATTAGAAAGAAACTGACCGTGCGTGAAAGAATGCAGCCGCTACTATACTCACAGGCTCCAGCAATTACCCTTCAAACAATATACATAGAAAACGGCACTAATCTCTTGCACATAATTTTTTTTTAACAATAAAAGCAAAGATGATACACTGAATATCGTCCAGTTTACACTATTGCTATAGATAAATAGTCATGTGAATACATCATCTGTTCCTGCGATCTCCATAAACACAAATGTAAAGATAATGATCTTCCAGGCGAATGTCCACAATTATGCAGATGTCCTCAAAATAAAGACAACAAATATATAATGATATAGTACGTTCTTAAATATCAAATACACCCTCTGGAAATACCATTACCACACTCCAAATACCGAAAAAGTGGTGATAAGTATAGTCCTTACTCAATATGACACAAGGATAGAAATTACTTTCACCTATGGAAAGTAGCCATTTTCATGTGAAATAACTTACACAGATGGATAATTGTATTTGATATTTAAGAACATACTATATCATTATATATTGTTGTCTTTATTTTGAGGACATCAGCATAATTGTGGACATTCGCTTGGAAGATCATCAACTTTACATTTGTGTTTATGGAGATCGCAGGAACAGATGATGTATTCACATGACTATTTATCTATAGCAATAGTGTAAACTGGACGGTATTCAGTGTATCATCTTTGCTTTTATTGCTAAAAAAAATTATGTGCAAGAGATTAGAGCCGTTTTCACTATACCATTTATTTCTATGTATATAATTAAGTATAGTAGTCCAGGCTCCAACAGGGGTAGATTGGAAAATATACAGCTGCTAGACTGATCGAGAGAAACGACATGTTGTGACTTCCTCTGAACAAAGCAGAGATGCCCCAGTGTCACAGGCAATCCAATCAGGGAAGGAGGAGAATAGAGTGTAGTGTACTCTTCCTCCTTCCTCTGTGCAGGCAAGTAAGGGGCATGTGAGATCTGATGGCATGTGAAGAGGCTGATGGGCATGTAAGGAGATGCGGTGGAATTGGGGAGGTATGATGGAATGTGTGTAGGTCTGTAGGCATATGGGGGGGATTAATTGGCATTTATGGAGTATATGGGAAGGTCTGATGGCAAGTGGGGAAGTTGAGCAGCATTTAAGGGGCATGTGTGAACGTCTGATGGCATGTAGGGGGATTTTGGGTAGATCTGATGGCATGTGGGGTGGTCTGATGGTATTTAATGGCCATGTGGTGAGATCTAGTGGCATGTGGGAAGGATTTTATGATTTTTCTGAACAGTTTGGCAATCTGTTGGATATTTGTTTTTGTTTTTTTGCTTAGCAAGTTAATGTAAATTATGTTATGTTTTCAATGTATATGTGTACGTTATGTAGGCGCATGTTTATACTGGGTATATGCACACACATATAAAAGGTAAGGTGGGCTCTTTGCAGAACCTATAGATATTCTCTGACTGGTTGGCCACCCCTGTCCTAGAGTATTGAACACTTTTTTCATTTAGAATGATTTACTTGGTTGACCACTCCTGGGAAAAATATCAGTAGTGGCAATTTCTTCCCCAGTTCCTCATTATCTGACTGACCGGTGGACGGATAGAGGTAAAGATATTCAGCAATAGCCCTGTATCCCTTTCCAGTACATACATTTTTACACTTTTCTTTCTCTGTTTAATGGGTAAATAATTTGCTTTAAAAAAATATTGTTCATTTCATTGTTTTACAGAAGGGTCCTTAAACCCCATACCTGATCTTCTTCTCAGAGGATTGTTAAGGACATGTAATAATATTATTGGCTCTCTATGACCATGGCTGAGACATTTTTTCTCTTAAAATCCCTGGCACCTAGGAGTTAGTTTGTGAAGCTATGTCTGGAAAATGTGATATCAGCTCTGTATGTCGTGATGTAATGTCTGCATAAGTTTATGGCGCAGAGTATTACCAATGAACCCCAGATCTGTTGATATATGGCTGTTATTAATTAAACAAGCACCAGAGAGGAGGCAAGTCCTGCTGATGAGAATCCCATTAAACCATTCTTTGACAGAGTAAAGGAGATTAATGTCTTCAGAGAGCTTTGTATCTGTGACTAACGTGAGTTATAGTAACTCTCATTACTAGCTGAGAATCGCAGCCATAACGTTAATTAATATTAACTGGTGCTACTTAATTTCCTTTCAAATGTGTGACATATTTATTATATGTTAATTATTCAATATATTTTATTGCTTGGGAGGGTATGCTCCAAAGTAGATCCATCTGATATTCTTTTGTTTAACTTTTCATATTATTTTCAGCATTTTAAAACCTAAAAGGGACTTAAGGTTTATTTAATATAGTATGTAATGAAAGGTTTCTGGGTATAGCATTGGTGGATTAACATGATCTGGGGCCCTGGTCTGTATGGCTCCCCATCCCATGCTAGTCTCAGCAACATGTCAGACATGCATTACACAACATGCCACATGCTGCAGCTGTTTACCTGCATACATAATGTATGTTTTGGCATGTAGTTAAGGTATGGGACTGCTTCACATTATACCCTCCTGTCTTTATTTATCACCCACTATGCCCCCCACCCTTCCTCCCATTTTCACACGTAACCCACACCCTCGCTCTTATTGTAGCATCACACCATCATGATCCCTTCCATTGCACTTGCCAGGCTACTATTCAGCCTATCACCTACCCAAATACCCCATTCTTTTCACAGTAGGGTAGAGGAGGAACATGGAGGGAAGAGAAGGGAAGAGAGGGAAAGTGAGAAACAGGAGGGCAGAGATGGGTTGGTGCAGTAGGGGAGGGGTGAACCAGCCGAATCATTAGGGAGGAAGAGCAGATCAGCCCCCTGCCCTTATCAGCAGTGCACCTAAGCATCCTGCCTTAGGCTGACAGACAAGAAACTGAGCCAGTCAGGGCAGGGGGCTTAAGCCCACTGTCAGCAGCAGAATATTTAGTGTGTTGGTTGGTCCCTGGGGAGTGATCAGCCACTAGTAAGTACATCATTGTCTGCATGGGCCCCATTTAGGCCAGGGTCAGCCCCAGTAAGCTTGTTCTAGCCTCCCGACTCTCCATGCCAGATAACAAAAAAGAAAAGAAAACAATATATATAAAAAGAATTCAGCAAAGAAACAAGGCAGTGGGGGTCCAAAACTGTGGGCCCTACTGTCCTCCCAGATTTTAATATACCACTAGTTTGTGGTGCTGGAGTAATTTAGTGAGTTATTACTATGCAGCCTCAGTTAAAGACTGAAGTGAAAAGGAATGGGGAAGGGATATGTTCATGGAAGGTGTGTGGTATATACAAGAAATATATATGCTAGCCACTTCCAGACAACTAGACTTAAGATTAGCATTCTATATTCAGAAGTGAGCTGCATGAAGGTACATTGGATAACTGAGGACACTACTGTTGATAGAATCTGGATTGCTATGGGTTTGTCAACAGCCAATGGGAGAAGATACAAAAGGCCCAGTACCATAAGTTTCTTACTAAAAATGAGGAGGGAGCGGGAAGCAAGGAGGGACTTACTAGGCTCCATGTAACTCAATAAAGAAAACCAATTATTTCCAGAGAGGGGAGGAATTACCTGCCTCAGCACCACTGCAAAAAGCAATTGGAATATTAGATGGAATTACTTTATCCTAGGGTATGGGGCTGCTTATGTCTATTTGGTCAACATATGCAAACCTCTCACATTAGGGTCTTTGAATAAATCTGGTTTCCAGATTTTATCCACAAACATGCAGTCAGTTGTAGTGAGAGCAAATGGGATATATATTTTGTTTTATATCCCAGTTCTCAAGCACAAAGAATATTTATGATTTCCTGGAGGCATTCAGATAAAACCTTCATGCTCAGTGAGAGAGAGGAGGCCATGTCTGTAAAAATACTGCACTCAAAAATATGTGTGTCCCACATTCACATCAACAGACCACGTATATAAGAGAGTAGAGTGAATTCTAAATGGAATATGTGAAGAGCATGCACAAAGCTTGCTCCCAATTCTGTTTCACCTGAACATCTTGCAGAAAGATGGTACTTTACACTCAGGAGGGTCTTGGTCAAAATTTCTGTCCATTTATTTTCACCAGGAAAAGTATCTCAGCTGTAAGAAATTATCTCCTCTCATGGTTCACCAGGATAAGTAACATAGTTGTCAGAATTCTGCTCTTCTCTTTAATTTACCAGAGTATCTCAGTTGTCAGACTATCACTCCTTGTCACACCTAGTACCACTATTCTCTATCCTTGGAACATTCTGTGATCTGTATATGTGGATATGTGCTTTCTGTATTATAGGCATAGACCACTTGTGGCTCACGACCTGTTGAGGAACCACAAATACCAGCATGGCAGTGCATACGGTATTTGTAGTTCCACAGCTGCTGGAAAGCCACATATTGCCCTCTTCTGTTGTACTGTCTGTACAAGATGAATGTTTTTTTCTTAATAATTGAATGTCATTTGTTGGAAAGTACCAAGAAAAGGGGCACTGAACAACTGTAAGTCAGGTTTCCTCTAGTACGTAAGCGGAAGCAGCACTCATTAGCTATTGAATTCTGAGCATGTTTGCAGAGTTGAGGAAAGTCACTCGGCTCTACACCCTTCCTGTTGTGCTGTAATAGATCAGTATCTCCTATTTCGTTTCAGACAAACCCACCTTTATAATCTTTTAGAACACATCATATTGTGGAACCCACCTCAAGACGTGGTCTAAGTAGAGGGTGTAATAACTATTTGAAAATGATTGTATGAGAAAGGACATTTAAACATATGGTATTTTATAGAAATATTGTATTAACAAGCAAGATTATGAAAGACATATAGAATGTTACTGATAACATTGCGAACAAGTGATGTTTATTTTTTATTCTAATAAGAAATAAGTCTATTTCACTAGCGTAATAGGAATTATTTCTGTGTAAGATGAGTTTATGTAGGAGGGTCTTATAATAGGGGGAGTTTAATTACGGTAACCATAATTTATATGCACCCGTAACCTCCATATGTAGCTACAAAGGGGGCCAGATTAATTAAGGACAGTTAAGCAAAAGTAAGCAAGTAAGGCAAAAATATGTTGCATTGGAGGGGGAGGTAAATTTAAAATGTGATGGCAGATTTATAGTTGGGATAGCACGTGTCCTAGATAAACTTTAATTTTCAGTGTACAAATAATCTCTCAAGTATTTGTGTGCTACATGAAAAAACATACAGTATTTTCCTTATGTGTAAAATAATAAACTCATTTGCACCCCTTGCATTGCAAAATGATTTTGTCCAGAAAACTTGAGTAAGAAAACATACTACATTTTTTGCTTACCTTTCCTTAATGAATCAGGCCCAGCATCACCACAAATGCAGGCTGCCCATACAACTCACAAATAGCTTGTGAACATATTTTGATTCTCCTATTTAGTATATAAAGGGCGAAGTTCCACTAGTATGAAGTGTATTCTTTGTATCCTGAGATGAACCGGATGCATACTGAACCAGTTCATTAAATAGGTATAGAAATTAAAAAATTCTACATAATTTCTCAAATTTTTGATCAATTTTAAAAAAAAAAAACAGCATTTGAGAAGTCTGAACAGTTTCAACTATGCTCAAGTTTAAATTGATACATTTCAACTTTATTAATGTCAAACGGTAAATGTAAACTTTGAACCTAGTAACAATTGCAGTTAGTATTTTAAAAAATCTTGGAAAACTTTTTTATCATTCAAAATATTTTTATATGGTTTAAAAATAAAAATATTTATATACCTACATTTTAACGTTAAAGGTGATGCGCAAATGAGAACAACGAACTTTGGCAAATGCAAATTTAGAATTACAAATTCAAATTAGGGTCAATTGGCAATTGTAATGTAAACTTGTTTATAGCCATCAAAGCCAAGAAATTCAGTTGTGCATTTGGCCCCACCCATAATTTAGGCATAACTTATGAATATGTGTTTATTAATATTTAACAGAACTTCCAGTATAACCGCATTAGAGAAGCTCTAGATATAAGGCCATGTCTCATATAACTCTAGCCTAATGGTGTAAGATAAAGTGTCACAATTTCTAGCTGCCAGAACATCCTTGATGAAAGCTCTGCACACACAATAGTATCAGCGACTTGAGATCTCATGGTCTTCATCAGCTCAGGTGGCGCCACCAATTTTCCACCATTTAAAACGTATTTTTGTTGTTTTTCTGGAAAAGATATCTGTGCTGTGCTTTATGGCTGTCAGAGCACCCCCCTCAGGGGCGAACGCAGGATTTAGATGGGGGGGGTTTCCGCCCCCCCCCCCCCCCCCCCCCGGAAAAAATAAATAAATTGCGAGTCTGAATTCTACAGCATCCGCGGCGCTGTTAAGCAGCATCCGCGGCAGTGCTGTATTATACTACAATACAGCACTGCCGCAGACGCTTCTTTGACTTTGCCGCGGCTGCTGTACAGTACGTTGGTTCACGGAGGGGAGGGGTTTCTGGAGAACCAGAAACCCCCCCTGCGTGCGCCACTGCCCCTCAATAACTTGTCTGCAGTAGCCTCGTCTCGTCTGACCAGGCTGCCTGTGAATAACACTACAATTCATTGCTTTTTTTCTTTTTATATTTATTATTTTCCTGGGCTTTTGTCCAGACAGACAATGGCAAGCCTGACTTATTAAAAACCTAATTATTTCACTTTTGTGTCCAACTTGGAACCAGCCCAAGCTTTCAGGGCTGCAAACATGTTTGTTTCCTACCCATGGAATCCTGATGCTTTGCAGCACATGAGAGTAATGTACATTATCTGTGCAGAATATATTGTCTGTTTTCATTCTTTACCTGCTCTCACCATGGTGATCAGTGTCTGTTAATACCATGTTAGATTAGAATTGTAAATGCATTTATCATAGTGGTCAATATGTTAACAAGCGTAGAACAGTGTTCATTTTCAGGTGAACACAGCATAAGGAAACTCAATACCAGCAGATATTACATTCCATAAAATCCTGCCTGGTCTTACAAGATGACATATGAATAAGTCTGCTCTGAAGTCCCTAGAGTTTTGTACCTGGTCCTTGTATGGCCTAATGCATAAAGGCTTCTGCCCTCTATTACTAAAAGACAGAACCTGCAAATGAGTAGATGACTGGCTGAAGAGATGTCCTACATGTCCAGTGGACATGCAGTTCCCACATACTTTATATTATAAATAACTATTCAGATGGGGCAATTCCGACGTATGGGTTGATGATTGATTGGTAGAAAACCAAAATAAACAACGTTTCCATTTGTGCCTTGCTGAAATAGTTTAACTGAACATCTGCTTACAGTTCTAATGTGCAATGGGGAATATATCATAGATCTGTCTGATTGTCTGACAGTGCTTATACAAGGAGCAGCCGCTCATATGACGGGTTTCAGTAGTATAAACCCGCACTTCTCTGACGTGGTTATAGCACAGTTAACCTATTCAGTGTTCTCCCCAGATTATTTTGACAGCCGGGTGGCATTAAGAAGTAGCCGTGTGGGGGCAGTGTAATAGTGTGCAATAATATTGAAAAATGGTACACACTTGCCAGGACTGGTCAGACTGGTGGTCAGTGGTCTATCACATGCTGTAGTGCTCACATAGTGCCTGTTCTAATAGGAGAAACAATGGCTTATTCTATTATAATAGGACACTTTTGGGCTCCAAGAGCCAGGTGGCAAGTAAAAACAGCCGGGTGAAGCACCCGGGAAATAGGTGCTGGGGAGTACACTGCTATTAGTACCATGTAATTGATAAAATATGTCAGTCGTTAATGAGTATTTGCTCACAATTCTCACGTACTGCTTTTACTGTTTGATTGATTTGTGTTAAAATTTCCATCCATTTGTGCCTCTTCCTGACTCCACTGGAAAAATACAACAGTCAGGATGTAACATTTAATGTTTCAGGGACCCCGTTGACCCCTCTGTCAAAGACTATGCCATGTCAGTCATCACTATCAGTCTGCACTTACACCTGCCTTGTAGCTGATCCTAATGATATGGTTGAAGCCAAGCCTAGTTACGAGAAACCTTTGCAAATGGTCCAAACATGAATCAGGCACATAGTAAAGAGCACAATGTGCCTTTTGTGGTAATGGAGCATTACTCTTGCACATAGGTCAACTGCTTTCTTAAAACGCCCCTGGGAATATTGCTGCTTATGTTAGCAAATTATTGTGACAGTTATTATTGCTATTGCACTCAGGGCCGCCATCAGGGGGGTACGGGGGGTACTGTTGTACCGGGCCTGGGCTCACTAGGGGGCCCGGTACAACAGCGCAACATATACTTACCTGGGGGCCCACCGCTGGTCTCCCCTACTCTGTCTTCAGCCTGGCTGTCACCGTGACAGCCAGGCACCAGGATGCGATCTCAGGGAGAATGATTCCTCCACCCCTGCGATCGCATCCTGGTGCCTGGCTGTCACGGTGACAGCCAGGCTGAAGACAGAGTAGGGGAGACCAGCGGCGGGCCCCCAGGTAAGTATATGTTGCTGTTGCTCATGGGGGGGGCGCTCATGGGGGAGGGGGGGCGCTCATCGGGGGGGCCCGGGGGACACGGGGGCCCGTACTGGGCATAATTATTTCTGAAGGCGGCCCTGATTGCACTGTTGCAACATTAAAGTACTTTAGTGGTGCAGAAATAATAAACTCAGAAAGTTAACCAATTTTAAACATTTGCTTCATCTAGTTTCCTACTATCCTCACCCCTGCTTTAATCTTGCAGTAGATTCTGCACTGGCACAAAGTTTGCCTGTCCACAGGGGCTGAGTTTTCATTATTATGTTCTGGGTATTCTTGTGTAAGAGAGTAGGCCTAGTACACAGCAAATTCTCCAATAGGGGTTTGAACTACTGTATATTATACCAAGTGGTCCAGTGGCAGGCACCTACTATTTATGGGATTTTCTCATACCGACATTGTGTATTAATCTGCATATGTTTATAACTAGCATTTATTACATTAAGCTCACTTCAATCAGCAGACCCTACAAGTAGGTAACTTGGGGGTATATTTACTAAACTGCGGGATTGAAAAAGTGGAGATGTTGCCTATAGCAACCAGATTCTAGCTGTCATTTTGTAGAATGCACTATATAAATAACAGCTAGATTCTTATTGGTTGCTATAGGCAACATCTCCACTTTTTCAAACCCGCAGTTTAGTAAATCTAGCCCTTGGTCTTTAATACTTCATCTGACACTTTTGATCATGTTCAGGAAGTATGTGCTTTGTCTCTTGACAGATAAAGGATTTTAATTATCTGCATATGCCATCACATAGTTGTCAGTCCCCCTTTCTTTTGTCTGCTCACAAAGGTCAGGACAAGCAATTGAAACCCACAGTTTTGGATCTTCTTATGGTCCTGTTACTTTATACAGGACATGGCTGCAGATCCTACGTACACACAGCTAACTTATATTGACACCATTTAATTGGTCTCTTTCGCAGCATACAGGGATAGTGGGTGATGGTAATTTCCTGCTGTTGGAAAGTTTATATAATCAAAGTGGACAAGGTCTCTAAACTCTTTGCCAACCAATCTAATTAAAGTGTACATTTTTGCGCAGCCACAGTTCAGCTCTGTGCCCAGCACCATTCACCACTCCCAAGCAGGTGGCCAGTAATTGTGAATAGGTCCCGGTAATTGTAATGTTCCAGCTATACAGCGTGAAATCAGGGCTGTTTTTTTTAGATTGTAAGAGACCATGGACAGCTGTAAAATTCTTGCCTCATGTAACCCGTGGAGTCCGGCAAGTTTCACAACGCTCCCGTGGAGCTGGCAAATAACATTCAAATGAATTAAGTATTCAGCAAAGTACAGGAGAAAAGAAATGAACAAAGAGAAATAATGGACATTAATAATCCATACTAGGCAGTGGTTGATTCATGGACTGTCCTCCCAGCTGTGGTGAATATGGCCAATTAATAACGGATTAGAAGGAAATTATAGTACTTGTTCCCAAGTGGAATTATTTCCTGTTAAGTGGGCAGATTATTGTATTTAGAGAATATGCCTATTAATAGGGCGGCCATGTTGCTGCTTCCTAAGTGATCACTATGAATGTTCTTAGTTGGCAGGAGCGACATAAAGACATTTTAACAGTTGTAGTCAGTAGACTTTAATCTTTCAAATCACTGTCAAGCCCACTGTCTAATTGTCTAACCTAACTAATTACATTTTAGACTGAAATCTGTAAGTACTAAATTATATAGAGCTTACACCTCACTATTGGTATTGAGTACAAGGTTTGAAATCCTTATTTTCTATCAATAACTGGCTTCTTTGTCCTCTAGATCAATGTTTCTCAAACCCAATCCTCAGGGCCCTAACAGTACAGGTTTTCCATATCTCCTTGCTGGAGCAAAGGTGTATTCATACATTGTAACAGATCCACTGGTGGTACTAATGATGTCACTTCTGTTAGCTGACCTGGAAAACAGGCACTGGTAGCGCTCCCTGAGGATCGTACTTCAGTTCCACTTCCATAGCTGCCTCTACTTCACTTTCTGACAGGTTTAGAATTATATAAATAATGTGTTGTCAGTAAATATTTCTAAAATTGTCAGTTAATATTATTTTCAAAGATTAGCAACCATTCAAGAGACTTGATAAACATGCCTCGCCCACTTGACTTTCCTCAGCTACTTATACATATAATATTTATTATGTAGTCTACTTCTGTTTTGTAAACTTCATTTTTTCAGTATTTTCCAGTTATTGTAAGGACTTGTAACTACAAAAAAATAACATAAATAGAACTATATCCATTAACTGATTGTCATAGTAGAAAATAGGTTATATTTGTAGATAAACCATTAACCTCTTGGGTGCCAAGTGTCTCTTCTCCAACACAGGTTATGAGTAAGCTCAGGGCAGAGACCTCTTAAAATGAATGCTGTGTCACATATGTACATATATCAGTTTTGCTGATATCATAGTTGTGATTGCCTGCCTCGTTATTCAGAAAAGAGTGAGCAGTATAGCCCAATTAAACTAGGGAGCAGTTAGAGACATAACTATCGCTTATTGACTTTTGGCTAATGTAAGTGGCTATAATGTGCCTTGATAGAATTGTGGGACACGTGTGGAGGTCAGACCACTTACATTCGCTCACAGCAATCAGCGCTAATGGATTTCAGCCAACGGTGATCCTTCAGAAACAATAAAACAGAGTGCAGGACTAATCTGAGGACCCATCTACTCGATTCCTGCCACTATAATAAACCAGCCCTAACGAAACTGAGTAAAGAGTGGAAAGAAACATTTCAAACCCACAGATGGCTTATAAATTACTCTCACACCCCTGTTGAAGTTTATTTTTTTTAAACTTTTTTTAAACACAGAAAATCTAGATCTTTGTTTAGGATTAAATACAAATGTTAGGGCTGTGAGTGAGTCAATTACTCGGTATAACGTATGATTCTGTTCTCTCCTTTGTGTCTTGAAGCAGAATATCAGAAAGTCAGGTATAGTAAATTAATAGACAGTGCTTAGTTTGAATTATTTTACCTCCCCACAATAGTTAATTAAGATTGTTTTATTAAGCTCTTAATTCTGAAGTGATTCCAACATGTGTAACTGAATAAACAATTGTGAAACCTAATCCCTTACCTTGCTCCTCCTTACTGAATTATATGGGCCCTCTCTGTGTGTGCTTTTGGGATAATTGATTATTTTTATATTATAATAATAGTAAGAATATTTCACTAGTTTTTAACTATAGTGGTGTAATTATCATTTAACGTTGGAAAATACTAATTAAATATATAAAATTTCTGGTATAGGCCTGATTTGAAAGCTATTACAAAAAGTTATTTGAGACTATGAGAAGTTATGATCAGAGTATGTCATTGCTGTTTTCTACCTATTGAGTTCTATGTTTATGGGAAACCAAATACAGGTGCAGGCCAGAGAGGGATTAGGCTTTGAGGGTTTGTAAAGCAATTGGCTGCCTACCTCTATCCATCGCTATGATTTTTGTTTCATCTACCCCTAGTGCACATCAGTAGAAGAGATCATTCCTGTATTTGTGAAGGGCTTTGTATTCATACAATTAGCATGGTACATATCAGCTAGTAGGAAACCACTGTTATATAAAGATACTTTTTTTTTTGTAATTAACATTTTTATTGGGTTTTACAAAAGTAGATGCAGGATAACAGAAAATAAGGACCATGCGGGCATGAGGATCACATAAAGGCAAATAACAGAATAATCAGAAAAACAAGCAATCATTGATATGAGGTAGCGAGTGATACAGAAATAGTCACGCATGGTCAATGTGAGGGGAAGTGGAGGAGGGTGGGGAAGAAAGATAGAGAACTAGAGGGAAATGGATAGGAAAGGAGAAAGTCACTGAAGATACATTTTTAATGAATAATTCAGTAGAAGTTGTAAACTTTCAGATTTCATATTTAACTATGCATTGAAGAAAAATAAAATAAAAACAGAGTTACTTAATTTATAAGTTCACCACTTTCAAGATGTCTCTGCTAAGTCAGATAGTGGTAACTAATAAGACAGCAACTTACAGTTTATGTTTCTTTGTAGCACTGTCACTCTGTCTCTCCATTGGTCTCCAAGGCTTCATACGTGCCTTCAAAACTAATGTCTTCAATAAATCTCACTGATTTTTGTCTACGAAATCTCTTGCTCACTCACCCCTAGCACCCCTATCACACTGATTCACCACCTATGTGTCACCCCTGTACGTCTGCCCCCCCCCCCCTCTTAAATGTAAGCACTCATCAAAAGGCGGTCCCTCTCCCCTTGTGTGCTCCTCCTTTCACTACCCATGCCACCTGCTTACTTCTGTCCTGCACTTCTTTCCTGGCCTCCTAGCCCTGGGTTTCCATGTCTCCTGTTGACTGCATCCATGCTCTTGGAGACAGGCTCAGCCTACAGTTATTTGCTCCCCTATTTATCCCCTCATGTCTCGTGTTTGTTTCTTCTTGCTACAGTGAGACGCATTGCCCTGCCTTGCAGCTCTTTGATGGTTGTTCGTCTATCCATAGCTGTGTTAAGTTCTAGGGTGCTGTATTATATTTTGTTCTGAAATGATCTTTAATGTATCGTACTGTCCTGTTATGTAACGTTCCACTGTGTATCGTAATGTCCTGTTATGTAAAGTTCCACTATGTATCGTACTGTCCTGTTATGTAAAGTTCTACTATGTATCATACTGTCCTGTTATGTAAAGTTCTACTATGTATCGTACTGTCCTGTTATGTAAAGTTCTACTATGTATCGTACTGTCCTGTTATGTAAAGTTCTACTATGTATCGTACTGTCCTGTTATGTAAAGTTCTACTATGTATCATACTGTCCTGTTATGTAAAGTTCTACTATGTATCATACTGTCCTGTTATGTAAAGTTCTACTATGTATCATACTGTCCTGTTATGTAATGTGCTGTACTGTTTTATGCCTCTTTAAGGCACTGTAGATCCTTTGTTGCGCCTTGGAAATAAAAGATCATAATAACACAGTACGAGCATATTCAGTACAGGGCTAAATTTCACAGCCCCCCCCCCCCTCCCCCCCTTAAGAAAAGCTGGCCTCCTGCTGATAGCACTGGGACTCATACTATCAACCCTGTGCAATGGTTATTGAGGTAATTATCATTTATAGTAAAAGAAATAGTATCTTAATATTTGAAACTACTGGTCCCAGCTGGTTCTACAAGCACACTGCGCTGGTTGCAACTTTTGCAGAGACCCCATGCTGCTCGTGCTTGGTTCACTTTTGGGAGGGGGCATTTTTTCTTTTTAGTATTTTTTTTTTACACTGCAAAGAACCGTGTCATAATCATCATCAGCACGGATGTTAGCACCAGGGACCCTGACAATAATATCTGTGGGTGTGCCCGTATATAATGGTATTGCAATTATTGGGTACCTCCTTTCTGTACTCCGCATATGCTTGCCTGTCTCTTCCCTCCCATGTTTTGTCTCTACAGACATAAGGAGACACAAATCAAGGATATGAAAAAAACCATATACATACATATGTGTACTTATTTTGGTGTGCATGTGCAGTACACAAAATGCATATTTTTTGCAGAGAAAAGACGGGCTGGAGAAATATCATACAAACCTACAGTCACAGCACAGCACAGCACATACTAGAAAATGTTTTCTTTCAGTAGCTCTTTGTTACATTTAATATTTTGGGATCTTAAATATGTAAACATGTTATGTAGCACAAGAATCAGTGATGCACAGTGTATGTGAGGTTTTAAGGGGAAAACCACAGAACAGTTGCAAATTTGAGTGAAGTTGTGATCAGACAGAAGAGACTCTTTTCTGTCTGTTTGTGGGTTTTACGTGTTTAGTCTGAATTTCACTGCAACGTTAACCCTCAGTCTTTCTCTCTTTCCTCTACAGCACTGGTGAGCTCCAGAGAGACACATTGTGATAGAGACGGGAATCGGTCCTACCAGTGATGGCACATCAGCAAATTGTTCTCCTTGGGCTGTTAATGGTGATTCTCATGCCAGTAATCCAGGGTAGTTTCCCTCTCCTATCCAAACAGCGCCTTAAAGGGAGATTTCAAAGGGACCGTAGGAATATCCGTCCAAACATCATCCTCGTACTGACTGACGACCAGGATGTAGAGCTTGGTACGTGGTTTATTTTATGTATTTCACCATAAGGTGTTAAAGGGCTCCTTATGTTGAGAATGGTGGGTTGTGTCACCACATGAAGGTTTTTATTTTTGTTTTGTTTTTTTACTGAAAGGTGCTTACCCTCAAACATTATTTTTTTATGCCCCTTTTTATTGTGCCTTGCATAAGTGAATACGTATGATAGACACAGTTTAATATTTTCCATTTGTGCAGGCTTTGTACAACCTTGCAAAGTTGTGTCTTCTACCCCTTCACCTGCTCTGTGTCTTATTTTTGGTGCTTATTGCATCAGGCTACACCCAAAATGACCCTGCTTTAATCATGTCACTCACATTACCAGTCGGCCACACCTCCGATCTACTGTTTTTTGATAGAATTAGCACACCTAAAAAAAATGACAGGAGAACTCTTGAAAGAGATAAAAGATTTATGGGGAAGAAAAGACAAACTATGGACTCGGGATCTATGCATTTATATAATGTGATGCAAAATCGCAGCTATGCATATTTAAGCACCGTTGAAATGCACCATACTGTGGCTACTCAGGGACAGTTTTTTACCTGTTTACCAGCAGCTTAGCGCTGCTGGAGAAAGGAGGAATTGCTGTGCACATAGTTTTAGCAGAATCCCATTGAAAAAGAGAAATAACACCATCTTGAGATGGCGTTACCTTTCTTGCCAATGCATAGCTTTTCAAAGCTTCATGCATTGCACAACTTCGCAGTTCCCATATTAATCTTTGGTAGTGTTTCTCAACTCCAGTCCCCACGCACCGCCAACAGCTCATGTTTTCAGTATTTCTGTATGTGGAAACAGGTGGGATAATTACTGACCCAGCCAAGCAGACTAAGTCACCTGTTCATAATTTATGGAATGCTGAAAACATGAGCTGTTGGGGGTGCGTGAGGCCTGGAGTTGAGAAACACTGGTCTATGGGGACAAACATTAATTGGGTTATGGCAAGAGAAATCTTTTATTTCTCCTGCCGTAAGCCCTTCATGCATTTTGCGATAGCCATTTAACACAAAAAAACTGCTGTTTTCTCTGTTTTAATGGCTCATCGCACTTTAATGTATAGATTCCTCAACGTTGTGTTCTGCAAGCAAAATTACTAACCTCTTCAAAGGACACTTGGTAAAGGCCTAAAACAAGAATGTTCATCCATTTAATACTTACAGTAGACTAATAAAAATGTAAAATCATCAACATCCTAACTTATATTTGTGTTTAAACAGTTCATAATCTGAAGGCATATTTACTTATTATTTTGTAGTTGTATTTGGAAAAAGTATATCTCCATAGACCCACATTTGTAATATTTGTACTTTTTTAATGGAATAAAACCTTTTCACTATCAGCAATTACAGCATGAAATGAGATGGATCTGAAAAGTTCCCTCTACACATATGTCGTCCTATCCAGATGAGATGATAATCTCCACACTGTCTTCAGGTGGCGTTAACTATAGAGGTCAAGCTCTGAAACGCTAATCATTTTGGAGTTTGATAAATATGGCAGTCCCCATAGAGAGTTGTGACTGGTAGTTAAAGGAATGCCACAAATATTTCCAATATCTGCGGTAATACCATTGTAATATACATCCCCAATACTTAAACATGATATAATCCTGAGAAAACTGGCATTTCTGCAGGATTTAAGGGCAGGGAGAGTTTGACAAATAGGCCCTTAGATAATAGTGTTATCACCAGTTAGCTGACAGTGGTGTCTATAATCTAGGTCATCTGAACCAGAATAATTCAGTGGGAGAACCACCAGGTGAGAGTGACTGCTGTACAAGGCTGTTGCAGAGACACAATTGGTGACAGTAAGATCACTAATTATCAGATAGTGGTGTCTATAGTCTATTCCAGTGATCGACTAATCTGATACAATTCAAAGACCGCATGTGAAGGGGCCGCAGACAGCCCTCACATTACTGGTCTAGTCATATTAAACAAATAATAACCTCTGCGCACCAACTCTATATGAAATACCAGAATAACGTGCTGCTGCAGTGAAGGCTCCCACCCTCCTAATAAACAAAATTGAACTATGAGCACTCTGCAGCGCACAGCCAATCTATGAAACAATATCCCAATCTAGCAATTGACCTAATAGACCTCTATTTATATATTATGCACGAACATAAAAGAAGCTCACAAATCCACAAAAAGTCCAATTTTGTTTGTCTTCTAATAAGATGAATCCCACATGTAGCGGACCTCACCGGTAATAGTCCCGTTGTATATATGAATAAAAGGATAAGTAAAATCAGCCTCAGGTTCAAATGCCCCAAACGAATGAACAATCCGTTACTTACAGTATTAGTAAATGGCATGAGGTATTTGAGTGCCTTCTAACTGAGCTTTTCGTATCCCTCACTGGCATCTACCCAGAAGGTAAGAAGATGCTTTCTTTTAAAATAAAATTTAAAAGTTGATAGGTTAACTGCTCTTTTTCATTTATTGATAGTTCAGCTTCTTTGAAGAATTCTTCAGTAAAGGGATCTGCAATCCAGTTGTTTTCTTTTTCCACGTTGAGAGAAGTACTTATAAAAGGACACTTTGAGACCTTCCAAGTGACTTACAATATTCTCTTTCACGTTTTGGGATAGGTGCAAGTCATTCTCAGATAAGAAGTTGTGCAGAGTTTCAAAAACTTCAGGCTGACCTCTTTCAATACACATTTTCCAAAAGTTCCATTTTTTAATAATTGGCTCAATTATGTTGGTTACTTTGAATATAGGGATTGGGCTGTTTTGAATGACCAAGTTGAGCTTATTTAATATTTGAAAAATATCTGATAAATAAGCAAATCACTGTCATGAAACTTTGAAGCAAGACGGAAACAATGGTTTTCAGAAAATACCTGAACTTCATGTCTAAGTTCAAACAGCCGTGTAAGTACTTTACCACGAGAGAGCCACCTTACCTCCATTTGCCAAAGTAATGTGCTGTGAAGGAAATTTACAACTTTTACAGCCTCATGAAGAACGTCCTTCAGCTCACTAGGAAGAGGCTTGAATGCAAGACGTTGTCTATGAATGCAGCAGTGACTACTTCTTTAACTTGGCCGCATAGGCCTATAAAACAACCTGACATAGACTTGCCTCCTTCAGTGTATACACCATAACAATTTGACCAACTTATGTCCGTTCCAATAAAATAACCATTGATTACACTAAAAATATCTTCGCCTGTGGTACGCTTTGTCAATGTGTAACAAAGCAACAGCAAACAAAGCAACAAATTTTCCTCAATTTTCTTTTCTGTCAAGTACCTCGCCATGACGAGCAAAATTGATAAATTAGCAACATCTATCGACTTGGATGGAAATAATTTACTTTTATTAATTCTATCTCCAACTGTAGCTTCAACTTCGTCAGACATATCCTGAATTCTTCAAACACTGTATTGTTTGAAAAAGAGTATTGATTTTGCCAACAGTTCCCCAACCATACAAAAAACGGCATCCTTAATACAGGAGTAATTAAATTTTCAGCTATGGTGTAGTTTTTAGCACATTTAGCTATGCAAGTAGCAATACGGTAGCAAGCCTCAAGTGCATTCTCATTGTGTTTCTTTCCTGACGTCATGTATGAAGTTAGATTTGGACGCTGTTCTAAGCGCTGAAAATAATGTATTTTTTTTTTTGCATAGGATGTTTAGTTTGTAAATGCCGCATGAGTAGAGAGGGCTTCATGCAACCGTTGGATAATACTTCCCCACACACAACACATAAAAGGCTTAGGACAGTCATCACCCTCTACAAATGAAAACCTATATTTAATATACTCTTCATAGTATTTCCTTTTCTTCTGTGTAGTATCTAAGACACGCGCCTTTTTCCTATCTCCCGGTGTGGATGTACTCGTAGCTGCGGACACGTGTTGAGATGTACTTGGCGACAGGTTATAATTCACATCAAGTTTTGCTTTTTTAACCGTTCTTGTTTTCAACCACTGATCCAGACCTGACACGCTTAAAAATCACTGACAATAATAACAGAAACTATGTTAAACATTAAATAAAAAACTACTTGAAAAGAATCACAATTAAAGACAACGAACTCACTTATACTTAGTCAATAGCTGAACTGATTAAACAATCTGTCTATGGATGTATTTATATGTTTGGAGAAGTGTTAGAAACGTGACAAATGGAAGTCAGTGGATGGTTTGTTATCGCCAAGGCCATTTCTTAGTAACATGCGATTGTTCTGGAAAGGAGGATAGATGACAAAAGTGATGCATAAACTGTGCCTAATGATTGGTAGAAGAGATGTTTGGGGGAAGGGGTTCATAGCCATGCCTTCACCAATCATCATTAGCTAATGTGAGCTAGTTTTGAAGTCTCCATTAGCGGTGATTCAGAATTAACACTTATTGTTCCATAACTAACGTTTTGCATTTTGTTTACTTTATTTGTTTTTCCACCATTGCTGATTATTTTTTCATGTACAGCCCAGCACGTACCCCCAGGGGTACACGTACCACCGGTTGGGAACCGATGGCAGTGGTAGATGGGCTGAGATGATTTGATCTAATATATAATACTATAGATTTATGCTCTCAATCCTTGTCATATCAGTGGAGCCAGGGGTTTTTGTGCAGCACCACTGATCATGGACTCCTTACGGTGATGTCACCGCTCATCACCTAGTGAGGCTCACACCTCACTCTGGCACTGCCCTCCTCATGGTGACCTCGACTGCCATTCCCAGGAGTGTGCATTACAATAGTAACACCAAGGTTATTACCATACAAGACAGAGAAGCTTCCTGTCAAATTCGCTAAACCACACCCACATTCCCACCACGCCACACACACCATTTGACAGGACCACCACCTTTGGGGTCCAAGATTTCACAGATTTAGTTGTTTTCTATGGTGAGAAATCAATTGTCTGCGATGTGCCGAGTGACATTTTCAGTTGCACACATTTCAGGGTTCTCCAACATCACAGATTTTCCTGTACACCTCCACTTGAAAGTTGTTCTTTTGAGGGGTGACTGGATTCAGTATCCAATCTCACCTTGAAGTGTACAGTTTACTGTTCAGTCTGTATCCTGCCAATATGGTTACCAGAAATACAGATTGTTGTAAATAAAAAGTTGATGTTCTGAAAACTGTGTTTCTCACTCAGCAATTCCAGCCCGCAGCGTGTTGGTTGTTTGTCACTAATATCCATAAAGGTTGATAAATGTCCTAAAATTCTGGTTTTATTTTTGCAGAAAAGCATATTATCCTCTTCTCCTAAAATCCATCTGCATCTCTCATGCTGGTGCAATGCATTAACTGCGACATTAAGGCTCTTTAATACAGAGTTACTGAGCCATCAAATCCCCAGACACAAATGTGTGTCTACATACACTTGTCAAATCTGCTAACACTATTGATTGAACCGCTGCGTTCATAATGTAGACTGGTGACATTAGGACAATTTCATTCTTCAGTTAGATGGAGATTGCTCATGCTCTTGGTTTGCCTAGGGGATCATTAGTTATTCCGCGCTTTCAACAAACTTTTTCAAATGATTGCAATCATCAGGAACCAGTGTATTTCTTATTAATGTAGCAATAAACATGCACAAAGTTCTGTATGGAATGACAAGCATGATCCAGCGTGCTCTCAGTTCTGTATGAATTAGATACTAGTTCTGTCTGCAAAACTTGAGACTGTTATGACTTTGGAACATATATTGTATATCATCACGCTTTTGCATTTGAATAGAGAGCACCTATATTGTTGATAATTATCACCAGTGTACAGGAAAACTGTTTCACCAGCAAATGAAAGAGGGGCTGCATTCTAACACCAATAGTTGAAGCTCAGTGATAATTATATTTATTGAAAATAGTAGTGGTAGTGGTGAATGTTTAAAAAAAAATCCAGTAGATAAATGTATGTTTTGTCTGTCCAGTGTCAGACTGGGGCGTTAAGGGCCCATCGGGGGAATGTAATAGCAGAAGCCCATGAAATAGTGTGCACGAAGAAACAGCTAACTAGTGAATTGGCATAGCCAGCCACCAGAGGGGACCTAAGGAAAAAAGATTCTTCTTTCCTTCTGGCACAGTGTCACTCAGGTGACCAGGGCAGTGATTCTTCTTCCGACATACAGCACAGGATGATCTGCTGAGTGAGGCCCACCAAGGATTTCTCCAGCAGGGGAGGGCTAGCAAATTTTAGCCAGGGGGCCAAGAGTCGACAATGCAGCCTATTTTAAGAGAAAAAAATGCAGGTGGCCCAGTGACTCCGCCCATGGTAACCCACTATGGGACCAGCCCTGGGGTAGGTGCCCCCCAGCCCAGCCAGCCCCTGATCCCCAGTAACCTGTTGGACCCGTCTGACTCTGAAACCTCCACAAACCTGAAGTGTGTCTATGAGTGAGATGAGGCAGAAAAATATAAAAAAAGAGCAACTGTTCTGTTTTTCTACTAAAATACTTCTCAGTTTAGCCTCATTTTTTTAAAAGGAGCACTCCCAGTTTAACATTTACACTTAACTGATTTGCCCCTTCTCTTAGTGGAGCCCTGGGAACTGTACTCTTAAGTAGTTTGTCCCAGGGCTCCTCCATTTATATAAGGTGGTCCTGGCTTATTCAGCTAGTTATGTATGTTAACAAGACAGAAATGTCTGCCAGATGGTGGTGTAAACCTGTGGCCCAACAGGAAGCCACAAGCTCTCTGCCTGGAGCTTCCTATTGACTGCTTATTCACACTTCCAAAGGCTGTGCTTCAGAAACATTGTTTCTGCGTGCAGTTCCTGAGACCGAGCTAAAGGGGTGGTAAAATGTAATGTTTATCTGGTAGTACTCCTTTAAATATCAGTGTTAGGGGGCATTGTCATTACTACATGGGACACCTTTGTATTTCTATGAAACTTCTTTTACATTGGACAAAGTACAACTGGAAGAAATAATATGTGTCCCTCTAAAAGTATAAGATAAGATCTCTGCCAGCTCAGAGCTGGGGCAACATGCAAATGTTTTTGCAGAGTGAAAATGGCGGCTCAGCAAAGTTCTGATGTTGCTCAGACACCGCCACCTTGCTCTGCAAATCAATATAGTTTTGCAGAAATCTAGGATCACCTGCCAAAATCGAGGTATGTGACGACACCAAAGGGGATTTAGTGCTTCATCTTGACCTTTTTACACTTTAGGGCCATGTACAAATCAGCAAAACCTGAAGATTCTTCATGTTTCTATTTTAATTCAGTTGTGCATTGTTGTCTTTCTAGCGCATTTCAAGGTGCATTCTGACTTACCGATCTTACTAACTTGCCGGCTTTTTGTGTATACTGTGGAAAATGGGAACTGTGGAAGCAGTAAAGATGTCACTACAAACCTGATTCTTCCATTGTAGGACCTACCCCTTGCTTCATTTAAACTAGGGATGTTCACTGACCCCCATGTTTTGGTTTTGGATCTGTATTAACTTTGTGTTTTGGTTTTGGCAAAACCGCTCTCACATGTTTTGGTTTTGGATCTGTATTTTTTTTAAAAATAAATGCTATAATCATATAATTTGGCTCTTTTTTTGTTCCTACATTATTATTAACCTCAATAACACTAATTGTCAGACATTTCCAGTCAATTTTTGTCAAGTGACAAGAACACTGCTACCCCTGTTTCTGTGTGAGCAATTGCACTGTGCAATGTCACTGGAGAATGGAGAGTGACAAGAACACTGCTACCCCTGTTTCTGTGTGAGCAATGGCGCAAGATCTCCTGGGGAGGGAGGTACTTTTGGAATACAAAACCCACGAGATCCGACGATGCATTGATGACGTTTTGCCTCAATTCAGATCCAAGGAAGTGGGAAAGTACTGAGCTGGCTCGGCTCAGTACTCAGACAGGCGATGTTCGGGGGGGCTCGGTTTTTGGAAAACCCAGCCTGAGCATCTCTAATTTAAACATGTCTGGTTTCCCCTAAAATACTGCTCAGTTTAGCCTAGCATATTGATTAAGTTAATAATGAGTGTGAGGGAACATCAAGACTGTTTGTATTACACTTTACATTACAATTCTATGTTTGTATTACACTTGTGACACTTTTCTGCAGAAGTGAACTGGAAAGTTGAAATTGCTTCTTTATATATGCAAATATAAGTTAGGCCAGACAGAGAATTCAAGATATTTAACAAGGAGGTAAAGGCTGTGGTGCACCCTTTTCTACTCCTGTCCACTCATCTAAATAATCCTGCAAGATGAAATTTAGTTTTTTCTACTTTAGACTTAAAACTAATCCGCAAGGATCGCCCTGATTCGCATAACACCTCGGTTCAGACGGTGTAAGCGTTTGACCCCCACGACGCAGCCATCTTGACATGCAAATCCATCTGCTTACCCACAGGCAAAGATACAATTGCACAAACATAATCGCCTGACTGCAGTGCACCATTTGTGTTGCGCTACTGAACGTTTCATAAATTACCCTTTGTGACACATATAAACAAAGTAATATCCCATATGATTTATTATTACCAAGGTTTATTTTCTGAGGGTTACTGAATATGCCAACATATCTATAGTTCTTAAATAGAACTCTATTCCTGCAACACTTTTCTTATAGGTGCTCTTTTCCTGTCGATTCCCATACTTGAATCAGTGAGTTACCTTAAAGAACAGTCTGGTGGGTAGAGAGTCTGGTACAGAGATGTAGTTTATTTTGGTGTATAAGGCAATATCACTAAATGTTTTCTGCTTACGAAAAAGAATTTCTGTAAAATGACAGTTCCTAAAAATGAAAAGTAATTCACAAAGTAACATAGAAAAGAACGAAAAAAAAAAAGTATGGTTGATAAACCCCTATGTTACTCACTGAAACCTTTCAACCAATCACACCTCATTACTTTAGATGTTTTTTTTTTTAGTGTGCCCTTAAACTTTTTTATTAGGTAGGGGGTTTATTGATTATCGGGTCTCCCAATCAAACACAGTGTGGATTCAATATGCAAAAATCTTAAAGCGCTCAATCCCAGAACAAACATAAACAAACAAATCTATATCAAAAACAAATTAAAAAAACATACAGTAAGACAAAAGACCATGTACATATGCATTATGTCCATATACATAAATGTGATAGTTATCCACCTTCAATGATGATCAACCAATATGTCCACAATTGATCAAAGAATGAGCATAAAGGGGATGGTATATGATAGGGATCAATATTTCATGGAAAGGAGCACTTACAGGCAGTATCGCTGTGGTAATGATCCTGTTATCAGCGTGGAAATTCTATTCCGTTCCCTCTTCAAATGCTATAATCCCTGATAACACAACCTTTCTCCCCTCAATGCAAGCACTTATGCAATAGGGGTGTTCGCTTCCCTCTATTGCAGAGGTGCTTGCATTGAGTGGAGGAGGGTTGCGTCCTATGTATGAGGTCCTTCATCCAGCATGTCATCGGGGATTATCATTCAAGATGAACCACTATCACATTTATATATATGGACATAATGCATATGTACATGGTCTTTTTCTTATTGTATGTTTTGTTTTTGTTTTTTTTGTTGGATTTGTATTTGCTGTTGATTTTTTTTATATTTGTTCTGGTATTGAACACTTTAAGTTTTTTGCATATTGAACCTTGGAAATTGCAATATTTTACCTTATCAGCTGCTCGTTCTAGACTAAGAGTTGGTTTTTGGATTGAAGCGCTAACCCTTACCAATTTTTACAGCTTGAATTCAATAGTATAACATTATTTACCCTGGTTGTAGTGCAGTACAGGCTTCAGTTGTATCACTATTTTCTAGTGAATTGATAGGCTGCGTCATCATTAATATTAGTTCTGCCTGCACTGTGAAATCAACATATATCTTTTAATGGCGTACAGCACATAAGTTCAATAGAGAGATTAAATTAAATAGTTAATGGATTATTTGTTCTGGGATTACAGTTGGCCAAGTCTTTAGAATACCATGGCATCGGGACAGGGACATCGCGGGGGCATAACCAAATCCCTGGGGATGTGCCTAGCATTTTTTAAGTGCTAGGCTGTCCTCTACTCCACTCCCCTTCAAACACCATTTATTACTGTGTGCACAGCACCCATATACCACTGATCTGCCATGCCGAGCAGCATTGAATGAGCTATTAAGAATGAAGCCCTTTAGCTGAATGAAAATAAACGGAGCTGCTTGTCACGAAGCAGGACATGGACATTAGGGGTTAATGTTTTGGGAAGTTGCTGCTCCCGGATGTTAGGGGGAGGAGTGAAAGGAGGTGTTCATATATATCCCTGGCTAGGCAGGGCAACTTCCTCTTGCATCAGGATTTCCCGCCCACCCGCCCAAATTTATAAGTTAGGTTTAATTTAAGGAAATTCAAAATAAAGGTTTGGCAGGCAGGAGAGCTTTTTCAATCCGCGACTAATTCATATGGTGCTACCGCTGATTGGCCGCACGTCACTGCTCCTTTCGAAGCACCCTGGCTCTTGATACCTCTGTGTGAGGACCCCTTGACCTGCACTGTGCGCGTGCGTCTTGGGGAGCCCAGAGGGGAGTGGTCACGATGACGCCAGATTTAGCACCGGCCAATCGTAAAGGACTGTGGTGCCTGGGACCAGTGGTTAGTGTCTGTGGGCCATTCAGTGTTCGGTTTTCAATATTAGTTGTTAGCTGATTGAATCGCTCTCACCGCCACCCTTTATAGGTAAGAATAAATAGATAAAATAAATAAATAAAAAGATTATTTTATTTGCCACTACAAAGTTGTCGTGTCTTTAGTGTAGTTAAGTTTTAGAGTGTTAAGATTAACATTATTAATGTATGGTGTAAAGCTGAGGGAATCAGCAGTCTACAGTTTATACCTCCCACATTTCCCACAAAGCTGTCCCGATCGGGATGGAGCGCGTCACAGCTCTCAAATTGTGACTGTCCCAGGACAGTTGGGAGATATGCTATAGTCTATAGCCTTTACTCCTCACAATTGAAGCATTGGATATTGTGATACTACTGTACTTAAGAGTGTGGGTTGGGCTTCTGCAGCCACACCTGCCACAATTATCTGTTATCGCTATCCAGAATCATCCAGAGAGAAAAAGTCAGGGAATGTTTCCAGAAAAATATCAAAACTGCATAGGACAAGTCCTGTGTACTATCCCATGGGGCTCTACAATTATTGCTGTCTACTGGTTAATGTGATTTATACACATTTAGCTCTGTTCCATATTTTTGTCTAGTCTTTCATGTGAAAGATTGTAGTGATTAAATATTAGTTTGTTTGGCTGTAGGTTTAAATATTTAAAGCTGGCCTACTTCTGAGTGCACGGAAGTGTTCAGGATTGTGGTCTGAGACTGATCTGTCACTGTGCATTAGCTTGTTTTCTGCATGCGGGGATTAGATCATATGTTTCCATGTTGATGATGGATGAGTTATGGGCTTTTATTAATGTAAGTTACTGTTCTCCAGGGGAGATTTTACATGTACACAACCATGTCTGCACAGATGCTTCTGTCATATCCAGCCAATTCGTTTTATGTAATTGTGTACTGCTGCTAATGGCTGGAAAGCATAGTAATGGTTGTGGTTTTGACAAGTGAGCCCTAATGTAGGCAGGAACAGAGTTGCACTATTCATGATCATGCTGTAAAAAGCGTGTTTTTATTGTAAAATCTCAAATTTTATTGCAGTGTAATTCCACTAGCAAACTTACTCACTACTTTTACTGACATATTATTTTATAATAACAAAACAATATAAGCAGTATGCATAGAACAGTTTTTCAAGTCTGTCAAGCACCACCTTCAGGCCATGTTTTCAGGATGTCACTGTGCAGTTATGTGGAATAATGAATGTCCCAGCCAATTAGATTCATTCGCCTGTGAAAGACTAGAAAGAGTAACTTGGCTGCAAAAATGGGAAACAATGTCCCTCTGTGCTCTGTGCAGTATGAAAATGACAGGAGGATGTCAAAGTTTTACATATTCATGTTTGTTTTCAAACCAGAAATATGTAACCCTTTTTATTAAAGGTCAAAACATGTCAATACTTACAAGGACACATTGCAGGGCACATTGCATTCATTTTATAAGTTATATGGAGACCATATTTATCTTAACAAAATACTGTGGATATGTTGAGTTAAATGGTTTCTTACCTGGCCAATATTTTTCACTTCCACCCCCAAATAACTTGTTACATACATTGTATTCAATACGTATCAAGAAAAATATTTCTTGATACATATACTTATATGGCAGACACATTATTATTATTATCTTTTATGTCTAAAGTTTCAACATAGTACTCGGCACTGTACATTAAGAGGACCATGATACAAACAAATAACATACAGTGACATGAAACAGAAGGCAACAATGATTCTACTCTAGCAAACTTACAATCTAAAGTCGATACAATCAATGTGCTGGTTCCTGGCTCCAGGCAGTTGGCAATTGCAGACATATAAACCATGCTTGGAAATCCTTTCATCTGAATGACTTTATTTGCAGTCAAAGAGACAAATATACGTTAAGTAAATCCTATTGAAATGCCCGATTCAACTTATTAAATGGAGTATGCTATGTTTAGTCTATTGGTGGCACTGTTGCTGCTGATTGCTATATGGTCAATTTGGTATTTAAAAGGATTAATACTTATGAAACCACAAAGAGACTGTAAGAAAGTACTGCACCCTTGATATATTGTAGCTGGATGTTTAGTATTCTTCCAGTACATTTTAAATTATTTATTGATTTTAAGCCTAAAAAAATGTGTATAAAACATCTAAAATGAGTAATAAGATTCATATAAGAAATTGGTAATAGCAGGAAGTATGCTGAAAAAGTAGTCAATAAAGATATAAGGTGTTTGTGTCGCAGCAGGGGTCGAATACAGTACTAAATAAATATAATGTATCGATTTAAAATGTTACAATTGAATTCCCCTGATATCTGACTCTTGGCTATATTTCCAGGATCCATGCAAGTCATGAACAAAACAAAACGAATCATGGAACAAGGAGGGACCCATTTTATCAATGCATTTGTTACAACACCCATGTGCTGCCCGTCTCGCTCGTCCATCCTTACAGGGAAGTATGTCCACAACCATAACACCTACACCAACAACGAGAACTGCTCGTCGCCATCCTGGCAAGCACAGCACGAGACCCACACCTTCTCCGTGTACCTCAACAACACCGGATATAGAACAGGTGAGAACACTGGCATACAGTAACTAGACCGTAATATGCAATTGTGAAAAGCACTGCGGGTTTCTTTCCATTTACCTACTCTGAAGATAAAGTATTACTACCTATATTGGTTCATTTGTATTGTTAGAAAATGTAGAATACTGTAGTGCTGGGTTAACCTGTTATTATTTGGTCGTTATTATGATTATAATTATCCTTTATTTATAAGGCACACAAGATTTCTGCAGCTCTGTACAGAATACAAACAGTAGCCCATACAGGGTATAACAACACAGAACAATAAAAAGTAATACCAAGACTCCAGTAGCTCCAAGCATGGCTAGTACCAGTGAAGTTGGAGCAGAAGAAAAGGTAGAGACAGGAGGGGTGGGGGGGGCAGCAGGCACAAGAGGGGGTCAGTGGAGGGGATCTAGTGCAGGAGGAGCGTGTATAAAGAACAGGGGAACAGAGGGGGAGAAAATCAGGCGATGATTGCGAGATGGTTAGGTGGATGGATGGTAGGCTATTAGGAACAGGTGAGTTTTAAGTGCCCATTTGAAGGTGCACAGGCTAGGGGAGAGTCGTATAGAACAAGGTCATGGATTACTTCAAACTGTTGTCCAAATGAAAAGGTGTCCATATCCTGCTGTACTCTAATCTCTCGGTATTTTTAAGAGAGATGTTGTTTTATTAGCTACCGGTAAGTAATGTGATCGTTATGTTCCATAATTGGGCCTCATTTAGAGCAAATCCATCTTAGTGTTCTGCACAGAAAAGCTTGCCAGCTGGGTGGCATGAAGAAGTTGCCGGGTGAGGATAGTATAATACCTAGCCAAAAATATTAATACAAAATGTTGTAGGGTATTGCCAACACTTACATTGTTCCTAAATACTCTGGGTGTTATTACCTGCTTGCTGGCTGGACTGGACACACCTATATTTTTTTTAGAATTAATTTTAAATGTGCCTGGCTGCTGAACCTATGGCTGTTAGGACAGGTTAGACTGGTGGTCAGAGGTCTAACACACTGCTGGCTGCAGCATTCACACCTTGCCTATTATAATAGGACTCCAAGAGCTGGGTGGCAAGTAAAAGCAGCTGGGTGAAGAGCCCAGGAAATAGGTCCTGTGGAGAACACTGCATTGAAGGGTGCCAGTTTGCACCTAGACAAACCATATTCCATTGCAAGGGGTACAAATGCAAGCTTTGGGGGATATTTGCATACAAGAAAAATTCTGCTTGTTTTTGCATGTAGCACACAAATACCGGGCAGCTTTAATTTTGCACTCCCATTTAGAGAAGATCTAGAAGGCTCCCTCCCAAGGATATTCACCAATTTTAAATTGACTTTCTCCTGTAGGGCAAATCTAATACCTTTCCATTTAGTTGGCTAAATTGATCAATTACTTTTGGAAAATTTTCATTGAAAAACAGATTATTACAATTTGTTATTTATGTTACGGCAGCATACTCTAGACTGCTTTACAGTTTCCAACAAACACAATAATAAACTAAGAATGGGTATTAGCAGACAGACAAAGAGGTAAGAGAGTCCAGTTCACAATCTTACAATCTATAGAAGAAATGAAGTTGGATACAAGGGGTTAAAAGTCACATATTGCATATTTATCTAGCTAGACTGCAGTGAGAAAAAGTGCTTAGTTCTATACGATCCAGTTACACAGCAGTTCCTGTTTGGAAGTCAAAGGGTTGTTTGAGTATAGAAGAGGAATAAATACAAGTTTTGAGTGAACTGTCTAGAGAGGTGGTAATCGGATAAAATAGCCTAGGGAGATAAAGAAGATGGTTTGAGAATTTGATTAGGTAAGCTTAAGACGTGAGTTGTCAGGGAAGCTTTGAGGCTAAGGGAAAGTCTTGTTGTGCGAGGGAGGGCATTCACAGTGGGTGCAGCATGAAAAAAGCTGTGTAAATGTGAATGGGAGCAATTAATGAGTGTGGATGAAAGGCGCAGAGCAAATGTGTCAATTTGGGAAATATTTTGAGACAAGGTAAGAGATGTAAGTTAGTGTAGTTGTGTTTGTATGGTAGTAAAAGTATTTTATGCTTGGTAAAATACAGGCAACCAATGTGGAGACTTAAAGAGCGTAGCAGTTTTCGGGGGGAATTCAACCAATGAACAACACGGTCCGCGCACTATTACTGTTAGTACAATAATTTTAATGCAATTTTAAAGAGCCGCAAGCAAAAATCAGCGTTAACGCTGATAACGCGCAGGACGCAAATTCCCCTCTTAGAGGAATCTTTCTAGTCAAGAGAAGACTAACAGGAAGGCAATTGTAATAGTTAATGTGGGAGATGATGAGTGCATGGATTAATGTATTTGCAGTGTTTTGTGTGAGATTAATACCAAGTGTCTTTTTATGCAACACAGTGGCATAGTGGTTAGCATGGATGTCTCACAGCGCTGGGGGTCATGGTTTCAATTCCAAACAGGACTGCACCTGTGTGAGGTTTGAATGCTCTCCCCATGTTTGTGCAGGTTTCTTCTCACACCCCAAAGACATACTTGTAGGTTAATTGACTTCTGACAAAAGTAAATCCTAATGTTTGTGTGTGTGTGTGTGTGTGTGTGTGTGTGTGTGTGTGTGTGTGTGTGTGTGTGTGTGCGTCTGTGTGTTAGGGAACAAAGATTGTAATCTCCACTGCGCCAGGGCCTGATGTGAATGTTTAAATATTTTCTGCAAAGAGCTCTGAAATATGTAAATAACATATAATAAATAATAGCGTTTGGATACAAACAGAATGTAGGAAATAAAGGACAATTCTGAGTCTAAGAATGGCACCAAGAAGAGCATATGGGAAAAAGTTTATTTTCATTTTGTCAACAGGAGTAAAGATGTCAAGTAAGTAACTTCTGTTGGCAGGTGGAAAGATTATTAGCTTGGTTTTTGAAAGGTGGAGTTTGAGGCTCAGGGTCATCTAAGATGAACTGGTAGAAAGACATTCAGTAATTCAGGCCAACACATATGGGGGGAATTCAATTGGCTGCGTTACTGGTAAAAGTATCATGGCCTGTGCATTATTACCGCTATTACGGTAGTTTCGACACCAGCTTTTTGCTCACAGCTAGAAAGCTGGGTAAAAATTACCGTAATAACGGTAATACCTTTAATGTGCACTAATTCGGGGGGTGTTGCATTCCCCCCATGGAGAGAGATCTGTAAAGCATAGATAAAACTGGGTATCATTTAGCGATACCAAAATCCAAAGGAGCTTGTTAGTTTTCCAAGTTAAGTGCTAAGGATAGAGGAGAGGACCTAAGACCTGACCCTTGTGGTATTACCTCTGATAGAGGAAGCAGAAAAGAGGTAGGTCCAGAGAAACTAAGATGGAAGGTTTGAGAAATAGGATGAGAACCAGGTTAGGACTTTGACGTGAAGTCCTAAGAAATTGAGAATTTTATGAAATTTGAGTAATCAACATTGTCAAATGCAGCAAAGAGTCTGGGAGAATTAGAAGCAAGCAGTGACCTTTATATTTGCAGTGATCAAATATTTGATCACCTTAGCTATTGCAGTGTATGTGGAGTGTTGGGAACATAAACCTGACTGAAGAGGGTCCAATAGGTTGTGTGAGGAAAGGAGGCATGTGAGGTGTGGGTAGGCATGGTAAGTTGAAAGATGGGAAGGTAGCGTGCGAGAGAGTTTGGTCACAATTATTTATTGCCATAATAGGAATAATATCCGCATGCTTCAATAAAGATGGAAAGATATAAGTAGGGAAATAGAAAGATTACAGATGCTAGTTAGAGTAGGATGAACATGGAAGACAGCAATTGACTGATAAGGGTATAGGGCAGTGATGGCTAACCTGTGACACTCCAGGTGTTGTGAAACTACAAGCCCCAGCATGCTTTGCTAGTAGATAACTAGCTGATAGCTGGCAAAGCATGCTGAGGCTTGTAGTTTCACAACACCTGGAGTGTCACAGGTTAGCCATTACTGGTATAGGGTCAATGGTCGAGTGGGGGGGGGATTCAGTAAATACTTCTGCTGCATAAATAAAGAAAAAGTGGTCCAGGAAAGGAATTGAAAAGCTAGAAACTGAAAACAGTCTGGAAAAGTAATCTCAAGGAAGTGCCCATACCACACCAGTCAGTACACTGAGTAGAGTGGAAGCACAAGAAAATTAGATATTGAAATCACACAAATGGTGATGGGAATACAAAATAAGAGAGCAAATCAGAGAAATATTCAAGGATTTACTGGTATTGATGTGGTTCAGGGGGTTGATGGATCATAGCACCTCACAGAGAGAAAATTAAAAATCCGAAGAGTATGGTCCCAAATAATGGGAACGTGAATAATGGACCAGTTGGTAGAACTGTTAATGTGCAGCACTGGAAAAGAAAGAATCCAACCCCACCTTCCAGGTCTTGAGGTGTGGGTGAAATGGAGACCACCATGTGAAAGGCAGTGTGCTATGTTTCTGTTATTAACTGTTTAAGGTTGTTTGGGGGAAAGAGTTCACGGTAACATATAGATTGAAGCTGATTGAATAGTGAGTATTGAAATTATGTATTTGAAGGCTAACAATCCTCCAACTGTCATTGTGCATGCACTGACAATTTATTTATCCTCTGTCAGATCAAAATATGTGTGAAGCAAATATTAATTTTGTAGTCAAATTATCTGATTAAAAATGATTTGCTTCTAAAGTGCTTCAGATGTATATTGATGGGATTGTACAGAAACGCAGTTGATTGTTCACAAATAGGAAAAAGTAATGAGTGCACGATTAGCTTCAAGAGCACCGCTATGAACAGCTTTGGTCTATAATAACGAATAATGTACTGTTATTATACTGATATATTGTACTTATAATCCTGCATTTTACACAATCTGACAGTTGGTTTAAATATGTCTTTTTTCTTTCTTTCCTTCTTTCATATATACTTACACCAAACTAAAAACAAGAGGTGGGGAATACCTGTTACAGTTTTATTGTTACACCACTGACGTTCTGTTATTGTTATTTATGGTATGTAACCTATGACCTGTGGCACCTCAGATGAATGAATATACAGTTAATTTCCTTTATCGTCTCTGTGTGAGATGAATTTGGGAACTGTGTGTGTCGAAGTGGAGCTGGTGACTGATGAACAATCTGAGCTCCTTATATAAGCCAAGTTGATGCTTTGGGTCTCGTGTATGGAGTGCAACGTAATTGACTGTAAAAAGGTCTTCTGTCACACGAACTGGCTTAGCCTGTGCAAAGGGCTTCTTGTAAATCTTCGTAAACTCCCAGAACTGACATGCTTATTATCAAGATAGATAAAACAGAGAGGCAGATGTTTGGCAGAGTTTAATTATTTCAGATTGGAGAACTGTTACGCCGAGGTTTTCGTAGGACAGATGGGATTGAATAAGTAAAGAGGTTCATATTTTTGGCTGTATCCATTCTTGGCTCAGAAAGATCATTTAAATTGTAAGCTCCTTAGGTTAACATTTCATCTCAAATATGTGTTAATGTTTGGGGGTAGAGTTGAAAATTGATACATTAGTAGAATCATGTTTCTATAAAAATGAAAGCGGACAACCAGATAATTGGTTTGTAAATTGTGTATGTACAATTCCCTGCCAGGGCAATTTTACTTACTTTTTTGCTTTCTAATTAATACAAATGTAACAACGTTTTTACCATTGCTAAATATACTGAAGATTGGCAATTCTGCAACTGTCCCATTATGTAAAGCCATCTTTAATCTCTCATATGTTTTATCTGCCTCTACCAACATCGCCTCTTTGTCATTGCTGAGTCACACTGAAAATGTTGTTCTCCTTGGTATAAACCTTAGACTCAGAATGAATAAACACTCTTTGGCATTTACTACCAATGTGCAGATTTCAGTACTTTTACAAAACATTATCTTTTCATCAGATAAGAAAGCTGTAATTAATAAATATTATTTGGAATTAGTAAGAGGAATTCTGGGCACAACTAAAATTCTATTTATGAGCCTGGGGATATTGGCTGACAAATTGGGAACAGCTTTCTTGTACCTCTTTAACGAACATAAATGCCAACAAATTTGCATCTCTAATTGCATTTATGTTCTTTTCAGGAAGGGAAGTATGTTTTGGAGAATTATTTTAATAAGCTTGAATTAATTTACACTTGCCTATTCTCTTTATTTGAGGCAGCTTGCATAAACCAGTGTGTTCTCACTTGTCATTATTTAGTATAGTTAGCTTTACACATTTCATCTCTAATATCACCTACAAAGCAGAATATAACATTGTGTTCAATGGATTCCCGGTAGCAGTGGTCGCGCTACATTATTACATAATAAAACTACTATTACATAATAAAACTATCTAAAGACTAGCATGGCATTAGATATGTAATACAGCATAATGATAATTTAGACATATACATTTCAATATACAAATGTTACATCAAAGCTTAAAACCCCTTTCATGAATGATTGAAATAGTGTTCATGTATTCTTCTTTATATCTAATATATAAATGCTTAGTGGCGTCTGTCTGTGTGTGTGTGTGTGTGTGTGTGTGAAAAAAAAAAACCAAGTTGCAGCGCCACCTGCTGGGCAGAGTTATACACAGACCTACTAAATTCTTAGTGTGTGTGGGGAAAAAAATTCAAAAAGAGCTGAAATTTGGTAGGGCTCAAACTCATTTTCGTAAGGTAATTTTACCTCATGAACACACATGTGTAGAGGCGTGCGTTAGTGTGTGTGTGTGTGTGTGTGTGTGTGTGTGTGTGTGTGGAAAAAACTATTTTCTCAGAAAGGGCTCATCCAATTGACCTGAAATTTGGTATACTGACATTATTTGACAAAAAAATTAGAATAGTCAAGTCAGTTAACTTCCATCATCCCCCCTTCCCCCCGTGGGAGGGGTAGTAAAGGCTAAATTTATGAGTTGAGGGGTCAAACTCATTTTCGTGAGGTAATTTTACCTAATGAACACACATTAAAAAGGGCGCTTGAGTCGGGAAGTAACGATCTTCCCCTGAGGAGGCCTGGGCTAGGCCCAAATGCATGACAAGAACCTTTTTAAGACCTTAAGTATCTTGATTTGACTAGAATGCATGAGTATCATGCATGGGTTAACTTGTCTAAATATATAATTGCAAGTAAAACTGATATGTATAGATGTCACGGGCACTAGGAGTCTTTGCCCAGGGATCACCAGGTGGTAGGCTTACCAGAGCAATATAGATGGTAATAGGGTACTCTGGTAGCTGGGTGATCACGGAACAGGAAACAGCAGATGATGAGATGCTCAGGAAAGTCTATGACTAGCAGCACTGGTAATATGGAGGTAATAGTACACGAGGAACTGTAGGACAAGGACACGCGAAGGTAGTCAGTGGTCTGCGATAGCAAGTTGTACCACTGCTATAGTGAGGAGGAATGTCCAACAGAAACGAGGAGGTGATGAGAGTCAGCGGTCTGCGGATAGCAAGTTATACCGCTGTCTGAGTGAAGGAATGGAATCCAAGTGGAGGTATCCGGGGAGTCAGTGGTCTGCGATAGCAAGTTGTACCACTGCTATGTGAGAGGATACTGGAACAGGTGATACTGGAGACAGGGATCAGTGGTCTGCTACTAGCAAGTTGTACCACTGAATATATATGTGAGGAGGTGCACGGGGAGAGACTGCAACACAGGATATAAACAGGCACCTTATATACGATCCACAGTAACATGCACAATATGTATATAAATGACTGAACAGGTCTGCAAATATAGGAAGTCTCTTGAAGCAGTCCAGCACAAGTTAACACAGTCAATGATGGCAATAGACTCAGCGGATAGCAGACTCCAGAGGAGAACCAACACAGTCCAGCAAGATATGCAATACACCAGCACAGTCAATGAGAATTATGCATACCGTGGTTCAGAAGCAGGTAGTCAGATACCTGAGCGGCAGGAGGCCGGCTGGATGAGAAGTCCCAGGATACCTGAGGCAGCAATCAGTAGGTGCAGCGCACAGATAAGTAGACCAACAGGGACACGGATCCACAGGAATCAATAACACGTGGAACTGGACTGACGCAGGACCCAGGAGAGTGGAGACGATCCAGCAGAGGAGTAGTAGATGAGATATAAATCCAATGCAGACGGGAGGGTAGACCTGCGGGACACGTGAAGGCGTGGAGAGCGGATAGCAGTAGATGGATGATAGCGCGATCAGCAGCAGCAGGACTCTGCGGTACACGGAGGTAACCAGTAGCAACCAATAGTTGTCAGTAGCGATGGCACACGGGATAGCAGAGCAGACCAGGAGCTGTTGATCACGGAGAGTAGCAAATGGCAATGAGAGCAGCAGTCTCGAGGAAACACAGAAGAGCTGAGAAGAGACTGCAGTGCACAGGAGCAGCGGATAGGAATCAGCTAACTTGTCACGATGATGAACACAGGCGAGTTGTAGGCTGGAGGCTGTAGTGCACGGAAGCAGCGGGTAGACATCAGCTAACAATCCCGATGATGAACACAGGCGAGTTGTAGGCTGGAGGCTGTAGTGCACGGAAGCAGCGGATAGACAACAGCTAACAGTCACGATAATGAACACAGGCGAGTTGCAGGCTGAAGGCTTATAGTGCACGGAGGCAGCAGATAGGAATCAGCTCACTGACTTGATGAGGAACAGGTGAGTGGATGTAAAGTAACGGTTGGAGTGCACAGAGGCAGCGGGTAGGAACCAGCAAACAGTCACAGTGAAATATAATAGCGATGAAGTGGATTAGAGGACTGAAGTGCACGGAGGCAGCGGATAGGAATCAGCAAACAGTCACGATGATATAGTTGATGGTAGAAGTGGTATGGGGACCACAGTAGTAGAAGTGGTTTGGAAACCACCGAGGTAGAAGTGGTTTGGAAACCACAGGAATCAGCAGCGCTGAAAACACGAGGAATACAGGAACACCTTCAGAGACTCATAGGGAATGAGACTCCAAGATCAGGCAACGTGGTGTTGACCACAGGTGCTTAATATAGGGAGTGTTGCCTGATCTGCCAATTGAGTTAAAGGGACATACACAGAAGTATAGGAAAGGGCTGCGCATGCGCAGACCCTCAGGATGGAGGACGGCCACGGTTCCTAAATGTCCGGGAAGAGGCACTCACGGTACGGTGAGTGACAGTACCCCCCCTTTTAAAGGTGGGCACAGAACGCCTGGAACCGGGCTTGTCCGGATTTTTGGAGTAGAACTTCTTCAAAAGGGCAGGAGCATTAAGATCTTCGGCTTTGATCCAAGAGCGCTCCTCAGGACCAAAGCCCTTCCAATGAACGAGGAAACGGAGGACTCCTCGCGAAATTTTTGCATCCAATACTTCAGTAATCTCGAAATCCTCCTCCTGATGAACTTGAACTGGCTGCGGAGCTGAGGGAGGAGTTGAGAAACGGTTGATGATAAGAGGTTTGAGTAAAGACACATGGAAGGCATTGGAAATCCGAAGATTCTTAGGAAGAAGAAGTTTCACACATACTGGATTGATTACTTGAATGATCCTATATGGACCAATAAAACGAGGGGCGAATTTCATAGATGGAACCTTCAAACGAATGTTTTTAGTAGATAACCAGACACGATCTCCAATTTTTAGTGGTGGAATAGCCCGCCTCTTCTTATCTGCGAAAGATTTATATTTGATAGATGTCTTCTTTAAACAGGTTTTGACCTGAGACCAGATATTTTTAAAGGTCTGACAAGCGATCTCCACCGCAGGAACTTGGGTGGGCGGGAGGGCAGGAAATTCCGGAAAAGACGGATGGTGACCGTAGACCACAAAAAATGGAGTTTTGGATGATGACTCATGATACATGTTGTTATGGGCGAATTCAGCCCAAGGGAGCAACTCTACCCAGTTGTCTTGATTGGCTGATGAGAACATCCTTATAAAAGTCTCAAGATCTTGATTGACACGTTCAGTTTGTCCGTTAGATTGCGGATGGTAAGAAGATGAGAGTGCTAATCGTATGCCCAAGGTTTTACAAAGGGCTCGCCAGAATCTGGAAACGAATTGTACTCCTCTATCCGACACAATCTCAGACGGACATCCATGAATACGGAAGATCTCTTTAATGAAATGTTCAGCCAGAATGGATGAGGAAGGCAAACCAGCCAGAGGAATGAAATGAGCCATCTTCGAAAATCTGTCCACCACCACCCAAATAGTGTTATGATTCTTACTAGGTGGTAAGTCAGTAACGAAATCCATACTAATATGGGTCCACGGTTTGGACGGAATGGGTAGTGGTCGCAGCAACCCTGCTGGAGTTCTGCGGGAGGATTTAAACTGGGAACATAGCTCACAGGAAGCAATGAACTCTTTGACGTCTCTCCTCATTGAAGGCCACCAGTAACTTCGAGAGAGAATCTCAAAGGTCTTGTGTTCACCGGCGTGCCCAGAAAAACGAGAGGCATGGAACCACAAAAGGATTTTCCTCCTTAGAGTAGGAGGCACGAGGGTCTTCCCAAATGGTAGCGTTTTGGTGGATGAAGCAGCCAGTGAGATACATTTGGGGTCTAGAATGGTATGGTTGGAAACCTCTTCTATATCAGAGGGCGTCATAAAAGCTCTAGATAAAGCGTCAGCTTTTTTGTTCTTGGCAGCTGGTTTGAAGGTTATTATTAATTCAAAACGGGAAAAGAAAAGAGACCATCTTGCTTGACGAGGGTTCAAGCACTGGGCAGACTGGAGATATGACAAGTTCTTATGATCTGTGAAGATCGTCACCGGATGGCGAGCTCCTTCCAGTAAGTATCTCCATTCCTCTAATGCAGCTTTGATAGCCAGTAACTCCTTGTCTCCGATAGTATAATTCTTCTCTGCGGGCAGGAGACCCTGAGAATAAAAGGCACAAGGATGAAATTTTTGCTGTTCCGAGCGTTGGGAGAGAATAGCTCCTAAGCCCACATTAGAGGCATCTACTTCCAGGAAAAAGGGGAGTGTCACATCAGGCTGTCGAAGGATTGGAGCCGAAGAGAAGGACTCTTTTAGTATTTGGAAGGCTTGAAGAGCCTCAGGTGACCATTGCTTAGGATTAGCCCCCTTCCTAGTCAAGGCCACAATAGGAGATGCAATGGAAGAAAAGTCTTGAATGAAGCGTCTATAGTAATTGGCAAAACCTAAAAAACGCTGGATGGCACGAAGAGTAGTTGGCTGGGGCCAATGTAGTACAGCATTCACCTTGTCGGGATCCATCTTCAGGCCAACTCCGGAAACTATATACCCCAAGAATGGAATCTGGGGTAATTCGAATGAACATTTTTCTAATTTACAGAACAATGAATTTTTCCGTAGCCTGGAAAGGACTTCTGCCACATGTTGGTGGTGAGAAGGCAGGTCCTGTGAAAAGATCAATATGTCGTCCAGGTAGACGACGACACATACATATAATAAGTCCCGGAAGATCTCATTAATGAACCCTTGAAAAACAGCGGGGGCATTACACAGCCCGAAAGGCATTACCAGATATTCGTAATGCCCGTCTCTGGTGTTAAACGCTGTCTTCCATTCGTCACCGGAACGAATTCTGATTAAATTGTAGGCACCACGAAGATCCAACTTGGTAAAGATACGAGCTCCCTTGATGCGATCGAATAGCTCAGTGATCAGCGGAATGGGGTACCGATTCTTGATAGTAATGGCATTGAGTCCACGAAAATCTATGCAAGGGCGTAAAGATCCATCCTTCTTTTTAACGAAGAAGAACCCAGCTCCAGCGGGAGAGGTGGAAGGTCGAATAAACCCACGCTGGAGGTTCTCCTGTATATACTCAGATGTAGCTTGAGTTTCAGGTAACGAGAGTGGATAGACCCGGCCCCTGGGTGGAGTCTTGCCAGGTAGAAGATCGATCGGACAATCCCAAGAACGATGAGGAGGAAGACGTTCAGACTGAGCTTTATCAAAAACATCGGTAAATGAAGCATATTGAGGAGGGAGTCCCGGTGAGGTAGATGAGATGGAAGATTGCTGTACTTTGAGAGGAATGACTTGGGAAAGGCAACGATGGTGACATTCAGACCCCCAAGACGTGACTTGAGGGGTGCACCAGTCAATCTGGGGAGAGTGACACTGAAGCCATGGAAGGCCTAAGACAATTGGACTTGTCGTAACAGGAAGGATTAAAAACGATATTTCTTCATGATGCAGGGCACCAATCTGAAGGGTTACTGGAGACGTACTCTGAGTGATGAGACCGTTGATGAGACGTGATCCATCTATAGCCGTCACAGTAATGGGTGTTTTTAAGGTAATCACAGGTAGAGACCATTGATTTACTAATGATTTGGAAATAAAATTTCCTGCTGCTCCGGAATCAATCAATGCCTGTGACTCAAAGGTTTTGGTAGCACAGGAAATCGTAACGTCAAAGGCACAGACTTTAGATTTCATGGAAGATGGAGAGGACTCCAGGGACCCTAACTTCACCTCTCCAGAACTAGTTAGGGCCTGGCATTTCCCGATCTCTTAGGGCAAGAGCTGAGCATATGAGTGGAATCGGCACAATAGATACAGAGTCTATTCTTTACTCTTTGTTTCCTCTCCTCTGAAGATAATTTGGAACGTCCTATCTCCATGGGAATCACAGAGGGTGAAACTGGACGAAATTGAGGGTTAGAACGAAGAGGTGTTTTAGCCGAAGTAGTTTTCTCAGCCTCTCTTTCACGAAATCTCATATCAACACGATGGCAAAGAGAGATCAGATCTTCAAGTGACGAAGGAAGCTCCTGGGTAGTCAGTGCATCTTTAATTTTATCGGAGAGCCCCTGCCAGAAGGCGGCAACTAGAGCTTCAGTGTTCCACTGAAGTTCAGAGGCTAAGATCCTAAATTGAATGACGTACTGTCCTACTGTATGAGATCCTTGTCGCAGACGGAGGATGCTGGAAGCAGCGGAGGTCACACGACCTGGTTCATCGAACACACTTCGGAATATAGAAATGAATTTGGCACTATCTTGCAATATTGGGTCGTTTCTTTCCCACAGAGGGGAGGCCCAAGCCAGGGCTTGTCCAGAAAACAAAGAGATAAGATAGGCCACTCTGGAACGATGGGTAGAAAAATTTTGAGGTTGGAGCTCAAAATGGACTGAACATTGGTTAAGGAAACCCCTACAAGTTTTGGGGTCCCCATCGTACTTTGACGGAGTAGGCAGGTGAAGCGTAGAAGCTGTAGACACCTGGGATGGCACTGGGGAAACGGAGGAAAGCACAGGAGCCTCAGTAGTAGCTGTCACTGTCTGTCCAGATGTTCCTTGGGAGGTTAACGATTGATAACACTGAAGTAACAGCTGTTGGCGGGCATCCTGTTGCTCTACACGGCTGACCAGATGCTGCAGCATCTCTTTGGCTGTAGGTTCCGTATCTGGGTCTGTCATGGCCTGATCTTACTGTCACGGGCACTAGGAGTCTTTGCCCAGGGATCACCAGGTGGTAGGCTTACCAGAGCAATATAGATGGTAATAGGGTACTCTGGTAGCTGGGTGATCACGGAACAGGAAACAGCAGATGATGAGATGCTCAGGAAAGTCTATGACTAGCAGCACTGGTAATATGGAGGTAATAGTACACGAGGAACTGTAGGACAAGGACACGCGAAGGTAGTCAGTGGTCTGCGATAGCAAGTTGTACCACTGCTATAGTGAGGAGGAATGTCCAACAGAAACGAGGAGGTGATGAGAGTCAGCGGTCTGCGGATAGCAAGTTATACCGCTGTCTGAGTGAAGGAATGGAATCCAAGTGGAGGTATCCGGGGAGTCAGTGGTCTGCGATAGCAAGTTGTACCACTGCTATGTGAGAGGATACTGGAACAGGTGATACTGGAGACAGGGATCAGTGGTCTGCTACTAGCAAGTTGTACCACTGAATATATATGTGAGGAGGTGCACGGGGAGAGACTGCAACACAGGATATAAACAGGCACCTTATATACGATCCACAGTAACATGCACAATATGTATATAAATGACTGAACAGGTCTGCAAATATAGGAAGTCTCTTGAAGCAGTCCAGCACAAGTTAACACAGTCAATGATGGCAATAGACTCAGCGGATAGCAGACTCCAGAGGAGAACCAACACAGTCCAGCAAGATATGCAATACACCAGCACAGTCAATGAGAATTATGCATACCGTGGTTCAGAAGCAGGTAGTCAGATACCTGAGCGGCAGGAGGCCGGCTGGATGAGAAGTCCCAGGATACCTGAGGCAGCAATCAGTAGGTGCAGCGCACAGATAAGTAGACCAACAGGGACACGGATCCACAGGAATCAATAACACGTGGAACTGGACTGACGCAGGACCCAGGAGAGTGGAGACGATCCAGCAGAGGAGTAGTAGATGAGATATAAATCCAATGCAGACGGGAGGGTAGACCTGCGGGACACGTGAAGGCGTGGAGAGCGGATAGCAGTAGATGGATGATAGCGCGATCAGCAGCAGCAGGACTCTGCGGTACACGGAGGTAACCAGTAGCAACCAATAGTTGTCAGTAGCGATGGCACACTGGATAGCAGAGCAGACCAGGAGCTGTTGATCACGGAGAGTAGCAAATGGCAATGAGAGCAGCAGTCTCGAGGAAACACAGAAGAGCTGAGAAGAGACTGCAGTGCACAGGAGCAGCGGATAGGAATCAGCTAACTTGTCACGATGATGAACACAGGCGAGTTGTAGGCTGGAGGCTGTAGTGCACGGAAGCAGCGGGTAGACATCAGCTAACAATCCCGATGATGAACACAGGCGAGTTGTAGGCTGGAGGCTGTAGTGCACGGAAGCAGCGGATAGACAACAGCTAACAGTCACGATAATGAACACAGGCGAGTTGCAGGCTGAAGGCTTATAGTGCACGGAGGCAGCAGATAGGAATCAGCTCACTGACTTGATGAGGAACAGGTGAGTGGATGTAAAGTAACGGTTGGAGTGCACAGAGGCAGCGGGTAGGAACCAGCAAACAGTCACAGTGAAATATAATAGCGATGAAGTGGATTAGAGGACTGAAGTGCACGGAGGCAGCGGATAGGAATCAGCAAACAGTCACGATGATATAGTTGATGGTAGAAGTGGTATGGGGACCACAGTAGTAGAAGTGGTTTGGAAACCACCGAGGTAGAAGTGGTTTGGAAACCATAGGAATCAGCAGCGCTGAAAACACGAGGAATACAGGAACACCTTCAGAGACTCATAGGGAATGAGACTCCAAGATCAGGCAACGTGGTGTTGACCACAGGTGCTTAATATAGGGAGTGTTGCCTGATCTGCCAATTGAGTTAAAGGGACATACACAGAAGTATAGGAAAGGGCTGCGCATGCGCAGACCCTCAGGATGGAGGACGGCCACGGTTCCTAAATGTCCGGGAAGAGGCACTCACGGTACGGTGAGTGACAATAGAGCACACATGCCCCCACAAACTTGTGCAACACCATGACTTATTTTTGCTGATCCATTTGTCTCCCAGGTTACACCATGCAACTAAAACATGCTCTTTTTAAAATGACATAATGTGTTCAACTTCTAAGGCTGGGTACACACTACAGATATTTTCTCCCAATGTGTTATCTATAATGATTTTACCAACGACTGATCAAAAAAAAAAAAAAAGTCCCAATTAGCATTCTGATTCATGTGTACACACTATACACATTTTACAAGATCTACCTTCAGATCTTTACTCTTCATCTGTCATAACCATCGGCTGAATAGATCGTGACTCTGTAAACTCGATGGAGATCCTGATTGTGAGTACATACACACTGCAGGATTGGAACGATATTGTTCCAACGATGAATGAGATTTCTAGTCAGGTTTAAATATCTTGTTCAATGTTACAATGAGCTTTGGAATGATAATCATTGTTGCAGCGTACACACTATTGGGATATCGGGCCAACCAGTCGTTTATCGTCTGATTGACCCGATAATCAGCTGAAAACGTACTATTGTGTACCCAGCCTAAATCACACAATGTTGTATTCAGTCTCAGATCAGATTATTATCAAGTATTGACAAATTTCAGCCTTACAGCAGGTAACAATTACTTACCTGGCTCTTCTCCACCACCCTCATTATGAATCTACGGGTGACGTCACAGGGGGTGCCGCTCAGTCCCGTGAGACTGCCTCTATCTTGTCACAGTCTACAGGACATTTGCATAATATAACATAAAGTAAGCATTGCGATCCTTTATAAGGGTCAGGTCCACCACTAGCATTCTGAACAGCGCAGCAGCTCCTATCCTGAGAAAGAAACGCACTTCAGGTCTCTATAGCTCAGGAGCATGTTGTGGATGTGTGTTTTTTTCTCTGATATTCTAGATGATCAGTCTTATGAGTACAAATATCTAGAGGAGTGCCAAAGTTTTGTAAGTGGTCAGAGACACCAGTATATGCATAAACACGATTCCTGCCTTGTAGTCTGATAAGTCAAACCTTGTCAACAAAGTTGACAAGGTCTTCTCAAAGTAGGAAAAGTACAGTATGTTGGTGTTATTTACAAAAGTGACCATGAATATAATTTTCATGTCCTTGATATACAGTATTAGCTACATCTCATCGCTGGTCCTGCTCCCACTGGCCAATGACCATCTACAGTAATCCTAATAGGCCACCATTTACCACCATTCATTTCCCCTATTAATTTGTGTAGTTAAACTGTCCCTTTTAAAAAAAAATGTATGTGAGATTACCCATGCAGAGAGAAGGTTTTTGTACCATGCTTGAATCTCATAAAGCAGAGGACATATATGTTAAATCTGAATTTATCTTGGCTTAGAATTGCAATTTTTGTTGGATTTAACACAGAAGAAAATAGTTTTCACTGGACTTTACTCCCTGCGGATATTTAGACTTAAAGACGTGTTTATTTGTCTGCTTTGGCTGGTCCGACTAATGGGTAACAATCAAGAGTAAAAAAGTCACAGATATAGCACACAAACAAACTATACAGTGGTTAGCACTGCTGCCTCTCAGTGTTTGGATTTGGGTCTTATTCCTACCAGGGTCTAATCTATCTTCTCCCCATGTTTCTGTGGGTTTCCCTGGGTGTTCCCATGGCTGCTGATCACAAAAAAAGACCCCAGAGTGCGTGTGTGTGTTTTTGTCAAAACCAATTTAGATTGTAAGCACCTATGAGGCAGGGACTGATGATAATGATTACATATTCTCTCTACAGTGCTGCATAATAAGGTGGTGCTAGATAAATAAACAATAAAATTAACAATAGTTGTAATCTACAAAAAAATCTATTTTTTTTTCAGTATTTCTCTTACTTTGAAATGATCAAAATTGGTAATACCAGACTTGTGTGACTTTTATGTCCCAATATCATGTGCCAATAATTGTTATACGAAATTAGACTGAAGTGTGAAGCAAGAAGTGTTTTGAAACCGTTTTAAACAATTTCACACATTGTAAGTTTGTTAGTATCTACATTTGTGAGCACTAATAATAATGAGTTAGAAGTCATCTGGATTTATATCTCTGGAGGCTACAGGCACAAAGCCCGCCCATGAATTATTTGTATGCCTATTATGCATTATATAAGCTCTTAGATCAACCCTCTTTTCCACCCACTTCACTGCCTGTTATTTTAAAACTGCAAACCCACATAAGCAAAAGGCATTACAAGATTCATAGGGCTAGACCAACTTGTAGTCTATTGGTGCATTAGAACACTCAAAAGGCTAGACCACCCTGTAGACAGTTGGAGCAGTTAAAACTCACAGGGCTGAACTAACCTGTAGCCAATCAGATCATTATAACATTCACAAGCCTAGACCAACTTTTAACCAGTGGGAATATTAGAATGCTCACAAGGCTAGATCTTACTGTAGGAAATCATAGCTTACTTCACACATCATACTTCTCTCCAAGCTACTGTTCTTTCTCCATCATTCTATTCCTCCCACTCCGATTATGATTTCCCCTTCACTACTTCCCTCCTTGCTAGTCTGTACACATGAACTGTTTTATCTCCTGCACACACCACACTTACAAGCCTATATAAACAGAAATAAACCTCACACCCACAAATCCTCCTCCTCCACATGTCCTCTTTCTCACCCTGCTCCTTCTCGTGGCTGCTGGTGATAACTCGCCTAACCCTGGACCCCGCACAATCCCCATTATCTGCTCACGCTCCTCGCTGCAACCCAAGCCTTTCCATCCATCCCGAACTTCCAATCCTGCCAACCTTATCCACGTATCTCCACTACCCACTTTTCCCTTCTCCTGTGCACTATGGAATGCCAGATCTGTTTGTAACAAACTTACATCCATCCATGATCTATTCATTTCTAAATCTCTCAACCTCCTTGCCATTACAAAAACCTGGGTCACCTCCTCTGACACTACATCCCCTGCAGAACTCTCCTATGGGGGACTCTCCCACAGCCACACTCCCAGACAAGGAAACTGACAAGGTGGTGCAGCAGGCATTCTACTCTCTCCAAGCTGCACCTTCCAAGTCATACCCTCTGAACCCTCCCTCTCATTCTCTTCCTTTGAAGTCGACACTATCCATCTATTTTATCCTCTCCACCTTCATGTTGCTGTCATTTATCACCCCCCAGGTCCAGTTTCCCATTTCCTTGACAACTTTGCAACCTAAATCACTAATTTCCTATCCTTTGACCTGCCTACACTCATACTAGGTGATTTCAACATTCCCATAGATAATCGCACTGTCTCTTCTGCCACTAAACTTCTTTCACTTATTTCCTCCTTTGGTCTCTCCCAGTGGACCTCATCTCTCACCTATTGTGATGAGCACTCTCTTGACCTTGTCTTCTCCCGCTACTGCTCCAACTCTCATTTCTCCAATTTAGTCTTCCCACTTTCCGACCACAACCTCCTTTCCTTCAGCCTCACCTTACCTCATGCCCTTCCCCCTGCACCCAAATACACACGTACACAATGAAACCTAAGTACTCTTACCCCAATCCACTTCTCATTTTCATTAAAACAACTATTTTCTCCAATGACTGCATTTCTATAACAAAAAACTCACTTTAGTCCTAGACAATGCAGCTCCAGCTACTACATATAGTCTCCGACAATACAAACCCCAGCCATGGCACAACAAACAGACCCGCTACTTGCAAAAGTGTTCCTGCACTGCAGAGGGCCACTGGAGGAAATTTCGTTCTTATCCCGATTTCCTCCACTATAAATTCATCTTTTCATCTTACAGCACTGCCATTTCAATTGCCAAACAAACATTCTTCAAATCTCTAATATCCACCCAGTCTTCTAACCCCCGTCGTCTCTTTGCCCCCTTCAACTCACTTCTCTGCCCATCTGAACCTCCTCCTCCTTCCTCCCTCACTGCCCATGATTTTGCCACCTATTTCAAAGACAAAATTGACACCATTCGACAAGATATTTCCTCATATATCAAAAAATACCCTGTAGCACTCAAATCGCAGACCAAAACACATAAACAACATATAAACATATAAACCTAAGAGATAAAAAATAAAAAAAATAAATAAGAATAAAATAATGTATTACCCGGCCACAGACTGCAAAAAGGCCAGTAATATTCTTAAATATAAAATGCAGTATATGTCTATGTATATTCATACATCCAAAGTATATGTCCACAGGTATGTTAATATGTTATTAGATCGTGTCATATATTGATATGTGAGATTGTGCATCCGTTGATGGATAATTCAAGTACAATGATATTTGGTAGCTGTAACCAATTATTCAATAGTCAAGGAAAAACATTTGCAGAATACGCAGTGATGATATTCAATTTTGGCGTCTGTGAGGTAATTTCAGTTACCTCTCATGATGATAGCACTGAACAAAAACCTGATTCGATATCCGATCCGGTCTCCGGATCCTGCGCCTTCTCTCTCAAACCAATTTTCCTGCTAGTGTGGTGCAAAATCCGATAGCGTCCTTCAGAAAGGGTATTAAACTCCAAAGCGTGGGCTTTTTCCCCGATATGATGGTCTCCTAATATGAGCCTTCACGAGCGGTGAGTCCAATAGAAAAGCCAAGGGGAGCGGTCAAATAATTGCAATTTTATTAACAAAAGGTGTAATTAAAATACATCTAAAACACAGGCAGTTGAATGGATAATCATGTGTACAGAAAGCAGTCTTTCTCAACACGTTTCGTTCCCCAAAGGAACTTTATCAAGATATTCCTCATGCCAAATTCCACTCACTCCACTCACTTTACCCACCGTTACCTACACTCACCAATCCACCCTTAATTCATTCTCTCCAGTAACTGAAGATGAAGTCTCTGCACTCATCTTATCATCTCACAATACAACCTCTCCACTCGACCCTATGTCCTCCAAACTACTCCGCTCCCTCTCCTCCACTACATGCCCACCTTTAACTCATCTCTTCAACCTGTCTCTCTCCTCTGGCACATTTCCATCCTCCTTTTAACATGCGCTCATCTCACCTATTCTACAAAAAACATATCTCGATGCAGCCTCTCTCTCCTATCACCCTATTTCTCTCCAACCCTTTGCCTCCAAACTGCTTGAGTGATTAGTGTACAAATGCCTGTCTCACTTTCTCTCCTCTCATTTCATTCTCCCCTCTCTGAAATGAGGCTTCCGCCCCCAATATTCCACTGAAACTGCTCTCTCAAAATTGACCAATGATCTACTTACTGCAATATCTAATGGTAATTTCGCCATACTCATTCTCTTAGACCTCTCTGTTGCTTTTGAAACTGTTGATCAACCTCTTCTCCTACACACCCTTTACTCCATTTGCCTTCATGACACTGTCCTTTACTGGTTTACTTCCTACCTATCAAACTGCTCTTTTAGTGTTTCTACCTCTAGCACATCCTCCCCTCCACTCCCACTATCTGTTGGGGTCCCACAAGGCTCTGTTCTTGGCCCTTTACTTTTTTCACTGTACACCTCTTCTCTTGGGGCACTAATTCACTCTTTTGGCCTCAATACCTCCTCTACACTGATGACACCCAAATCTATATCTCTTCCCCTGACCTCTCTCCTTCTGTACTGTCTCGTGTAACCAACTGTCTTTCTGATATCTCCACATGGATATCTCAATGCTACCTAAAGCTCAACATGTCCAAAACAGAATTTATTATCTTCCCTCCTGCCAGAGTTACCACCTGCCCTCAAATCTTCCTCACTGTCAATAACACCACAATTTCCTCAGTCTCCCAAACCCGCTACCTTGGTGACACACTTGACTCCACCCTCTGCTTAATTAGTCACAACCAGACTCTCTCCCAGTCCTGTAGACTCCACCTTAAAAACATTGCCAGAATACGCCGTTTTTCTTACTCAACATTCTACCAAAACTCTTATCCATTCTCTCATCATCTCCCGTCTTGACTATTGCAACCTCCTGCAATCTGGCATTTCTGACACCCATATACCCACACTTCAATCCATCCTAAATGTTGCTGCAAGACTGATCTTCCTCTCTCACCGCTCCACATCTGCTTCACCGCTTTGCAAATCCCTACACTGGCTCCCTGTGTCTTCCAGAATCAAATTCAAATTACTCACCCTTGCCTACAAAGCTCTCAACAACTTGCCTATATCTCAAATCTCATATCAAAATACTGTCCCTCCCGCCCTTTTAGACCTACCTCTGACCTGCCCCTTGTCTCGTCTCTGATAACACATCTCACTCCCACCTACAAGACTACTCTCGTGCTGCTCCCCACTAATGGAATTCCTTACCATGCTCAATCAGACTTTCCCACAGCCTTCAAATCTTTAGATGCTCTTTGAAAACCCATCCCTTTTTTAGAGGTGACCTTATCCTCGATAACACTATTCACACTAATGCACCCTCACAACTATTCCAATCTCCACTGTTTTACGTATGTCTTCTTTTACGTCTGTCCTTGTCTCCCCTACTGTTTGGTGCTGCGGAGCACTGTTGCGCCTTACAAATCTTTAGAATGTTTATAATCCTAGAACAACCGGTAGCCAATTAGAACATACAGAACTTACAGTGGTAGACTAAACTGTAGCCAATTGGAGCAATAAAAACTCACAAGACTAGAATAACCTGTACCCAATCAGAGCATTAGAGCACTCACAGGGCTACATGATCCTGTGGGCAATGGGAGCATTAAACACTCACATAGCTATACCAGCTTGCAGCCAATCAGAGTATAGGGGTATTCATAAGGCTTGGCCAAATCTGAGACAGTCAAATCATTAGAACATTTGTAAGGCTAGGCCATCCTTTAGCCAATGGGAGCATTATAACACAGAAGGCTAGACCACAAGGCTAGACCATAATGTAGCCAATCCGCTTCATAACATTCATAGACCAATTAGAGCATTAGATAATGCACAGGGCATAACCAAACACTAGCCAATTGGAGCTATAGAAAAATCACAAAGCTGGACCATCCTGTAGCCAATTAGAACATTCATAAGTCTAGACCATTCTGTAGGAAATCAGAGCTTTAGAATGTTCTTATGGCTAGACCACCCTGTCAGCTTTATAACATTCATAAAGTTAGAACAACCTGTAGCCAATCCGAGCATTAGCTCACTCACAGGGCGAAACCAAACAGCTGCCAATTGGAACCATCCTGTAGCCAATCAGAGCAATTCATTGTTTATAAGGCTTCACAGTTCTGTGAAAATCAGAGCTTTAGGACGTTCATAAGGGTGGAATAATCTGTATCCAACCAGAGAATTAGAATTAGTTCACAAGGCTAGACTAACCTGTAGTCAACCTAAACATTAGAACACTCACATGACTAGACCAAACTGCTGCCAACTGGAGCAGTAAAAATACACAGGACTGTTTCTGGACTCTATTAATAGAATAAACCTGTAGCCAGTGCATAAGAACAGTCACAAGGGTGTACCCGCCTGTAGTCAATAAAATAATTATCACAATATATATATATATATAGCAGTAACAATATACAATTAACAATATAACAATCAGAGAAATAAAGCATTCACAGTACTAGATCAACCAGTAGCCAATCACATACATCCCAAGTGTTACGGTCTAATTGGGACAGTCCTGAAAGGTCAGCACCTTTTTTTCTGATGGTCGCATGGTTGGGAGATATGTCTCACTCACTTTTGCTTAAGGCATTTAATGGGTGTTCGGAGTGGAGAGATTTTTGGGGCATCCTAGCACTTATAAAGCACTAGGTGCTAGGTACTTCACTGTGACATGGTAACACTCTGATCGTGATGTGCTGAAACATCCCTTCTCAGTCTGTCCCCTTTCGAAGAGCTACAAACTTGAGAGGTATGGAAATAGAATGTTAGAACAGTCACATCTATTAGGGCAAATTCGCCATTTTGGCAGATTGTGAATTGAGATACAGCTCCTGTGGCTGTTTTGTTATTCATAGTCTAGAATTCTGGACTATTTTTCCAATGCTGTCAGACCCAGAGTGAGGTCATTTTTTGGAAGAGAAACTGTGTATATTGTTGAGAGATTTTTACGCCCAAAACAGCTGCTTTTCTACAAAGATCACTATGCAGTTGGCAGATTTGTTTTGAAAATATCATATGACTTTAACCTAAGTGTTTAATGGAAGAGGCGTTCAGGCTCTGGCCCTTGCACTGTGTACCTTGTCACACTGCGTTAATACTCATGCAGTGTTCATCATCACACATACAGTATTCATTGCTAAGATGTGCCTTGGAACTACTGAGTGAATCGATTTATTATTACATTTTCCATGACCATAGATATTACAATCTGTGATCACAAGTAACTGAAAATAGGCTTTACCAGGTAATCAGGCATTTCATTTCTTTGTAGTAGTCCACAGTGAGGCGGATGATAAAAGACAGTCCCAACTTTGTAGTGTTTATGTTTATATTAAGTAGAATTTTTTTTGTTAACTAAGTTTCAGTAACTTTACTGCTTACCACAGTTTGATTGTTGTTGCTATATTGGTATAACTGGATGTGAATTAAAGCCTTTGTTAAGAGAAACAGTGATGGAGTCAATTCTATGCACCTTTTATCAGTTGTGCTGCTCTGTGTAAGATGTCGGGGCTTCACAAGAGTATAATAATGCATCTGGCTTATTCTCACTTTTAAATAAATGTAGTTCTCACTGAACTATTTTATATCATGTTTTGAAAGGAATCTGCATTATTTAAGACCCACAAATGCCTGTGCACATTGCAGTGAACTAGTGTGTATGGTCCCTAAAGGATTCCGATGGAGATAAAAATTTGTTAAAATAGATTTGTTAGTAAAACTAAAAAAAATAATTTCTTTCCAGTATAAAGCAGCACAAAATAACAGCAATAATTTGATGCGCTTCTTCTCAGTTAGCAAAAGTGACATGAATTAAAGAGTAAACGGAAATTTCTTCAATATCTCCTGCTTTAGCCTATTATCAAATAAACCTAATACTAATATTTGCCTTAATGGCTGTTTCAACATGATTTAAGGCAAATAAATGCCCCTATATAGTTTCTCAGGACTAGACAGTCAGTGTCACACATTCACAATCCAATATACTTTTTTTGCAAGACTGAAACAAGAAAACATGACAAATAATTATCTTCTTAATTCTCCCCTCAAACGAGCCAGGTTGTGATTTTCAATGTGTTACTTTTTTCGGTTTAATACTGCAATAAAGGTAACATGCCCTCCTTAAACACTTCACATCCATCGATCTTTACTGTGTATTTCAGCCTTATTTCATTATCATGTACCATTATATTGTAGAAGTGTTATTTGTTGTTATTGGACTCGGCATACACACAGTTCTATACTCAGCTTTGTGACATTTCTAGAGGTAGTAAAGAAAGGCACTTGATGATGTAAATACATGACTGTACAGCAAAGAAATTTGCCAGGCACATAAAGAAATGTATTTTTTAAAAGTAGTAGGAGAGCATGTACTTAAACCCCAGTGTCTTCAGACTTTTCAATTTAAATTAGTCATTATTGGTTTGTGCTGTTATCTTTAGAAATGTTCCTCAGAGTGTTGAAAAACTTATACCTGTATCTCACATATTCATAAGTCCACACAGTGAGCCCCAAGACAAAACAAGATATCAGAGCCTTAAGAGCACACTGTTTTATTTTTCTCCCATCACCAGACTGTTCCCCACCTTCGCCCCATAATGCCCCATATCTACTAATTTACACTATAACTTCTTGTGTGCTTGGACACTCCCTCTACAGCTCAGAATTGTGCACCATGCTTTAGAAGAAGATTCTGTCCCCACTAAGAAGAAATTCAAATTTGTTTAAAAGGTTCACATAATCTCTGTGCCTAAAACCTTTCCTCAGAATTCCTTATAAGAGGTCTGTGAAGATTGACCACACACAAACTAGAACACCAACTGTACTTGTTTCTCGTGCTGTCTGAAGCCGTCTGGTGACATCATGTTTTCCTCTCTCATGTTTTGTATTCTAGCTTTCTTTGGCAAATACCTTAATGAGTATAACGGGTCATATGTGCCCCCAGGCTGGAAAGAGTGGGTTGGACTTGTTAAAAATTCTCGCTTTTACAACTACACACTCTGTCGTAATGGAGTCAAAGAGAAGCATGGATATGACTACTCCAAGGTGAGATAATTCAGTTGACCTGGTGATTTCGCTTGTGTTCCCTTGTCAAAATCATGTGACTTAGGAGGGCCAATTAGAGCAGATTCAACTCTAATTTTCTTATTAAGCCTGGGTCAGATACCAATTTAAAGGCTCTTAATATTATTTTTGTGCTTTTGGGATGAAATGTATTTTTCATGGCGCTGCCCACTCTGGTGGAAAATTAAAAGGTAAACTAAAGTAAAAAAAAATAAAAGGAAATGCCCCCTTACTCTTTCTGGACTTTATTAATACTGTTCCTAGTACTGTTGGTGGGACATAATGCTTCAGAATCTCTCATTATAAGTTCATACATTTATACTGTTGAACATAAGGAGGGAGGGAGAGTAGGACATTTTTTCATCTCAGGCCTCAAAGGGTTAATTTCATGGTGACATTTTTTTCAATTTCTGTTGGCTACAAATTGAATATAATCTTTTCCTTTAAACACATCTGTTAGGAAATGACAGACATGTAATACATAATACTTCATATCATTATTAATTAGTCTATCATTTGGATGTCCATAGCAATTTTACAAAATAGAATCATGGGGACCCAGTGTTATGGGTTTTAATAAACAGGTTTCGTGTACAGTCTGCAGCGTGAGATCCACCTGTGACCCTGCACCCCAGGTTCATTAAGGTATTCTGTTTGTGATCAGGGCAATCTTGTTCTGTTTCATTGACAATAAAGTCCAATGAGGATAACATAATTGAATGGTATTACTTATCTTGCAATGCACTTCATCTGAAAGGTGCATTATTTTGTCCAGTGCCTGCAGACTTGCCCTTTGGGAGATCAAAGGTTATACAGAAGCTTTCATTTCTACTAATAGTACTTACGTGACATTCTTGGATAAGAATAAAATGGTTGGTCAACAAACATCGCTTCTCTTATAACACTAGTCATATGAAATATTTTTAGAAAATCTGGACGGTAGGGGACAAGTTTCATGCACCATGCTCCTTGATATGAAGTATTGTACTATATTGATATAAAATATTGTATATGCAACTCACACATACTTTTAATCTCATTCAAGGACTATTTAACTGATCTAATCACAAACAACAGCATTAGCTTCTTCCGCAACTCAAAGAAAATGTATCCTCACCGACCAGTATTGATGGTCCTCAGCCACGCGGCCCCCCATGGTCCTGAAGACTCAGCCCCTCAGTATTCCCAGATGTTCTCGAATGCTTCTCAGCACATGTAAGTCCAGCACGGTACCTACACTGTTTATGTCCAATGTGTGTATTTCGCCACTTCGTCAAGATGGTCGTAGATTGGCTGCTTTGGATTTAGATACAGCATTTATCATGTGAAGTTAGTCACAGGATTAAGGTTGGTTTATGAGGCAGTCCTGTCAAATAACAAGCATAAAATCACTTTATTGTAAATTTATTAAAAAATATATCAATCCATATTTATACAGGTCTCTTGAGGTGAAATGTTAAAATAAAGAGTGAAAAGATGTAAGAAAATCGGTGAAATAAATGATAAAAACAACAGACCTTCTCCTGAGCTCTGTATGAGATTGGTGTGTATATTATTTCTTTAAGGATAATTATCCTAAACACTTAAGCAGATCAGGGAATAAATACATCTCTGTCTTTCATCTCCATTGTTTTATATCCTACATAATGTGAAATTATTATGTAACACACATACATGAAGTACCCTCGCAGTGACTATGTAATACAGCTGTGGGCCAACAAACTGTGCTGTGTCTTAATGATCTATGACATTATTATATACATCTATAATTCTTATAGTATTAGTGAGGTGAAAATGAGGTAACCAGTTGTGTACAAATTATTTTTAACAGTATTATTATAATAGAAGATTTTTTTTATTTGATTGTTTTAATATTTGTTATTTTTTATTTATATTTTTTTTATGAGTCTTATATTCGCTTTATATTCTTTTATTATCCCTGAATTGCTCACTTCTCATCAACAAACTATAATAACTTGATTGTTAGTGCATAAAATAACAAATAAAAACAAATAAATAAAAAATATTTTATTATAATAATACTGTTAAAAATAATTTATACACCTCATTTTCACCTCTCTCTAATACTATAAGAACTATAGACATATAAAATAATGTCATAGATCATTAAGACACGGCAAACATTTTCTTGGCCCACAGCTGTATTACATAGCTGTAGTTATCAATAAGGTGCAGCTAGACACAGCTAAAAATACCCCTATTTTTTTCCGCTAATTTTTTAATTTGCTATTGTCATACCAAAGCTAATTCTTTCACCATTTAGTCTATTGATTTTTGGCATTCTGTTTGCAACATTTGGTGATGATAAATGGGCCAATATATATGGCTTCTGCCCTTGTTTGTATTTATATGTTTGTTTAAAAGCAATCCTGTAGTGCTACCATCTCGAGAATGACTAGTTATTGGAAATATTACAGAGGATAAGCTTCACAAACAATTTCTGCCTGTAATTGCTTATGTGACAATGGATCAAAATTGCATGTGATCAGTTTATTAGACACTGTCTATGGAACACCTATATTTGTCACTCTCTCCAGAAAAGATTGCAACAAATTATGTATGTTATGTAAAACAATATATACCTCTTATGTGTATATATAACTGTACGAATATACAAAATGCTTTTCTTTTTCATTTTCTTTTTTACTGTAATAGGTTACCCTTTAAGAATAAAATGCTGATTCAGTTCAAGTCTAGCCATTAACCATATAGATTATATAGCCATGTAATCTCTATTTTATTTTGTACATTTCTTTATGAGCAGATCAGCATGAAAGACTATTAATCTACATTCATAAAATTGCAGTTAAAATGTTTTTTGTTGCTGAAAATGTAATAATCACAGCATTAAGCAGCAGTCTATCAAATAACGAGCACCTCACAATTATCTGTCTGCCTACAGTGCAATGTACCTCACAAACAGGTTATTTACATGCCTTATATCAGTTCTACACAAATGTTTTCCAGTTACTTCCCTGCTGTGATGACTAGTTATTTTATTATTCCTGTAGTTTTATAGACTGTAGTTACATTTCAGACTCCATTGCTTCCAAGTTAATGCACTTAAGCACATTTACTTTAACTATGCATTTCATTTAACGTGCCTGTAAACCAGAAATGACTTGTCATGCACCAGTTACAGGCCCACCTGTTCACTTCTGGCTCAGAGATAGAATTTGTTCCAAGAGAGAGCCATATTATGAGCCACTATCGTCCTTGACAAGATACGTTCCATTGGTTAGGCCAGAAGCCTGTCATAGAGTGTTCCCGTGACAATGCCTACTGCTTGTTCTGGATGTATTCATTTAAAGTCTCAATGAACTGACCCTAAACTTCTTTACACCTTTTGCAATGCTACTTATCATTGATCATCTGTTTCCCCCTATTCTCAACCATGAAAGATCCACCTGAGAATTAAATTTAAAAAAAGAGAATGGAAGTAGTGGTATGTTTGCAGTATGTGGTGCCCACAATATAGTTAACTTGTGCACATTTTTTTATGTAATATTCGAACCACAGAGATTAGAGTTAATCCTGTACTGTACAATGGTCACAAAAAATCCACCGATAGTGTAGTTTGTAAAATGCACATTTAATGGAAAACCTTTAAAAACTCATAAATTAGTAAAAGGAATCAACTGGAAAAGGAATCGTTAAGACTCACTTGCTCCAAGTACACGCAAGTGTTTCTGGGACCACTGTGTCGTCAGTGGGAACGGGTACTAGCTTCTAACGCAGTGTTGGCTAACCTGTGACACTCCAGGTGTTGTGAAACTACAAGTCCCAGCATGCTTTGCCAATATATAGCAGCTTATTGCTGGAAGGGTTTGCTGGGACTTGTAGTTTCACATCACCTGGAGTGTCACAGGTTAGCCAACACTGTTCTAACGAGTGGCGTGGGAAGACATATGTTATATAAAATGTCTGTCATTTTAGATAAGCCTGACAATTCCTTTTACTAATATATGAGTTTTTAAAAGTGTTCCATTAAATGTGCTTTTTATATACTTCACTGTTTATTTGCTTATTGTGATCACCTTGCAGGGTTCATCTATAGTACATGATGATAATATCTAAGGTCCGCTGTGGTCTGCTAATCATCAATATTGCATAATAAATGTACACATGATTACTATATTGTGGCAACTAAATATTGAAAACACTCTATTGATATTCTCCCTTTTTTAGTTTATTTAAAAGATAAGATAGTCTTAAATCCCAAAATTCCATGACGTTCAGCCTTCTGCTACATTTAATATACCCCTGAAATGAGTGATCATTGTGTACCCCTTCCCCATTCTTCTGTTTGATAGCCAAATGATCATATCTGTCCTACATGGCTACATCCCCTTATTCAGCACCACAGCCCCATGATTCAATCTGCTGGAGTGTAGTAGCTAAAGTAACTTACCATTAACCTCCTGAAATGCAGTTAGTTCCTGTTACAAAGCATTACTTTTACATGTAATATTGCCCAATTACTTCACACAAAACCTTCCCCCAGTTTCCAAATCACCAAATCTATTGTCCCAAGGTTCGCTATAACTGTTAAGAAACTGTTCCACAAACTAGGTCTTGCAATTATAGCCATGGAGCCAGACATATGATGAAAACATTGAACTTTTTATTGCAGAGAAAACAACCGGGTCAGAGTATAATCAGATTTTTAGGTATAGCAGATTAGCAGGAGTAATGCAAATGTCAGGTTACCTCCAGGAGAATATACAGGTGATCGATTAATGCTGTACAAAGAAGCAGGGACTGGCTAAGCATGGATATCAACAGGAACAGAGAAAGCGGGGCAGTAAACCAAGGTACAAATATAAACAGGCTCAGAAACATTAATGACCAACAAGGAAAGCTGGGAGAGGCAGGCATATATATGAGACACTCAGGTGTGGATGATTAACTACCTGTGCTAGTTAACCCCTAGCAGTGGGAAAAGACAGAACAGCAGCACATCTGTTGTTTCACAGATACTGCAGGGTAATCTAAACAACAGAGTCCAAAGTTGTCCCAGGGGCAGATCATAACAACAACCAGCAATCCAGAATAATCAGAAAATGACTTTGCTGATGATGGGGCCAATGAGCTTTTTCATTTCATGTTATGAAAATTTTCTTTACAGGTGGCTGGAGCCAGGCCACCAGGTACGTGTACTGTGTTTAGCAGTGGTACAGTCTCTTCCTTATGAGCAATAAGATGCTTTGTTGGCTCAGATGTCTGTTCAGTGCAGTCTATTCTGTGTTAAAAATTAAAACAATATATAATTACCCAGATTTAAATCCCCAAATATACAACAGCCAGAGCCATTATTATTATTTTTCTACTAGAATCACTGCAGAATCTATCAATATCTCATTTTTGTTAGTTGCCACTGGCATTAGGGAGGGACTAGCAGGATAAGACATGGACAAAAGGTAAGTAATGAGCATATGTAAAATGAATAACTGGCATGATACTCTCTCTAGATAGTATCTGATGTGCTTCTAAGATGATGAATGCTAATTCATGGTGACAGGTCCACTTACGCAGAGACAAGAAGGTTATTGAGTGTGCTGCGAGTGTATAGTGTTTCCTCGCAGATCTGGCACATATGATACAAATCAGACAGTTACCAGACTGTGTCAGTACAATTTAGGAAAGTACAGACTGACTGAGATACAGCTAGTGAAATGTATCCACATAGAACAATATGTCTCATATTCCAGAACGACTCTTACGTGGATGACCCACATCCCACAGAGATCTCAAGACAAGTGGAGGGGATTTGTATTTTGTAAAAGGAGACTGGTCTCCTCTCCTCTCTGTTCATATGAATTGTGTTTTGTTCTGTATGATGCTAACTATATGATACTGCTTGTTAGATGTGATACTGTAAAGGTCATTTAACCTCAGTGCATATAATTATTTGTGATATCATGTCTGCTCTTGTGGGATACACCTGTGTTGACACTTTGTGAACAGGGTGCTGTAGCACCCTACATGTGCACACTTTACCAGAAAACACATTTTAGGTATATTTCAACCAATGCAATAAAAATGTAATATTCGACACATGCACTGAAAACATTCCTGTTGCGCCGTCACTATAAACCAAGCAATGTTTAGGAGAGATAAACTGAAAAGTTTAATTAGGAGGCTGGTCATAATGGGTAGTATTAGTGGGATGGGCTTTAAAGTGATGTTTTGCTGTTTTCACAATGCCAATTTCCACCTAGACTGGCAATCCTGAAAAAGTAGGTGAACGGTGCTTTTCAGGAATTTGCTGGCACTATATAAATAAATGCTGATGATGATGATGATGAAGTTTGGTGTGAAGATGTCTATGTACATGGCAGATAAATAGGTTAATTTGCAGATAAAGAAATTCACTGCAGTGGTGCATTTCTCTGATTGTAAGCTTGCAAGCAATGCCCTCTTACCTCTCTTTATGTATTACCCAGTATTATTTTATTATTGTTTGTTCCCAATTGTAAAGCGTTATGGTGTTTTCTATGTGATCTTATGTGTTACAGCGGCCTCTGTGTTTTACTGAGGGTCTCATTTACCGAAAAATGCATTTTTGCAGTTTAAATGTAAACATAAAAATTTGGTCCAAAAGTTGTGTTTTTAATTTGTATGGTGAGCTGCACCTACAACCAACACTTCCCCTAGGGGCTAGGTCTGGCGCTCGTTAGGGAAAGTATAAAAAATCAAATAAAAAATAATAATAACATACAACAAAATAGCCAAAGAAATCTAGATGATGAGCCACACTCCCCTGCAGCTCATTGAGGGCCTATATTACCCTAAAAAGTAGAAAGTAGAAAACAAATAATGGCGCTGGGGAGAAAGTGGTAAATCATCAAGAAATAAACTATAAAAATGACATATACATAAAATATAAAATTCAATTTATTGTGACACAATCACTACATCAAACAAAATATCCCCAAGGGAAATACATAAAAAAGCTGGTATAGATGAGAATAGACTCCTTAGAGACTTAAATGGAGAAACATGGATAAAAATAAACTCATACCATACTATATCTATTGTATAGTCACACAGATTTAACTGTATAGGGCTCAAAAAATCATAATGCCCAATCAGAAAAGTATTGGTAGACGTTTCCAATGAATCAGATAGACCTCCAGAATCGACCAAATAATGAACAAACAGCGAGGAGTGTTTATGTATGTTGACAAATAATCCTCCGTCCGGGCAGCGCTGAACTTCAGAGAAAATTCTCACTCTCTGGAAGTAGACCTTACCCACATCTGTAGTAAGATAAAACTTCCGTGGGATGTAGATAATAAGTGCGGTGCAGTGAGAATACACGGGCTTTGCCCTTTTAGATGGTAAAATATATATGATAGTACTCACTGTTCTTGCCGCTTCGTGTATTCAACAGGTCTCTGTACAGATCGTGTAGGTGCACCTACTAAATCAGTTGTCCGGAAACGGCTGCAGTAAACAACGTTCCTCCTCAAACTTTTAGTTCCAATCTCCACAGTGCATATAGGAGAGTCTAGGTTCTCAAAAAGTATCCCAGATGACTGGTAGCTGACGCGTTTCGTCCCTAGGGTGGGACTTTTTCAAAGCTGGTGAGCTGCACCTATCTTAAGTTACGAACGGGTAAAAATGCAATTTAAGAATGTAGACTCATCAAGATACTAGATAATGTTGATAACTGTCGAGTAATCTGTAAAAATAAATAATGAAACCAGCAAGTCCTCCCTGCCTCCTTAAATTTAGGCCTGTAATTATAGCCCGGTTTGGTTACTGCTAATACAGGGGACAAATTTTGTTGGGTCTTCCTGCAAAAGCTGAAACCAGCACCAGGCATTGCCAGACTGGGCTGTTCACGCTATAACAGAGAGACCCGCAGTGCAGGATCCCCCTACCTTGCCTGGTCAGTACAGGGCTTAATTCCCTTGGGGAACCTGGCCTGGAAAAAAATGCCCCGAATTTAGGAAATCCAGCCCTGTGCTTACAGCACTGGGACTCTTCCTATCTACTGTGGGTGAAGGGATTGGAATAATAACTGAAAATGATAAAACCAGGTTCTAACATGCCTTGGCAAGCATCAACTGCTTGGATATGCTGGCTCTTGTAGAACTACAAGTGCCAGTATACCTGTTGCTGCCAGAGCATGCTGGTGCTTGCTAGAAGTACCACACACTGTATAAACAATACTTTGAGAGAGAAATTCCTTCTTTTACATATTTGTTGTATTCCTACATCCTTTGGGATCTTATTTTCTTCCTTATTGAAGTAATCCAATGGTTTAAAAAATGTAAATGCCCTGATAGACGACAAAGAATTTTCTCCTAGCTGAGCTGCGATGTCATTCAATCAGAGCAGATTGTCTCCAATTAGCTTGAGCATGAGAAAAAATTGATTGCACAGTAAAACAAAGCAGAGTTTTACACCTTGTTGGACTTCTGTCAAATCTGGCCTTGTATGCTCTGTGTGAGGAGTTGGTCCAGCAGAAATGAATGATGGCTGAGAAATTCAGTACAAATTATTTAGTTTAACAAATATTCAACTATATAATTTTGAAGGTGCAACTATACTCAAAATTAGTATTTTTACTGTTAAAGGAAAAATACCAAATTTACTTTTCATTAAATGGTCATAAAAATGTTTTAATAAATCATCATATTTGTTAAAACATATTTCATATGATTACTTGAGTGTGAGTGTTTTCGGTTTCATTAGCTCAGGTAAAAGCGGCAGCCATGAACAGTGTCCCCAGAGACCAAATTGTCGATAAAATGGGATTAATTAACTTAATTAACTTTACCAAGTTTATATTTATCATTAAATTGACTTTTACTTGACTGATGTTTTAATTCCAAACTTTTTTTCTGTCAGGTATAATGTGGTCACTTAGTAGTGGCTATTGTTGAATTGAGGTTCATGGATGTTACTTGATCACACAATATGGTAGTAAACACTCTTAACACACATATTGTATCTGTACAGGATTACTTATTTTTATGCATTTTTTTACTAACCAATTAAATAATAACATTGTGAAATTAAATTAATACATATGACATATGCCAATGATGTGCTCTGTTTAATTTCATTTATGAATTTTTGCAACCAGTTTCTAGGACAAATTGCGCTTCATGTGGTCTGGAACGACCACATTGTGACGTGTGTCTGTCATTGAAAAGAGTGTGGTGACATATATTACAATTCTAGAATAACATCTTTTCATACTATAGCACAAGCCTTAGGGCAAATAGATGTTCTGAATGTGAAATAATTCCTGCAGAGCCATGCTTATTGAAAACACTTCTCTGCAGCCCTGGAGGTCAGCTCTTACAAATGGGTTTGCCAGGAGAGTGTAAAGCTGTACGTTTGAGGACAAGCTCAGATTGAGCTGGAAGGACTTTACATCCAACATTAAGCTCCCCCACTCCCAGCAAATGTCAGCACATTTTCTTTCTTGCATATTCATACCTAATAAACTCCACCTTTGTGATGTTAAAGAACAGTGCACACTTTAGCCACATCACAGTCCCATCTGAGGTCATGTAGATCTAATTTTTAGGGATGTCTGTGAATTTTATGCTGTCTATTTTCATCGCAACTATAGTAGTTTACTGTCTTGTCTGCTTTATATTACCTGCTTATGTGGAAATCTGTATAGTTAAACAGTACAAAACATAGACTGCCCCAGTACAAATGTGTACATTGATAGAGGGATGAAAGACTCACAGGTATATCATCATCATCATCATCATTTATTTATATAGCGCCAACATATTCCGTAGCGCTTTACAATTGGGAACAAACATAATAAACTAATAAACAAACTGGGTAAACCAGACAAAGAGGTGAGAAGGCCCTGCTCGCACGCTTACAATCTATGGGACAATGGGAGATTGACACATGAGGTTAAGTCTACATTTTGCATTTTGGCCCAGCCAGACTGCAAAGGTAAAAGTGACTCATAAGCTAAATGAACCTGTCACACAACAATGTTGGTCAGGGGGTAGTTGTCTTGTGTGAAATTGTGTAACAAGCTAAAGGTAGCGAGGATAAGAGGGTGGCTGAGATATATTATAAGCTTGTCTGAAGAGGTGGGTTTTCAGAGAACGCTTGAAAGTTTGTAGACCAGAGGAGAGTCTTACTGTGCGAGGGAGAGAATTCCGTAGAGAAAAAAGTCCTGTAACCCGGGAATGGGAGGATGTAATGAGGGTGGATGAGAGATGCAGATGTTGTGCAGAACGGAGTTGCCGAGTTGGGAGATATTATAAGACAAGAGAGGAGATGTATGTTGGTGCAGCTTTGTTGATGGCCTTGTAGGTTAGTAAAAGTATTTTATATTGGATTTGGTACAAAACAGGCAGCCAGTGTAGAGACATACAGAGTGATTCAACAGAGGAAGAACGATTTGCAAGGAAAATCAGTCTTGCTGCAGCATGCAAAATAGATTGTAGAGGTTTGAGTCTGTTTTTGGGAAGACCAGTAAGGAGGGAATTGCAATAGTCAATGCGGGAGATGAGTGCATGAATTAAGGTTTTTGCGTGAGATATGTGCGAATTCTGGAAATGTTCTTTAGATGTATGTAGCAGGATTTAGATATAGAGTCAATGTGGGGAACAAAGGATAGGTGTGAGTCAAGGATTACACCTAGGCAACGAGCTTGTGGGGTGGGATTTATGGTCATGTTATCAACAGAGATAGAAATGTCAGGTATGCTCTTGTTGGTGGGTGGGAATATTATTAACTCTGTTTTAGAAAGATTAAGTTTGAGTTGGCGAGAGGACATCCAAGATGAAATGGCAGAAAGACAGTCAGTTACACGGGACAACAGTGATGTCGAGAGATCAGGAGAGGATAGATAGATTTGGGTATCATCCGCATAGAGATGATACTGACAGCCAAAGTAACTAATTAGATTTCCAAGAGAAGTGGTATAGATAGAAAACAGCAGAGGACCTAGCACTGAGCCTTGTGGTACTCCAACTGATAGGGGAAGCGGAGCAGAGGTGGCTCCAGAGAAATTAACAGTGAAAGAGCGATTAGAAAGGTAGGATGAGATCCAGAATAGAACAGTGTCTTGAAGACCTAGGGATTGCAGCGTTTGTAGGAGAAGAGAGTGGTCAACGGTGTCAAATGCAGCCGAGAGATCCAGGAGAATTAGGAGAGAGTAATGGCGTTCAGTTTTAGCAGTGATCAGATCATTGACAACCTTGGTCAACGCAGTCTCTGTGGAGTGTTGAGAACGAAAGCCAGACTGCAGAGGATCCAACAGGTTGTTAGCGGAAAGAAAGCGTGTGAGGCGAGTGTAGGCAAGTCTCTCTAGAAGCTTGGAGGGGCACGGCAGCTGAGAGATGGGACGGTAATTTGATAGAGAGTTTGGGTCGGAATCTTGTTTTTTTAGAATAGGAGTAATCACTGCATGGAAAGATGCCAGTAGAGAGCGAGAGATTACAGATTTGAGTTAGAGGTGAAATGAGCACAGAAGACAGGGATCTACCAATTTGCGAGGGAGTAGGATCAAGAGGAGAGGAGGTAGAGTAGGAAGATAACTAGAGTGTAGAAATTTCCTCTTCATTTGTGGGGTCAAATGAAGAGAGGGTGTCAGAGGGTAGTGGGAAGGAATTGAGCTGATTGATTGTCCAGGAAGAGGATACCATTTCTAATCTGATCTTGTCCTTGAAGTAGGAAGCAAGATCCTGAGCACTGATAGTTGATGGAGGGTTCGGGGTGGGAGGATTGAGAAGATATTTAAATGTATTGAAAAGGCATTTGGGGTTAGAAGCCTGAGCATAGATAAGAGATTGGAAGTATGTTTGTTTTGCAGTCCAGAGCATTTCGATAGGAGTGGTAGACAGAAGTATATGTGAAGAAGTCATTAGAGGTGCGAGATTTACGCCAGTGACGTTCTGCTTTACGGGACAGTTCTTGAAGATTTCGTGTTGCTTTAGTGTGCCACGGTTGACATCGAAGTCGACGTGTAGTATGTAGTGTCGCTGGAGCCACTTGATCAAGGGCCGTTGCTAAGGTTTGGGGAAAATGGGGTACTGCCATCTCAGGGGATGAGAATGTAGAGATAGGGGAGAGAAGGTGTTGGAGAGAGGTGACTTGGTAGAGATAGACAGTAGAGAGGTTAGAGCAGTGGGGGTGAATGAGTAGTTGATAAGGTGATGATCCGAGAGGGGGAAGGGTGTGTTAAGAAAATTAGAAACTGAGCATAGTCTAGAGAAAACAAGATCAAGGCAGTGGCCATCCTTATGAGTAGATGATTCAATCCACTGGGAGAGGTCAAGTGAGGAGGTTAGAGAGAGTAGTTTGGAAGCAGCTTTGGAAGGTGGGTTATCAATGGGGATGTTGAAATCACCCATGATGATGGTGGGGATGTCTGAAGATAAGAAGTGAGGGAGCCATGCAGAGAAATCCTCAATAAATTGTTGGTGTGCTCCAGGGGGACGATAGACCACTGCAACATGTAGAGAGAGTGAATTAAAAATGTGAATAGCATGTACTTCAAAAGATGTGAACGTGAGTGATGGGACATTTGGTAGAACTGTAAACGTGCACTGTGGGGAGAGAAGTAGTCCAAACCCACCTCCTTGTCTGCCTTCAGGTCTGGAGGTGTGGGTGAGATGGAGGCCACCATGTGAAAGTGCTGCAGGTGAGGCAGTGTCTGATTGCATGAGCCATATTTCTGTTGTTGCCAGAAGGTTGAGGTTTTTTGAAAGGAAGAGATCATGAATGGAGGTAAGTTTGTTACAAACAGAGCGTGCATTCCAAAGGGCACATTTAAAGGACTTTGGAAGAGAGGGGAGGCAGGTGATGTGTTTGAGGTTTGCTATAGAACGGTAGTGCTTTGATGTATGTGTGTGTGAGGAGTGTGGGGGACCTGGATTAGGTGATATATCACCAGCTAATAGAAGCAGAGTGAGAGAAAGATAGGCAAGGGGATTGTAAGATGTGTGACTTTTTATTTTCTGGCGACTGGTGGAGATTGTACTTGTTAGAGATAATAAATAGGACAGCAGTTCATGGGTGTTGACTAGAGGTGAGTGGAGTAATTCAGGTGCAATATGAACAAATGTTTGTGTTGGTGGAGGGGTGAAAGATGACACAGTTCTAAAGATCATGCCATGAAAAGAGAGGTATATGCCCCTAAAGCAGGCCTTTCTGTCTATTGTGATGTGCCAGTTCAAAGCAAAGAGTCTTGTTTACCAGAATAGCTTTCAGTGCCAAAAAGCTGGGGCGTCTATCGTAAATTTTCTCCATGCACTGCATAAAGTGAGACCCTCTGGGGCTGGTGACCAAAAGGTGGGGCAGCTGAAAATTCAGATAGTCAAAATGAAAATTGTATCCTTCCAGTGTTCTCCTTCCTGTTACTGCAAATTCGCATATTGTATGGATGTCTCAGTTTCTGTGATATTTCCATGTTTGGTGTGGGACATAATTTATTAAATAGAGCTGACTTGTCTTGCAGAACCCCCAGCTACAACTATGCGCCGAACCCTGACAAACATTGGATTATGAGATACACAGGCCCGATGATGCCTATTCACATGGAATTCACTAATATGCTGCAGCGGAGGCGTTTGCAGACCCTAATGTCCGTGGAAGATTCAATGGAAAAGGTACAGTCTCCATAATTATTTGTTACAACATTGGTTCTGGCAAAGATATGCAAAGCCCAGCTGTGTCTAACAGAAATATTACTGCTTATCATGGGCAGCACGGTGGCTTAGTGGTTAGCACTCCTGCCTCACAGCACTGGGGTCATGAGTTCAATTTTCGTCCATGACTTATTTGTGTGGAGTTTGTATGTTCTCCCTGTGTTTGCGTGGGTTTCCTCCGCGTGCTCTGGTTTCCTCCCACACCCCAAAAACATACTGGTATATTGGCTGCTATCAAAATTGACCCTAGTGTGTGTGTATGTTAGGGAATTTAGACTGTAAGCTCCAGTGGGACAGGGACTGATATGAGTTCTCTGTACAGCGCTGCGGAATCAGTGGCCCCAATATAAATAAATGGTGATGATGATGATAGACTTATGTACTTTTATGTATAGGTGTATCTCTATTAGATATTTCTATTTATGTTGCCACCTTTTCTGTGTGCCATGAGGCCCGTGACTAGTCCATAAATATACCACCCTACTCGCATCTTAATAATTTCTCTTTTTCAAAAGTTAATGCAGGATGGATTAGCGGGTGATACTATATTGTCAGTCACATGAAGACTATGCTAAAAATGGACAGTTTCTGGAAATGGTGTTTATAATATCTTAAAGAAACACATCTATCTTTACTTGTAATATGTCAGAGGAGTTTAGCTGACTGCAGTCCTCCCAGCTCTCATCTTGTATTTTAATCTCAAGGCTGCAGCCGTCAGCAGTTCTGAATCCCTTCATCTTCCTCTTACATCTGTCCTCTTCTGTGATATCGCACCCCAAGTTTGATCTACCATCTTTGCACTGCCTGGTCTCTGTAATTGAATGCATGGTGTTGATTAGCTGTCAGGTAATAACTGATTTAGATCAGGCAATTGGGAGAAGAAGCCTCACTGACAAGTATTTTTAAATGAATGTGGTATTTAAAGACAAAAATACGGGGAAACTTCCTTTAAGTCCTAGAATTAAAAATATTATCAGAATTGTGAATTTTGGACATGCAATATGGCCTTAAAAATTTGCATATTTTGTTATATATATTTGGGTATTTTCTCAGCTGTTTAAAGGATTTTGGATTTGTTCACTACTAGTGCTAATATCCTGCCTTTTAATGTTTTATTGTTTCAGTTTTGTTATTCCATTGTATAATAAGGAGTGAGAATTGCATTAAAGATATTTTATTCCTCTAAATTATTATCAGGCAGCCCCAGAGGCAGCGTAATCCTTTCCATTCTGCACTAATGTTTTATTAATCTGCAAAGTAGACAGTTTACTGTTTTTATTTACTGAGTTAATAAAAGTGATGCAAATTCTAGCTCTTCACACGGCAGCAGAAACACGCGTGGAATATAGATGTCCTCGTGTATCACAGATAATCCTCCTCTCTGCTTCAGCGTTTGGGGATATTGATCATGCAAAAGATAAATATTGAGATATATTAACCTCAGATCACTAATTGTTTTATATGTGTAAGAAACTTTATTTTAAAATGTATTTCAAGATAACTGTAGACACGGAAAAAATGTAGTTCATTTTAAACCTTCTTTCTTCACTGTTAGAGGTGAATGGATTGGAGCTGAATTCTTAAAATTCACAGTTTATTTAGTCATGTCTCTCTGTGATTCATACCAGTCAACTTGGGAAATAGGCTAAATTATTTGACAAATATGAATAGAAATGGGCAAGAAAACATGCAGATTAATCTCTATTCTTTGTGTTTACTTCTCTTTAAATGTACACATCTATAGTATTCTGCCACCATTAACCTTAACTACAGACTTATGATAAATTACTTAGTAAACACGTTCCATATGCAGGGGAGGCAGCCATTTTGTGCATTGAACGCATGAGAATGCAGCCAATTAAATCGCTAGGAACCAATGTCATCATTGAGACATGTAATGGTTGCCCTCACTGTGTGTAGGAAGAAGGCATACTGTGTATACAAAAAATGTTTCTATTTATAAGGCATATTTTAACTATTACACATTTATACCTGAGCATTTCTCTCACTCTCTCTGTTTGTACACATGATAAAGATTTGTACTTTGAGAAAGTAATCTTTTTATTTTTAAAGAGCAAGTATGTCCATGGTTGTTGTTGTCTGACTGCACTTTTAGGCCCATGTGAAGCTGAGACTGATTGCAGTGTAAGGCTTTTATAAAACTAAATAAGAGGCTGTATTATTGCTAATTTTCTGATAGTGTTGTCTATAGTCTATATAGCCTGAGCCGGGTTATACACACAGACACAGAGATTAAAAATGATTAAAAACAGAGAAAAACCTTCATTTTCTTTTTATTTTGTAACATTAAGTTTAGGGCACTAGATTATATTTAAAAGCATAGAATGCAGAATATTTTTTTTTTCATAATACAGAAAGAAGAATCTGTCCTTATCCTAATGGTGAGTTAGGTTTCAGGTGTTAATGATCACATATATCAAAAATATAGGCTCAAACGTAGTGGACAGATTCACCAAAACAACAACATGAATACTAGTATATTCCCAACAGGTGTCTCAGAATGTCACATCATCAGTATAGAAGAATACATGGCAGCTTGTGGGCAGATTGTCTGCTCCCTAAATTGTAATGTTATTACAGTGTGTTAATGTCAATCTCCTCGCTCCACATATCTATGGCCCTGATGTTTGGGATACCTACAAATTTAAATTGAAATGTTCTCACGGTATGTTAAGTTAATTATCTCATGATCGTATCCTCTGAATAATACCTCAGGATCAGGTGCTGTATCTTTTGGCTTATCTTGCTCTATTATAGGACCAAATGACACAAAATCATGTCGTTTCTGGTGTTGTATTTACAGATCTATAACATGCTGGTGGAGACGGATGAGCTGGACAATACGTATATAATTTACACTGCTGATCATGGATACCACATTGGGCAGTTTGGGCTGGTGAAGGGAAAGTCCATGCCGTACGAGTTTGACATCCGTGTTCCTTTCTATATCCGTGGACCAAACGTGGACGCAGGTTCTTTGTAAGTCTTTTACTTTTCTCAATGTGGAAGGAAGATGATATAGTACAGCTTCCCCTCTAACTAGTGAAATGGTCGCTTCTGGCTGTCTCACTAATCATGCGATCTGGTACAGCAAATGCTAATTCTGCAGACAGATTTTGATATGGGCACTGGCCTTCTCAATTTATTCATCCAGTTATATTCTGCTGCCACCAGGAGTCCGCAAGTGGCATCACCCTTTTTAGACAGGTTAATTTATCTAATGAGTAACAAGATGGGTTCTGCAAAATTAGGAGATTGCAGCAATTGTGCCATTTTTGTCTTAAAAAATGAATTTGATGGTTTTGTAGTACAGAAATACCTGTAAAAAAACAGCTGGGGCAGTGGTGGACTACGGCTGGTATTTAGTGCAGTATAAAGAAATATGAACACACATATATATGTGTATTATGTGTCTGCGAAAAATAACAGTCACAATCACTAACCCGGCAGGTGAGGTTGTGATTTGGAGATGGTAGCGTCAGATTTAAAGTAAAAGTTTATAGTATTAAATATATATTCGTTTAACATTCTAAAGACTGAATTTTTCACACTATAGCAGTCTTAAAAATGACTTGGGATGTTTGTGAATATTTAGTTAAGTAAAAAATGGTCACAATAACCCTGTTTTTGTTCTAACCCCAATTTTACTTCCGTTACTATGAGACAGGCAGAGATTTTAGCCCCTGAGCTAAGTAGATGGAGAGAACAAATAGAGAAGGGATATTTAATAAAATTGCTTAAAAGTGAAACAAATGCACCATTAGCTTTTATCTGTCTAGTGCAAGTTTGACAATGAAAGCAAATGTCTGATTGGTTGCTGTTTATAAATGTTGGTAAATAACCCTCAGTGACTGGTGAAAAATCTTAGTATTTTATTGGATGTGTGACCTCTCATCAGCTAATTGCAGCCTCTGAGAACCCTGCATGAGTCAGCTTGTTGCAGGGGTCCCTGGATTTACACAAGGTTAAACTTTTGTATTTGTTTGCACAGAACCCAGCGGAGGTCATGTATGTAGTGCAAATGAACGCTCTGCAGCGTAAATGAAGCTCTGGACCCGCTGTGTACTTTTATTTGTGCAAGTTGGCCTAGATTTCCCCCAAGGTGCATAGGTTGGAGTCTCAGCATAGCAGAACTTGTGGAGGAGCAGTGGTTTGTACAGGAAGGAGTTCCTTCTGAAGTACATAGGACATGCATTGCAGGGCAGAAACTACATATCATTTTGCAGAATAAATTATTCAGATGAGACAAAGGGGTTTAAAGGGGTTTTCCTTGCTGTGCACAGCCCTTACCACTCCACAAAAGGATCTCAAGAACCCAGAGTTGGGGAAGATCGAGTCTCGTCCTATACATTTTAGTGGGACCTGTTCACAGACAAAATTGTCACCTGTAATAAAAACTGAACGGTTGGATGTGACATTTACACTTTTCACAGTGTGCTTCAGGAGATTTTTTTCACCTCTCTGCACATCAAGGCGCATTTTTACTATGCAACTGATTACTAATGTATTGAACCTTTAGAAATAATAATAATAATCTTTTATCCTCCTCCTGTCAGGAATCCGCAGATTGTGCTTAATATTGACCTTGCTCCCACAATCCTGGATATCGCGGGCCTGGACATTCCTCTGGACATGGATGGGAAGTCCATACTGAAATTACTGGACACTGAGAGACCAGTAAACAGGTGAGTCCACCAGCATGGATTATTATCTGCTATTGATATGAAATATTCTAGTGAAGAGTACGCAGTATAATACATATAGTCAGTAGGTAAGGGTAAAGGAAACTTCACAGCTATGCAAATACTTAGAAAAAGGGTGAATAGTGGTCGCAGGGTTTATCCATATACAGCTTTAATAAAGGAACAATAGGTCAGAAGTTTGTATATGGTGTATGAATAGAAAGAGCAACGTATGTGATCTTTATTGCTTACACTGAGACACATAAACAATACATACTGAATGAAGTACATCAGTCAGTAGATGCCAGAAGCTTCATCAAGGAATACACTGATAAGTCGTGTTTGGGGACTGAGTCACAAGTGGAAGTTCCTAAGAGCACTCTGATTTTACTAATGCCACATCATGTCGTCTATTGCTGAGTTTTACATAAAATTAATCAAAGTGGTTTCTACTTGACGTGGCACAGAGTGGCTTACATAGTTCTTTGTTTTCTATGCACACATAGCTTCGAATTTAGGTTCTTAATATACCTGAATGTCACACAAAATGATCATTCTGAGTCATTACATAATCCAGTGGTGAATCACATTCTAAAACTATACTTGATTGGATAATGATCACATCAAAACCAGCAGATCAGACAGTAATTGGACTCTGGCTTGACAGCGCTGCCACATTTAATGAGAGACTCTAGGTCCTCAGAGTAACACATTTCCCATGGATATTAACACAGTCATGAAATGCTTTTTCATTAAGTTGCTAAAGTTGTCACTGCAACCTCAGATAGCGAGCGGATGTCTGAGACGGTAGGATAAACTGGTGTTTCCATTAATTTCCTTGTTACATCCCCTTTGTTCTGACAATACATTTTCTTTCCTTATTACTGTATAAACACCAACTGAAATAATGCCCAATGCCCCTTAAAAAACAAATGAAATCATAAAGGAAAAGAAAATGTTTAAAGAAATGAAATGTTAGTGGTTGCGTCATTGTTTGGTGGGATAAGGGATTAGAGTAATGGCAGATTCACATAAACTCATTTCTAAATATGGATTACATATTGCATGTGTATTCTATTTTTTTTTCTATCCCGGCCTCTCCCTTTGAACTATTCTATTTTTTTTAACTGAGTTTATGTGACCAGCAATGAATACACCATTACTCTACTGAAACCTGGCATCCACTTCCAGACAGTGCTGACCCCCCTGCACTTGCTCTGTAGACCAGCAACGATAATTAACTCTTAACTGGAAATGTATTTTAAAGCACTGATGGTAATCTTGTTTTTGTTTTTTTACAAATAGTTTTCCTGCCCCTAGATATCCTTGTGTGGCCTCAGTTATTATATTGGCTTGTTTATTGTCCAATGTGTGTGGAAAGTAGGTGTTATATAGTATAAAATAGGGCTGTTTGTATTGTCATTTGGACATTTTTACCTATAAATATTTTTTTCTCTTCACCAAGGTTTCATGTTCACAAAAAAGTTAAAGTTTGGAGAGATTCATTTTTGGTGGAACGAGGGTGAGTATTCATATTCATTATTATTCATTATATTCGTTATTCCTGTGCCATTTATATAGGTGGCTCAGTGGGCATTGTGCACTTTCTGTAGCTTAAACCAGAAATGTTATTATGCCTCCTCACCCACTGAAATATGCCTGCTCTGTGCTACCCTATTTGTTCTTGTGGTATTTTTTTAAGCGTCCTTCGTAACCATACAGCTATGTACTGTTCTGTGTTTTTTTATATAGTTGTATACACAGAGCAGTTTAGAGTTGAATGCAGTGATAATAAAAATAAACAACTCTGCATAGACGATATATAGTCTGTGGTGGAAATCACAGGAAAGGTAAGGCAATGTATAATATTAAGGATGACAGCTCCCTGAGTAGGTGGATTTTCCATTTACCTCAAGAACTACTCTACACTCCCTCCTTTTGTTCTTGTCCGTGTGTATTTCACTGTTTTGAAATATGTCTGATTTCCATTTTGTAGTAAATTGCTACATAAGAGGGAGCCAGAAAAGTTGGATGCCCAGGAAGAAAATTTTCTGCCCAAGTATCAGCGCGTCAAAGACTTGTGTCAGCAAGCAGAGTATCAGACTGCTTGTGAGCAGCTAGGTCAGGTAAGTACTGTGACAACACTAGGACAATTTGTCCGATCTTAGTAGGCTGCCAGGGTCTGCAATTGAGCATTAAACTTGCTCAAATTACTAATAAGTAACAAGTAATTAGCATTAAAAACAATGTTGACATGATACATATTTTAAACCAGCTACAATTTCCCTTTAAATTGACTGAGGAACATTTGCTGCATCTCTGTGCTTTGTGTAAAGTCACTGCCTCTATTCACAGCTCCTGTGTAATCCCCACACAGCCTCTAGCATTCTGATCCCACCACTGCTTTTATCCCCCACCTTAGAGTCACATACTTGCGAGCTCCGGTTCATCTATAAATCTGTATGGCACATATTTGGGTTTGTGGATACACATGGTTGTTGTCCATCTGTGCATCCAATGTGCATGGTCAGTGTTGATGAGTTTTACAGTTACCTACGATCAGGGTTTTCTTTTGGCACAAAATGTTTGCATGGTTCAACAGACCCACAATTGCTGACTCATGACATCACAACCGTATCTTCAGTCTTGTGCGCTGAGGGTCCTCTTCGTAACTAGTCCCATTAGCCTGTCAACCCGAAACATATATATTGTATGTAGTTGAATAGTTGTGGAACATGAAACACATTTTGTGCTGTCATCATGTCATTTTCTTATTAATATTAGTGGGGGGAGTTATTGGTTCTTCTCTCCAGCAGCTTACACGTGGAATGCATTTGAATCCTCTATACCTACATTTACACATTGTAACAGACAAGAATTAATGAGTCAGATTGGCACCTATTGTTGAAGATTGAAACTAGCTGGATTTGCCGGATGTTTATGGAATAAATCTTCATAGCACCCCGTCATGAAGCCCTGAGTGTGTTAGATTAGTGTCTGTGATGTGGTATAAGGATTCATAAACAATTTATGTTTTCTAGCTCTTCTCTTACATCTCAGTGATATCAGCTGGAATTGCCAAGCTGTTGTTTCACCATTTCTCTTTAGAAGTTGGCCACTGGAAGCACTGCTAGCCTATTCACAGCTCCCGCTCATGTTACTTTTGCTGAGAAATAAGTTACTATTGCAAAATAATTGATTCATTTTCTTTTGCTGAAAATTTATGAAAATGAACCATATTTAAAGACGTCAGTCACACGTCCCCATGAACAAATGAACATGAGCAGCGGCTTCACTAGTCGTGGGGGGGTGGGTGGCTGGTAGCAATGTCACACCAGTGAGGTCAGCAGAAATGGGAAAAAGAGCTCAGGTAAAGTGTTGTCATTACTTTTATTAGATAAATAAAGTACATATATAAAGGGCTGGAGATAACAGGTGTGGTGTTCTCCAGCTGCTGTATAAGCAGACTATCCAAAACATGTCGCATTGAGCATACTTTAAGGGTTAACCCACTAGCTGCATGTTATTTCAATCACTTTTAAGTGCATTTATATTTATCTTATAAAGCTAATAAGAGAAATGTATCTTTGAGATCTTTTACACTTCTCAGCGTTCTCCATTCATTGAATATTTATAAATATGTTACCTGCTCTTGCTAAAAGCAACAGGTAAATATTTTACAAAATTAGGTCACCATTGTCTTTAACTGTGTTTTTATTTTTCCTGGCTGCAGACCTCCAGTGATCATTAGAGTACAAATATCTAAAATCCAGGGGCCTGATTCATTAAGGATCTTACGTTTCTTATTTAAGTCTCCTGGACAAAACCATGTTTTTTTTCATGTAGCACACAAATACTTCATAGCTTATTTGTGCACTGAAATTTAAAGTTGATATTTGTGTGCTAACTGAAAAAACAGTCAGTATTTAACTTGTGTGCAAAACAGAAAATTAATTTGCACCCCTTGCATTGTAACATGGTTTTGTCCAGGAGAATTAAATAAGAAACTTCTTAATTTAAGATCCTTAATGAATCAGGCCCAAGGTTTATAAAACATTATCTTAAATTGAGACTACTGTATATTATGTTAATCTGATTAATGTTGGACAAATATCGTTTTTATAACCTAATACCTAGTTCATCCCTCTTGTGAGAGAGGATCCCCCCAAGTGCCTGAAGAACACAAGGTTTGGAAAGCTTGACTTGTGGATTATTTGTTGGTGTGACAAGCTATTGTTCAGAGGGTGATATGAGGGCTATACATATTGGGCCAGCCTTTGGGAACCTTTATAGAGAAAGTCTGGCTATCATATGCATGTCATATTACTAAATTGCCCCAATATGTCATATTTACTCTACCCTAGAAATGGCAGTGTGTGGAGGACACGACCGGAAAGCTGCGACTACACAAATGCAAGGGAATGGCGAGTCTGTCTGTGGCCCCCAACAGCAAGAAGAAATCCCCTAATCTTATGAGCAATTACTATACCACCAACAGTGAGGAATGCAACTGTGACACCGTCAGCTACAAGATGACGCCTCTGGGGCGGCGCAAGAAAGTATTTACAAAGAAAAGTGAGTCCATGAGCCCTCAAGTAATTGTAGGAGTTTGTCTGTGAGTGTGAGTCTTCATGTGCACTGCCCATTCCCTGTCAGGTACCTGAAATAGTTTGTAATTCCATAAAACTGCAACTGTCACCATAGATTCACATTTCCAATTCACTAATATATACATTTACAATTATATACAATTCACTCTATTACCTATTTACCTCTTGCTGGCTGTTCCAGAAATTATTGTATTGTTACACTTTGAGTCGCATTATACTAGACAGCCAGCGCCTTTTGTAATCATATCTGTGTGACTTAACTTTGGAACTGTGCATATGTAGGGCTGAGTGTTCTGATATGAATAAAATAGAATTCCATTCATAAAATGAAATGGATATCTGATTATTCATGTAAATTACATTAAACATGCAATGCAAATGTAGGGCCTGATTGGAGCTGAATATTTGATGGCTACAAAAATCCATTTTTCCTTTACCTACTCCATGGCACCCTTACAAAGGATTATCACCCTACTCAGATGAGTGTAGACAGGAAAAAAGAAACACCTGGGGGGTATATAAGGTGGCTCCTCCACCATGCTAGTGTCTTTTTTTCCTGTCTCAGCTGAGTAAGTAGTAGTGTAGTTGTTTGATATTTTATGTGAAGTATGTGGGCTTACCTTTTTTCATGCAGGTCTTCTTTTCCTGGGACACTTCCTGACTACTCTTGGGTAGAAGCAGTGGGACCTGTGCAGGAGCAGATGTCTTTACATGCCACTTTCATTGTGGAAATAGGTTCAGAAAATGGGTACTCGGGAGCTCCCTCTGCCTCAGTACAACCCTGACGCACCTTCTACCCGCTGTGGTTGCAGAGTTGAGAGACAAGGAGATCATGCCAGCTCACATTGATGCGGTTCGAGTAGTGTTCCCGACAATATAGTGACCAGTGGGCGCATGCAGATTACGCATTTCTGACCAGAACGGATGCATGCACACAGCATAGCCCAAACAAGCACAGACACATGCGTACTACGCCAGGAGCTGGGGTTGCATATATGTCATTACTGCCAAGTCAGTGTTAAAAGTCTGCCTGAGTTGTTGCTCAGATGTGACTACGTACTGCACATGAATATTGAGCTACAGACTTCAACCTACAACTGCTCTGAGGCTGGTATAAAGTAACGGGAGGCCTTCAACTGCATAGATGGATCTGGAGCCCAAGCCCCCAAAAGCTGAAGGTTACCACTAGGTATGCCCCTAGTGGGGGTATTTTATAAATTTCTATTAGTATTTTCAGTCAGTTAGTTTATCTTTTTCTGTTTTTTTAACAGTACCTATGTGGAACCTGTGCAGGGTAATAAATCCTGCAGAGTTAATAACTGGGAGTGTGGAGCGTTTGTTAATATATTACCAAATGACTGTATAGGAGTTTTGTGTATGGTATGTCCTAAGAAAGTGGAGGATTCTCAGCCTCCAGATCAATTTAAACATTTTTTTTTCCTAGATGATAAGGTCAATGCAGAAAACTTTGACTCAAGAACAAAGGACAAAAAGGGGTAGAACCCAAATTAATGAAGATATGGAGTATATGGTCCTGTCCGTCTACCTATGGATCTGTTAGCTCTCTAGTAGAGTTAGAGTCTATGTCTGATAGTAATTCAGGAGGGATTAAAGAAGTTGTTTAAAATAAATAAAGTCAAACAAGTCAATGGGTATGGATGAAACATCTATCCCTGTTGTCCCCAAGATGCTCTCTCTCTCCATCATACAATAACCAGGGTTTTTCATACTCATGAAGCGTTATAGGATCAGTGTGCAAGGAATGGCAATTGTTAGATAAACATCAAAATAAAATGAAAAGACTAAACTGTATGTAACCTTTTACAGATGAGGATGTCTCTAAATGGAGTCTGGTGCCTAAAATTGATTCAGATATAGCAAGACTGTCATCAAGAACCACTATTTTATTAGATGAAAGATCCTATGGATAGGAAAATGGAGAATGGTTTCAAAGGTTACATATTTCATCAGGCATTGCACTTAAATCAGGAATAGCGGTAACCTTAGTCTCTAAATCATTTATAATATCTACTAATATGTGTAGAAATTATGCAGAGAAGCATTGGCTTCATATGTGAAGCCTCACTGGATTCTCTTCTAGAAACATGACTTTAGCAGTAGTGGCAAGAAGGGCTCTTTGGATACGTCTGTGGGCTGCAGATTTAAAAAAAATGTCTGGCTATGTTTCTGGTTGAAGGTACTTTTCTTTTTGGTGAAAAACTGGATTCTAGGGTACAGAAAACCGCTGACGGTAGGTCTAATCATCTGCCTCAGGATAGAAGAGCAAGAAGTTTTTCTTATTTTTGTTCCAGACAGCAGTTTATGGAAGCTCATACTTAGGACCCGGGAAACCATATTCCAGGCAGTTTGACAACACTCCTGGACAGTTCTTTCACCCCTTTAGAGCGAAAAGAGGCAGACCGGGACAACAAAGAACACAATGACTTTGTTGTCATTGACTTTGTTTGTCAATTTACACTCCTGCCCGCTTCCTGCGCTCAGCCAATGATCGTCGCTTGTCCTCCACTCTGATTACCTCTTCCCACTCCAGAATCCAAGACTTCTCCCGAGCAGCCCCCTGCACTGGAATAACCTCCCTCACTCTATCCGTCTCTCTCCCAGTCTGTGCTCCTTTAAACAGGCACTTAAAACTCACCTGCTTCTCAAAGCCTACTAACCATCCACTTAACCCCTAACCTCCTGCACTTGTTCTCCCCTCTCTCCCCTGGCCCCTCTTTTCTCTCCCCCTTACTTTGATGGCTCCCTTTTGTGCCTTTCGTTGTTCACCCTCCCTTAGGATGCAAGCTCGTATGAGCAGGGCCCCTCTCCCCTCCTGTCTCCATACCTGTTCTTCTGCTCCGTCTTTACTCCATATGTCTGCCCGAAGTTTCTGAAGTATTGGTACTTTGCGTTTATTGTTCTGTACTATGTCACCCTGTATGGTCTACTGTTTGTACTGTGTGCGGCGCTGCGGAAACCTTGTGGCGCCTAACAAATAAATGATAATAATGATAATAATAATGACTTGCTTTGAGTCTTACTTCTGTTTGTTCCTGTTGGGGCAGAATTGCATACTTTGCAGAGGTCTGGAAGCTCACCACTCAGGATCATTGGGTACAAGGTGTGGTCAGCAAGGGATAGAGTATAGAATTTTCTTATTTGCCCCAAGAGAGCAAATTAATCATGTCCCAACTCCATCTTCTTTTCTGGAGTTAAAGACTTTAAAAGAAAGCATTCAGAACTTGCAGAGGTCATTGTTCCTGTTACTGCAAATCAGAAAGGCAAAGGGTTTTATTCAAAACTGTCCTTAGTTAAAAAATAATCAGGAGGTTTCAGAACCGTTCTGGATTCTCAATTAATTTGTGCCCGTAAGACATTTCCAAATGGAGTCTGTCAACTCCAGTATCAAAGCAATAGGAGAGGGGGATATTGTATCCTCAAAAGATTTCCAGGACGCTTATTTCCACATTCCTATTACAATACAGTTTATAAGATTCTTTGTCCAGGATTGTCACTTCCAGTTCACCTGCCTTCTATTTGGCCTTTTCACATCTCCAAGGACCTTCTCAGAAAGTGTGGCATAACCCTTAGGACATACCTAGATGACACCCTGGTCATAGCAAAATCAGAATACGTTGCCCAAAGTATGACCTGTCAGGTGATCCTTTTTCTACAGCAATATTGATGGCTAATTAACATAAGAAATAGTCATTTTCAGCCCTCTCAACAACTCCATTCCTGGGAGTTCAGATACTGTCAAAGACAATGTATGCCTGAAACAGGAAAGGCTTGTCACATCAGGTCTAGTCTCAGACGGGTTTCAGAAAGGACTTGTTTCTGCCTATTAGCGATGTTTTCTTCCACTATAGACATTCTTCAATGGGCAAGATGACATATGCGAGATCTTCAATTATATCTACTTGCCAAGTGGGATCACAGCCTACATTCTTTAGACGTTATGGTCATCTTTCAAGGATCACAAATTATGACCTGGTGGTCAGTCTTTCAAGGATGCTCAGCTGATGGCAGCATCCAAGATTAAGAAATCAAGGGATGAATTTTCAAAATCAGAGTGGATAGTACTTACAGATTGAAGTTCCACAGATTGTGGAGTTCATCTGCACACAGGAATAATACAAGGCACATGGCTAAAAAAGGAAAAACATCTCCAAGCAAATGTTATAGAAATGAGAGCAGTTTGGCATGTAATTCAGTACTTTCAGCTGTTCATCAGAAAAATAGTTACTTTCATAAACAAGTAAGGAGGCACCAAGAGCAAGACAATGAACTCAGAGGTGACATCTCTAATGTCATGGGCAGAAAACAATCTGAAATCTCTTTTGGCTCTTCCTGTAGCAGGTAAAGACTATGTCATAGCAGATTACCTCAGCGGGTGTCAGATCTATCTAGGAGAATGGGCCTTACAAGAATAAGTCGTTTACCTGCTAGTTTAGAAATGTGGTTTTCCCCATATAGATCTAATGACAACAGCCCAGAATTCCAAGGTGTTCCAGATTTATTCCCGTCACAGGGACCACAGAGTAAACAGAATATGTGTTCCCTCCTTTCACATCATTGATCACATTCTGAGGAAAATCAAGAAAGAGACAATGGCAGCAATCATCCCATTTTGTCCTCACTGTCCATGATTTGCAGTAGCTTGGAGAATGCTTCAAGAGCTACCTTTGCCTCTACCATGCAAGTCAGATCATCTACACCAAGGACCAGTTCTTCGCCCAAATCCAGACTCCCTCAGTTTGATAGCATGAAGATTAAGCAGTCTCTTTTAAAATATAGGGGTGTCGTAAATTAAGTTGTTAATATACTGGTTCAAGCAGTGAAGATTAATTCTTCTATCATTCATTATAGAATCTGGAAAATATTTGTTGTGTGGTTTAAAAAGAAAATAGAGAATCCCATGTCTGCCAGCACCCCAGCTATTTTGGAAAAGCAGATGGTTTTGTTAAGTGTTCTGTTCTCTTTACACTCAAGGTCCAGATATATGCAGTATTCTTCTTGAAGCCAAGTTGGTGTCTTAGAAACGTATTTTTTTTTTTTTTTTGAGCAGTAAAAAGATTAGGGGGTATATTTACTAAACTGCGGGTTTGAAAAAGTGGAGATGTTGCCTATAACAATCAATTAGATTCTATCTGTTGTTTTGTAATGTACTAAATAAATGATAGCTAGAATCTCATTGGTTGCTTTTCAAACCCGCAGTTTAGTAAATATACCCTTAGGTCTTTACTGCAGGGGCGAATCTAGAATTGTATTGTACGGAGGGCGATTTAGTCCCCGCCCCCTTTTTGATTGTTAAGGCTGCCTGCGGCTGCACACTGTGTGCAGGTACGTTTGGCAGAGACAGGCAGGGAGAGTGTGCTGCCCGGCTGCTCTGATTGTGTTTATCCCCCCCTGGATCCGCCACTGCTTTTGTGGCACATTGGGATCTTAACATTGTTTTAGATCCATTTGAACCTTAGAAAGATAATCTGAAATGGCTCACCATTAAAGTATTGTTTCTAGTTGCAATTACGTCTGCTTGTTGAGTAGGAGATCTACATACCTTGTAGTGTAAAGAACCTTTCTTAAACATATATGAAGACAAAGTAGTGTTAAGAACTAATGATGCTTATTTACCTAAAGTTGTTTCTTCTTCAGATATTAAGCAAGAGATAATATTACCACCTCTCTGTTTACAAACAACTAATAAGAAGGAAAAACAGTTAAATACTCTAGATTTGGTTAGAGCAATATCTGCTCATCTTTCTTGAACAAGCAGTTTCGGGAAGGCAGACCAATTTTTTATTCTTCTTGGAGGTTCCCACAAAGGGTGTGCTCCATGAAAACCGGCTTTCACAAGATGGATCAAAGATGTTATTGCACTGGTCTACAAAGGGAACTGGAGTGAAGTGCTTGAAGTGTTAAAGGCACATTCAACAATTGCTCAGACCTTAGCGAACAACATCTGCAAAGCAGCTGGATGGTCATCTCTGCACACCTTTACCAGACATTATCTATTGTACGCTTCATCTGCTGCTGACGTGTAGTTTGGGAGAAATATTTCACCAACAACTTGTTCAATAAAAGTTTAAATTATGCACTACAATGTTGTTCTTAAGTCCAACATGTTCATTTATACTGCTTTGGTATATCCCATTGTAATGGCTGCCATGGAGTACTTCAAGGAAATAAGTTAACAGTGACTGTAATTCTCTCATTTTTTATGCTTAGTAAAGTGCATACAGGTTTATGTTTTAAGTAAATTAAGTTGTGGCCCCTGTTCCTCCTGGATAGGCAGATAAGTAGATTACAGCACATAAGTGTAGCACTCCCCTTGGAGATGTGGACATGTAGGACTTGGAGGCATTTTCAGATACTCCTCTTAGGAAACGTATTTATAGAGCCCTTAGCCTTTCTGTTAAAATATGTGCTGGTGCTGATGACAGCAGCACATATCTTTACTGTTTAAAAAAAGATCAATTAAATAAAAAGGGAGGAAATAACATGTATCACCCCTAAAATACATAACCAGCAATGGTGCTACAGCGTGAATTGGTTACTACTAAAGCAGGGACACAATTATTCGGTTCTGCTGCAAAAGCAGTAACCTGCTTCACACTGGGCTGGTCACACTATAACAGGGAGACTCACAGCTTGGGATCCCTCTGTCATAATGTGAAGCCAGTCTGATCAGCACAGGGCAGAATTCTCTTGGCAATTAGGCCCGCAAAAACATGTAGGCCCTATCCCCTAGTGCAAACCAACCAACCAACTGCTGAATAGCACTAGGGCTCTTCTTGCCACCCTTTGAGTGATGGGTAGTGTTAAAATAGACATGATATCCAACACTATGTAAATGAGACAATGTTTTTGAGGTCACTCTACCATGTTTCAGATGGCAGCCTGCAGGATTCATCAATTTCACATAGGAAGCCTGATATGCATAGATCCTTAACTCACCCATGACCGTTTATGCATACTTGCCATGTCCAGGAGGCTCCCGAAATTTGGGTAGGTCTCCCGGACTCCCAGGAGAGCAGTCAAATATCCCGCAAACGGCATCTTGCTGTCAAAATGACGCAATTCACCGCGCCCCGCCCTCCAACCATGCCCCCCTGCCTGTGATGTCCTGGAAAGAAGTTAAAAAAGGTTGGCAAGTATGCGTTTATGAAATAATCTTCCAGGAACAATTTCCTGCAGTTTTTCACACATCATATTTGGGGTTTCTGATCCTGTGATCAGCGTGTGCTAGAGACAGACATAATGCATAGAAATTATGAACATCACAATTTTGTCCCTACAGCTGTACTGTAAGAGGAGCTACTGTTAGGAATACACTGGCGGAAAGAATGAGATGGTGCTACGGTTAAAGATGGTTTATTGAGACTCTGAAGCAGATAGGGAATAATGACAGTCACAGTACTGAACTGGCAATAATTATACACAGGACAATGGCTGAAGCACATCAGTAACACTGTGCCGAACAAGAAACAGGGATATGCAGATACACAGTGCAGCAGAAAATAAGGGAACCAGTAATAGCAGAGATTCATGCCAGGAATAGGAACCAACTGGAGTGGAAGGTACAGGCCCAGGACTAGTGTACAAAACACTATCAGTGTATATCTTGGCAGGTGAGGACCTGCATCAGAGATACCCCCAGTTGGAATAGGCAGTGCCTCACCTCCAACAGTAACTGATCAGCTGATCGACCCCAGATGTCAAGAATGCGACCAAGATGAATCAGAACTCTGTAGCAAGATGCACATGAACGTACCAGACTGAGAAAAGGACAAAAGCGATCATATGCAAATCCTGACAGCTACTACATAATTTTTTTCCATAAAAATTTGAGTGTAACGTATATCCCAGAAACAGCTCCTGCCCTCTGACTGTGTCAATCAGAGCGTTTCAAGTCAGATGTTCCTGATCACTTACAGAGAACAGGAGGCTCAAATTGTTGAGCTTAACTCTTGCATTTCTCAGTAACCCAAATAGAGGTATAAATGAATGACTGAGACTGACATCTGCAGGAGTGAGGCAAATCTCTTACCTGTAAAGTGACATGACACATGTAACAATCTGGCTACACATTAGAATGTTGTGCTTTCCTTTACTGTAACCATCTTATCTGAATAAACGTTTCAGCAAGCTTCTGCGTAGGAGTTGTGATGGAAGATTGACTAGTTTGCTCCTTGTCAGCGTAAATATACAAAGTTGAGTTCTTAGTCAGCTTTCTCCATATTTAAGACAAGAAAGAGATACACTGGTATTAATGGATAAACTTATAATTACTTCGGTCTACTGCATCCACATTGGTTCATCAGGGCTCAGGATCACCCCTTATTCCCCATTGGGCACAACTATGAGCCTTTTTCCTGACTGGGGTTATCTAATAGAGATCAGATCATTGTTCTGATTTCTACCAGATGTGGTAGAATACAAAAAATGTATGTACAAACTATGTTTCATACAGAGGTGCATTTTATACCATGCTTTCCTGACACCAGGATGCTCACATGACTTCTCTGTACAGTTGGGGGACCCTGTTCCTTCAAATATCCAACTCTCCCTGTTACTTATATTTCCCTGCTCGCATAATAATACTGCCCTGTCATCTGCAGCACTATCCTCACTAACATAACCACATGTGTGAATAACTCAATGCCTCCTACAAGATTAGCACACTCATTCACTGAAATAATCTGTGCTGCTGTGAGTGTTCCTATGATCTAGCTACATATTGTTCTGTCCCGGCCCATTTAACTAGGGACATCCATATAGTACACAGAGGTGCACAGACCCTAGCCAAACACACTTCAAAAATAAAAAACTTAAATTTGAGAAGAATGAAAACTAGAAATATGGACTTTAATTACCATCACTATGCAAATACTATATTTAATATCATTGCACATGTAGCAGTATCCCGTAGCAACCATAGATTAGCTTCCGTCAGTGTAAGTAAACTTAAGCTGGTGAAAGGGAATATCTGGTTGGTAAACATACATATGTAATATTAAATGACTTTGTTTCATGTTTCCATATTATTGGTTCAGCCAGAAAACATTGTCAAACAAAATATGTGGGAGTGTAAAAGACTGGAACGTGTTTGAGCTGTCACCCTGGCTCACAAATTCAATTACGATTTTAGCTAACAAAGTCAAGCCATTTCTTTTCTTCTCTTCCCTTGTTTAATGTGGTGTTAATACGTCGTTCCGAGAAGGTTTGTTTTTTGGTTATGTTACTTGGCTCATGCAGGGAGTTTTCCAAAGCTCCAGTGAAGTTATCACAATATTGTCACCTTGAGAGCCACCCAGTTCTAGCCGAGAAGCTGTAAATCTGGAGGGGGGGGAAGAAGGGTGGTAGCAGTTTCCATAGTAACAACTCTGGAAAACAATCCACCACTTGACACGTTAATTTATTATTATCCTATTCCCTACCTTAATTTTATAAGCTATGATGAATGTTTAGTACCCAGACGCAATGGCTGCCAAAGAGACCGTAAAAAATGAAAACTTTCTTGCTAATGGAAACTTGAAGAAAAAAAGTATAAAATTTAACACAAAAACAACAAAATTGTTCTGAAGTAATGCTTTGCTCAAAATAAAAAAGAACAATGGTAAAACTTTTTCTTGATAAAATAGAGAATACTTGATTACATAAGGAAATTAGCTTTGTACATCTGGTCACTGCAATTTTCATCCATTCTTCATTTCTCTGAAGCAGGGAAGCATCCCCATAGCATTATGTTCTCACAACCATGGTTCATGATAGAGATAGTGTTCTTGAGATGATGCCCAATATTAGACTTGTGCGAAGCATAGTGCCTAACATTGAGGTCAGAAAGTTTATTCTTGGTGTTGATCAGACCTTCTGACCATAGAATCTTCCTTGTTAAGAAGGTCTTCCACCTGGTTTCTGTTAGTCTCTGTGAGATTTCAAGTGAGTTTCCTTCAATAATGGTTTTCTTTTTGTCACGTTTCCATTAAGTGCAGACTTGTGCCCCGTCCTATTGGTGTCCCTGGACAGTTTCTCCCATTTCTGCTTTAGAAGATTAATTCTGTGAGAGTTGCCATAGACTATTTGGTGGCCTCCTTAACAAGTTTCCTAAATAGTTTTGTTGGCTGGACTGTTTAGACATATTCACAGTTGTGCCTCATTCTCTCAATTTCAGTATTTTGGACTTGACAGTCTTCTGATGGGTATTACAAGTATTTGAAATCATCTTATATCCTTCCCGATTGGTATTTCATATTAAACCTTACTCATATTTCCTTTCAATGGTGTTTGATCTTCAAGATGAATCTCTTTTTGGAAATACATAAACCAATTGTGGGACCTGTCACAGACAGGTTTGGGCCTGGTTCATGTTCGGACGTATGTCCATTTGCATAGCTGAGGGCATTCCGACACAGATGCAGCTGATTCAAGTCCTGGGATTCTCGGACCTACACTTGGTTTCAGCCGTATCATTTGCCCCAGCTACAGCGTAGGTGTAAGTGCCGACTGATACGCCATAGTCTTAATTTTAAAAACTACGTGTGCCAATAGCTAACACAGAACATTTGTATGCAAGTAAGATAGACTATAAGAACACATTGTATGTACAGTATGTATTAAAAGCATCATGATTTATGTATTTAATGTAAAAAAAAGCTCTTATAATATATATTTTATATGTATATATATTATTTATTTATATATAAATGGTAATTTATTTTATAATATAATTTTTTCTTATGCATTCTGATGTGGCGTTATATTGCACATACTGCAGTCTGTCTACATAAGTAGAACCGGAACTTTAGGTAAAACCTACTTACACCCCGATTCAGATAGAAATGCATCTTGAGGTTTGAATACAATTGAAACTACTAAGCTCTGTGCTCTGTACCCACCATAAATCGGGCCCTTTAAATGTACACAAGTGAACTGAACTTCAATGAACTAAGTATAGTGTGTGTGTGTGTGTGTGTGTGTGTGTGTGTGTGCATGTGTGTGTAGGATAATGTATAAAGAGTATGAACCATTTTACATTGTATTTTCTTATTTTCTGTCAACATACATTTATTCAGTAATTATTACCATCGATCTATTTATATGTGTGTGTGTGTGTGTGTATATATATATATATATATATATATATATATATATATATATATACTAGCAGAATACCCGGCGTTGCCCGGGATTTAAAGAATGTTTATTTACAAAAATCAATCTAAATATTAAACATACATGTAAATATCATGTTAAAATTGGACCAGTAGAAGGTGAAAAGTGAAAATGTCAAACTGTATTTGAACTGTATATGATGGAACGAACCGATAAACAATTACTTCAAAACAGCTTGATAAACTATATTTCTCGTTTCTTCATTTGGGGCAAATACATACAAATTTCTTGGTGATCCAACTCTTGAGCACACAACGTAAAATTGTCCATGAGAAAAGCAAGGTGATTCCAAGTTAAATCCAGCTAGATGTAAAGATTGTCCTTGGGCCTTATTGATAGACATGGCAAAAGCTAAACGAACTGGAAATTGTAGACGCTTATACAATACATCTGCATTGTTTGTCGAAAATCTCTAGCCAATACAACAGTGACTCCACCCATTAGTAAATTATTGGCTCTTAAAAATTGAAGTGTTTGATTGAGGGCCTGTAAAGCATGTTTGTGTGACATGGTGCATTGATGCCATACAATGACCTGACATTGCTGCAGAATCTGAGCTTTTTCTGTTCGTTTAGTGATATTGCAGACGGGAGTTTCACTTCGGGCCAGATTAAGCGGTAACTTGAAAGCTGAATGTGCTGTTCTTCCACCAGGGAGCAAAGTTGCAGCAATTCCAGAAGAGGCGACAGCAATAGCTATTTTGGAATGTACTCAAATTTTAGCAAGTAACAACTTGATGAGAAACGTCTTACCTGTTCTTCCGGGTGCATCCAGAAAAAATATATTTCTCCTTTTTTTTGGAACTTCTTCCAAGACATTGTTTCAGACATTCTAGAGTTATGGTCGTTTTCAATGATTTTTAGGTGTTACCCCCCTCGCCACCCCCACCCTTAGGAGTGCTAGGGGTGTCTTGCCCCCACAATATTTGTTGTCAGACTGTAAGTCATATGTGTATCAGGTTTGGTGTAAATTGTTCCAGACATTCCAAAGTTATGGTCGTTTTCGATGATTTTTAGGTGTTACCCCCCTCGCCACCCCCACCCTTAGGAGTGTTAGGGGTGTCTTGCCCCCACAATATTTGTTGTCAGACTGTACGTCATATGTGTACCAGGTTTGGTGTAAATTGTTCCAGACATTTCAGAGTTATGGTCGTTTTCGATGATTTTTAGGTGTTACCCACCTCGCCACCCCCACCCTTAGGAGTGCTAGGGGTGTCTTGCCCCCACAATATTTGTTGTCAGACTGTAAGTCATATGTGTACCAGGTTTTGTGTAGATTGTTCCAGACATTCCAGAGTTATGGTCGTTTTCGATGATTTTTAGGTGTTACCCCCCTCGCCACCCCCACCCTTAGGAGTGCTAGGGGTGTCTTGCCCCCACAATATTTGTTGTCAGACTGTAAGTCATATGTGTACCAGGTTTGGTGTAAATTGTTCCAGACATTCCAGAGTTATGGTCGTTTTCGATGATTTTTAGGTGTTACCCCCCTCGCCACCCCCACCCCGTAATGAATTTCAATTTTAAATTTTTTTACTTGCCTCCGTCATGTTTTAATACACTCGTATGCAAAATTTCATGATCTTCGCTTGAAAAATGTGGATTTGTATAGAAAGACAGACAGAAGGACAAATTTTCTCTTTTATATATTAGATATATTTAGAGACATTGATCACAAATTCAAATAAATGTTTGATCAGAGTTGCTTATAAAGAAAAATGGTGCACTTATAAGAAAAACAGTCAAAATAATGTACTAATTGGAGGTTTCAATAGACAGTGGCTGTCATGTGTGCAGATCTTATGTAAATTTGCATCACCAGCCATTTAGCAGTGCTCAGCGATCTAGAGCGACAATCTCTAACATGATCAGAAGAACTGATAATATGACAGGGGTGCACGGTGACGACAATAGAATAATAATGAACAGTAACATTACTGAACTTCTTGAAACAAACTGAAAGCAAATTAATTTCCAATCATATCAAGTGACAATACAAATTAATATAACAATTATCATTCACTAAAATCTTAAAAAGAACTAAACTTGTTTTAATTGGTGCAGCATGAAAAACTGAAATATATTAATTTTAATCTAAGATGTATTTTGTTAAAGTTTTCTTTATTAATGCAAACCAACGCTTTTGCAAAGAATGGGAAGTTTTATCTAGATATCTATGATTACAATTGATCTTAATGTAAAATATTGGACTAAATTAATAACTGTCACAACAATGCACTTTTTAAATGTTCTAGTTGAGAATCGTCTATTATAGTTTCATTTGTTGAGGCTGTAACAACTACAAATCACAACCAGAAGATGCCTGAGATGGATGTTGATTCTTAAACGAAATACAGAGGAGATTCTGGTTTAATTTCAACGGTTTGTCTGCCAAACACTCATAAGAACCATTTTGCTAACTTTTATATTTCTCTTTCATCCACTTTAAATAATCTGCAAGATGTTTTAACTCATCCCCCTCTATTATTTATTTTAATTATTCTTTAATTTATTACAAAGATTGGCACCCTGATAGCCTGAGAGGCTACAGGGTGTCAGAAGTGGGCTGAGGAGCCGCCACCCACTCCCGAGGGAGGACCCCATGCTGCATACACTAAGGGCTGCCGGACCACATGCCAGAGGAGCGGCAGAAGGTGAGTTTCTCCTGTCAGCTGGGAGAGGGGAGTGCAGAAAGTCACAGTCAGCACCTGGACCCTTCTGTGTCTGGTCTGGCTCTATAGTGCTCTCTCCAGACAGACTGGTCTGGGCATACGACCTGACTAGGTCAGCGCACGGTTCCTGTTCTTTAGGAGGATGCTAGTATAAGCTTTTCACTAAACTCGGACGTGCCTGATACCTTCTGTGGTTCAGTCTTGGGGAGAATTAGTCTCTGAATGCTCCTGTAAGAAGAGGTCAAAGTGGAGGAGTATTCCAATTTTGAGAATTCCTTGTCTTGTGATGAGAATCCCACTAAACAACAAGATGCAGAGGAGGTAATGCGAGCCATGAGACAGGCATTACACATCCAGGATTGCATGATGTCAAATGCCTGACAATACGCGATTTAGAGAGAAGAGCAAACAGTTGGTTTGCTTTCACACTTTTCCTCAATTGGAGGTTTTTATTATGAGAAGCATGGACCAGGCTGGCACCTTGGTTCCAAGTCTAATGCAGATTCCATACCCTATATCTTCTGTCCTGGGGGGGAGGATATGGCTTAGTGGCAATATCCTTACACCAGCCTTAAGAGTGGGCATGTTCCACTACAGTCTCCTGTTTTTTCGGTTTTCTCATAGACTAGGTGAAATGACAGGCACTGAGGGAAGCCAAAAGGGCCTTAGGTTATCACCTCAGATGGCTATCGCTCTTTTGGGAGAATAGAGTAGATGGCATTAACAAGGGTCTTTTTGACATTCATTAACCATCAGAGAGGTATCAAGAGGTCTATTGTTATTAGGGCAAACCAACAGGAATATAATGTTCCAGCAATGTTTGCGGTGTTCTTCCAGGGATAGACAACTGAAAGCCAGATTCTGTTCCCTCTAGTAGAAATACTTCCACGCTTTCTCAAAAGGTGGAATGGGAAAAGCTACAGGTTATGCTGATAGCACTGGACTGGTTAAGAAGGTTGTTGTAATCAGACACTTTAATAATGTCAGTAGGCCAGCATTGGAGATCACTTTTAGGATGACAAGATAGATGGTTTCAGGGAAGAATTTACAAAGGGTCTGGAAAACCTATATATCTCTGATAGAAGTCTCTAGCCAAGTCCTTCAGTAGATTGGTTATTTCTGGTTTTGCAGAAGAGAATAGATAATGATTTAAGTCTATGGGGTAAATTTATCCAGCTGCAGGTTTTAAAAAAAAATGGAAATATTGCCTATAGCAATCAATCATATTCTAGTTATCATTTATTTAGTAAATTCTTCAAAATGACAGCTAGAATCTGATTTGTTGCAATAGGCAACATCTCCGCTTTTTCAAACCTGCAGCTTGATAAATTTGCTCCTTAATCTTTTAAAGGTGAGGATGTCTGGTATTCTTAGAGAGGAAGATTTCATTTGTAGGAAGGGCAGTTCTTTTTGCAGGGAGTTATGTAGGGCAGTTGCCATACAATCCGTCATCATGAGAGCATAAATCTAATATGATGAAATAGAATATTGAATGTCAGGGCCAAAATAAAACATTGCATTGATACCTAAACGAACCTGATTTTCAACTCGGATAAATGTTTGATGAAATGTTTTTTTATACAAAGGAAGCAGTTAGCCCAGTAGGAGGTAATTAGGTTGAGGAGACCTGCTTAAGATATGCAGATCACAGATATCCATTGTTTTGATCATGTATTTCACTTCCTAATTGACCTCCTTTCAATAGGTAGTGTAAACACAATGAACCACTAAATGTATATGACAGAGCCATATGCCTAGGTGAGTTCGTTGTAGACAAAGATAGCATTTGAAGACTGCCTATAAAGATATATAGAAATATGAGCTTCAAAGGAAAATGTCTTCATAGTTCAAATTTTGGGAAATCTGGGTGCCACTGCATACCAAGGAGCAGAAATCACACCAGGGTTGTGAATGAAAGGTACTGATGGTATCCGGGAACAGTTATAATCAAATATCTTTGGAAAAGGTATGTCACATTGTCATAATTCCATCATCAAAAGATGGACAAATTCATAAGAGATTTATTAATAATGAAATTGGGTCTGTGTGACGCTCTACAGAAAAGTTAGGTCACCTAGTAGAATTGGGTAGTAAAATAGGAAATATGCAAATGGTGATTGAAAAAAGTATCACAAACACAACACCTGGGGGCGGGAACAGGTGTTGAAGTGTGTTTAAAAAATGAGACCAATTACAAAAATTGTCAGACTTTTTGGGAAATCAATTCACATTGATAAGCTGTCCATCTTCCTTGCCAATTTCCCATGGCACAGAGTATGCCATTCATGTAAGTGGCACTCTGAATCTAATCCTTTTTATTTTAAACTGTTTTGCTTGTGTATGTTATCTCAATCTATTAATTGTTTATTAATTATTTTTTTATATCTGTATGCCCTGTACTTTTGTATATTAAATCTATAATTTAATATGTTGCGTCCTTGATACTCTAACGAATACATTCGCCTGTTAAGGAGAAATAGCTCAACCAAGTTAACCCTTTGAATGCCAGTGTGTGATTTGTTGATACATTTGATTAACAAGCTGTGTGTGCTTGCATTTACATTTGTGTAACAGTCTGGAGGTGTGAAGAGTTAACCTTTTGTTTGCTGGTGTGGGTCTTGCTAGTCTGTGAGCAGCTAGAAGCCCTGTGTGCCAGTGTGGGACAGTATATTGGGGTCCTATTGCCCGTATTCAATAGGTGGTGGCAAACCTGAAGTGTGTGAGGTGTGAGCGCTGTTTGGGGACGATTCAGTAGGTCTATAACCTGTGTGATAGGTAGAGAGAGACTGCGTACTGGAATCGTGTCACCTCATACAGCAGAACACCCCTAAAGTCATGGCAGCTGGGAGCGTGTTTGTGACACAATCCTTCTATTGCAACTTGACATTTGAATCTGGTTTTGGCGGCTTTACATCATCCTGCTTTCAATGCGCTGGATCATGTTGAGATCTTATGGGAAAAATTGTGTTCCTATTGGCTATCTCCACAGCACAAAGGCTGTCTAAACTGGGGGCTCTGCCTTGATCTCCATAGTTCTTTCTTCTTTTTTTTTTTTTTAACAAAATCTGTTTTATTGGTTTTTAAAGGCAAAGGAACACTATACAAAAATTGAAAAGTAGCATGCAAACAAATATAATAAATACACAATGGAATTTTAGTAAATACAGAAAACGTTCCATTACAGGATTATGTGGAGACATACAAGTAGACAAGGATGAGGGAAGGGGAAGGTCATTAATTCAACTAAATAAGGGAGTAAACCTATTAAACAGTAAAATTGGATACAAATGACAAGCTACATGAGATGAGAAGGTTAAGGAGTAGTGGTGGGAAGAAGTGAGTATGTCTTTCATGAGCATTTTATAGTTCTTTGCACTAGTTTTCTTTTTAGCCTAAATTGGTGTAAAAATTCCACTTATATTAGGCTATTGTGATTCCGGCTCTGTGCCGTAATCAGTCTGGGAGGAGAAAGGATCCTTTCACTTATTGGATGTTGTAAGAGTTCTAAAAGATCTATGTCAAGAGCACTCTAGATAATGAGATTTGGAAGACCGATCTTTTGGTCCTTTATGATGCCTGCAAGAAAGGTTGGCATGTTTCAGAGCAAAAGACTGGTAGATGGAGTACTGCTGTCATTCGACAGGTTTACATAGTAAGCTCATCTTGGGTTACAAGGTATAGAGCCTTGGCTGAGCAACTATGTCGGCCAACCACCTGTTGTTACATGGTACATTCATTACCTGAGTTTTCCGGTTCAAGATATTTGCATCCTACTTTTTTATGGAAGGTTCATAAGAAAGCAGGATTTTTATACTTATGTTAAATCCTTTTGTCTGATTCTATTAGGGGACACTGTGCTATCTGTTATGCCATACTTACCAACATTTTGTAAGTTAATTCTGGGAGGGGAGCTTGGTTGGTGGGCGGGGAGGGGGTCGTGGTGTATCATGTCAATTTGGTCCCGCCCCTGCGTCAAAATGCCGTTTTTGTCACGGGGGGCGGGGCCAAAATTATGCAAATCGCGTCATTTTGAGGAGCAGATGCCATTTTGCGGGATATTTGCCTGCTCTCCCGGGAGCCCAGGAGACCTATCTGAATTTCGGGAGTCTCCCGGACATTCCAGGAGAGTTGGCAAGTATGTGTTATGCAGTAGTCTGCGAAGTTAGGAAGGTTTATGTTTTTTCTCCCTCTCGTGTTTGTTCCTTTGTTCTTTGTTTGTTCGTGTTTATCATGTGGGGCTTTGTTATAAATAACTGAAGTTCCTTTTAGGGAGGGGGCATAGAGACAGTGAAGTTAAACATCTTGAAGATTATTTACCTGCCACACTCCAGGTCTGGGCCTTAGTGTCTGTCAATGGAATAAGAAAAAAATTATTTAACGGATGTATAAAAATCCTGCTTCCCGCTACATACATGACATTGTGCTGTTTTAAATAGGATTAATTTCTTTGCTGATGTTAAAGGACCCGTAGTAGCGCCTCACATGCACACGCTATCCTTTAATTATATTCTTAGATACACTCGCTATAAAACTCACACTTTTATGCACTTTTCCTTACACAGTGTTGCCTTACTCAGTCTTTTGACCACACTAAATAACACAAGTTTTACAGAACTATTTATCCAATATTCACTGTATCTCAGCAGTACTTTACAGTATATATTCGTTATAAATAATCAATACTCACAACATATGTATGTATTTAAATCAAAGTATTTTACTGTTAACACAGAAAAGCTTGTATTCACAATTCACACATATATCATAACGTTGTTCAACATAACGTAGTATATAAATATAACATTAACCCTAGGTTCACCACCGTTATTCCTTACACTATCCTAGCTTTGCATATGTATCCTTAATAAGAATCAGTATTTATAATATTGATTTAACTATCACAGATATCAGACAATAGCTACTCAATTATATGTATATAAATAGTTAAATCCACATTACAAATACACATATAGCTCTATGGGTATATATATATTATTTATACTTATCAAGTCCTTGTATCCTCGGTCCGATTCTTATCTGCAGTGTAGCGAACGTTCCTGTAGTATAGAATCCTTTCTTGTAGCTTAGTGTAATATATATATATATATATATATATATATAGTATAGTAGATCCTATAGATCTTTTCTGCAGTGTAGTGTATCCCTAGTGATAGAATCCTTTCTTATAGCTTAGTGTAATATATATATAATCCTATAGATGTTTTCTGCAGTGTAGTGTATCCCTAGTGTAGTGTATCCCTAGTGTAATGTATCCCTAGTGTATGTCCTGCAGTGTAGTGTAGAGCACTTTGTCAAGGGGCAGCAGGCATCCAGAGAGAGAGAGAGGGTCCCGGGTCTGGACTTTTATAGTCCAAACTTGGAAACTCCCAGCCTCCCAAGTAACAGCATGTGTGTGGTGATTCACCACACACACATGGAGCTTCTTGGGTCCAGGGTTGATGATGTCATCACCACTGTCGGTTCTCCCCACTATGTATGTGTCCAGCAGTAAAAAGCAAGTGATCCTTCCAGTGTCCCAACACCCTCCTTTGTTTCAGGCTTCAAAGCTGTTATCTGAAACTGACCAGAGTTGTGTGGGGGTTTTACAAACACAAGAAAAATAGCTAATCTTGCCATGTGGCTGGGAGGATGGGAGATACTTTTGAACAATGCATGAAATGGCTTGAGAATCATATCATACGAGAAGGTTCTTCAACAGCTGATATCTTACGCTTTCCTGCTGACTCAGACTGTACAGTGTATTTTAACAGCCCTGGGTGATCAGTTAAGCAAGGTATTTTTTGCATAAATTCCATGACTGGGGTTCCACAGTTGATACATATAAAGTGTAAATTGTAATTGTTATTTAGTGATTCTCATTACATCCACTGGAAGTTGGCAAAAAATAACACTTCTAGTAACAAATTTGAGCAGCAGAGGACACAGATTGTGAGGTTCCAAGAAGAGTAATGAAGATGTGCAGATTATCTATTTTGTACTACCAGAAATGGTAATACTTGCTTAAAGCAGGCACTGTACATCTGATCTTCATAGTATTTTTTTTTTCTATTTTATAGGTAGAACGAATTGCTCTCTTTGTACCATATTGCTGTCACAGTTTGCCACCTACTGGATATTATTTGGTATTACAAATAAGGTTCAGTGACAATTGCAGTTAGCGGGACTAGTATTTAAAGGCTTTGTTCAGACAGCTGTATTTATCATATATCTATTATATTGCAATCCTAATGAAACATGCACAGATTGTACATGAGCTGAAATGCAACATGCACAGGCATTATTGAAACTTATGAGTTTATTGGGAAAGGGACCACAGAGTTTATAAGCATTAATATTGTGTAGCCTGTTCTCTTTCCCTATTGCCCTAATTGAATGAACAAGCATATTGCACTGGGATCAGTAGTACATATAGTGCCATGGTCGGAATCCAACCAGTAGTCTCAGCGCTATGAGTCTGCAGTGCTAACCACTGTGCAACCGCTGCTATGATGCAGTACAACTTATATTCTGCTTATACATCTATACATATCACATTATGTCTCTCCCTCCCTGTCTGTCTGTGTCTGTGTGTGCGTGTGTCTCTACATTAGGTTATTTAGACTGTAAGCTCCAATGGGGCAGGGACTGATGTGAATGAGTTCTCTGTACAGCGCTGCGGAATTGGTGGCGCTATATAAATAAAATGATGATGATTATGTTTCTGCTTAATTATTATCACTTACATGTCTAGCTCCAACATATTCTGAATTTACTGGTAACAAGACAGGAACATTCAAAATAATAATTATATTGTTATACACTGATAGCCTTGTGTTAACTTTACAGAAAATACTTTCCTCTCTTTAACTTTTTAGTACATTTTGTTGTTCCAGAGTATAAGGCCAGTTACCTGAAGAATCGCTCTGCCCGCTCTGTGTCCATTGACGTGGCCAGGAAGATCTTTAACCAGCGCATAGAGCAGGAGTATCAGCCTGTAGTGAAGATAAATGTTAGCAACAGCTACATGTCTGTGCTGGATGATGACGAGGATAAAGATGCTGAAGATTTCAGTGGGACAGGAGGGCTGACTAACGAGCTTGTCATACCCAGCTCACTCAAAGTGACACATCGGTAAGAAGCTGTGGCGCACCTCATACCTCGTGTGACACCCAGTATGGTGTCAGGACTGTAGTGGATGTATTAACCAGTGACCAGGGCCGCCGAGAGGGGGGGGGAGCGGGTACTAATTACCCGGGCCCGGCATGTCAGGGGGCCCGGCCCGGGCCCTTGCGCTGCTGATTTTTTTTAATGTTTTAATTTTTTTTTAAAACGTTTTTTTTCCTTTCCTTTTTTTTTTTTTTTTGGCGGGGGCGGGGGGGGGGGGGGGGGGGGGGCTCGGTCGTTGGTGGGGGGAGCAGGCTAGTTTAAAAAAAAAAAAAAACATACTCACCTGATCGCGGAGCCGGCATCCCTCCTCTCTGCTGCTCTGTGCTCTATTCAGACTGTCTGAATGCTGGGTGTGATGTCATCATGTCATGCCCAGCATTCAGTCAGTCTGGAACAATGGAGCACAGAGCAGCAGAGAAGACCAAGAGAGGAGAAAAGGTAAGTGAAGGGAGGAAAACGAGGGGGGCACAGAGGGGTTAAAAAACGGGGGGGGGGGGCAGCATGACAGAGGGGTTAAAAAATGAGGGGGAGCACAAAGGGGTTAAAAAACGGGGGGGCAGCATGACAGAGGGGTTAAAAAATGAGGGGGCACAAAGGGGTTAAAAAACGGGGGGGCAGCATGACAGAGGGGTTAAAAAATAAGGGGGGGGCACAGAGGGGTTAAAAAACGGGGAAGCAGCATGTCAGAGGGGTTAAAAAATTAGGGGGAGCACAGAGGGGTTAAAAAACGGGAAAGCAGCATGTCAAAGGGGTTAAAAACGGGGAAGCAGCATGTCAGAGGGGTTAAAAAATGAGGGGGAGCACAGAGGGGTTAAAAAATGGGAAAGCAGCATGACAGAGGGGGTGAAAAAATGAGAGGGGCACAGATGGGTTAAAAAACGGGGCAGTATGGCACAGTGGGGTTAATAAACAGGGGTCAGCATGGCACAGTGGGGTTAAAAAATGGTGGGCAGCATGACACAGTGGGGTTACAAAGGGGGGGGGGAGGCATGGCACAGTGGGATTGAAAAAGGGGGGGAGCAGCATAGTATTGTCTGATGAAGGGGAGCCAGATGAAGGGGGCAAAAACAGCATGGAGGGCACAGTGTGATCATAAGGCATGGCGATGATGAAGGGGCACATTATTGTAATATTGGAGCTGGAGGAAGGCCTAATTATTAATCGTGGGTGCTATTGATTTAACGCTGGGGCTGGCTGTAATTTTCTAAATGTAGCCATTTTTTTTTCAAAATAGGTCCTTCAACATTTCTGGATCCGGACAAGCCACAACTAAAGAAAGCAGCAGCCACAGGTGGAGAAAGTGGAGAAGAACAGGTAGGAGAGAGCAGCACAGTGTGTGAAATGTTGTGATTCTAGTAGGGACAATACCAATTTTTGGTGAATGTTGTGTCCAATGTAAGGTGTAGGCCAAGACTGAACTGTTTGTGTACACACTGCATTGTTTGTATACTACCCTGTGGTGGTAGATGTCCTGAAAGTCAGGAGTGCTTAAACATATGTGACGCTCCGGCGAATTGAGAGCCTAGTGGTTTTTATGTTAGCCACGCCCCAATGGCACGTTTGCCACGCCCCCAAATGCATGACCGCACCTCCCAAAATTTTTGCACTGCCGTTTGGCTAGCCACGCCCCTGAATATATGACCATATACCTAATCTTTTTTGCGCCGCCGTAAGGCGGCGCAAAAAAATTTTGGGGCTTACTTCACTATGAGGGGGGCCCCATGAATTTGTTGTACCCGGGCCCTGAATTCTTCTTGGCAGCCCTGCCAGTGACTGGGGAATGGTATATTCCTTACTGTATCTCACTGTAAGTTGCCTGTCTTGTTTACAGGTGCCACATCCTGCCTAATGACACAGTAAAGTGTGATCTAGATCTGTACAAGTCTCTACAAGCCTGGAAAGATCACAAACTCCACATCGACCATGAGGTAAGTACAGACATGTAATGAGTAATAAAAGCGCGAACAAGACCAACACCAATGACAGAGATAAGGGAGGAGACTCTGATTGCTGTACAGGGAATGAGGTCCGAAGTGAATGAGCAACTAATATCCTGACGATGTCATAATTAATAATAATTCTAGAGAATATTTACAGTTGTTCAGCAGTCATATTAGAAACAGACCAGTCTCTTGGGGCACAAATATATCACTGTCCTGGAAATCTCCTCTGTTTACTTTACAGTAAGGAAGTGTGAAATTAGTTGACTCAATTAAAACAAAAATTCTCCATGATGAGTACAGTCTACAGAGCGAAAAGTATGAAAACAAATTTCTCAGTTGGTGAAATCACCCTTTCACTTAGTTCACCAGCATATGGACATATTAATATTATGTTTGAACAATCTTTCAGGTAAAATGAAGCTGCCTATTCAATAAAAAACACGTCTTGTAGCTTCTGCTTGTTAAAAATAATCTAGACCTAGCTTTAAAGAGCTTCAATAACATTTATATCAGTCCCTGCCCCATTGGAGCTTACAGTCTAAATTCCCTAACAAACACACACACACACACAGACATACAGAGACTAGGAACAATTTTTTTTTTTATAGCAGCCAATCCACCTACCAGTATGGTTTTTTGGAGTGTGGGAGGAAACCAGAGCACCCGGAGGAAACCCACGCAAACACAGGGAGAACATACAAACTCCATAAATCATCTTAAATTAATATTCACAAACTTCTAAATTAATTTTCAACACCACTAAAGAGACACAAGTGATGTTACAGCTGGGTTTGACTGATTTTTTTCTTTAGATTTTATCAAATTGAGGTTGATGTTAATTATGCAAATCTGTTAAAAGTTAATTTTATGTAGTTACTGCTGGATTATAATTTTTTTAACGTTAAATTTGGATCTACTATTGTATCTCATAATTCACAAAAGTACTCTATGGGGCATATTCAATTGTCCGCGGGATTTGCCGAAAATCCCACGGACCGCGCAGGATTACCGTTATTGCGGTAATCCTGCGCGGAAAAAACGTTAATACGGTACACAGTGGCCTAGTGGTTAGCACTTCTGCGTCACAGCACTGGGGTCATGAGTTCGATTCCCGACCATGGCCTTGTCTGTGTGGAGTTTGTATGTTCTCCCTGTGTTGCATGGGTTTCCTCCAGGTGCTCCGGTGTCCTCCCACACTCCAAAAACATACAGGTAGGTTAATTGGCTGCTATCAAAATTGACCCTAGTCTCTCCCTCTCTCTCTGTGTGTTAGTGTGTGTCTATATTAGGGAAATTAGACTGTGAGCTCCAATGGGGCAGGGACTGATGTGAATGAGTTCTCTGTACAGCGCTGCGGAATTAGTGGCGCTATATAAATAAATGATGATGATGATGATGAATACGGTAATTTACTTGCTGGATTTCAGCTCGCAGCTCAGGGAGCTGCGAGCTGAAATCCAGCGAGAGATTACCGTATTAACGGTAATATTTGCTCAAACTTTGGAACAATTGAATATGCCCCTATGAATGTAACTATAAAACAGTCATTGTTAACAGTAAATTTAAATAGAAACTTTATTACAAATTGGGCCTTGTTTCAGTATCTCCAATTTTACTTGATTACCGACCTCTATTTAGTTGTTCAGCATATCAGTTGCTCATTCATTTCGGATGTCATTCCCAGTACAGTGATCAGTCTCCTCCCTTATCTCTGTCATTGGTGTTGGTCTTGTTCGCGCTTTTATTACTCAGCCACCATTAAAGAAGGATGAGTCCCAGACAAGCGCTTTGCATATTTACTGTCAGAGGCCATGCCACCAGTAGTATTAGAGGAGGCCAAGCCAACAATAGTATTTATAGCGTTTACACCCTGCTGATTTGTTATGACAGTAATCCTTAGTATAACCCCATGCAATGAGTGCTGATATGACAGCAGAATGTGCCAGAAGACATGGGAAGAGATGCCAAGAACAATATAAGGGTGGACACATACATACAGAAAGATAGACACACACACAAACAAATGTTTTTATCTTCTATCATATCATCTACAGCATTCCCTATGGGAATAATCAGGAAAATCACAATATCACAATCTCATTGTAGATTGAAACTCTGCAGAATAAGATAAAAAACCTGAGAGAGGTCAGAGGACACCTGAAAAAGAAGAGGCCGGAGGACTGTGACTGCAGTAAGATCAGGTACTTGCTGGGACCGATTTGTCAGCTATGAACACCATTCCTATTTACTATAGGTTTCCAAAGGTACTGGGGGTTTAACCAAACTAGCGACACATGCAACATTTCACAGCCAAATCCGGAATAAGGTAAAAATTTCCCTGAACTTTTTGAACAGTTCGCTCATCAGGAATAACCAACCAATATAATTCACAAAGTTTCTATATCATGTCAGGTTTTGTGGCTACTTTCATAAAATTTCATAAATTCTAATTGTGTTAACCCACAACCAGACCATACACCACAGAACGCAGTAACATTCAGTTCATATTCGAGTGCAAAGAACACTTCGTTCAGAATAAGTTTTCAGGGGTGGAAATGGGAGGGGAATGGGTGTATGCCCGTAGTCACTGTACAGTAACAGCGTGCCAAGCTCAACTACACGCAGCAACGTCCGATTCAAGTTTTGCATTTCTAAGGTACATGGTTTTCAGTCGTATTACTTGCACCAGCTACAGGTCTAGTCTCAGTGCCGATTACTAGCGGTGGTAATGATATTAGCGGTGCTGATAACACAGACACCAACTTGATAGACAAAATATGCCCGAACGTGACTTCACCGACATTAAAAAAATGCAGACTTACCACTTTAATGAAAAGAGAACTATCCGACAGTGTTCTCTAACATCCCGATCAGATTCCTAACCCTAACCCAGTTCCTAACCCTAACAATAACGCTTTAAAAGTTGCAATAACATGGTCGCCATTTTCAATGACGTACAAACACAGTGCCGTTATTATTTCTGATCGGGATGTTGGAGAACACAGTCTGCATTTTATTAATGTCGGTGAACTCGCGTTCGCCCATATTTTGTCTATCAAGTTGATATCGGTGTTATCAGCTCCGATAATTAGTACCCTGATTACTAGGGATGATGGCTGAATATGTATGCTAGAACATGTGTTTGTAATCAGGGGCAACTGCAGAAATGTTTTTAATGTCCAGTAGACCTTAAGTATATTCTAATAAATGTATTCCATGGAAAAAAAATAATATATATATATATATTTTAATGTTTTCTCATTATAATTAATAAGTTTATTTTTAACAGGTGACACTAATTGAATAATTTTAAAAATTCTTTGCATTCTTTTGTGACTTGATATCGCACATATGCATTGGACGTATTCTACAGTGTATTGTCTGTTAGAGCAGAGCGGACCTAGACCTATATTCAACACTAGACTTATCTTCAAATCGGCTCGTTGTTAAATATGGATATGCATATTTTTTTTTAAAAACGCACATTACATAATGAGTCAGGCCCACTACCTTTTGCACTCAATTTTCAGCTTGAGTCTTTCATTCCGTTTGAGTTTTAACAATGTAAATGCTCTCCTCTTTCCATTATTACCTCCTGTACTTTCCTTTTAACCACATGCCTTGTATGTTTTTGGATGTAAGCTCCAATGGGGCAGCAACTGATGTGAATGATTACATATTCTCTGTACAACAATACCTAATATGATTGGCACTTATAAATGTAAACCATAATAATAATTTATAAAAGGTAGTTGTCTTTTACATTTTGCCACAAATACTAGTTTCAAAATGTAAATGTTATGTTTATGTTATATAGCTCATAACAATCCCCAATCATTACTTAGCTAATGAAGTTTTCTCAAATATATATATACAGAATACTACACTGATTCTATACTATATTGAAGGTAGATTGTCATGCTGTGTCCTTCCTAAGCATGCTGGGCCTGATTATTTTGTTTTTAAAAAAAACACGTAAATCGTGCATACGCATGTCCGTATTCAACAAGGAGCGGATGTAAAGATACGTCTCCTGTTGAATACGAGTCTAGGTGATCTCTACTCTAACGGACAGTACACTGTAGGAAACATCCTATACATATGTGGAATCTAAAGTCACAAAACGAACAGAAAAAAAAAATTATTAATGTCACTTGTTATTAATAAATATAGTCATTAATAACAAAACCTTTTTCCATAAAATACGTTTAGGAGGATGTTATGAATGTCTACTGTACATAGAATGCATTGTTACAGCTCCTGATTGCAAACACAAGTTCAATCATGCGTACGTGACGGTCATTACTATCACTCAGCACTTATACCAGTAATGTGTCTGGTGCAAGTGATATGACAGAAAAACATATCTTTAGGGGGGAATTCAATTGGCCACATAACTGCAAAAAGTAATGCGGCCTGCGCACTATTACCAGTAATAGTGCGCTTAAGTACCATTATTATGGTAATTTCAATGCCAGATTTTTGCTCGCAGCTCCCTGAGCCACGAGCAGAAGGCCAAGTTGATTTTACCATAATAACGGTAATAGAGTTATCGCGGCGCTAATCTGGGGGGAATTGAATTCTCCCTTAAGATGTCCACGGCTTGATTTAGACATTACTGCTTGAGCTTGGCACGCCCTTACTGTACATTAACTATGTGCATACGCCCCTTCACCTCCCGGTTCCGTCCATGAAATTGTAGGCTGTAACAAGGGTCCTTTGTGCACGAAGATGCATTGGACGTTGTTGACATTTAGTCCGGTTCTGGACATGCGCAGAGCAATTTTATGCAAAATGCAGCAAGTATCAGCATTTTCATTCATTTCATATCTTTCCTATACACTCTATATCATTCACTTTCCAGTCATGATTGTCATCCAGCCAAGTACCCAATGCTCCCACTGTATTATAGTTTTCTTCCAAAATCATTAATTCTATACCACCTATTTTGTTTGGACCATATTTTATATGTCTACTACTATTTTTAATTTTACTCCATTAATGCCTCTTATAACCCCTTCTTAATTTTCCTTAACTAAGCCTTGGTAGATGTGTGTTTTCACACTTGTATTTACCTCTTCCTGAGATGTCTCGAGTGTGTGGTTTATGAAGCTGTGATGGCACAAATAGCAGAATGTCGCTGAGAACTTGTCTGTGATGCCTTCGGCCACACTAGGTCTGGCTATAAACAGATTTTTATTGTCTCAGATTGTAAGTTCTTGGGATCTGTTTATATCAATGTATTGTTCTTACAGTTACCATATGAAGCATAAGAAAGGAAAGCTGAAGAATAGAGCAACCATAATTCACCCCTTTAAGTAAGTAACACACCTAGTAATTTGGGGTAAAGGTGTATCATTAGAGACATTTTCTGGAGCTGGTCAATGGAACCTTTCTAAATAATATCTTAGACAAATCTGAAAATAGATAAGGTGTACTCCTTACCTATAGTAAGTCAGACAGTTAAACATAAACTAACATGATTTGGGTTTTGTTAAATGTTTTTAAAAAAAAAACCCTTTAAGAACACATCCCTCTGATACTCATGTTTTTAATTCTTAATCCTTCAAATAAGCATCAGCTGTCTTATTGTAGGTCTAGATGTTTATCTGCAAATACCCTAACCAAAAACAGATCATAGCTTACAGCCCCTAATATATCTCTAGAGCCCTGTATATCTCATCCATTAATAGTATAGTGCTGGGTAGAAAATTGATATATAGCCTAAATTTCTCCTTAAAGGGTTTGTCCATTCTTGGACAACTGATCTTAAATAGAGCCTGCCCCTACCCCTTCCTGCGTTACTAAAAATTGGGACTCTGCTCATGGCGCTGGAGTACTCAGTCCGTTCAGTCCATAGAGCTACACTACATCCACAGAGCTCTACTAAAGAGGACTGTGTGAATTGTAGTACTTTAAAATGAATGGGCTGCAGTACAATCCAGCCTCAGGTATCATGGAAGGTGGGGGACCTCCTATTTGCTATACGGGGCAGGTTATGTTAAAGCGGGGCATCCAGAAGTACTCAACACTTTTAGCAATATTATTTTGCACACTTTAGTTACAACATTAATTTCAGCTAAAGTTTCATGATGGGCCCCCTTAAGGAAAAAAAATTAAATCATAGTTTTAACAGGCTCACCTCATCATTGAAGCACACTTGATACTTTGCAAAACCTAACAACCAGTTTACATGAAGTCACTGTAAATATAAACTATTCCACATGTGATACTGACCCACTGATATACCTAAACATGTAGATATATCTATGTTAGACTATTATCTGCAATATCCAAGATTTGCCTTATCCTAACTGCGGGGTTTGCATACAGGAAATCCCTGAAAGAACACGACAAAGTTTGGCTTCTGCGTGAACAGAGGCGTAAGAAGAAGCTGCGGAAACTGCTGAAAAGGCTGAAAAATAACGATACATGCAGCATGCCCGGACTTACCTGTTTCACCCATGACAACCAGCACTGGCAAACCGCCCCCTTCTGGACATGTAAGGTCTCATTAGCAAATGCACGCCACAAACATTCTATAGAACCACTACAATAATCCTGCTCAGCTCTCTGAAAACAATAACACTTTTCTTTGTGTGGCTTGGTATATCCAGCTTCCAGTTCTCTGTTATCAGAGATAATCAGGCACACTAAGGAAACTCTACTCTGCTGCTTGAGACTTGAGTCCCCGCGTGAAGACAATTTTATGTCCTTTACTGAGTGTTGCTCACAAGTGATGATTTCTGAGGCTCTGGATAAAATAGCTTATACCACTAATGACCCAGTTTTTATTGGGCACAAGTAAGGGAGAGGCTGTGAAGTAATTGAATTAAGTGGCAACTTAGGAAAAGGAAAGTGGCACATTTCATTCTATAAGATAACATGATACATTGTAACAATTACCTGCCTTTCATTTCCCTTTCAGTTAGCTCATCTACTTCATCCGCCATCACCGGATGCCATAGTCTATAGGAGATAGCAGGTGGTCATAGTATACATCTGCAGCTCTGAGATTTCATATACACAGTACACACACATGTGATTACTCCCCAGTTCTGTGCTCCTCATTTCTGTCACTATTCTTCCTTCCTGTGCAGTGGGACCATTCTGTGCATGTACAAGTGCCAACAACAACACCTACTGGTGTTTGAGGACCATTAATGAGACCCATAACTTCCTATTCTGTGAATTTGCCACTGGCTTCTTGGAGTATTTTGACCTCAACACTGATCCATATCAGGTAACGTGTGACTGTCTACTAAAGTTTTTGTCTGATCTTGGTAAGTCATCTAGTCATTGATGTAACAAGGTTATAAGATACATTTTTCCTTGTTAAATTCTATATTATAAACCGTTTTTTACTTGAACTTTTTTAACCTACATTTTACCTAAAACTTTCAAGGCTCAATTTTGCTTTATATTAAACACATTTTAACACACCTTGGTAGAATAATGACATTTGCACAGCTATATTCCCTCCCCGTCCACTTATTCAGCTCTATTTAGGAGGATTGGATGGACTGTGTTCACGGCAGAATTGTCTTCCAGATTTGGGGAAAGAACACCCTCTTTGCTATATAAAAGGAAAAAAATGTGTGGGAGGTGGGCAACCCTCGTATTTCCTTCTAATAAAATAGAGGCTGCTGTGAGTAATAGGCGATCTGTTGTTCCATAGCTATTATGGAACTAAAAGCCACGCCTATCCAGTCAGCCGGGAACATAGGTCCACAGCGACTGTGGCGTTACAGGCTGTCTTCTTCTGCCTTAGATGTTGTTCATAAAGACATCAGTTTGTTTTAATGTGAGGGTGAAGAGTCCACTGAAATCCAGTTTCAATTATTGTCTTCTCCAGCTGATTAATGCAGTAAATACTTTGGACCGAGATGTCCTCAATCAGTTACATGTTCAGCTGATGGAACTGCGGAGCTGTAAGGGGTCCAGACAGTGTAATCCACGGACCAGCAGTGTGGAGCTTGGTAGGTTACTAGTTATTCATCTACTTTTGTGAGAAAACTGCAACTTCCAATAGCTAAGGTGATTTCTGGAGGTTGCTGAGAGTTGTAGTTCTGCCGCTCATGTCAAAGGTATTTCTACCTAATTTAGTACATTGTTGTTTATTTTATTAGTTACCCCTCCTCTCCTCCCATCACACCTTCCATAGATTGTAATCCTCGCCTCACATTTTCAAAGCTTTACATCCTCGTTCTAGAGGTGGCTAAGGCTACAGCCGATAAAATTTCTCCTTAATTATTTTTGAACCAAGTCATTGATTGCGGTGTTGGCACTGTACAGAGGGCGCTCTCTACTGCTCCTGCAGGAAATTTGTTGCCATTTTATGCTATTTTCAAAAAAATAATAGTTTTATTTGTAAAGAAAAGATGGTGTAAAATATTTAGAAATGTTACTGTCTACCAAATATATCTTGAAATAAAATCCTCATTTAAATGGTAAGAGATCCCTGTACTTAAACAACATTTTCAGAGTTTTGCAATAGACTCATCGGTAGTTTGTTGGTGTCAGCTTCTAATGTATTCAACAATTTATTTCTAGGTCTCAAGGATGAAAGTTTTGAACAATACAAGTAAGTTTTTACCTATTAATCCTCCACATGGCAGCATTCTCTTCCGGTCTCTAAGCTGAGAATATCTAATTTAATGGTTAATAAAACTCTTTTCTCTGCTGTCCATCGGGAGTCTGCTATTAATATTAATAAGACTTAGGGGCATATTCAATTGTTAGCGAGTTTAGAAGTTCGAGCGCGTTAAGTCATTTTTATTTATTTTTTTCCTTATTTTCGAGCGCGGAAACTTCTCGCGCAATTCAAATCTTTTTTTTTTTTTTAACCGAAACGGTCTTCTCGCGCTCCAAACGTTTGTCAATGTTAAAGTATAGGCTGGATGCGAACCCTCAGCGGAAAAAGCTATTCAATTGTTTTTTAACGCTGTGAGTGAAACAGTCAAAGCTGCCTCCTTGGTCTGCTCAAAGAAAAAAAAAAATTTTTAAGTTATGAAAAATAGAAAGTAAACTGAAAAAAATAGGTGTAAAATAACACGAAAACTGAAAAGCATTTTTTAAAATAAATAAATAAATAACAGTGTAAATAATTAATAAATATTTCAAAGTCCCCCCTTTAAAAAAAATCCATTAGTGGTGCAGTCCTATTGTATTTAAAAAAAAAATATATTATTTTTTTTTGTGGGGGGGTTAGTGGTTTGGGGGGGTGGTGGTTGTGCCTGACCTTGGTCAGCTCTCAAAGTTGTGAAACGTAGCATAAGTTATTTATTTATTTTTTAAAACCAAAAGCGTTTGCTCCCTATTTAGTCTTAACCCTAGTGCTGGCAGGCTATTGCTGTGTGTGTTAAAATCTTTGACATTTTTTGCGTAGGGTTCCCCCCATTTTAATTGAACCAGCACTAGGAAAACCAGCCGGGGTGATAGGCACTATAGCAGGGGGGTGGGGGGGGAAACGCAGTTTGGGTCCCACTGCCATAATGACTAAACACCCACAGACTGTTCAGCGCTGGCCTGGATTCCCTAGGGAGTGTGGTCCCCTTGAGAAATGTAAGCGGGCCCAGGGCCGTCTCTTCCATTGGGCACGATGGGCAGGTGCCCGGGGGCCCTGCAGGCAAGGGGGGCCCGTCAGAATCCCAATTTTTTTTTTTAAAAAAAAAAAAAATACTTACCTTGCGGTCACATCAGCGGTGATCCGGCTCCCTCCCTGGTCCCCTCTTCCGTGCTGTGCTCGCAGTGAATGCTGCATTCACTGCAACCACAGCACGGAAGAGGGCAGAAGAGACTCAGCGGCGCGAAAAAAAGAAGAGGATCGGACTTAAGGTAAGTTAAGGGGGCCCCTATATATATATATATATATATATATATATATATATATATATATATATGTAAAAAAAAGTGATTATATACATAATCACGTTTTTTTTACATACATATATATTTTCCTTTTTTACACACACACACACACTATTTATATATATATATATATATATATATATATATATATATATATATATATATATATATATTTTTTTTTTTAGGGGCTCGGTACACTGCATTGCCCGGGGGCCCATAAAGTTGTTAAGGTGGCCCTGAGCCACCCCCCTAGGGACACCCAGGCCAGTGGTGATAGCACTAGGGCTCTTCCTACTACCCCTGGGCTGTGGGTAGTAGGGTAATAAATGGGGAATTTTTATGAAAAAAAAAAAAAAACACCATTTAGATTTGTGAAACTACATGTTCCATCCAGCCATATTGGCCTAAATAGTGTGGCTGTTACTTGTCTAACTACAAGCACCAGCGTACCCCTGGCACTCAGGGCATGTTGGCACTTGGAGAACCACAAGTGTCAACATGCTATTGCAACCACGGCTGGCTGGGATCTGTAGTTCCACAAAGTAAAATGTTAAATAAAATCACAACAACCTCATTCCAACCACAAATCTTTATTAAAAATAATAAAACCACAAGAAATACTGTAAACACCCTCATGTACACCATAGATTTTTATTAAAAACAAAAAAACCCAAAATACTCACCATGGACGAAATCCTCAGTTTCCTGATGCTTTACCTACACACACTCATTTACGCAAAGTCCCACCAAATATTTGTACCCTCCGAATGTCCGGCTTGCCCACTGTCCCACCAATATTTGTACCTTCCAAATGTCCGGCTTGCCCACTGTCCCACAAATATTTGTACCTTCCAAATGTCCGGCTTGCCCACTGTCCCACAAATATTTGTACCTTCCAAATGTCCGGCTTGCCCACTGACCCACAAATATTTGTACCTTCCAAAATGTCCATGCTTGGCCAGTGTTCAAGAAATGTTTGTAAATGAAAAAAAATGTTGTTCCTGCTTGTAAAATCTTTAAATCTGCTGTCCAGGGGGGGGGGGGGGCATTGTTGCTTGCAGTGCTGGGGCCCTTCTTGATTGCAGTGTAGGGGCCCAATCTCCTTTGCAGTGCTGGGGCCCTTCTTGATTGCAGTGTAAATGGCTGCCTTAACCACTCCTCATTTCAAACGCGCTAGGACCAATAGTAGAGCGCGAGGGGGTGGATGCAATGTTAACAATTGAATTGAGCGAGTTTTTTTAAAAAAACAAGCGCTCGAACAGGAAAAAACGAGCGCGGGTTTTTTGTTTTTTTTCGAGCGCGGCATTTTCACCCATCTCGCTAACAATTGAATATGCCCCTAAGGGGCACATATAAAAAAAAAATCCCGCGCTCGTTTTTTAAAAATGCTTTTCAGTTTTCGTGTTATTTTAATGAACTTATACACCTATTTTTTCAATTTACTTTCTATTTTTCATAACTTAAAAAATTTTTTTTTTCTTTGAGCAGACCAAGGAGGTGCGAGATGAAACAGCAGCTTTGACTGTTTCACTCACAGCGTTAAAAAACAATTGAATAGCTTTTTCCGCTGAGGGTTCGCATCCAGCCTATACTTTAACATTGACAAACGTTTGGAGCGCGAGAAGACCGTTTCGGTAAAAAAAAAAAGATTTGAATTGTGCAAGAAGTTTCCGCGCTCGAAAGTAAGGGAAAAAAAAAAAAATTACTCGAACTTCTAAACTCGCTAACAATTGAATATGCCCCTTAGAGCGGCAGTATTGGTTACACAAAAGGTAGTGTTAAGCTTTCTCCTTTGCTGGTTCCTACCACTATATAAGGCTGGTGGAGGCACGTTTGTCAACTCTCTTCTTAAGCTAACCATGCACCCCCTCTGTAGGGATTATTCTCATTTACAGCTGCCTCTAAAGTGGCTTGTAACCTGAAATTAGCCAATATCATAAGAGTTAAAGTCTGTCCAAACCAGTCATCACCAGCATGCTCCCACTCCAATTTCTATTTGAGCAGTTTCAACAGCAGTTTTTTAACATGTATGACAGAGAGTAATATATAGAATTCTGAAGAACCTATTTATCGTTATACCTATTACTCGTCACACAGGCAGTTCCAAGAAGTGTTCCCCATTTACAGGGAATCTGTTGCTGCAGAGTGACTTGCCCCAACCCATTCTAGCCAGCGACCAGGTTACAGATCCTGTTGTAAAATAGGATTTTAAATCAATACCATGTCTTTTTCTTTTTCTTTTAAGGTTCACATTCTTGCATGCCTGAAACTAATATCTATATATAGTAGCTGTTTATATATATATATATATATATATATATATATATATATATATATATATATATATATATATATAAAATACACTGTGTAAAGTGCTTTCACTCTTGGTGATGGGTTACTTTTTTCCCTCTGACTTGGAAACTAGGCAACTTCAGCGTCGAAAGTGGCCAAAAACGAAGAGACCTTCTTCTAAATCCTTGTGAGTGTTGGGATCCATCTCTCTATATTACATGCTCTGTGTATTGATGGTGTCTGCTTCCTATAACATTACGTAGAAATTGTCACTGTATTTTGTGTAATCACATGAAAACTAGAGTAATTATTACCAGTGCCTGAGGTCCAAAGACTTCTCAATTTTAGTAGTATTAATATTTAAATAGGGCCTGTGTAAGAGAAACATATGGTCTCTCATCATTAGTAATTAAGCATGGGCCACTAGAAATGTTTGTCCCGATTTGTTGCCAGCGTGCTAAATCCTGTGCCAGGCAGCGCTCCTCACGCACTGGACCAGTATGGAACCCTGATGTATAGGAGTTATGATTCCTAGTGCAGTCACGATGAGCAACGGAAGTATAAAGCAAAGTGTCTTTATTCAGGTAAATACATAAACAAAGATAACTCAAATCTACGGATAAAAACAGGTTTCAAACGAGACTGTATAGTAAAATGGCAGGAACAATTATTATAAGTTAACCCCAGTCCAGAAGGCACAAGGCTGTCCAGGGAAGCAGACAGAGTCCAGCGATCAAGCAGAGATCAGATAAACAAAATCCAAATAGCCAGGAAGAGATCAACGTGACAAGCGAATTATTGAGGTCCAGAAGTCGAGCCAAAGTTCAGGGCAACAGGTAAATGAGCAGGGTCCAGGAATCAAGCCGAGGGACACAACAGAAGATCAAGCAATGGAGCAAACACAGAAACAGGGCAGAAGCAGCCAGGAATAAACAGATGAACTGTACAGAGCACAGCTTGAGGCTGGTATTTCGAGCAGTGCAACAGGTGCAGTTCTAATTAGGCATCAAGCAAGGAGATTAACTCCTTCAGGCATGTTGCAGAGTTCAGGAGCAGAACAGCAGCACCTCTGGTGGATTATAGGTACTGCTGCCACATACAAAACATAGGCAGTCATAATAGGAAGGAGGCTGGGCGGCAGAGCTCTCACTACAAGACTGTCGAATGATGAGTATATAGGGTGTGGCAGGCAATGTTCCACGTCTTTTGACATCCTGCCATGTGCTTGGTGGTGAGGAAACAATACCTATCACCCTGTACTTGTAATTTAATTATGCATTTTAGACAGTCTATACTTTTATAGCTTATCGAAAAAAGTTCCCTTACTGTTCACCCAGGGGAGGTAATTGTTGAACCCAGTATGCTAATGACTAAGTAGAGCACAACTCCATCTGGTCCCCTCCTCTATGTCAGTACTGCCAACAGTATAAAGGGCTAAAGAGACCGAGCTTGGCCAACTGCAGCTAACAAGTAATTATCATACCAGAGTCCTCTTGGGCAGAGCTCTGTCACTTCATTGTTTATTCTCATTAACGTTACTAGTCTAGAGAACGGAGACTGCTGAAGCATGAAGCGGGGGATGTGCTCCCCTTGGGCAAAATGGGGAAAAGGAGAAATGAGACAAATATCTCAAGCAACCTGTCCTCATGACAGGTCCTATTTAAACATGTTTATTTCATTTGTACGTAAAAGTGGAGCTACTAAAACTACAAGCTAGTCTTGTAAAATTGACAAACATTTGAGTAAAATTTCCCAGGTAGGTAATAGAGAATTTTTCATCTTCAGATAACTTTAATGTTGTGTTCTATCCATATCCTCCTACAAATTTTGTTAGTTTGCTTTATCTTCCTAGTTTTCTTCTGTGTTTTTCATCACAATCTTTATACAATCCATGCAAAGTTTATTCTTGTTCCCATGGGATACAGCTTTCTGAGTTAAATTATGTCTAATAAAATTGCAAAGCAGATCTGTGTCATAAATAAGGGAAATTGAATAAACAACTGTGTCTGTGAGCGATTTAAAAGCATTGGTGTATAGCACAGAAGGGAGCAATGTATGTAGTAGAAGTGTATATAGACCAATAAACTAATTTCATCTAAAGGTGTGAAATGTAAAATGTTTAATATAGTATGCAACCTTATCTAAATTATGGCCCCTTGCATTTACAGGCAGTAAGAATGGCATTGATAGATAAAACATGTTCCCAATTATCTACAAAACTCTGTCTTAGAGCAGAACTTCACCCATAATTAATTATTTACATTATTCTAGACCCCACTCAGAATCCTCCTCTGTAAAATAAAAATATGGATCATTTATTTATTGTTTGAGCCCTGGAGATGATGGAGTGGTCAGGTACAATTCTAGCAGTTGTCAAAGCGGAGTGTGCACTGAAAGCTGCTATCTCTGGTGACAAAAGCATTACACTTAACTGGCAACTCACCTTCAAAGCTTAGAAGACAACTCCAAACTGGTAGGCAGTATCGGGAAGAGACACTCTTTTGGGCCAACACATATACATGTTTTGCTCATATTACATTCTGCAGCACACATTCTGAACAGGGTAACATAGGATGTCTGTTTTTCCTACATGATGTATGTAATTGGCTGCTTGTATTACATCCAAGAACAGCAAGTATACATACATTACAGGTGGTTTAATGCAGATTAAGGCTCAGAAAAACGGATTAAGGGAGATCCTGCTTACTTGACCTGCTTAGTCTTAATATTACCAGTACAAATGGACTCTACCATTGCTACAGTTAGATTCAGATTAATGTGCACACACATGGTAAGTTTGACCAAATCTGTGAAGAGATTTGCCACATTGCGCCAATCAGGCTGAATTAAAGATTTGCACAGTGTGTGGGCACATTACTGTGCAGCCATTACCATGAAATCCATGTTAAAATGGGATCCAGTTTAATGGTTTTCATCTATTTGCCGATAAAGGGTCAACAGCTGACAAGACTTTATACAGTGATTAAATAAATGTGGCTATTGATTGCTTGAAAAGATTGGTTGGCACCATGTTTTGTAATGTCAGGCAGTTTGGTGTCATACCTACACCTATGTTTCTTATTGCCACACTGATCAGCCGGATCACAGTTGACATCTCGTCACCCTGAATTTTTGTCAAGTTTTACACCATACCTGACTGGTCACATATTGATTAGGTATTATATACACATAGCCAATCAAAATCTTACTATGTGCAGACAGCTGAAGAATGGTATCAATTTACCAGCTAGAAAAGCGCAGCATTCATAGCACAATTGCTTTATGCTGACTTTTTGAAATGGAAGAGGCAACACTCATTCCCTATTGGAGTGAATGAACGAAATCCTAGCTGGTAAAGTGTACTTCTTATGCCACTGTCTGTCTATTCCAGCTCCAGAAGCGTACCACGATCCGGTGCACTTTCTCAATGGACATTTATTTGGGAGAGTGTCGGCTAAAAAATTTTCCTGACTGCCTTGTGTGTTTCTATTTTCCCTCACAATATTGCATGAGTCAACACGCCAGAGTAACATGTTTTCTACACCCCTGGTATCAGAGCGGATCCTCTGCTGACCACAACTTTAGGCAGGTCTTAAGCCCTTTATCTCCATTTGATTTATCCTGCTACCAGGAGGCCCAGTGCCAGTATATAAGCCTCGCTGTGCCACTCATTCATCAGGGACACTTTCAATAATGATAAATGCAATTTCAGTTTGAGTGATAAAACCCTATGAGCCCTACTTATTTAAAAGCATGAAAACGGGATATCGCCTTCCCCCAAACCAATGATTAAGTGGTACCAGTACATTAGTAGCTTCATATGGGGTGGGAGAGGGGTCACATTTTATGATTTGCTGTGGTGATGCGACTGCGTAACTTTGTCTCTTCTGTGCCCTACAGAGACCAGCTATGGGAAGGTTGGGAAGGTTAACCCACTGCACTGGAAGCCATTTCTAAAGAACTTGAAGCATTGTTAACACTTGAAGCTGTCCTTCAGGATTCTAGTAGACAATTCTTCAGACTGAATGGACTGTGGGTAGATAGTCTGCACTGTGGAAAGATTTAGAGACAGCAAAGATACTTGTGACTAATGACGTGACCAGAGGTGCAGATTCCTCTCTAAAAACTCCACTTTTGCACCTGTAATTTTTTATTTTTTTTGCCTCATACATTCCTGCTGCCGGGTGGGAGGGGGGGGGGGGGGGCTTCGTTTTAAAGCGCCACTATCATGCCCAGCGCAGACAAGGGACACGGGACTGTGCTGCAGCCACCTGTAAGAAACACACACTCCACTTGCAGAGACTACGTGAGTGACATGGATTAAGATGGATACTGCTGCTCGGAGGCAAGTGCCCCCATAACGAAACTCAAGCAACAGTAATACTCAAGACAAAATACCACTAGACAGGTGAAACAATGGCCAGACTTCTACAGAAATTGTGTAAATAGGCACCAGCGTCTGGCTGTGAGATGGAGCTTGTTTGGGAAATTGTGGGATGAAAAAAAAAGAATAAAGACATCACTCCGATAATTCAAGGGTTAATTCTTGTTACATAATAAAATTTCATAACTGATCAACTTTTACTACATGCTTCATAAGTCCTTATTTTATTTTATTATTAAATCTCTTTATTTGGAAAAGTTGTAAAATACATAAGAATAAAAAACAATTATGACATTGCAAAAAATTATCCAGTCAAAGTACATAGTGAACGCTAACTGGAGCTACATAACGAACCATCGTCTGAGAGGAATATTCCGAGCCGGTCTAGTCATCTGGTGTGAAATGGAGCCACGAAAGGACCATAAGTCCTTATTTTAAACAGATAATATTCATATTGCAGGTCCCCAACGTGATCTTTGCACTGGTGGAATTAAGGTGAGAATTTTACTACTTTGCATGCCCACAAAACCCATCGGTTGTATGCAGTGTCATATGGATGATGCATATACGAATCCTTACGCTTATAGAGGCAGAATGGGGGAGGCAAGGGCCGTGCAGATGTAGGCCAAGTCCATAAATTAATTTAATGATAATGCCTTTCTTAGCTATCACCTGTGTGTCTCCTAAACCTGTAGCAGGAACCATCTGGTATATCATTTCATTATTAAACTCTGTTTTATGATTATTTATATTTGGAAGTATGCCTAGGCTTTACTGGAAGACCAGGGCTTCTCACTTTATATATCATAGTGCATCCATTGTACATATATCTCTTCTCAGTTCCACCAGAGGAAACACTGAAGACCATGCAGAGTTGGACCCATTTGCATCATACACAGAAATAGGAAAAGATGCACAGATGATAATGTGCATATATGTGCGTTTGCTTAGTTGGACACATTTTCCTCACAATACTAGTATAGTCCCTCGGTTTTTCAGCAGGAATAACAAGTGTGTACATAAGCACATGGTAGCAAATAGAGTAGGGATAACATAGAGATGTGGCTTGACTGTTAATATTAAATGCTAAAGTCACAACACCCTATTTGTACACAGTAAAATAATGTAATGAAGTGTCATATACATAACACAATAGTGCCTGGACAATGTTTGCAATACATGCTAAAGTAACATTGTCCAAATAGAACATATTTAAATGCATATTAAATACTTAGTTGTTTTCACCTTTTGGAAATGGAAATGTACATCTTTCCTGTTGCAGTCGAAAAGGAAATATAAATTAAGTAGTGAAAATTGATGCCACAACTTCATATAATGTAGCAGTCAGACTTCAGTGAATTCAGTACTATCAGCAGGAGGAGTCAAGATGCAATAAGCCAATCAGACATCTAGCTAGTAGGTTCATCATCCTCATTGTGTATTGTTGCACCAGCATCTGCAAAATATATGCCTCCTGTCCAGTGAATGTGCATATAGGTCCAGGTCTACCTCAGTGTCAATTACATGATGTCACCCTTACTGTATTTAATCTACGCTTGTCACCTCTTCCCTATCCCCCTGTTCCACCTCTCCAGTTATAAGGAGTCATAAGTGTAAGATGCAATAAAATATTGGTACAGTTAATGGAAATGCATATTTTGTGCAAAAATAAGTAGACATAAATCAAACTCTACTCGAGCACCATAGTGGCATTATAGGAAAGAACATTTTTATGAAAGTTACTATATTGATGCTTTTCTGCACCAGAATGACAACATGAGAGATGGTACTCTCATTCCTCATCTCAGAAAGGAGTTAAAACTACATTAAAAGAAAGACACAACAGTCTGTAACAACATATCAACAGGGAACCCAGACAAAACAGAGGTCCTGGACTTTTACATATCCAGACCTGACAAGTCTCATCTAGAACAAATCTCTCCCTTTAATTGGCATCTCCAAAAAATAACATACCTTGAAATTTATATTACTAAGAGATACCATCAACTTTTTCAAGCTAATTTCCCCCACCTACTTTCTCAAGTGAAATCCGATCTAAACACATGGTCCCGCTGTCTTATCTCCTGGATAGATTGCATTAACACAATCAGAATGAACATTGCTCTATATATTTCAGACCCTCCCTGTCTGTGTCCCTTTCTATGTGTTTAAATTTCTCCAATTCACAATCTCCCGATTTATTTGGTTGGGTAAATGTCCACGAGTTTGCCTGAAAGTTCTGCAGAGGTCCTCACAGGGTGGTGGCCTAGGCATTCCCAACTTTAGACGCTACTACCTTTCTGCTCACCTTGCTTAGTGTGTCCTGTGGTGTTGCTCTAATTCCCCTAGAATGTGGATCTGCATTGAGGCAGAGGCTCTGGGTTTATTGTCTCCTGCATCTCTCCTATGGCTCACACAGTCCCGCAGCCTGAAACAGATTTTGCTCCATCCTATCATCTCCCACTTTCTGACAAATTGGGACTTGGTCTCTCAGAAATATGTTCTATCTCCTCAACCCTCTTCGGTTATACCATTATTCAATTCCCCAGATTTCCCCCCAGGCCTCATGCCTGCCGTGTTCTCTTCAAGGTGTCAGATTTCTGAATGACCTTACCCGTACTGACCTCTTCCCTCAATTCTCTGATCTCCAGAAAACTATTACGGTCTCTACCAAATTTTTGTACCAATACCTACAAATTCGCAACTTTCACAACACAATCAAACACCGGCTCTCTGTCCGTCCACTCACTTCTTTCTAATCACTTTTTCTCTGCCTATCCTCCATGTCAGGCCTATTATCTAACCCCTACTCAGAACTCTCCCTGGCTACGCAGGACCAAAAGGGACCCACATGAGCTGGCCTGGGAAAGAGACATTGGGGAGGCCCTAGATCCTGATGTTTGGAGTGAAATTCGTGAGAATGCTGCTTCTAGTTCCATATGTGTGAAAATCAAACAAAGTGTTTATAAAATTTTATATTGATGGTACTACGTGCCTACTCGACTTAAAAAATGTTACCCGATGCCTCTCACCGATGCTGGAGAAAATGTTTCTTGGAAGGGACATTCATCCACATCTGGTGGAATTGCCTGAAGCTTACTTGCTTCTGGCTTGAACTGAATAACCTGATAACTGCAATTCTACAGATCACTGTCCCCATGGAGCTTAAATTTTTTCTACTTCCACTAGGAATTCCTGGGGCAACACATCACCAAAACAAACTCAAACTACACATCCTTACAGCAGCCACATGCCAACTAGCCGCTGACTGGAAACAACAGAACCCTCTATAATTAACTGAGTATGGCACATTCAGCGTATGGAATTTATGACCAGCATTCTCAACAACTCCACTAAACCTTTTAACAAAATTTGGTCCCCATGGTTATCCTTCTTCAACTTTTGTTGTCCCTTTTAACTGCCTAAGAGAAGCTCATTTTCTTCCTCTGATGTCTCTATAGACATGGTTTCTCTGGTCCAAATCCTTCCTCTTCTATTTTCTTTCTTTCTCCTCAGGGCTCTAGCCACAACGTTCCTATTCTCCTACTTCCCTTTACCCTCCCCTCCTTCTTTATATAAAAACCGGAGTCACCCGATACTGATATATTAATGGTGTTGTCCCTTTTCTCTCTGTTGTACTTACAGTAAACTATCTTTCGGCATGTTTTGTGGCACTGCTGTATTAGACTCTTATTGTTTTGTATCTTTTTGACTCTTCAATAATAAACTTTAGAAAAAACAAAAACATATCAACAGGGACTTCAATGTAGGATAAACAAGTGTTATAAACTAGAACAAATATGAAAGTCTGACAATTCAATGTGACTTCTCAGTGATTAGATTTTCCACTTGTTTTTGAAAGTGAGGTTAAGCCTAAACCCAGCTTAACTCATTTCTGCAGAGGGGTAAATCAGCTTATTGCAACATAAATAAGTAAGGTAGTTAATTGAGGACACACCAGGATAACTACCACCAATCCTGTGTGGTCTGACTACCCACCTCGTGTGCCAATTCCTACTCTGGGCAACCATTCTATTTTTCTCAACATTATCAATTTTACAAACCAGGTTAGTGCAACATTAAAAAGTAATAATATACAGTGTAGGTAAATATAAGAAATAAACAATTGTGGAACCTTTATCATTGTATCTTAGAGAAACATATTGTTGAGTGTGATGGGCAACAGTCTGTTGAGTCTTCACCTCCAACCCCAAGCGCATTACTTTTTTATGACCGATTGGTCCTTTATTCTGCTTTACGTCCCATCAGCCCCCAGCTCTTATTCTTTGGTTTATGCCCCTGGAGAATAAGAATGAACTTGATCTTGTTCTTTGTGCGCAGTAGCTGACTTCCATGTCACATGATCTCCTCTGCATCACAGGCAAGCACTAGACCACACTTTATCTCCTATAATACTTGCCTTAAAAAACTAAGATTAGTCCAATAAGGTAGAAAGGAGGAAATAAAAATCCCCATAATAAGAACTATACACACTAGATTACCGTTAGATCAATAGAGAGAAAAGACTATCTTGCCTTTAGGGTCTGATTTTTAAGGGAATTTTAAAAAAAATCCTTGTATTTTCTTGCTTCCATGTTATTGAACTAATCTTAGTATAGCTATTATGGCCAAGTATTGATTTATGGATGTAAAAAGTGATTATCAGGATCACAGATATTGACATTTACCTGTACATTATATTTTACAATCAGCAGATGTTGCTTCAACAGGAAAACCAGTGAAATTGTTGTAGGTTACAATATGGCGGATGAAAAAATGTTTAATCTTAATTGGGACTGTCTTCCTCAAAGTGGTCATAGTTGCATGCATTCTGCATGTACTCTATATGTAACCTGTACAATTGTAAGCAGGGCCCTGTATTCTTAACCATGGTGCGTTCAATTTGCCACCTTAATTGAACAGCACTGCACAATATGTTAGTGCTATATAACAAAAGCATGAGAAGTGTAGCTCACTGGAGTGGTTTACAATGTTATCAGATCATTTAGGCTCCAATGCAGTGTTCTCCAACAGACTTACATTTATTTTGTCCATATTTAAAATAGCTATAATTTAATAGCACCAACATATTACTCAGCACTGTAGAATTATTATTTTTTTCAATTAATATCCATTCCAGGCCCAGTGGAGGATACAGACTAATTTCTCTACAGCAGATAGGTTTGTGAATGTGACTGTTTCATAGAAAGTGAAATTCCATGTGAAGATATCGGATTACTGGCCCAATTCAACCCACTTCACTCTGGCTGGCCACCCACGGGTGTCTTCCTAGGCCAGGGAAGTCTACCCAGTACCTTCTAAGGTTCTTATTACCGTATTTCCCCATGTATAAGACGCACCCTTTCCCCAAAATGTTGGGTCTAAAAACTGGGTGCGTCTTATACAGGGGTAGTAGCACTTACCCTGTCAGATGATTCCTCTGTCCGGTAAAGTCTTCTTTCTTCTGTCCGTCTGATCATGATGCTGGAAAGCCGCTTAAGGTCCTCTTCGCGGTGACCGGATGTCCTTTCAGGATCTTGTCAAGGTCCTGAAAGGACATCCGGTCATCGCGAAGAGGATCTTAAGCGGCTTTCCAGCATCAGACGGACAGAAGAAAGAAGACTTTACCGGACAGAGGAATCATCTGACATGGTAAGGCAGAATTGACTATAGCATTGTCTCTCCTCTGTATATGCTGCACAATTACTCTGTGGAAAAAATTGAGGATTTTGTTTATCCTCAATTTTTTCACATGATTTATATAGGTGCGTCTTATACAGTGGAGCATCATATACATGGGGAAATACGGTAGTTACTCAGGCGAATGCAGTTAAAAAAGTACAACAGTACATTTATTGTAACAAAAACAATCACTAGAATATTATGTACACACAGTAAATAAATGCCAGATAGGTTCACCATATCATCTGTCCCTTACCACACTAGCTTAATGAGTTAAAGTCACCTGGCTGTTCAAACTTTATGAACCATGGATCTGCCAATGTATTTCACCGGTAGAGCCACCAGCCACCCTGTAGCCGTCAATTCCCAAAATGAACATAACCTCCCCCACTGAAGTGGCTATTTATATCTAGGGTCAAATTTCCACAGTCCTATACCCTGTCTGGGCAAACCCCTGGGCCTCTCCTTGTTAAACATTGGTGAGTCCTGGACTAGGGGGTTTGGAGAGGTGAGTGTAGATGAATTGTACTTCCACAGAACCTCCCCTGCCAGATTGTAGACCAAACATCTGGAGTAGTCTTGTGAGAACATTGGATACTAATTAACCTTCCTCCTCATCAGTATCTTGCAACTTGATCCCTACCCATAACCCCCCTGGCTTCACTTTAAAGGACAATGAATAGCAAACTCACTGCCACATCAACAATATACAATAAACAAAATACATATTTACAATGAGCTACAATGTCCCTTATCCACAGTTAAACTCTGTTGAGCTGGGGAACAAAAGCAAGGGCTATAAAAAGTACATGCTATAGTACACATTTTGTGAGAAACGAGGGACAGGCTGGTTAGGGTGCTATCAAACTCGTTTTGTGACATTCCGTTATAAGGTAACAGTGTATGATTATCCCATATATACAGATGGAGAAGATTGTTGCAGTTTAAACAGTCAGAGATCCAAATTGCAGCTTATCAGTGCTGAAGCTTTAACAAGGATAATTTCAGAATTTGCACTAAACCACAGATACCACAATCCTGGCACTCCATGCAAGCATCAAAATACAGGTTTAATGTCCAATTTGGACGCACGTCGAGCTTTGGTCATATCACCCTTCAGGCTGAATGTATTCATTATTTCCGCTGTCATTAGGTGGTTGGAAGTGTTAGCATTCATACTCCATCAATAGGCACACACTGGAATGTTCTTTGCAGCATAACTATTTATTATAGACTAGTTATCAGCATACAGACATGATAGGATCTTATATGAACAACAATATTAAAAGAACATTACTGTACAACAGAGTACATTTCTAGAAGACAGAGTGATAACATATTTAGTAACAGTGCCACCTGATGTCCCTCCAGTGTAATCACTCAAACATCATTAAATCTCTGTTGTAATATCTCAACAGATAAGGCTTAATCCACTAGACCAGGCTTGGCTAACGTGTGGCACTCCAGGTGTCGTGAAACTACAAGTCCCAGCATACCCGTCCAGCAATAAGCTGCCATACATTGGCAAAGCATGCTGGGGCTTGTAGTTTCACAACACCTGGAGTGCCACAGTTTATCCAAGCCTGCATTAGACCCAGGGCCGGATTAAGGGAATGGAGGCCCCTGGGCTAAGGGGGCCTCCATTCCCCCGTGAGGCCCCCCCCCCCCCCACTTACCTCCTTCTCCGGCGCGCTGTACGCTCTTTACTGAGGAGATCTCGTGAGAGTGAGACTCACGAGATCTCAGTAAGGAGACTACAGCTCGCCGGGGAAGGACCGCAGTGAAAGTGCTCAGCAGCACTGATCGCGCCCCCATCCCCGACCGATCAATACTGCTGCTGAGCACTTTCAAGGGCCCCCTGGATGCCAGAGGCCCCTGGGCTGTAGCCCAGTTAGCCCTATGGTTAATCTGGCTCTGACTAGACCCATCTGTCTAGTCAACTACCCCCTGACCAACATTGTTGTGTGACGGGATCATTTAGCTTACGAATCACTTTTACCTGCAGTCTGGCTGGACCGAAATGCAAAATGTAGACTTAACCTCATGTATCAAACTCCCATTTTCCCATAAATTGTAAGCTTGCGAGCAGGGTTTTCTCACATCTTTGTCTGTTTTACCCAGTTTGTTTCTTACTGTATTTGTTCCCAATTGTAAAGCACTACAGAATATGTTGGCGCTATAGATATAAATGATGATGATAGTTCTTGCAGCGGCCATTTCCACATTGTGTTAGCTTTATACGAGAGGTGCACTGGTGCTTTACCTTGGTTTTCTCTGGTTGAGCGCCTTACTTCATCTGCCTTGCACTCCTGTGTCTCTTCCTCTCTGATATCTGGTTTGCAGCCAATTTCAATCTATTGTTTAGCAGCTGCATTGCATGTGTCTTTGGAGTTCTCTTCTTTATCCAGATCTGCTGGTATCATCACTTCTTTTCTCAGTTTCTCAACAACAGTTCCTGTCACACTTTTGCTTATAGTTACATTTTCTGTTTTTATGTGAGATTCTGTATCCTTTGGAACATTCACTCTACCCAACAAGAATCCCTGCCACTGCCCGGTTCTGCAGTTTACTGCTTTTTTCCATGGGAATGTAGATAAATGATTTACAGCCAACAACTAATACATTTTACATTGGGTTTCTTACCATGCCATAGTTCATAGAGAGTTTTCTCCACTTTATTGGAGAATAGTCTGTTCTGTAAATAAGTGGCCGTTATTGCCAATTCACCCCAATATTTTTCAGATAGTCCTAAATCTGTTAACATGTATCTGAGCATTTCAGGCAAGTTTTTGTTCTTCCTTTCGGCTACGCCATTTTGTTCTGGTGTGTAGGGTACGGTCTTGTGGTGCTCTATGCCGAGTTGTCTTAGGAAGTGTTCTATGTCCTGAGAATTCACCACCATTGACACTACGAAATGCAAGTGGATTTCTTTGAAACTTATTTTCAGCCATTGTTGCATAATCCCGTAATGTGTCCAGTGCTTGATGTTTGCATTGTTTAGGGTAAGTGACTGTATCTAGAGTAGTCATCGGTAAAAGTAACTATATATCTTTTATCGCCTGCTGTGCGCACTTTCATTGGGCCACACAAGTCGCTGTATATTAGATCAGGTGGTCTCAAAGATCTGCTCTCACTTTGTTCTTGGGATTGTTAGTCTTTAGGCTTTTGTTTTTATACAGCATTCTCACCTGATTGTTGAACAGTCTGATAGTGTGAGATCCTGTGTTAGGTCTCTCTTTTGCAGTTCTTTAATGCTGTCTGGGTGTCTCTGTCCTAGTCGTCTGTGCCACACACAAATACAGCCATTGTGGTTAATACTTTTCTTCCATTATGGATAATGCACATGTTACCTTTAATTAAATTTAATAGTAAGTCCTACAGCAGCCATATACCTTACAGACATCTTTTACTGGTTTTGGTAAATTACTGCCATTTGCATTGAAGCATATGAGCAAACCGTGCTCTATACCTTCTGCAGTGATATTGGTACTTCCTGCACTATAGATTGCTTCTTTAAGATTTATATCAAGTTCAGTAAAAAAAAAAATCTCTGTCATGTGACTTGTTGCTCCTGAATCTATATATCAACTATTGGTCAGATGAGTTACTGCCGCTTTAAAAGTTCCACTGCACTTGTTTAGTAACTTTTAGTGCTTTTCTGTGTCACTTTCCATGTTATCCTGTGTAATTTCATTTATACTCTGAAATTCATCTAGGAGTCTGTTTTTTACAAAATCTAGTGTGAATTCTGCTTCAGGCCTTGTTTCCGGAGCATGGCTACTATGTGGTTGAATTTTATATCTTCTCCTATAGATCTGAGCCGTGATATAATTTCCAGTAGTCCATTTATATGCTCTTGCATAAGTCTTTACTTTGCTAAGTACAATTTTGTAAAGTTTTCTTAGCAGGAATAATTTGTTGTTTAAATTGGACCTATTGTGTAGTTTCTGTAGTGTATCCCACATACTCTTAGCAGTATTCTAATGTCTTATATGAATTAGCTAAACTAATAATCTTATGGTTGCACATACCTGTCTGTTTTTCTTGTCCCATTTCTGGTTATTATTCTCTTGTGTGTCTGTCATACTTACCAACTTTTGAAAGTTGGATTCCGGGAGCCAGCCAGGGGAGGTGGGCTTGATGGGGGACGGGGCTCAAATTTGCGTCAAAACACAGCGATTCCCGGTGAATTGCAGCGCTTTGGACCTAATTCTGCCCACTTCACTACGAAGTGGGCAGATCCGGGAGGTTGCCACACTCTACCGGGAGTCCGCGAGACTCTCGACAGCTCGGTGCTGCGTTGATGAAATCCATAGAACTAGAGTGTGTCTTTATTCCTGACGGATTTCATCACAGATGTGTGATCTTATCAGAGGAACCATTGATAATATGAGCACTCCCTTACCGAAAGCACTTTTTATCAGGTGTGCATTTGAACAGCACAAATTTCTTTGTATGGTAAACTCAGTCTTAATAAAAAGATTGTAATGCAAATACATATTTTATAACAAAAATGTTTCCACGAACTCGAGTATTCACCCCCAAAATCAGGGGAAAGATAATAAAATACTAAATCACTGTAATTAAATCAGAGATAACTAAAATGGTTCTCATTTTCTTACTTTTACCCATATGCCTTTTATAGTAAAAAAAAAATCCCAAATGTACATAAACTCATTCAACAAAAAGCATAAGATAAAAATAAAAATATTAGAAACTTCAAGCGCCTTTAGTGTTCTAACATTAATTATACTTATATTCATTGAAGATCAAATTCTTCTTGGATACAATTCATTCTCCATGTAGGGGTTACATAAAAACAAATAATAGAGACACAACATAGCATAATATTGTTTGGTATGAGAGAAATGACAAAACAATAAGTCCCAAATGTAGAAAGCAAAGAAGTGGTCTTCCTTAAAATCTTCTGATATAAAATTCTCGTTGAACCCCTATTAGGGATCCACTTATTAGAATAATAGTAGGTGTCCACTTTAAAACATCAACACTGAGATAATCTTTCAAAAGGAACGTCTTCTACATTTGGATAGCTATTTCTTGTCTCTCTCTCCCCTCTCAGGAAAGTACTTACAAGATGTTTATAAAATATAGGCGTAGTATATATATTCTAATCCTTTATAGTGATGATCTCCAGAAGAAATGTAATGTATTCAAAAATGCTTGATAAAAAATATATCTTTAATGTAAAATTAAAAAATTGTATAAAAAATGAGCACAAACATATAATGACTTCCTGAGTACAGTAAGTGGATGGATTCCTACCAGATGGTAAAGATGTTAGACATGGTATAGATCATAGCAAGTCCTAGGAATTGCTTTAATGATTTCCATTCTTAGAAGGATATCCTAGTAATCCAGTTCTTGTATCTCAAGGTGAAGTCCACAGGCCTAAGATAACCAACGCGTTTCAACCTGTATGGTCTTTTTCAAGGATCGTTTGATTAAAAGCATAAGATATACAGGTCATTTTAAGACAGAATTTAATTTAATTCTAGCGCTTCATTTAGCCGTGCTGGGCTCAATGGATTTAGTTAATGAATCCAAAAGACTACTTGTGTGCAAAGTCTTTTGTATCTATTATCCCCATGGGCTGTATTTTTAATGTGTTCCACACCTATCACTGATAAACATTTAGTATCCCTTCATGTTATGTATTAAAATGGAATGGTACGCTGATTTTCCTTTTGATTTAAAAGATTTTTTCTATGCTCCATAAATATGGATTTAAGTGTTCTTGTGGTTCTACCCATATCAATTATATCACATATATGGATTCTTAGAGCACTGGGCTGATTTCTCGGTCAGTTGCCATCTTTATTGTCGTGATGGATTGCACCTGAATGAGGAGGGGGCTGCAGTGCTAGGGGAGAGGATGGTTAGAAGGTTGGAGGAGATTTTAAACTAGGCTCCGGGGGGGAGGGGCAAGCAAGTATTTATGGGATAGACATTGAGAGTAGTAAGGAGGAATTTAACAAGAGTAAAGGGGGTGGAGAGGGGGGAAAGGGAAGCATAGCCGATAAGGAGCGGCCCTTTTTAAAGCAAAAAGAAATACCTAAGGGAGGCAATAGACTTAAGTGTATGCTTGCAAATGCAAGAAGCCTGACAGGTAAAATGGGGGAGTTAGAACTAGTAGCAATAAATGAGCAGTATGATATTATAGGTATTACTGAGACCTGGTGGGATGATACACATGACTGGGCAGTTAACTTGGAAGGCTATTCTCTCTTCAGAAGGGATAGGGTAAATAAAAGGGGAGGAGGAGTATGTCTTTATATTAAGCCAGAATTAAAACCAAGTATTCAGGAAGTTATATACGAGAATATTGGTGATAATATAGAGGCATTGTGGGTGGAAATATCCAGCGGAGGAAAAAGTTCAGAGAAGTTTCTGATAGGGATATGCTATAAACCACCAGATATTAGTACGATTGAGGAAGCCCAACTTCTACAGCAAATTGAAAAGGCTACACAACTAGGTCAAATTTTAATTATGGGGGATTTTAATTATCCGGACATTGATTGGAGTACTGAGACCTGCGGTACAGCTAGGGGAAATAGGTTTCTGAGCACGCTAAAAGACCATTACATGTCCCAATTAGTTGAGGAACCAACTAGGAAGCGGACTATACTGGACCTAGTAATAACAAACAATGTAGACGTAATATCAAATATTCAAGTAAAGGAGCACTTGGGAAACAGTGATCATAATATGGTCTCATTTGAAATTAGTTTCCAGAAACAACAGTATAAGGGATCAACTAGGACTTTAAACTTTAAAAAGGCAAATTTTAATATGCTAAAGGAGTCTATAAAGAGCATAGACTGGGACAAAGCCTTTGAAGGAAAAAATACGGAAGAAATGTGGGCTGTCTTTAAAATGTTGTTGGAAACATACACGTATAAGTTCATTCCTATGGGAAATAAATGTAAAAGAATTAAGTCTAAACCAATGTGGCTAAATAAAAAGGTAAGGGAAGAAATGCAAAGGAAGAAGCGTGCATTTAAATTGTTTAAGTCTGAAGGGTCAGAGGAGTCCTTCCATAGGTACAAGGAATGTAATAAAACATGCAAAAAGGAAATTAGATTGGCTAAATTAGAAAATGAAAGGCACGTTGCAAAAGAAAGTAAGACAAACCCCAAAAAGTTTTTTAAGTATATAAATGGCAAAAGGATTAAAAAAGATAATATAGGACCACTAAGAAGTGAGATGGGTGAATTGATAAATGATACTAAGGAAAAAGCAGAGATATTAAACACGTTCTTTTCTTCAATATTTACCAGAGAGGAACAAATGGCAGGAGTAATACATAAAAATGGAAATGAAACCATGCCATTAATTAATACTTGGTTGTCAGAGGAAGAAGTCCAAAGGCGACTGAAGAATATTAAGATAAATAAAGCTCCAGGTCCAGATGGCATACACCCAAGGGTACTTATGGAATTAAACTCGGAAATAGCTAGACCGCTATTCTTAATTTTCAGAGATTCAATCTCATCAGGCTCAGTACCAAGGGATTGGCGAATAGCAGATGTGGTGCCGTTGTTTAAAAAGGGGACGAGATCACAACCAGAGAATTATAGACCTGTAAGCCTGACATCAATAGTGGGGAAACTACTGGAAGGTATTTTAAGGGACAGTATTCAGGATTACTTGGTACGCAATAAAATTATTAGTGGGAATCAACATGGATTTGTGAGGGATAGGTCATGTCAAACTAATCTAATTAATTTCTACGAGGAAGTTAGTGGGAACTTAGACATGGGCAGGACAGTAGATGTGGTCTACTTAGATTTTGCAAAGGCCTTTGATACAGTGCCACACAAGAGGTTGGTTTACAAAATAAGGGAACTGGGTCTAGAAATCAAAATTTGTACTTGGATCGAAAACTGGTTAGAGAATAGGGAACAGAGAGTTGTGATAAATGGAACATTTTCTAATTGGTCAAAGGTCTTAAGTGGAGTTCCTCAAGGTTCCGTGCTGGGACCACTCCTTTTTAATATATTTATTAATGACCTTGGTGATGGTTTAGAGAGTAAAGTTTCTATTTTTGCAGATGACACTAAACTCTGTAAGGTAATAAAATCAGAGCAAGATGTAGCTTCTCTACAGAGGGACTTAAATAAACTGGAGGATTGGGCGGCTAAATGGAATATGAGGTTTAACACAGATAAATGTAAGGTTATGCATTCAGGGATCAAAAACAAGAACGCAATCTATAAATTAAATGGAATTAATTTGGGAGAATCTATAATGGAAAAAGATTTGGGAGTGCTCGTAGACAGTAGACTTAGCAATAGTGCTCAATGTCAAGCAGCAGCTGCAAGGGCAAACAAAGTATTGGCATGCATAAAAAGGGGCATAGATGCAAGGGAAGACAGTGTAATTTTGCCACTGTATAAATCATTGGTAAGACCTCATCTTGAATATGCAGTACAGTTCTGGGCACCACTCTATAAAAAAGATATTTTGGAACTAGAAAGGGTTCAGAGAAGGGCGACAAAATTGATAAAGGGTATGAAGTCATTAAGTTATGAGGAAAGGTTAGCCAGTTTAGGCATGTTTACTTTAGAAAAGAGGCGCCTAAGGGGACATATGATTACTATGTACAAATACATTAAGGGTCAATACAGAGAGCTTTCATGGGAACTTTTTACCCCAAGGACCATACACAGGACTCGTGGTCATCCCCTAAGGTTAGAGGAGAGGAAATTTCACAACCAGCAAAGGAAGGGGTTCTTTACAGTAAGGGCAGTCAAGATATGGAATTCATTGCCAGGGAAGGTTGTGATGGCAGATTCAATAGATATGTTTAAGAAAGGGTTAGACAAATTTTTAGCGGAAAGGTGTATCCAGGGATACAACCGTTAATTTAAAATAAAGGATAGTAGTGGATATAGGGTAAAAATTGGATTGCACTATTGAGTCTGGGGGGATTTTCAAAATTGAAACAGATGGGCGGTTGCCTACTCTGGATTAATTTCAAATATAAGTGCAGGATCGCAGGAGATCCAAAATAGGTTGAACTTGATGGACTGGTGTCTTTTTTCAACCTCATCAACTATGTTACTATGTTACTATGTTACATAGCTTGTGTTACAGTTGATAAACAGTTGATTTCATAATTCTTACCAGCATGTAAAAATTCTGTAAATGTATTCGTTATATTTATACACGTATTTCACCTGGTACTTTTGCATTTATAAAGCTGGGTACACACTGCAGGATTTTCGTCCAATAATTGGACAAATCAGCCTACCTTTTGGTCAGATATCATGTATATCGTGTATAGTGACATGACGATCTAAAGTCGTCCCAAAGTGCCGATCATCATTTCATTTGGTTGGTCGTACCGTTAATATTTTCCGATCAATCACCTAATGATCATGTAGTGGGTATGCAGTCATGTTGACAATCTCCATAGAGTTTACAGAGTCGGGCTCTTTTCAGCCGATGTTAGCACTGAATGTTAGAGTGAATAAATGTAGCGAGTGTTGTAGAAGGAATAATTAATTTGAGACAAAATATTTAGTTTCAGAGTCACAGATGCTAACGAAATTCGTTAGGACATGTGGACGGCTATAACACGGCGGTTTTAATCAGTGTGACAATGTGACAGTAGTGAATCAATAAATATTGTGCTTTATCTGGAGTAGAGGACCAGATAAAGGACCAGATGAAGAGCACAGATCTGAAGGTAAATCGTGTCAGTGTGTATGCATGAATCGCCAGACTGATCAGACCTTCAGTCGTAAGTATAATCGTTTGAGATAGCACGTCGATCGGAAAAATTCTTCAGTGTGTACCCAGCTTAACAACCATCCGGTCTATCAAAGTTGCAAACTTTTGGTTTTCATTTTGATTGTCCTTTTTACCACACTTCACCAAATTAAGGGGCATATTCAATTGTTAGCGAGTTTCGAAGTTCCAGCGCATTGTCATTTTTTTGCTTTTTTTCCTTATTTTCGAGCGCGAAAACTTCTCCCGCAATTCTAATCTTTTTTTTTTTTTTTTTACCGAAACTGTGTTATCGCGCTCCAACCGTTTGTCAATGTTAAAGTATAGGCTGGATGCGAACCCTCAGCGGAAAAAGCTATTCAATTGTTTTTTAACGCTGAGTGTGAAACAGGCAAACCTGCTGTTTCATCTCGCACCTCCTTGGTCTGCTCAAAGAAATTTTTTTTCTATTAAGTTAAGAAAAATATACATTAAACTGAAAAAATAGGTGTAAAAGTTCATAAAAATAACCTACAAATAGAGAAGTACTTAAAAAAGTGTAATAATAATTAATAATTTTTGGAAAGTTCCCCCTTTAGAAAAAACCATTAGTGGTGCATGTATTTAAACTTTTTTATATCATTTTTTTTAAGGGGGGGGGGGTTGCCGATAGCACTAGGGCTCTTCCTACTACCCCTGGGCTGTGGGTAGTAGGGTAATAAATGGGGATTTTGTATGAAAAAAATAAATAAATAAATAAATGTTGATTTGTGGAACTACATGTCCCAGCAAGCCATGTTGGCCTAAATAGTGTGGGCATGCTGCTACTTGTCTAACTACAAGCACCAGCGTACCCATGGCACCCAGGGCATGTTTGCACTTGTAGAACCACAAGTGCCAACATGCTCTTACACCCACGGCTGGCTGTGATCTGTAGTTCCACAAAGCAAAATGTTAAATAAAAGCACAACACCCTCATTCCAACCACAAATCTTTATTAAAAATAATAAAACCCCAAGAAATACAGTAAACACCCTCATGTACAACATAGATTTTTATTGAAAAAAACAAAAAACAAAATACTCACCATGGACGAAATCCTCAGTTTTATGATGCTTTACCTACACACACTCATTTACGCAAAGTCCCAAGAATTATTTGTACCTTCGAAGAAATGTCCGGCTTGCCCACTGTCCCACAAATATTTGTACCTTACAAATGTCCATGCTTGGCCAGTGTTCAAGAAATGTTTGTAAATGGCAAAAAATTTACCTCCTTGTAAAATCTTTTAATCTGCTGTCATGGGGGGAAGGGCATTGTTGCTTGCAGTGCTGGGGCCCTTCTTGATTGTAGTGTGGGGCCCCATTCTCTTGTGCAGTGCTGGGGCCATTCTTGATTGCAGTGCTGGGGCCATTCTTGATTGCAGTGTAGGGGCCCAATCTCCTTTGCAGTGCTGGGGCCCTTCTTGATTGCATTAATTTGCATTAATTTTTTATACTAAAATGACTGCCTTAACCACTCCTCATTTCAAACTCGCTAGGACCAATAATAGAGCGCGAGGGGGTGGATGCAATATTAACAATTGAATTGAGCGGGTTTTTTTTTTAAAAAAACGAGCGCTCAAACAGGAAAAAACGAGCGCAAGTTTTTTTTTTTTTGGTTTTTCTTTTCGAGCGCGGGATTTTCACTCGTCTCGCTAACAATTGAATATGCCCCTAAGAGCTAATACATTTTTAAGGTTAATACCTTTTTGAAAACTACTTTTGAATCTTGTGGTAGAATAACTTCCTAAAGTAAAGCTTGTTTTTTATTACTATATTTTAAAATAAATGCTACATTATCAAATTCATCTTTATTCTCTTCTAAGACATCAATGCATATATGCAATATATTTTCTTTTCCCCAACCATTAATTTGTTTCTGTCCATTTTAGATCCTTCTCTGTAGGTATCAGAAAGTATCTTCTCAGGAGATCCTCATCCCTGAAGATCACCTAATAGATTTTGTGCTTGAGATTTAAATGTATGCTCATTAGTGCAATTCCTATTTAAACACATTAAAACCAGAGATGCTCACTGACCCCCGTGAATGGTTTTGGTCTTGGATCTAGATTAGCTTTGCATTTTGGTTTTGGCAAAACCACCCTCGTGTGGTTTGCATCTGTATTTTTTTTTTTTTAGAAAAATTGCTAAAATCACATAATCTGGCTCTTTTTTTATACTACATTACTATTAACCTCACTAACACTAATTTCAAGTCATTTGCACCTCACAGGTCACAATATTATTTTCATACACTTTTAAACAAAGACTGCAACAGTTCTTGCCAGTGATAAGAAAAAGGCCATTGTCATCCCTGGGCATAAGACCAAAAATCCACCTCTTATGTGTGGAATTATTTTTACACAAATCCTTACAACAGTCGTCTAGCCATTTGTAGCGTTTGTAAAGCCACAGTCAGTAGAGGTAGGGACCTTAACCATCTAGGATCCTCATCCATGTTACAGCATTTGAAGCGAGTTCATGGAAAGCTGTTGGGAAAATCAGAAATTTATGTTAAAAAAAATAACAACAAACAGTCCAGCATCATCTACCCCCCTTCTCTCATCTAGATCCCAGCACCTGCAATCTACACCCCCCAACACCTTCATCATCAATATCCCCACAAGTGATCTGAGTTAGTCCTGCATCCAAGTTGCTAAGACTAGATGACTCCTCCACTAACCATGATTCTTCTGAAGAATTATTGAGCTGCTGCTGAAGGTGGATCTTCAACCCTGAAGAAGACTACTAGTAGTTTACAACAATTGACTATTAAACAATCCTTTGCAAGAGGAAGCAAGTATGAAAGCTGTCACCCAGTCGCAAAGCGGATCACAGACGCCATGGGGACTATGCTAGTATTAGATCTGTGTACAATATCCACTATTAATGCAGCTGGTGTTAGACAGTTACTTGAGGTCTTCTGTCCCCTTTATCAAATTCCATCACGACACCATTTTACTAGAAAAGCTATTCCTCACCTCTACCAGAAGGTTCGTATAAATGTAGTTATTGAGCTACGAAATGCCATTCTACCCACTGTACACTTAACCACAGATATGGGGACAAGCGGAACTAGGCAATCTAAAGATTATATGACTGTGACAGCCCACTGGGTCGGTGATTCGCCCTCACCAGCAGGAACAGCAGCAGCATGTACCCAAGTACGTCACATTTTTCTGAGGCAGACTACTCTGTGTATCAGCTGCTTCACTAAGAGGCATAATATTCTTATTTCATATATATATATATATATATATATATACATACATACACACATTATTATTCATGTCAGTAGTGTTATCGAGGATAAGGTCTCTAAAAAAAGAGATGGGTTTGTAAAGAACATCTAAAAATTTGAAGGCTGTGGGAAAGTCGGATTGAGCATGGTAGGAAATTCCATAAGTGGGGAGCAGCACGGGAGAAGTCTTGAAGGCGAGGGAGAGGTGGTTATCAGACACAAGGCAAGGCGCAGGTCAGAGGTAATACCGCTGACAACCTTTTTTAAAAACTAAGGGATGTCATTGCAACATGACTTATCTTGCTTCGACCTTCCTGACGATATGTGATTTTTGATAACACATTTTGGAATTCCATGACATTTCCTGTTTTGCTTACACAATCAACTTGGTGGTACAGAACTTTTTAAAAAATTACAATGACATGCAGCAGATGTTGTCTGTGTCACGAAAAATTTAGGGTCATTTTCAGGATTGTGCAACAGCATGTATGAGAATGCAGCAGCTGCAAGAAGACTAGAATTTGAGGGGGAATGTACTTTAGTGCAGCGAAGTAGTCACTGTTAGGGTAATTTTACCTCTCCTTTATCAAGTACCTTCAGATATCTGTGAGATAATGCTGGTTAACCAGGAGATCAGTAATCAAGACATGCCAATGTCAAGATGTATACTGAGCTGAGCTCGTTTATTCTTAGATTACATTTATACTTGAAAAGCCTTTGATCTGGTTAGAAGACAAGCATATGATTGACATAGATTATGTGACAAAGCTAGATAATTATTTCCATGTCCCCTTTTATGGCTTCTTTTTCTTATCCATTTCCGCAAACACCAGTACATCCAATTCCACCATCTGTCTTCTCATGGTCTAGGCCTTCACCCGGGGTCCTTGTGATATTTGAGGCTGGAGCTGTTTTTTCCGCTGATTATTCTGAATATATATTTTTTAAGGCAATAACAGCATTTTTAACTCCTTCACATATCATTATTACCACTTAGTACTCAGGAGCCTAAAGATCCCTCCACATCACCTGTGAAGAGAGTGCAGACATGGTTAGCTTGAGTAAAGTGATTGCCTTAATTATTCTTTTTGAGAAGCAGCTAGAGAAATTGAAGGAGGAAATTAAACTAAACAAATCTGCTAAATATATTGTAATTGTTGATTAAGTACTTAATTTACTTCGCCAGGATCAAAGAGCTATCAACATCTTGTAATGACGTCTCCTTCAGTTTCTATGGTAACTGAACTGCTTCTAGGAAAAAAAGCTTAGCTTTCCCAAGACACCCAATGGTGATGCAGATGAGTCAGCACAACATTTTGACATTTGCTCTGCTTTAAAAGAATTGCCAAAAAATCGTGACAGCTCTGCCATAAAATGAACTACAAATTCCATGAGGAAGGCCATTATCGTCAATTACATCAAAGTACACAGACTTCTGTGATGGTGGATTCCAGCGGGGATGAATTTGTATTGTTTGAGTAAGATGTACACAACGATGAGGGTGAATATGATGAGTGTAGATTGCAGGTGCTGAAATCTAGCTAAGAGAAGGGAGCTACCTGATGCTGGTATGCCTGGTAATATTTTGGGTAGAATGGAATCTTGGCAATTTTATGTTTTTCTACAGTAAACATTCACCTTTATTAGAGAGGTATTTTTTTCTTTAAAAAGGTACAAGCTTTTTATCTAAATTGTTGTTTTCCTGACTTAATACCACTATGCACCTGAACATACCCTTTAGCACATGAGGTAGAGTGATTAGTATCATCATGACTGAGACTGGAGAGTGACAACAACAATGTCACCCCTCCTGTTTCTGTATGAGCTATGGCACAGTAGAATATCACTGGAGACTTTTAAGAACACTGATAGCCCTTTTATTACAATTTCTGTTTCAGCACTGAACCCTACCACCTCTCCTGTTTTTGAGTGAGCTATGGTACAGTAAAATGTAACTGCAGATTTAGACCAAGACAGGCAGCCCTATAATTTCTATTTCTGCAATGACTCTTAGCAATGAAGCTCTCCTCTTTGTGTGTTACCTATATAACACAGTAGAATTTGCCTGCAAATTCAGAAGACAAGCATGCTATCCCTCCTATTTGTATTTCAGCAATGACTTTTAGTAATGGAGCAATGGAGCTCTTCTCTTTGGGTGTATATAACTCTGTACACTTTTTGGTGCAGATTCAGAAGAAAAGCCTGCAAGGACTAGTATTTGTATTTCAGCCATGACAATTAGCATTGCAGCTCTCCTTTTATTATTATCTATATAACACAGTAGAATTTGACTGCAGAATTACACCAACCCTGACAGCACTAGTATTTGTATTTTTCTGTAATAACGTAACTATGACGTTTTGCCTCATTTTCGATTCCGAAAAAGCGCGAAAGTACCAAGCCGACTCGGCTCGGTACTCGAATCCCCTAAGTTCGGGTGTGTTCGGTTCCGAGGAACCAAGCCTGAGCATCTCTAATTAAAAGTGGCCACCTTTGCAATAGTGACCGGAAGGCAAAGCAGGTAAGTTGTGGTGAGAGAGACAAAGACCCTTCTAACCCAAGACTCTCCCCATAGGCTTCAGCTGGCATTACCCAGCAGGCACAAGTTTCAAAAATCTTTGATTTTCAGACCTAAATAGCAGTCTCCATAGACATCTATGGGGACTGCTTTTGAGTTTGAAGAAAGCAAAGCAGCAGATATGGCGATGCCTTATTAATAAATGTCAACATTACTTAAATGTGTGTCTGTCCCCCAAAAACAGTAGTTTTAATGTAAAAACGGTTTCATACATAGACCCCTGAAAGTCTAAAAAGTATCACAGTGGATATTTGCATTTGTTTTCCATCTGCTAATACATGGCTCACCCTCAGTGAAGGATTGTGTTTATTCTTTTCGCTAGATCATATCAGGGGTGGACTGGCCATCCGGCACTTCTGGCAAATGCCAGAAGGGCCGATGGCTAAATGCGTCGGTCCAGGGACCGGCCCAAGCAAGAGGCGGATTGATTATTACGTTCAAAGCCCTAGTGTGCCCTAGTTAGGGCAAGCCTCCTCATAACAAACGTCGAACAGTTCCTGCTTGATGCCTGTTACAGATAGCATTGGAGACAGAGGGACTACTGCTGAGCACATGGGTGCCGGGAGGGGGGGGGGGGAATTGGTCTTCATTGGATCTGTATAGTTATTTTTCTTTTCATTTTTTTTTTTTTATAAACTACTTTTTTTTTCCTCCAGCGGACAGTGCACGCACTCACGATTGGGGGGGGGGGGGGGCACTCATCTTAAAGAGTGAAGAATCCAGCTTTCCAGTTCCAAGTACATGGCAGGGTGGAGCTATATGATGCTCAGGGCTGCCTGCAGTGTCTGAAAGAGGAAGCCTGGAGCACTTTACAGTGTGCTACAACAGGCAAGTTAACATAAAAAGACGACTGTGATATACTGAATACAAACCATCTGGAAATGGCATTCTTTTTTTTTTTTATATATATGAGCAAACACTATCTATTTAAAGAATAGAATTAATTAACTGATTAGCTCAGTTTCATGATTGTTATTTAGCAATCAATTTAATGAATTAACTGATATGTTGAGATTGAAGTATACTGTTATAAAGTAAAGCAAAATAAATAGATATGTCAGACTAAACTTGTAAATGAGATTGATTATTATGAATTTATTGGTCTCCAGTATTTAAAGCTGTATAATCCAACAGCGTTGTTTGTAAGCTAAGGTTAGTGAGATTCTTAAATGTTGGTTTTAGAGCTGCACTATCTCCCAGAGTTGCTATATGTATGTTTTTTTTTCTGGGGCTCTGCCTGTTCTGTAAAACACACTAGCTGCTCAAGGTATAGTCAGTCAGGGTGATCTCTGTCGAAGTCGTATAATTGGATGAACGAAAGTATATTGGTTTAATATTGATTTGCCGCGCGATTGCGAAGCGTGCGCCACGTAATACGTGGCATGATGCGATCGCACGGTAAAATACGCACGCACACACTCGCATTACAACATTTAGTTATCTATATAATTCGTATACATATTGTTACCGTTACACTGTAATTTATGAGCAGATAATATTTGGTTTATTAGTAGTATATATATATATATATATATATATATATATATATATATATATATATATATAATATATGATTATACGTACGCTTCAGTGATATATAGGGTTGTGGGAAAGGTGGCATGTCTGGTATCATACTGAAACCCTATTCATCATCAGCTGTCCGGTGCAGTCGGCGAAGAGATCGCACATTGCATACTTTAGTTATTGATATTAGGGAATAATCCTTTGTATGATGCTGGCTATGAAAGGAGCAGACCCCCTGGAGAGACGACCCCCACCTTTGGATTCCTTAGATTGAATCAACCTATGATCTGTTTACCCTGGACCCACCCAACGACTGGACCTATAGAAACAATCTACGTCATCTCTATTGTTTAAGTGTAACACTGTACTGTATATAATCATCGCTGCACACCCCCTGGTTCTCAGTCAACTCTGACACAGTATTCTAACACATATACTGTCCACCGGGTCCCGTGGGTGCGCAGCGAGCGCATGCGATAGCATTGGTATGTACTTATCTTTTGGTATTGGCTGTACTGTACTGTATCATAATATAATAATGTATTGAATTGTTGACTATTTACATCTGCTAAAATAAATCACTTTGTGCGTTAGAAACACAATACAATCGCTTGGGCAATGCTTATTTTAAAATGATAAAATTACTTCAATACCTCATAGGTGGCATCAGCAGGATCACCTCCATTCCTCTACCCAAAGGGTTGCAAAATGCCATATATAGACAGTGCACAGCCTCTTTGTGTACATACATTGTTCACCCTCTAACACCACCTCTACACCCTTTGTGTTTGTGTCTGTTTCCCTTTGCCCCTATTATCACATGTATCTCCTCACCTTCTTCTACCATTTTCCCAGCATCTACTTTTCTCCCCTGTGCACAACCATGTCCAATGCCACCTCTCAATCCCGCCTACAAGACTTTTCCTGTGCTGCTCCCCACTTATGGTAGTCCTTACTACCAGCCTTCAAATCTTTAGACACTCTCTGAAAACCTCTCTTTCTTTTTTTTTTTTTTTTTTTTAACAGTAATATCCTCAAACACTATTCACACTAATGCACCCTCACAGCTGTCCTAAACTCCAATTTGAGCCACACTTATTTCAGTTGTGCCCTCTGCCACTTAGAATGTAAGCTCTCTAATAAGCAGGTTCCTCCATACCCTTTGTTTTCATGTCTGTATTTATTTTGTCTATCTTATATGTCCCTGTTTTATGTATATACTGTTTTCCCTACTGTATGTCTCTGTGAAGCATTGTGGTGCCTTAGAAAACCTACGATAATAAATAATGATGCCACCTAACTGAACCCGAGGATGGCAGTTAACCTCAATATTCTGATTTTAATAATTTTTGCTCGCATCTGAATGGTAAAATTTTTATACATTATGGATTAGTTAGTAACTCTCTTTTGTGAATTATGATACTATACCATTAATTTTAGACCATAGAGACCCCCCTGTCTTAAGTGCCCCAGGCCCACCAAAGCCTTAATCCAACTTTGGGGGGAGCTGTCCACGGACAGTGTGTGGTGACTGCGTATGTCATCATATACTGTCCAGCAGCCTGCAGCGCAAGCCTGGAGCTCCAACTCTCACAAGGCTAAGAACTTACCTGCTCACTCTGTAAGGTGTTTTTTTTTTTTTTTACTCTGATGTCAGCTGCATAGGTAAGTATAGCTGACTAGGGGGTGTCGTAATATGTCTTGAGTGTGGCATGATAATGTGTCTTGGGGGTAGAGTGATTTGTCTGGGGTGGTGGTGTGGTGTGGTGTGGTGTGATGTGTCTGAGGGGTGGCGTTGTGTAGCTGGTGATAAATGTAATATTTTATTATAACGTATGTATTTTATACTGTGTGATCTGTGTCATGTATGATGTTCACATATTGCTTGATTATATATATATATATATATATATATATATATATATATATATATATATATATATATATATATATATATATATATATATATATATATATATATATATATATATATATATATATATATATATATATATATTCATTTCAACAGGTCCCAACATTTCAGGATCTATGAAAGAATCCAATACCAGGTTGTGAAAGCTGCAACAACCGGTAGGCAGGGGAGGGCTGGCAGACTTTAGCCCAGAGGGGGCAATCACACAGCACTGGCTCATAAGTAGTGGCCCATCCTTAAAGGGTGGTTTTTGGTACAATATATATTCGATATAAAAAGAGGCTATTTCAGTGTTGATATAGATTATATATATATATATATATATATATATATATATATATATTTTTTTTTATGCCCAGGCTCAGAGCTGGATTAAGGCTTTGGGTACTTTAGATAGGGTAACCCCCTATGATGTAGCATGGTTATCATATTAGACAAATACACAGGCAATACTGTGTGCACAAGTGTTAGGTGCACACAGTTCTGCCTTCACAAGCAGTAAACGGTGAAGCAGGACATACCTCCAACTGTCTTAAGCGAAACAGTCACCCAAATTCAGGACTGTCCCACCAGATTCAGGACAGTTGGCAGACTGTCCTGCTCTCTCCTACCTGTTCTTGTCACTTTCACCACTTGCGGCTGCTGGTTACTTTAGCTCATTTGCTGGTTGTCTGGATCCTGGAATATTGGAGGCCTTATTTGAAAAAAAAAAAAAAAAAGGGTACATAAAATTTAGAAAACTCCATCCAGTCCCAGTGTTAAATCAATAGCTTCCTGGGAGAGGTGACAGGCCCCTAGCTGCATAGGCTCCACAGCGTCGATATTAGGAGGAGGCGCAGAAAGAAATGTACAGGGAATAGGTGCTCCCTTCTCAGCTCTTCTTTCCTTGAGGCGTCTATCAATTTTGATAGTGAGCTGCATAAGTCCCTCGAAGGAGGTAGGTGAAGGGTACTGTACCAGGGAATCCTTAATTTGTTCCGACAACCCTAAACGGAACTGACTGCGTAAAGCTGGGTCATTCCACTCACTGTCAGTGGACCAGCGCCAGAATTCAGCAGAGTATTTTTCCGCAGAGCGTCGACCTTGTTTTAAGGATCTGAGGTGGGCCTCAGCGAAAGCTACCCGATCCAGATCGTCATACAGGAGGCCTAGGGCTTTGAAGAAGGAATAAACTGACCTCAGCGAAGGACTGTCAGAAGGCAAGCTGAAAGCCCATGACTGCGGGTCCCCCTTAAGTAGCGAAATCACTATACCCACTCTCTGTTGTTCAGAGCCGGAGGAGCGGGGTCAAAGACGGAAGTAAAGTTTACAACTATCCTTAAAGTTACGGAACAGGCTTCTGTCCCCAGAGAATCGGTCCGGTAAATTCAGCTTGGGCTCCACGGCGGGAGCCGACAGGTTTTGCTGGACTTGCGCGGCTCTGGTGGCCTCTTCCTGAGCCAACGTTGAACAAGGTTCTGGACCACTTGTGAGATGGACTGGATCTGACCTGCCAGAACTTGGGCTGGAGAAAGGTTCGCCCCGCTTTCATCCATGGAGGCGAATACTTCAGAAGTTTATGGCCGGTTATAATGTTACGCTGACAGTCACTACACAAACTCACAGAACTAGTTGGCGGAGGTCTTCACCTTTAGCAGCCACCTTTCCATAGAGCTTTATACGCTTACCGGTACTCAGATGCCCCCAGGACTTATCTCCAAATGAAGTGTGAGTTTGTGATACTAAACCATAGCGGCAGGCCAGGAGGCAGCGGATGGTCAAACGAAATCCAAGGTCAGGGGTCACTTGCAAGCAGGAAGTTGGGAAACATGCCAAAGGTCAGGGTCACGAGCAATATAGCGGGTTCCAAGGCACAGGCAAGATAAGTCAGGGTCACAGGCAAATCCAAGGTACAGGCAGGGGTCATACACGGCAAAGATAATACAAAAAGGTTTACACCAACAGCACAGGAGCTGGTAGAAAACTGGAAACTATAACCGGCAGGGAGGCTAAGCCCTCCCTGCCTTAAATACTAAATGTGACCAATCAGAGGCTATGCCTATTTAATTATTAGCCCACATGCTAGTTCATGAGCCCGGCTGTTCTCCTTTGCCGGGACGCAGCGCTATCTCCCTCAGCGTCCCGACCGTTGCCTAGGCAACGGCCGGGACGAGCCCCGGAAGTGATTTCCTGGTCGTCATAGCGACGGCGGGGACGCATGTGAGAGAGTAGCGGCGGCTGGGCACCGCCGCGGCACGTAATAGTAGGTAGCGTTCTTCACACAAATATGTGACTTGCTATATTATAACCATGTCTTACAGGAGTGGCATTTTTTTTTCCAAAAGTTACTCAAACATGTATGTAAGCAAAACACAGAAATGGTACAGTCCGTTATTGCAGTACAAGACCATAGACATAGTAAACATTTTAAGGTTTTTCTAACTAAAGTATACTGAAAAATGGGATTTTTATACCTATGTAAAATCCGTTTCTCTTAATCCGTTGGGAGACACCGGGACCTTGGGTATAGGGTACAGCAGGCGAATGCTGGCACTTTAACTTTTAGTTAACTAAAACTCTGGCTCCACCCCCTCTATACCCCACCTCCTGCTAGAGGCCAGTCTATGTTTAACCAAGCCCGCAGAAAGGGAGATAGAGAGAACCAAAGAAAAGAGAATAAACTTAACACATAACATTCTCTTAACAATCAAACAACATGTCAAAGAGAAGGAAAAACCAGAGCGTTAAGGGTGGGCGCCCGGTGTCCCCCAACGGATTAAGAGAAACGGATTTTACGTAAGTAGAAAAATACCATTTTCTCTCACATCCCTAGGGGGACACCGGGACCTTGGGGACATCCCAAAGCTGTATTACGGGAGGGAACGCTCAGAAGAAACGGCCCGAAGCACCTTTCTCCCGAAACTTGCATCCCTAGAGGCAAACACATTAAATCTGTAAAACTTTGTGAAAGTGTGTACAGAAGACCACGTGGCCGCTTTACACAACTGTTCACTGGAGGCACCATGGCGTGCCGCCCAGGAAGCACTTACAGATCTTGTAGAATGCGCCCGCAGATTAGCAGGGACAGGCTCCCCAGCCCCATTGTAAGCCTGGCGGATAACAGCCGTAATCCGCCTAGCAATGGTCACCTTAGAAGCTGGCCAGCCTCTTTTGTGAGCATCGTAAAGAATAAAAAGATCCTCAGTTTTACCAAACTTCTGCGATCTTTTAACATAAATTCTCAAGGCACGAACTACATCAAGATAACGAATAGAGTCATCTTGAGCAGAAGACGAGAAATCAGTTAGAGCCAGGATGACAATATCCTGATTCAGATGAAACTTAGAAACAACCTTTGGAAGGAAGGATGGCTTAGTTCGAAGAACTGCCCCTATCCTCATGAAAAACTAGCAGAGGAGACTTACAAGACAAAGCCGCAAGCTCTGAAACTCTGCGTGCCGTTGAAATGGCTAACAGAAAAACCGTTTTCAAAGTTAGAAATTTGAAATCTACTGAATTCAAAGGCTCAAATGGAGGATGCTGTAAAGCCCTCAACACCAAATTCAAATCCCATGGTGGAACTGGAGGAATATAAGGAGGCTGAACATGAAGAACACCCTGAATGAAAGTCTGCACATCAGGTATGACAGCAAGTTTTCTCTGAAAGAAAATTGAAAGAGCCGACACCTGACCCTTAAGAGAACTAAGACGTAAACCTGCATCCAAGCCGTCCTGCAGGAACCTCAGTAACCTGGCCAGACGAAAAGATGATGTAGGATACCCCTTCTTTTCGCACCAACCAATATATGTCCTCCAAACCCGATGACATATTTTGGCTAAAGCCGGCTTTCGAGCACGAAGCATGGTCTGAACCACCAGTCTCGAAAAACCCTTAGCTCTTAAGATCCTGGCTTCAACAGCCACGCCGTTAAAGCCAGACGATGCAAACCCTGATGACAAAAGGGACCCCGAGTTAGAAGATCTGGGCGAATTGGCAACCGCCACAACCGACCTCCTGCCATGAAGAGCACGTCGGTGTACCAAGCTCTGCGCGGCCAATCCGGCGCTACCAGAAGCACTGGAACACCCTCTCGCTTCACCTTTTGCAGTACTCGAGGAAGCATGGCTATTGGAGGAAAAAGGTACACTAAGCGGTACTTCCAAGGAAACGACAGTGTCTACCGCGACTGCCCTGGGATCTCTTGCACGGGAACAGTAGTGGAGAACTTTGTGATTCAACCGAGATGCCATCATGTCGACATCCGGTTGACCCCATTTCATCACCAACTGTTGAAACACCTCCGGATGGAGAGACCATTCCCCTGGGTGTAGAGTCTGCCGACTTAGAAAGTCTGCCTCCCAATTTTCTATTCCGGGAATGAACACGGCCATGATTGCCGAAACATGAGCTTCTGCCCACAGAGATATCCTGTGAGTCTCCCTCATGGCCAGAGGACTCCTGGTGCCTCCCTGATGATTTAGATATGCCACTGTTGTGACATTGTCTGATTGGATCTTTACTGGCTTTCCCTGCAGCAAATGTTGCGCACCTTTTAGAGCGTGAAACACTGCGCTCAGTTCCAAGACATTTATTGGAAGCTTGGACTCCTTCTGAGTCCAAAGCCCCTGAAACTGAGCCTGAAGACATACAGCCCCCCAACCCCGAAGGCTGGCGTCTGTTGTTCTCCATTTGGGATTGGATTCTAATTACAAGCGACCCCTGGAGAGATTCTGCCTGTGTAACCACCAGATCAGCGACTGGCGCGTCTGTGGAGATAGGCGAAACACCTGACTCGCCAGATTTCGATGAGATTTGTTCCATTGCGACAGAAGTTCCAACTGAAACTGCCGTGCATGAAACTGAGCAAACTGGATCGCCTCGAATGACGATACCATCTTGCCCAGAAGCCTCATCGCAAAATGAATGGAGGGTCTCCTTGCCATCAACAGGGATTTTACCATCCCCTGTAAGGCTAAAACCTTGTCCTGAGGAAAAAATACCCGTCTCTGACGGGTATCGAATAGAAGACCCAGAAATACCATCTGCTGTAATGGGATCAACTTGGATTTCTTGAAGTTGATAATCCAACCGTGCAACTCCAGGGTTTGAATTGCTATCTGAATGTGTAACAGAAGCTTCTGCGAAGAGTCTGCGTTTAGAAGCAGATCGTCCAGGTAGGGGATGATTGTAATCCCCTTGGCTCTTAGCAAAGCAACCATCACCGCCATGATCTTGGTAAAGATTCGTGGAGCCGTGGCGAGACCGAATGGAAGAGCCTGAAACTGGAAGTGCTCTGACTAAACTCCAAACCTCAGCAGGGACTGATGACCCCTCCAAATGGGCACATGGAGATATGCATCCTTGATGTCTAGGGCCACCATAAATTCTCCCTGTTCAATGCCGAGATTTACCGAGCGTAAAGATTCCATCTTGAAGCTGGGCACTCTTATCTGAGTGTTCAAAGCCTTCAGATTGAGAATCGGTCTGAAGGAGCCGTCGGGTTTTGTCACAAGAAAAAGATTGGAATAAAACCCCAAACCCCTTTTTGAGAATGAGGAACCGGAATAACCACTCCAGCCGACAGAAGGGATTGAATCGCCTCTGTTAAAGCCAACCGTTTCCTTGGACACGATGGAAGCCCCGTGGTGAAAAACAGTCTGGGAGGGAGACCGAGCAGATCGATCCTGTAACCCTGACTCACCACTCCCCGAATCCAGACATCGGTGGTGGAATGACACCACCGATCCCTGAACCGCAGAAGACGGGCTCCCACCACTGACGACAATGGAGGAGCAAAATCCCCGTCATGCAGACTGTTTGTCTGCTGGCCTAGCAGCTGGACGACGCGCCGACCAGGCCTGACGTCCCCGCTGCAAAGCACCTCTAGGGTTGGATGTCTGACTTCTGGAGGATTGTCCTGAGGAATACTGTCCTCTAGACCTACCTGAGGAACGAAAGGCCCGAAATCTAGACATCCTCTGCTTGGGAACACTAACTGGGAGGAAAGTGCTCTTACCTCCTGATGCCTGACTGATAAAGGAATCCAGCTGAGGACCAAACAGAACACCTCCTGAAAAGGGAATGGACTCCAGAGCCTTTTTGGACTCTACGTCCGCCTCCCAGGACTTTAACCAGAGTCCAAAGCGCTGCCACTGCCGAAGCAGAAATGCGCGCTGCCAACGTCCCTGCTTCCATAGCAGCTTCACCTAAATAATCCGTAGCCCTCTGAATCTGTTCCACTAAAATAATCAATTCAGAGGATGGCCTGCCAGCCAACAAACCCTCAGACAATTGTTCCGACCAGCGATCAATAGCTTTGTTAACCCAAGCTGATGCTAAAGCAGGCCTCAAAGAAGCACCCGCTGCCAAAAAAATGGACTTAAGAACGGTCTCAACCTTCCGGTCTGCACCATCCTTAAGAGTGGCCTGGTGAGGCAGAGGAATAGTAGTTACCTTTGCCAACCTCGCCACAGCTGCATCCACCTGAGGAAGCGTCTCCCATTTAGCAAGAACCTCAGGGCTAATGGATAACATGACTGCAGTCGCTTAGTCACCTGAAACTTTCTGTCTGGAGAAGACCAAGATTTCAACAGCAACTGCTCCAATTCGGGAGAGGCCGGAAAAACAACCTCCTTCTTTTTGCATCTTTCAAAAAGAGAGGATGCAGAAACTTCAGGCACTTGGTCCTCAGGAATCTCAAGTACCTGACGCACCGCCTGAATCAACTCTTCCAGACTCTGACGATCTGCTGGGACCTCCGCCAACGAAGCAGCATCTATGTCAGAACCCAGCGGTAACTCACCCTCTTCCTGGGAACCACAATCAGATTCATGTCCTGGAAAAGAGGCGGCCACCCGCCTCCGCTTACTTGAGGAAGGCAGAGTGACCGACTGCATCATCCTCTCCAAGGAGGAAGAGACCGCTACCAGACCCTGTACTGAGGATGCAAGACCCTGCACCCAGGCTGGTTCTCCAAACTGCACTGGAGCAGCAACAGGCAAAGCTTGAACTAAGGAAGCAGAATCAGAAGATTGAGCAGTCTGAGATTGTACCTTCTGAGCAAGCAGTTCCACTGTAATAAATAGAGACCGAGCCCAAGCAGGCTCCTCCGTGTTTAAACAGACAGCCACTGTTTCACCAGGAGTAGTCTCCGTGGGCCGACAGGACACACACAGAGCCTTTGTTCCTGACTGCCCAGATGGTAACTTAACATGACATACAGCACAGGTAAAACTTAACATAGTAGCACCAGCCCTGCCACGTGTAGATTTTTCCCTCTCAGACATGTTCAAAGATGGGACAAAACAGTACAGTAAAATGCACACAATACAGATAACAAGCAGCACACAAACTACAAGAGAAAGTGAGCCTGCAATACAGCCAAAAGCTCCTAACTGTGTAAAGGTACAAAAGGCTAAACACACCACCCCCAACCCTTTACCTTACAGTATACAAGATAGAAAAGGGGAGAAGCAGGAGCTTTAGATATGGCTGCCTAATCAGGTATCCACACACGAGGAGTGAAGGACTACCACGGGGGAAGTGCCGAGGAGTAAAACACACCCCCCCACCCCTCAGGGCCCAGCTCTGGACTGGATAACATCTAAGACAGACAAACAACTCAACCAATCCACAGCCTAGCAGGGCTCACTGAGACAGTGACCCTTGCCTGACCCTGTTCCCTGAGCTAAAAATAGAACTCTTATCTCTACTAATTAAACAGACTGATTTTAGGAAAAAAACAGCCAGCTCAGGGAACCAACTGCGATTTCTAATATCTCTCTCTCACAGCACTATGCTGAGAGAGAGTTTACTTACCTGCTGCCAACCCTCCAGACGCAGTATGTGCAGACAGCATGCTCTCTGTACCTGGAGAACAGATGCCAGCCACCACCGACTGTGTCTGGCTCCAATGGAGGGATAATCGGCAAAGGGAAGCAGGCAGCAAGGAAGACCCACACGGCACCTCCGCTCCCCCCCCCCCCCGCAGCCGTTCGTGCTGTGCACTCCACAGACCTCCCCCATCGCTGCCTCACACTCTCCTCGCCGGCCGCAGCCGCGGGAGAGGAGAAGGAAAAATATGCAGCCAGGAGTCTGACTGACAGCCGACTACGCGGCTCAGCGAGCCGCCGGCTGTCAGAATTCGGAGACACAGTCTCCGCTGTCATTAAAATAATAAAATAAGAAAAAAAAAAAAAGGAAAACTGGCTGCTAAGCAGCCCTGTGCACAGCCCGCTTCGCCGGGCCTTGAACTAGACTGGCCTCTAGCAGGAGGTGGGGTATAGAGGGAGTGGAGCCAGAGTTTTCGTTAACTAAAAGTTAAAGTGCCAGCATTCGCCTGCTCTACCCTATACCCAAGGTCCCGGTGTCCCCCAAGGGATGCGAGAGAAAGGTTTTTAGTGGACAGGTGTGCAATATGAGAAAGGAAAGATAATGAGTAAATATTTTTTTATTTGTTTTGTATAAGGGGGTATTTGGGGTGGGGAATGGGAGAAAGGTAAAATGGGGCAAAGGGGTTTGGAGTACTGTCTGGATCAGATCATACCTGGAGTGGTGAGAGTGGTATCATGGTGCCCCTACTGTTTGGTATTTGGATACCTTATTATTTAAAAGGCCAGTGATATACTCCATGGATGAGATGTACCATATGCGGTTAATTAGGGGTGTGTGTGTGTGTGTGTGTCAAGCTTGTGCAACAATCAATTTGGAAGCTTGACATATATGAACAAGTAGGCAGTGGGTTTGCTACGACCAGGAATTGGTTGGTTAAAAAGGAGTGGTAACGGTTCTTTAGGGATCCATACTCCAGTGACCTGGTGAACAACCTCCAAGGCGAGGTCCCAGAAATCAGGGATCAGGGCGCAATCCTACCAAATATGAAAAGTACCTTTTTCACCGCAAAGTCTCTAACATTGGTCAGATATGAAGGGGTACATATGATGAAGTCTTTCCAGGACCATTTACCAGCGAGTATTAATATTATAACTGGTCTCTTCAATACCTGAGTTACCATTCCTCCTTCCTACCAGCCCAGGGAGATCCAGAAGTCAAGTTCCCATGCCTCCTCATGAGGTGCAAGAGGTTTGCCCGAGGTGGGTGGGTGAGCGTGATACTTGAGTGAAATGTTTCCTCTGTGACCAACCTGGTAAATGCAATGGTATTCAACAGGGAACGAGCACAGAGTATTTTAGATCATGTTTGGGATCCAATGAATCCACAAATTTGAAGGTACTGGAACTGTGTAGCGAGAGAAGAGTGATATTTGGCTGGACCAGTATCCCCCATAATAAAGGAGAAACCGGTCAACTTTATGTGACTTCCACCAGTAGGAGACTGTATCTGAGATTCAGAGCGGGAGAGGATTGACTGGTTGCCACCTTCCAGACAGCAAGTAGAATATTTATGATCATTAGGTGTGATTACTTGCATCACCTCCCTCATCAGTCTTACTCTTCCACCAGCACCTTACCTCTGACATTCTCCCGTGTCCAGATTCAAGTAGAAATAAATCCACTGGGAGCATGACGTGTAATTTCGAACATTACGCACTTGTGAGCACTCACTGGGTACAATAGCATATTAATACCCCTTCTTCTATGTAGATTGTAAACTCTTCACGACAAACAACTAAAAATAGGCGTTTATCCTTTTTAAGCTACAAAAACATTTACATTCTATTACTCATTTTGTTGCTTACTGCTGCCTTCCAACATCAAACCCAATAAGTCTATTTTAGTCTTTATCAATGAAGTTTTCACACACTTCCAGATGCAATTCACTTGTCTTCTAAGAATGGACTTGTGTGGCTAATTACAACTGTTCCTTTAGATAAGGGGGGAAAAAAACCTGTATAAGAGTGACTTATGCTCAGTTATGATGAATATAAAAAAAAAAAAAACAACCACCAAATCTTTTCAGGCTGATCTGTTAGAGTTTCAAACAGTGACAAGACCTTGTTTAAATAGAAACCTTTATTTACATTAATATCAACATTGAGGGAACAGAACAGTTTTGTCATTTAGAAATTATCACATATCATCCCACGGTTTTAATAATCGTCTATTAGCTGCCTCAGTGCTGTGACACAAACTGCTGCATCATTTAACCTCACACAGGAAAAATGTAATATAAAATGAGCAGTTACATTTTCACCGTTGAAACATTGTCTAGCTATATAGACTGCACACACAGCCTCCTGTTCAACCACCTCACGCAGTTTACCTGTCCAGGGAGAACACGTTTGCCATTGCAGCCGTCCTGTCATTGTTACATACAAAATGAGCACAGTTGAATTTTATACAGATCACATTATAAACATTTGACCAGCACATTTAGGTCATGTTCCCTGGACATGCACATTAGGGAAGCAGTTGCTAATGATCGCATTAAGATGAAAACTCTGGGTACACATCTGACATTATCATGCAGGTCACATGATAAACCATTTTTCAGATATTGTGTGCACGCTCCCACAATTTTTTATTGCACTGTTTCATTTGGTTTTCTAAACTTCCTAACAGACACGATCAACGATGGAACAATGTCTGGCAAAAGTGGAAGTGTGTACTCCCGACTAGCAATGTAGGCGCAAGTGTAAGCCACAATCTTTTCAGCAAATGGTTAGGAGATGAAGATCACAGATCTGAAGATAAATTATGTTGGTGCAGTTGCAGAATTACCATTGGTGCAGCGCACCGAGACCAATGGAAATAATGATGCCCGCTGCATGGTGGATATAGAGGGTTGGAACGAGTGAGCTGTGTGTCCCGGTTTAGTTCCGCCCCTGTTTAGGTGTGTACACAAATGCTCAACGGGACTATCAATAATTCATGAACTCGTTCGAGACATTGTATCTGAAGTATGATTACATTAGGTGTGTACTCAGCTTAACTCTTGACCAGCATATTCATTCACAATTTCTACTTTTGGGAATTAAAAGGAGACCTGCAAACTCAAAACCTTACATGCCCATATCAATCCCCCCCCCCCCATCGCCAATGATATAAATGCCAGCAGTTCAGAAGATTTAGCTTGATTTAACTCCTCCTCTGCTATCTCAGCCATGCCTGGCGGCCATCCCATATTGCACTTTTACAAGAACATATCCTAAAGACTCCTGCCATCTACATTAGATTACCACTTTGTCAACCATGCAGATTTGTTATACTGTGCATATATATATATATATATATATATATATATATATATATTTTTTTTTATTTATTTAGAGGAAATAGACAAATGAAAACGCTAGATCAGCCGAAATATCTTGTAAACATTATGGCCTAACTCACAAACGTATTGTTTTTTATTGTTTTTAAGATTTTGCATTTGACTGCAATTAGATGATTGAACAATTTTTTTTTTGCTTGGTAAAAAGCAGGAAGATTTAAACTCATGTAGGTTAATTAAAAGCACCATTTTTTAGAGCTTAATTTCTAAAAAAGATTTTAAAATATTCACCAGAAAATGTGCACTGAATTTAACAATTGCCACCTTCTGAGATGAACTTCCAAAACAATCAAGGCAGCATAATACTTCTGAATTTCTTGTTCAACAGAAATTTTTCTTCCTTCTAATTTGGATTTATTTATCTTTTACAGCCACAAGTTTTATGTATTTCAAGAAAGGTATTTCCCTGGGCAAAAATACATATATACTGTGGCATCTTTTAAGTAGCCTATTACTACAATAAAATTGGTACTTTTTATTTCTGTTTGAAAATGTGGTTAAGATTATTCATTTTAGTTTCTATTAAATCTTTAAAGGTTTGGTCAGTACCTGCATAAACATTGAGCATTTTATGTAGCTTAAAACCACAATGATAAACACATTAATAATAGATGTGATTTCTGAAGCTATTAGTTTTTTCCAGCCATTGCCTATTTGAGTTATACATTCTTACAGCATTGCCATTACCTGTAAGGAAAAAGAGGAAAATTTGTTTTCAATAAGAGTTGTGACAAACAGAGCTAATATATAGAATATCATCCTTAATTACACAAAATCATTAACCTTTTATTAATCCACTGTTAACATAAAAACACTAAAAAAATAAAAATAAAAACAAAAAGGTATTCTCAGACTGAAAACCAGACACTAAGCCTTTTATTTCACACCAATTTGTAAAATATACAATTTTACAGAATATTACATATAATAAACAAGCTCATTCTTGTGTTGCACATAAGTATCTGAAGACACCTTGACTGGCACAAAGTTACCTCTACAGTTAGCAATTCTGTAAAGACACATTTTCAACAGTTTCCTTGCCAGAGGCACAACGCCCCAGCGGCCGCTCTTGTGGTACAAATGGGGGCTGAGTCCGTAGGGAAGGCACGGGAGGAACGCAGAAATTATTGCTTGATAGACAAACGCTCCCCCAGACAAATACCAGGTGGGAGAAGAATTCAACTAAAACATCCACAGAAATGCGCCACATAAAGCACTTATGAAGATTCTACAAAGCGCATATGGAATTCAGTAAAGGAAGACTATGTACGCTTCACACAGAATTGCCTAAACAGACAAAATGACGGCAGATTGTCACAAAACTAGCATCAAGTCCAATTCTATTTCAAAGGAATTTGAGAAAACATTGCCGGTGAGGAAATTTGGTGTTATGATTAAACCTTGGGAGTGTGGGCAGGGGGACAAGGAATGTTTCAGTACTGAAGTCTGGAAGAAAAAGGTATTCCACAATGGAATCTCACCAGAGGAGCAGCAATCTTCTAGGGGTGATGATTTTGGCCAGCAGCACGGTACAGAAGTACTGATAGAAATGGCAGTCACTCAGGCCCGAAGACTGGTTTTACATGTGAATGACTGCAAAATTAAGTATTTTCCAAACAGAACACAATGCATATTGCATCACAGCACAACTGTACATCAAACAGCCATTTACTTGGAAAACCAATCAGCATCCTACTGACAGTGTATATTTTTTGGAATAGGCAGATCTAGATTGGTGATTATTTGTACTAAGAAGCAAGGACACGTTCATTCAGTAGGGGGCAGCAGTACATAAATTAGAACAGTGACTTTCTGTTAAATACACCCTTTGAATAGTAACACATACTTGGATGGAGATAGTATAGAGTACATATGATTCCACATTGCTCATAAACTCCAGTTATTTCTGGTGATTCCCATATTGTATGTAACCAGGTAATGTTTTTTGTTTTTTTTTTACTTATTGCTTTCTGTATATTGTGCAAGTCTTCATTCACATTTATACGTCTAAAGGGCACGTGTATATCAGACATGTTTGCATGAGTAGGACTCCATACAATAAATGAATAGCAAAACGTGTTAACTTATGGAAGGAAAAAATGCATCAGGTTTTCAAAAGATAATCGTGCCTGCAACGTACGTTTGTGCCCTGTTCAATTACACATAAATCTGGTGGTGCACAGGAGAAGGTGGTGGAAACCACAACATGCAATGTTTACTTTCATTTTCTAAACATAAAAATGCCAAAACGTCTTGGTTGCTAAAGGATACAGCACATTTTTACGTGTGCCAGGTTTCCTAAATGTGTTTGGTTTTTATAGATTCTAATGCACTATTGGTTGGTTTTCAGACATTAATAAAGTGCATAGATGTGAACTAAGTTTCACTAGACCGAAAAAGTTAATCCAATAAGAAGAGTTTAATAGCGACATTCAAAGCTATATGTTTTAACACCATGAGAATGGATTGTGGACAGGTGAGTGGGATGGAGGGTCATTGACAATGGAAGAGGAGAAGAAAGAGGACAAAGGATATTTCAAAGAAAGCATTACCCACCCAGAGGCATTGCACCAATGTTTGATATTATGTGGTGGACCCTCTTATTACTGGTTTTCAAGCTTCTAGGAAAAGTACTGTGTTAAAGATGCCAGACACAGCTGCCTGGAGAGCTGGTGATAGCAGTCTGGCAACAGCAATTTCAGTACACATAGTGCAGAGCACAGCAAGAGGAAACATTTTCCAATATATGAAATGGGAAATTCAAAGCCATTATTATGTGTTTTTGCTAGAAGAAATCAATTAGGTGCACTGTTACCTTTCTGTCCTGATAAGAGTGTGACATTGCTTTTATTAAGCCAACAAAGCAGGAACCCTGTCCTATCATGACTTTTCTTACTGGATCAACACGAGATGTATCTGTACGTCTCTAAAAAGCTTGTAAAAGAGTATAACAGACACTATGTAGGTGTCTCTGTAACAAGAAAATATTTTGGAAATAACTATAACCAAACTATAAGTGTACATTTGGAGGACACAAATAAAACACACAACTATGAACATGTAATGAAGCAGAATATTTGTATGTACCACACAAAACACATAAATATTGCTATAATCATACGTCAGATCGAACACTTCTAGCTTGCATTAATTTATCCCCAAATTTAGTGAACTATACAGGGAATCTATTTTTCAGAACAAAACATTCTCAGACAACCTGTGAAGTTCATTTAGGCCTTGGAGCCAAAAAAGAACTTCTCCAGTTCTTAAAGACACCTCAATTGTCCTCTCTGTCCTGCAATAGTTCCGCAATAGAAATGAGGCGTTCTAAACCCATGGCAGTCACAGGGTTAAATACACAGCTTTAGAAGCTCTCAGAAGAACAAACAAATTACTGACCTAGAAAAAGTCATATACAATAATAAGGTATCTTAAAGATATTATATGTACAAAATGTTTACACAATAGAAAGCAGGTGTTGGGGGGGGAAATTTGGGTAGGAGAGGGGGCCTGATGAGCAGAAATCCGGTCACGCTGTTTATACATGGCAGGGATCCTCTGGGGGGTGGGGGAACTATTGCAATCTCAAAATTAGACAATGAAAATGTAAAGTCATGGAGTTTTCAACATTCATAAAGTGCAAGTCTACTGCACACCAAAATCAACACATTCTTTCTTCTAAACTGTATCAGAGCCAAACATCAAAGTTTTATATGAATACTACTCTGAAAACAAATAAAAAAAAACAAAACAAGCAGACTTTACTCTGAAAGTTTCAGGTAAAAATGTTTCAGGTGCTTTGGGATAAAGAAATAAAGTTTCAGAACTTCAGTAAATAACCGGCCAGAACAGCTTTTATATCAAAATGTTATCAACCAATTCACATCTTTTGTCTCCAAGCACTAAAACAAGTAGTGTCCATTGCTTTGTCCAGTGAATTATCCAGCAGACCCACTGCTTTTGCTGCCAAAAGTCCAGGCCTTTGATTTGGATGACTTCTTCTGGAACAGGAGGTAAAAAAGCGGACGTCCTTGGTAAGGCCAAAGCAAGCCAGAACTTGCTGCAGAAATATATATATATATATATATTTATAGTACTTTTTCCACTATAGTGCATCTCTAGTTCAAACGCAGGTTTTCATTATGATAATAGGGCGATGTCAGCAATATTTCTGCCAGATAAAAAAAAAAACAAATTAAACAAACTATGAACAAAACAGAATTTACTTAGATTATTGTTGCTAAATTTTGTCATTTCCTCTTAAAACATCCTGCAAGTAAGGAGAGTTTGGCCTTTACAAACGTTGATTTGTGTAAGCCCTTTTGATTACAATGATTGTTTAATGAAAATAAAATTCGCTCTACACTAATGTATTTTCAATTTACCAGCAACAGCTAATTAAATTTACTTAAATTACACTGATGGTTGCTCAACTCAAGGAAAAACATTTGTATCAAGAGAAAAGTACATTTCTATTCAATCTCTTCAGAGTGAACATTCCCTGCTAATTGCTAGATTTCTTCTTTGTTTAAAAAAAATAAATAAAATAATAGGAAGAGAAAAACAAATAGTAATGTATTAATGTATGTTCAATTCTATCAAAATAATGTTACAACTTGAACAACAGCAAAATATTATAACAGAGCTGTGAGAAACATGAAAAAGATCAGATTAGATTACATTGGCTGGTCTGAAGAAATTGTTACTTTGCTTTCCGAAGCTGGACAGACATGGAGCAAGAATAATCAACTCTGCAGACATGGAGATCCACAGTGCATTACAACTGTGCTGGGGGGTCTGTTCCTTCATTTACAGTCTAGATTTATTGCAGCTAAGTATCGCTAAACTGTAGTTTTCAGATTGGGTAGTTGACCATCCGATACCTATATTGGATACTATGCTATTGCCTTAGGACTAATAAGCATTTGGACTTAACACCCTACACTTTGGGGCTTTCAATGGTTATTAGTTATTTCTTAGGTATGATGTATAACATGTCTTTTGTGCATAGATGTCTATACGAGTTGCTATTAAAAAAAAATTCAGGTTTTATTATGAAATGTCAGTAACTCGGAAATTCAACTGGCCTTGTTACTTGAAAAAGAAACCGACCTGCGCACTATTACTATTATTATGGAAACAGTGCGCGTAAATACCCTTGTTACGGTAGTTTTAACGCCGGCTTTTTGCTCGCTGCTCCCTGAGCTGCGAGCAGAAGGCTGGGTTAATATTACCGCAATACCAGTAATATGTTTAACGCGGTGGTACTTCCGGGGGAAGTAGTGTTATTAATCATTTTAAATAATGTATACAATTTGTCAGCATTCATAATTATAATAATTATTCATTTTTCATATCAAACAGGTTTCAGTACCCGATACTTTGAGAGCTGAAAAGCAGATAGGCATCATTTAATAATTAATTTGTCCACTAAAGCCCAATATTTTATTATTAATTTTTATTATACATCTGACTATATTACAACCTATACTACAATATAACCTACATTTCATGCATTAATTGCTTCCAGTACAATAGAAGCCTATAAAAACATGTGCAAAGCTCATGCAAGTTTTCATGTATTCTAACCATGTGCGCGAGTCTTTACAAGTCAAAAAGTTATTTGCAATCAGATGATTAACAGTCAAATATGTTCCATGTTGTAAAGGTGTACATCCGTGTATGAAAAGTTCATTGCTTGTACTACTGGAAAAACCTGAACAATTGTACAATATCTAAGTCACCTGGTCAGGTCCCATCGGCATCCCAGACATAGGCAAGGTGTTCATAGCCATTTGACCCATGTGGCTTCCATTACTATTTATGTGCATCATATTGTATGTGCCGGGGTTGCCCTGGTGGTTATACTGCTGCGGGAATGAGCTGCAACAAAACAGAATACAACCATTTATAACCTCTAGTCCTATTCTGCTATACACTAGAATGTAAAACATGAAGAGTAAGAAGCTTGGTTCATGTGTTAGCCAGACCATAAGCATTCACAAAACACAAGGATTAGTTTTGAAATGCACAGATCCACAAGACTAGTACTACACATAAATGATAGTGGCTGGTATGAATCTACAGGCATTGTCCGAGCGTTGTTACAGGAAATCAATGTTGTATGGTCTAGCTATTGTAATGCAGTCTCTCTACAAGGTTTGGACCCGCAAACCTTGGAACATGTTTTAGTCTTTAATTTCACATATATTTGTTTCAAATATTTAGACTCGTTTACAAAGTGGATGTTTTTTTTTTCTTTCTTTTTTTAATGTATATCAATAAAATTGTTATTTAAATAATTGATCACCTTGAGTGCCCTCTATCGGAATATGCTGTTTCTTTGGTTTTAAGTATTGTGAAGTGGTCACAAGGGTGAAAGGAACTGGATAAAATAATTTCATATCCAGTATTTCAATCAGTTAAAATAATAGGGTTTTCTGAAATCTGCTTGTTGTAGCTGCATCCGTGTGTGTCTGAGACTGAACAGGAAGAACCTTACCTGGGCCGCGCCATGTTCCCTGACGGCCAGCCCTTTATGTCCTGTGACTGGTACATTTGTGTGGTCTGAGGGTGAGGGTTTTGAGAGGGAGCCATTCGAGATGGCATCATAGCATTAGGGGGGCTTGAAACCCTTCCGAACGTGGGGTCAGCCTGCTGGTTTATTCCTTGAAAAAAAAACAAAAAATAAAACCACATTATATTTCATTCACTTTTATTGCAGCCTAATAGAATAGTACTGTATGAAGTCAGGGCTATAAATGCGAGGGAGAATCAGGTGTTGAAAGCTGGACTCCTCGTGGGCATTGTTGACATTACACCAAATATGAAGTTCAAAAATGGCAAGACAAAATATTCCTACATATTTGATTGTCTCAGAGTCTAGTTCGGGGCTGTCAGACTTACCATAGTTAGGTGGGTATGAGAATTGTTGCGGCGGAGCTTGAGGCATGGGAGGGCCACCAAGGGAGTTCTCCATACTGGGTGAAGCTGTCACATTGGGCGGAGGACTGAACGTCTGTGACTGTCCCTGCTGCTGGATGATCATTGCCATTCTCTGTTGGCGGATATGGTGACTGATCAGCTCTCGGTTCCGTTGAGCGACCATTTGAGCGTTCAGAAATCCCTGCTACAATAAATTGTGTGACTGCATAGTTTCCATAAATAAGCACATCACATTAACACACAATTTATCATATTAAAATCCTTCCTTTTCTGTACATTTGCATGCGATAAGAATAAGTACAAAGTTTAAGATCACAACACGCAGACAGTCATAGCATCGGCATTGTTAGCACACAGATGTCTTTCCCCTTTTATTCCAGGCACTGCCTGCAATGTATCCGTGCATCTGTCAGCTGATGAAACCTCACATCATAAACACAACGCCTTCCAGCCACACTCCATTGTTCTAGGCCACATACAGTCTTTGGGTCAGCAAATTGGGATTATTAGGAGACAAGCATAATGTCTCGTAATTTGCCATTTAAAGATATTACTTCTTCAAGATCATAGAAAATCAGATAGCACAAAAGCAGGAATAAAGTAGAGTCTGAAAGTCAGAAAATTACCTGTGATGTTACTGGTGTCTGCATGACTGGCCGCATAACCCCAGCTCCACCAGCGTTCATACTCTCCACCTTCATCTCAAGTGCTTGTCGGCTTTGGTTCAAAAACTGTCAGGAGTAAGTGGGGAGAGGGAATAATTATTTCTATATGACCATATAAGCTTCTATCACAATTCTAATCTCTACAAGACCTCACTTCATAGATTATTATGAGGGCCAGGGTTCATGAAGGCCTAAGGCCTTAACTATCACTCAACGTTTTTTAATTTGTGTTTTTTTTGCACGGCATGTGTACATGGCCTTTAAAACTAACTGGACTCAGTATGGGAGCTCCAGTTAGAAATTGCTGCTTGTATTTTATTACATTTGTAGTGTTCACCAATATATATATATATATATATATATATATATATATATATATATATATATATATATATATATATATATATATATATATATATATATATATATATATATATATATATATAAATATATAAATTACCCCTATAGCCATCCACAAACAACAGAAAATTACACATTTAAAAAGGACACATCACTAAGGGCACACTCAGATTCTTTGTCTATTTTATGGTTTAAAACCCCTAAAACTATGACCATTTAAAAAGAAAAAACCCAATACCATAACAAATAGTTATTGTGGTTTTGTGGTTTAATCAGCACATAGCAAAAAATGTGGCTTGTCACAAAGCTACCTCAAATATTTGATTTGCTAAATTATGGTTAGCACTAGGAAACAGACCACTTTACAGACAGTATATACAGTTCATAGACCGTTTTACACTATCCTTCTGTGCTAACTATGAGGGCACAAAGGGTAGAATTGAAAACGTTAAAACTGCACTCATGACATGTTATGGAACAATTTTTACCCTACAAGTAACCATTGCAGGACTATAGCAAACAGAAAGGTTTGACATCTACAGGATGAACTGAATGGGATGGGTTAGGAGACACCAGTAAATGTCTAAATGGAACAGGAATGAAGAGAAAGACGATACTAGTACAGGAGTAAATAACATACATTCAAGACCTGATAATCTACTAGAAAAAAAGTAGCTGAACATAAATCAGAAATCATCACAATGGGGTTGGGGCTCTTACCTGCTGACTCTGCAGCCTTTGCTGTAGTTGCATTCTCAGCTGTTTGGGGATATTTGTCCGGGGTCTCATGAGATTGGCCCTTGGGTGCATTCCTTGCAGTGGGAAATTGCCTTGCTGCTGGCCTATCTGCCCCATCATAGAATTAAAAGGAGCATGTTGCCCTTGCATGGTACTGAAACCCCCTGCTTGCATTGCAGACCCCTGCCCTGGGTAGGGCTGCCCATACATTGGGGGCTTCTGATCAATCAGTACAGGAGAATCTTGTGACTGGAAGGTGTCTGGTTGGGGTTCTAGAGCCTGGCCCTGGATAAAGAGGAAGAAAACAAACAAACAAAAAAAATAATTAAAAAAAATAAAAATAATCAGGTTCTCCAATGTGTACTTCCACACAACAGATACATATATCATCTTGTTCCATTTCAAGGTCTCTTCTGATGTACTACATAATCTAGAGAACACCCACCTGATTGACAAGCTCAGGGATTCCCAGAGCCCGATCTATTTCTTCCAGCCCTGTAGGGTCTGTGCTGCTCAGGAGAGTATGGAGCTGGTCCAGCAGAGCTATCTCATCAGTCTGTCCCTCCACGGTTGATGGAGGACAAAGAAGATCATCTAAAGTACTCCGACCAAGCTGCCTAAGAGACAGAATGCATACAGCCATAGTGGAAATTAACACACAACTGTACAATCTATACAAATGTTTTAATATACAATGCAGAGCTGTGAATTCATTGACTTGTACTAAATTGTTTCTGATGTTATTTCTGCCAGTCATCTCATCCCACCTGTTCTGAGATCCAGATGGTCTCTGATCCATTGACATCATACTGTCTGGCCAAGATCCAGTGTGGTTAGACGGTGCTTGTTGTCCATAAGGATTGGACCCCATTCCCATTGCCATTTCATTGGGTCCTAGTAAAACATTTATATTGAATGTGAAATATATGGCAAGGAAAAAACATCAAATGTTAGGGTGACTAAATTATTCCAGTTACCAATACTACAATATCCATATATTACAAAAAAAACAACAAAAAACCACAACATTTTTCCCATATACATATATGCAAGTTTCCATACTGTGACAGGAATTAAGATGTGTTGTATTTTGACCTCACTTATGGTCCTTAGTTAGCAGCTATTGAGGCTCTGAATGGCTCCCTGCTTTGCATAGAAAACTGCTTGCCCCATGATCAAAACTTTATTTCAAGTAGATTTCAATTGATTATTGTAAAAAGCTCAAAGAACATTTATATGTATATCAGTTAACACTACCTTTTCTAGATTTGTATTGCTTTATTTACACAGGTTTTATGACAGTTTACAATCTAGTACTCAGTGTCTGGAACACATGGCAACTAAAGGAGAGCTCTTTCAAACTTAAAACGTGTGTGTTGTAAATCTCCAAAAAAGCAAACAAACATACATTTTGCCATCACATAAATCGTTGAAATGATCTCGCTGGATTCAGCCACTGGAGAGCAGTGAGATTAGCCATTCACTTCAATGAACAATGCATTTCAATGGGTGTAGAATACCCATAGAAATATACTGTTGATAGAAAGGAATGGTAAAATGCTTCTCTAAAAAAAGATGATATACTATAGCACCAGTTGCTACCAGGACATGCTAGGATTGTGGAACTATAAACACAAACCTGTCTCATCAGCCAGGGCACACAACGAAACAGTTTGACAACAATATATAATTGCTTTGCCACTAATGCCATTCTTTTGATGGGGCTGAAGGTCAGTACCTGCTCAGTAATTACAAGCAGCTGGCATGTAAAAATTGCTTATGATTAGCTGAAAGTTTGGTATTCAGTTTTATAGGCAACGCATTTCAATACCCAGTCACTAGATATTAAAATAAAATAGATTTTTAATAGTCTGGCGAACGACTTAATTTATGAAGATGTTAGGCAATTTTAACTTTTGAACAAATTCTCCCATTGATAGACCCAAAATGTCAAATAGCTCATGTTCAGTCACAGTACAAGAACTTTTCCACATAGATTTGTGAATGTTTTTAAAAACTATTTTATATAGAGGAGTTTGTATTTTAGGTAAAACTCTTAAAAGTCTCAGAGTCTGATATAGCAAATAACAGAACGGTTGTTCTTGTCCCACATGCCACTCCCAAAATTGGAATTGCCCAATTACAGACAAAAAGAACCAAGTGTATACCAGGACAGAACATACTCATTGGAATCATCTGTTGCTGCAGCACTGGCCGGTTCCCTGGGATACTGTTGGATCGAGCCGGAAGCCCCGGCATGTTTCCGCTCATTGTCGGCCTTTGCATGGGTGTGTTATATTCCTGCCCCTGTCTCCCCGCTGGTCCTGTGCTACAAGACTCCATCCGGTTGACAGCTGTGCCCTGCATTCCCCACTCTCCCGACGGGTGCTGGCTCATACTCCTGTTGGAACTGTTTCCTGCAAAGGGCAGAAGAGTACAGGCAGGTAATTATCATTCCAGGAAACTATAAAACTAATTCCCAGAAATTATAAAAATTTTCAGAGCTGAAACAATGAAAGTAATTGAGCTGCCAACCAGTGCTAGTTATATGTACAGGTCTCTGAAGCAGAATCAATGACAGACTAGGAAAGAAGTAAAAACATGCTTAAGACCAAATTAATTAAAGGCGGCGACGTAGACAACACATACCCAGCAGTCCAAAACTGTCTTGTGCTTCCATAATTCTTGGACTTCCCATCATGCTCTGCTTTTGCATCATTGTAAAGTTACTAACACTTCTCACTGGTGGAGTGGAGTTTCCCGGCATAGTGCTATCCAAAGACATTGCCCGGTTAAAAGGAGGTCGGTTCATTTGCGCAGTCTGCGGACTCCTCATGCCTGGAAAAAACAAAATCCAGTTACTTTGTTAAGGCCGAACACAAGAATACCAACACAGGTAACCAGCAAAGCCTCATATGCAGGACATTACCTCAGACCCAAATAGAAAATCTGGTATCTGGCAAGATGTGTGGCAAAAAGGCTTTATTCTTACCATCCCTAATAACTGATCATTAAATAGGTTTTGTACAAGGCTGTCATTCGGTCAGGGGCATCCATACTGCAATTGCATCAACTGCAGCATCTTCTGGGGCATCCGAATTCTTCCAACATACCCCTAAGCCTTGACACCCACCAGGCTTTTGCTATGATTTCTTGGTCCTTTATGTACGCCAGGAGAGGTGAGGCTTCTGAAAAGGCTTCATTGCCACAATCCAGTACTTCTATAATAAAACTTTTATTTCTCCGATAGCTTTAGTTGGAAGTCTTCTGGAGACGAGGTGGACTAGACAAGGATGTCCAATGTCACCTTTGCCATTTAATTTACTGTTTAATCCTATGCTATGAGTCATACAAAAGTGGCCACTACTGAAGGGCATGCAGATATGGTACAGGGTCTTATCAAGATCACCTCTTTCACTGACAATATTTTATTATATATATCCTAATTGGAATACTTCTTGCTTCCTTTGATGCCAAGGATTGGAGAATTTGGGCCGGTGTAAGGATTTCAGGTAAAAAAGTTAAAAAGTCGACAGGTCTATCTAAGGAAAGGCCTATAACTAGACCCTGTGTGCTTTTAAACTTCCATTAAACTAGGCAGGCAAATCAATATCTTATTTAGAAATCTAACAACCAAAAATTTGACCACTCTATAAACTTAAATTTGATAAGGTCATTCAGAATATACAAAAATAACTGGTGGCTGGGAACACCTTAATCTCTCTTATCTAGGCAGAGTTAATCTCCTGAAGATCCTTCATGAAATTACTATACCCTTAATAAACATTGCTCTTACAAAATAAAATAAAAAAATGAAAATGAAAACTCATCAATTACCTCTTCCGTATCTTTATACGGAAATAAAAAATGCCCCACATATTAATTTCATTAAGATTAATTGGTTGTTCTAGGCAACAGTGCCACTTTTTCAAACCCGCAGTTTAGCAAATCTAGCCCTTAAACTTTAATCAGAAAAATTTGGCAAATCTTGAATTCCAAAATGGTATGGCGGCTCATTCGTTCACTGCATGGAAGGTGGAGCTCTTACGTTCAGTCTGTCAATTATTAGATAAAATGTCCAAAAAAAAATCACTTCAATATACCCACTCAAGTGAGTTATCCACATTTTTAGGCCCTTTTGGCTTAACCTTTATGTAGGCCTAACACTATGCTAAAAGCATACTTCCCTCCTTTTTTCTGAGAGACTGGGACAATCGCCTTGATTTTTAACATCTCACCTCCCTCAAAAGAGGGCAATCTCTTTACATTATAACTACTTGAGACATGACTTCTAACTAGAGATGCTCACTGACCCCCGTGTTTTGGATCTAGATTACCGTCGTGTTTTGGTTTTGCCAAACCACCCTTGCGTGTTTTGGTTTTGTTTTGCAATTTTGTTTAAAAATCAATGTTTTTGGAAATAAAATAACCTAATTTAGTGCTCCACCTGTTTCTTGGATAAGTAAGGTAATTCTAAAGCTAATAAATTAGGAAGAAAACAGTTTAATCCCTGGTAGGCCATCCCTAATTCTCCACACAAACCTGGTTGTCTTCCTCTTCATCTCTGCCTATTGGCAATGCAGCCATCGTCTTTGGGTGTATATAACACCCTCCACTTGTAGTTGAATAGAAAAAAAGCAGCCTACATAGACTGTGGAGTTAGAAAGTAAAAATAAATGTACCAAGGTAGTTTGGTATCTGTCTGCATCAGACCCCCTCTCCACTAGGAGTAAAATAGTAAACTATTCAGCCGTTATAGAGTCTAGAATTTAAATAGAAATTGAGAAAGCCAATTTGGTATCTGTCTGCATCATAATCATCAACATCATCATTAGTGCCCTCGTCACCTACACAAATCTCCCCCTCATCCTCTTCTAATTCAAAAGTGGCATCCTCAATTGGTGTATCACCGACTACACTCGGGCTAAAAAGGCACACATCAGCAGAACTGCTGAAAGGAACCTTCTTTATGGGTACACTGTCACTAACAGAATGCTCACGATTAGACATAACACTGGTGGATGGACTCTACCCAGGGATTGGTGTCATTTCTGATTCAGAGCATACATTATCCTCTAATGCCTTACTGTTTTCTTGTAGACTCCAAATTACTTGGTTTTGCTTTGTCACGAGTGTCCGTACAAGAAAAAGGCTCAGTAACATTTTTTGATCTGCCACTAATAGAGAAAGGCGAAGGCCTCTTTCTTTCTTTGCCACTGCGGGTGTAGAATGGCATGTTGGCAATTTTTTTTTTTTTTTTTATCGGCACTTAAATTTTTCTCAGTTACACTTCTTTTGCGCTTCAACACAGTAAATTTTTTTGGGTGTGTGTTTTTTTGACTGTAGTTTGACATCGCCTTTCCCAGATGACGTACTGGGAACACTACCATCAGGACTGGTGACAAAACCTGGTTGCTGATTCTGCTCATATGTGGACTGCTTTGAATCCATTATGAGCCAAACGCACTTGTAGTGCTAAAAATTATTTTTCAGATTGCTGACAAACAGGACTTTTTACAGCCAGAAATATTAATGCAAAAGAAGCAGTGCCAAATATTGAGAGAAAAAAAAAAAAGACTCCTCTATCCTCCTCTCTTCTCTATCAATTGTTATCAGATTTGTTATCAGAATTATATTCTATCCCTGCTCTAATCAGCCTCGGACTACACCCTGCTCTCTCCCTCTGTCAAATGGCGATGGATTGCTGTGGAGGCAGGTATTTATAATTTTCAAATATCGCGAGAACCGAGCCCCGACGACGTCACAACAATGACGTTCGGCCTCGATTTGGAATCCGAGCTGGCGGGAGAGTACCGAGCCTGCTCGGCTCGGTACTCGTATAGGCAAGGTTCGGGCGGGGTCGGTTCTCGGGGAACCGAGCACGCCCATCTCTACTTCTAACCACTGAGTGAGGCCAGATTGAATGGTGGTGTGGTCTGATATTTTCCCCAGTTAAATATTATTTATTATAATTACTAATACTAATTATTAATACTAATTAAAACCCTTCGTGCATCTATTAAACTGCTCCCTGCCTCCACATATGTGGAAATGTTCCTCAACATTTTTCAGAGGTTGCTTTTCACCTTATCATAGTTTTATTTTTTATTATGGATCTGTCTGAGGACTCTGGCTGTCCCAAATGTGGAGGGTCCTAAGCTGATCTTCGCCATTGATCTTGGGCCTGTTCCATCATACAGGTCTTCTGGATCCACGTGTGGCTATTTTCTATGGTGGAGCTGGTAAGTTATCTGCCATTTACAGCCAAATGGGCCATCTTGTGCATGAACACAAAATGTTAAGCAGAAAATGCACCCTCCAAATGTGGATCAAGAGTTCTCCCCACACCCACACTTGATCTTTTTAAGGACAAGTTGTTTAGTTGTTTTCATTACGCAAATGGACTGGTTGGAGGCAGCCCTTCAGAAAGAAAAATGCACTTAAAATTATTTGATTCCTGGGAAAACTACAACAGTATGTTGGCACTCCCAAAGCTTTTCCTTCAGGGAAGATTTCGCCAGACTATTTGGTATGAAATAAGAGTATACATGCAGGACATTTCAATTTACCTGCGCCTCAAAAAACACGCATTCTGGTGGGAACTGCTCCCTTGTGCTTTGATGTGAATTGTACTCTCCACTGTTACAGCCGATACAAAATGTTTATAAGGAATCTGGTTCTAGTTTACAACTTAAGTATTCTGTCTACTTATGGCCACATACATTTAGGACACTGAAACAATTCTAGAAATTACCATGCGTCTTATCTGGAGAAAACGATTATTATTTTTCCATGAAATTTCCGTTTTTTGTTTGTACTTGTCTGAACCTTTATTAATCTAAATAAAAAGAAATCTGATGATCTCTAAAACTTGGGATTCAAATCGCTTTATAAAACTGGACTTTAGGGGAAGTCGGAGCACTTTAATCTATGGCTCTGTAGAGGTCTATACATCATTGGTTGCTGCCAATACATTTGATAAGCAGACATTTCTGTATGAAATGATTCTTAAATATTTCTGGCTTGTAGCAAGAACATTTACAGCAACATGGAAAAAAGAATCACTGGAAATAAAGAACTTTATATTTACCAACTATTTGTAAAATTCCTTTAAATAAAGTAAACAGGGGAAAAAGAATAAAGAAAACCAGCCATACCTATAGGGGGATTGTCCTGGAACACTGGCTGTTTGGCTCCCATGTTTCCTGTATTTGAACTCATGGAATTCGTATAAAAGTCAGAGCCTGCGAGGTCACCAAGAATCGCATCTAAGTGATCTAAATCTCCTGCCACCTGAAACAATAGTAAAACATTAAACTGTTATCGATCCCCAAGATTATTTCAGCAGTCAGAAAGTGCTACTTCGCTCGCACTCCAGTTTAAAGTTCCCTGAACATTAATGAATGGGGTTGTAACAATATAAAGGTTACTGTATATTCTAAAAGGACAACTGTCACTCAATCTGATCTCACATCTAGTCTTTGTATCATTTTACTATATGGCATTACAAATGTATACAGCTTTGTAAGTGTTTATTACAACTATGTAACAGCTAGAAACAGATTTAAATAATAAAATAGAGAAGTATATTGAAGTTGGATGTAATGAAGCAGGAGATTCAAGACAGAAGGAGAGAGGTGACACAAAAGCAGACCTTGAAGATGTGCACTGATTAACTACTTATTTTAATTAGAACCGATTTCCGGTTGCTAGAAAGGTTTACATCTTATTTATGTGCTAGCTGAAATCATGACGAAATCAATCAGTACCTCCTCAGAAGGCTCAGTCTTTATTTTTATATCTTTGTCCTGGCTGGATGTGGGAACAGCAGAGCTGCTGCATTGGCCTAGTTTATTGTCCATGGGTTCCACTTTAGGCTTTACATCCTTAGACAGCTGATCTTTTGCCTCATCTTTGTCAAGCAAGTATCTGAGTAGCGCATTGTTCTCTTTCTTTTTAGGACTTAGCTGTTCCTGTTTCACTGTTGCTTCCACGCAAGGTGCAGAGCTGACTGAATCCTGAAAATTGTCTTTGCCTGTGGCTTCTGCTGTGATTTTGGCAACCTCAGCAGGAGAGTTACCATTCTGCAACAGTTTATGAAGAATGCGGTGCTTCTCCTGAAGCATGGACCCATGGAGATTGGATGTGGAGCTCACTCCTGCAGAGGTTGAAGACGACACTCCTGAAGGACTCGTAACACTGGTGGATGAATCTTTACAGGAGGAGTCCATTGTGGAGTTGGTCATTGTACTGTGACCACGATCCTCTGTAGAACAGGTCAGTAACTGGAGGAGTTTCTTGTGCCCTTTACTTTCAGCTTGTGCTCTTTGACTATCTGAGCCTTCAATGAGGTTTTCTTTAACGTCCTTCTCACCAAGGTGTTCTCTCCCACTGGACTGGCAGACAGAACTTTCCACTTGCCCTTGTTCACAAAATAACCCAGATGGGCTCTTACAGTCCTGGTTTCCCATTTTACTTTGCTGAGACATGTTCATGTTAGAAGCATTCTCAGCTTTCTGTCCAGGCGAGGACAAAGACGACAGAAGAGAGCTTCCAACTCCTTCACTTATTGCATGAAGGGCACTGAGTGAGCTGCTGGAGAAACTTCCTCCACCGGCGTTCCCAGAAGACCCCATCGGAGAATTCATCCCTGGATATTATAACACAATGGTAGCTTAGAAGTCAATATTTTATTAAACATTTTTCACAAGATGTTCTAAGAAACAAAACTAGAACTTACTGATTATCACAGATTAAACTAAGCACCCCACCATCAAATTTAAGATCCAGGTCAATTTCATGCAGAACTGTAGTTGTCAAAACATTATATTCACAGGGGTTGGGCATGCTCTCAAAATATATTATATAGTGTTTTCATTTATGTGACAGTTCTACAGATTTATTTTATGGAAATACCTGGAATTGGAGAGAACTGACTAGATCCCATCTTGGGGCTCCCTCTGTTCCTAGGAGACACCATTAGGTTGGGTTGGTTGCTGCTCATGCCGGGACTCCCATGTGGGGGGCTGCTGATATTAAGTCCGTAGTTATTGTTGTTGTTCTGATACGGTGACTGCTGCATCCCTGGAGCTTGGGAAGCAGGCCCCATGTTTCCAGTACAGCCGTATCTCATGCCAGACATAGCGGTGGTATTGTTGCCTTCTCCCATGCCATAGTTCCTGTTCTGGGGTGGCATGGATTGTGCAGATGAGACATTCATGGCATTGCCAGAATTGGGATTTGAAGGTAAAGGTGGACGAACACCTTGTGCCATAGTATTGGGATTTGGCCTGTAACCATTCTGTTCCCTGAAAAAGCATCAACAGCAATCTATTCAGTTATCGGATGTACAGGAATGCAACGCTGCATTTACTGTCATCTAACCACTGTTATAGTAGTATATAAAAAAAAAAAAAAAGTTAACAGAAATGGACAACTCAACAGTACAACCGGGAACGTGCTTCATGATGTGGACTGAACCGAATTTTGAAAGAGAAACTGCAGGGGTAATTTACTTTCAGCTGCAATAATTTACACTTGTATCTAACAAATATGCCTAGAAAACAGATGGCGCCAACTCCTGTGTGATGACTCCAGTATCATGAATCTAGTACTGTACTTTCCAATGAGTTTCAGGCCTGAACAAAAGGGAATTTAATATAATTAACAACAACTAGGGGTTATTCTCCCAATCCCAGTTATCACAAATGCTAAAAATCTGTGCCAAAATTTGGGGACTTAATAAAAAGTTAATAAAAATGAGATACATGGTTTTTCAAAAATAACACGCATAAACACGCACACAGATAGTGAACGCTATTGTAATAGGCAACAACCCAATAAAATGCCAATAGAATGAATTTTGTTTCATTGACTTGAAATTACCTCTGTAGGAAGTGAGTTGACACAAAACCATGAGGGTCATTTGTGACAGGATTTCGGAATAATTTGCTCTTAGTCTGTGCCGTCACCATAGTGCCATCTGCCAGAGAGAACCTGTACAGCGGTGTCTCCGAGTGACCGTGGACATATGCTGCGAGGACAAGACCACAGAAAACAGACAGTTAAACAATAATATAGGGATACATTTACTATAATTTAAAGAACTATGTTAATTGCTATGATCAGGAAACACTAAGCTTTTTACCTCATTTACTGCTGTAATGTTTAAGTTTCCTAATTGAAATCACAAACCAATTTCTGTTATATAGTTACAACAATCATTTTTAAGAAGAAACATGTTTTAGTAGAGACACAATAAATATACACATTTGTATACATGGGCCTTACCTTCCTGATAGTGACGTTTGTACGTCCATGGCTGCCCATCGCTATGACAAAGAAACCTCTGGATACATCTGCGGATCGTGTCTTCAAACCCTGGCCTCATGGAATTGCGCAAGGAATTGGGATCAATATTCACCACTTTGCCTGTTAGAACAGATAAAACGCTGAGGTCACCGCTCCAATAACTTGTTAGTCAACTCAGTAATAGGCCGTGATCAATCTTGGGCATTAAAGACGCATTGGACGTTATTGAAAAGCGAAATCATATGCTAAGGTGACAAAAACAAAAAGGTAACCCAAGGCAAACTGTTATAGAGAGATAAAGCCATTCAATAATGCTACTATTTTAGAAAATAATTACGGCCAATGTGTTTATCGTTTCATAGCAGCCTTCCTACACATACTGGCCCATATTTTGCTCACATTTCCACTTAATAAGCATGTCCAGTTTTTATTTTTTTATTGCCACCAGTATATTATTAGTATAATTCTGGTATATCACAATAATAAACAAATGACTAGTTAAAGGGTCTGTAACCCCAAACATTGTATAGGTGAATGTATATGCTAGATACGGTTTGTCCACAGCCCCAATAATATCCTCATCATGGGACATGCCAAGGTGTAAATCCGGCTCTGTTCAGGCACAATGAATAGAGCACAAAGGACCCCATGCAGGAGTCAGACAGTGCCCACGAACATACCAATAAAGTCAATGACAGAACGTATTTATGAGTAATCAAAATGTACACAATCAAATCTGATCTAATTCTTTACAGGTGAAACAGATAAACTGGATGGTCAAACCTGTATGTGTGTAATCACCACAAATCAGTGATGTTTAGAGTTCTTTTAATAAAGAGGCTCAATCTGCACCAAAATGTGCCAAAGTGAGAAATGAGAGAGGGTAAAGGTGTAGAAGAGGAGATTCCCATGGTAAGGAAAGAAAGCCATTTTCTAGGATGTGTCTGCAATAACAATGTATGAGAAGTCTTAATAGCGTATATTTCCAATTGGACAATCATCTGCACAAATGAAAGTCAGATATCTGACTGGAATAGAATGGACAGGATGAAATATACACATGTTTGTAGCCACCTGTAATTGAAACAGGCAATTTCCACATGAGCGAATAATTAAACCTCTAGCACTGGACTTCATTTGGTCACAGCAAGCCACATATCTGGTTGCTCAGCATTGTGATCAAACCACTATGTCCGACTGTAAGGGCAACTGTAGTAAAATGGCTCTGCCGTGATAGAAGTCCTATACCAGATTTCTGATAAGCTCCTCAAAGTTCTACATGTTTGTCAGTTGGCAAACGTTTTTTAGGATGCAACCAGCTATGTTTTTGTTTTCTGTTTGTTTATTGCATTACTGTGAATTTAAAGGACACGTAACATTCAGCGACACTTTCAACTTCTCTCCATATTGACTTTTTGACCTAACCGATAAGTAGCAGGGATTTTTAGGATTCAAACACAGAAATTGTGGGATTTGGTGTATAAGCATTGGTAACCATTACAGCTCCATCATGGGATTAGAGAGATTTCTGTGCTTCACTCATTGAAGTCATGGCTGATTCCATCCCTCTTAGGTTTCAATACTGTCCTGATGAGACAGCAAACATCCAGGAAGCCAAGTATGAAATAATCAGCTACATCGAGTCTATGCACATTGGTTATACACCAGGGTCGGGGGAGGGCTACGTTTAACCTTTTAAAATAATGTATGCAGTTATTAAAGAGATTCCTACCATGGGAACTATATAATAGACACCGATCAATACTTCCCTCACACTGGTATATGCAGCCCAGAGATCTCACCTGAGAGGTCATGTCTTGTGATAAAGCTCTCTGGGTTTGATGAGAATACTCTCTCTACATTTGTGATACGCCTTGCCACGCAGATCATGCAGGACTGAAGATCTGGTAAAACAGAAATTTTTCATTTTTATTTTTTTTTACATCTGAAATGTATCATTAAAAAAGCATGTCCACAAACGAGGGTGAAACTTCACACATTTAGGGGGAATTCAATTGGCTGTGTTACTCGCGACAGCAACACGGCCCACACACTTACCGTTAGTACGGTAATTGTAACACCGATTTCTACTTGCGGCTCAGAGCTGCGAGCAAAAATCAGAGATAAAACCACTGTGCCAACGGTAAAAGTGGGCCGGCCCCCTTAGAGTTCATTACCATGTATCCCAGTTGCAGACATTATAGACAGTCGTGGTTAAAAATATTGGCAGGCTTTTCAATTTCGCCTAAATATGAGGTGAAATTAACAGTATTTGGTCTCCACTTTTTTTTTTTTTTTATCTGTTAATATATAAAACCTTTGTCTTTGTATATCCTTTTAAAATCAGAAATTTTAAAAAAATGGCATTACCAAAATTAATATTTGGTATTACGTTTGTTCAATAAGACTTTAATGAAATGATTCCTATATCCATAGATAAGCTTCCTGCACCTCTACTGGAAGTTTGATCCACTCTTCTTGTGCAAACTATTCCAGTTCTCCCATATTTGAAGGGGTCCTTCTCCCAACTGTTGTTTTTGAATCTCTCCACAAGTGGTCCATGGAATTTAGATTTGGACTCATTGCTAGCTACTCTTCAAAAAGTACAAGACTCTGGATTGGTCTGAAGTGTATTTGGGGTGATTATCCTGCTGAAAGAATCATGACTTTCCATGGATATCAAGCAGACACTGGGTTCAACATTACATTCCAAAATGGCCTTGAAAGCTGCAGATTTCATGATGTCATGCACATGTTCCAAATACCTATTGCCAGATGCAGTACAGCAACCCCAAAACATCACCAAATTTCCTCCATGTTTCACTGTAGGGGAGGTGTTTTTTTTTTTTTTTAATTCTGCTCTCTGTAAACATAGGAATGACATGCTTTACCAAAAAGCTCTAATTTGGTCTCATCTGTCCACAAGACAATTTCCCAAAATGGATTTGGCTTGTTCTGGTGTGTTTTGGCAAACTCCAATCAGATTTTCTTACGCCGCTCTCTCAACAGTGGGGCCCTACTAGGGATCCTGCCATAATATCACCTGTGGCATGGGGGAGCAACAAATGGGTTAAACCTCAGCACTAAAGAATTAAAGATGTATTAAAGGGTATATTTATTAATTTAAAATGTAAATATTTAATGTATGGGCACTGTGGTGCTGGTTAATAACCGGCACACAGCGCCAGAAAGGGCCAAGTCCCTACGCTGGGAGTATAAATGTATGAATTTTCATACATTGATATCTAATGCAATAGCCTTGTGTATATAGGAAATGTATTTCTGAGGCATATGCCCAGGGAAGGAAATGTGTATTCTGTGAATGTCTGGAGACAGGTGGACTCATTAATTAGACCCATTCATGTGAAGTGACTAATACGTCTGTTTAGCCTATATACACACACACACACACACACAGGGCCGCTGCCTTTCTGTCTGGGATGACTGCATCTCAGATCCTGTTTAAATAATGCAAATCAGCAAGTTAGGGTATAACAGAGTGCAAATATTGTTAATTTTGCATTGCTTGTAAATCCATGTTTAGGGAAACATATTGTATCCCGATACTAAAAATAACTCAGACGTGATGGAGCCAGCTAGGGTCAGAGGGCGGTGTTACCCACCTGCTGAGGGGTTTCAGAATGTGTATAATGTATGTTTATTGTTACATCTGATCACCGATACCTTCAACCAGTGTGAACTGTCTTTATCAAGGCACTTGAGCGAATTAATATCACTTGCTTCAAGACCTGCTTGACAACTTCTTCCCTGCTGTAATTTCCTGTGACCTACAGATTACACCCAAACCCAATCCATTTCTGGCTGCTCTGAGGTTTAGACCGCTCTACCCGTTACCCAGCAGCTCTGGCCATTGTGATAGGCCAGGGGGGAACCATCCACAGCAACCCTTATCTAGAGGAAGAGGTCAGGGATACCAGCCCAGGTACACAAGCAAGGGGGTACACTAGCAGCGACAGTTACCCAGAAAGAACGCTGTTCTGGATGTCGTCAAGGAGTCCAATTGTGGCAGCAGCTTAAGCCCTCCTACTGAGGTTAGAAGGCGCATTTGGGATAAAAAAAAATGAACGGTGGCAAAGTAACCCCAGCCGGTTCCACCAACAGACAGGGTGGTATAGGCGGTCTGTCCTGTAACACCACCTTTCACTGGGTTGTCAACTGATGGAGAGATTTATAAACGTACCTTGCATCTGATGGTCAGTTTGAATCTGTTGCAGTTGATAGAGGTGCTTTCACCACCATTAAGACAATCATGCACAGCAATCTTCAACCAAGAGGTTGACTACAGTGTCTTGGGCCTTAAACTTCCGAACATTATGTATGGTGGAAACAGGAACATCAAGGTCTCTGGAGATTGATTTGTTGCTTTGAAATTATCCATATTTGGTTACAATAATCTGTCTGGCAACTTCAGACAATTCTCTGGCTTCCTTTCTTTTATCTGTGCTCACTGCAGAACTCACAGCGACAACAAACAGGAGAAGGAGTCCTTTTTTCTAGCACCTGCTACTTACCACAGGTGAGTTCAGTTACAAATTGAAGGAGAATCACCTGCAACAAATTTAAGGATTTCTAACTACTTCTAAAATGTTAACAATTTTGTCTGGCCCTAGTAAGACTTTCTGTGTGGAATAATATAACTTGGTACATTTTTCTGCTTTTTGTGGTTTATTCCACTGCAAATCAAACCGAATACATTTGTGCATACCAAAATATTTTTCCTCAACAATACTCTGGAATTATTAGAAAAAAAACCCTGCAAGGCTGACAATATTTTTCCCCACGACCAAATAGTAAAAGCACATTGTTTTGCCTCACAGTCACTTTACCTTGGTGTTTAACGACACAGTAATACAACAAGGGATACAAGCATATTTCGATAAACACATGACCCACTGACCTTCTCCCTCTTCCATCATGGCCCTTGGCTGAGAAAGTGCGAAGCATTGCATAGTCTCGTATCTTGGCCTGGGATCTATGTTGCCATTCCCATCTTCTAGGTGATCGTGCAGAGTCTTGACCAGCATGCGGCAGTTGAATGTGTGACTTTTCTGTCGGGGGGTTTCATTGGACCAGGGGACCCCATTAACTTCAAACAAAGAATAGTTACAAAAGAATAGCTAGTTACAGTCACACAATATTGTATATTATTCAAATGTGCTTATCTGACTATTTCTGCCATATAAAAACAAAAGTAATGTACTCATTACCACCTTTCCCAATTGCTGTGGTATAGAGCAGATAATGTACAGAAGAAAAGGTGTGTGGACCCTAAAAAACAATGAAATAATGCTCATGGACAATGATATTACAGGTCTGTATATGGTTTCTGGGAAGAAAGTACAGTGAGGATTCCAACAATGATAAATAAATAGTTCCAACAGCATAACGCTGGCCACTGAGCCGTGAACTGTAGTACACGTCGCTGCTCAAAAGAGAAAGTACACCTCATTTCTTCAGCAAGACTCATCTTCTATACATATAACCATATGGGCATACATCACTCTGAATACAGCCTATTTTATATCCACCAGTAGGCACTGCAGTATTGCTTGGCAATGTGAAATATGTACCAGTAGGAAAAATCAAATTGGCAGCAGAAAGAAAAAAAAGAAATAAGAATAAATAAAAAAAAAATCATACCATCAGTGCGCTTGTTTTACTCAAAAAAAGAAAGTCATTAAATGAAAGTGTTTATAGAATAATGTATCTCTTGTATGAACGTACATCATCAATTTACTAACATTTTTCTCCATTTATACCCCTCAAAGCATATTGGGGATAAGGGGCAAGTTAGAGCACTGCCCTCCCTCTACTATATAACCTGGCAGCTCTCGTGCCATCTTCAGTTTACAGTTAGGTTAGATTGGACAGTATACAGACCGGTCACTGTGTACAGGACACAAAAATATATTCTGACAGCTGGAGTCTGCTCTAGTTGAACGGCTAATGTTCCTCCTAATAATCCCAACTCAACCTACTAAAAAGTAAAGGAAAATGCCCAACCAACTGCAGCAAGAGCAAATAGATGACTTATGTTTTAAAAGGGTGGGGAGCATCCATTGAGACACCCAGTGTGTGTGCTCACAAACCCCTCAATCAGAACTGTATATATTAACAGGGACCTTGCAATGTGCCTTTAGTTATCAATTATAGCGGGCTGCCTGCACATCTAGCAAAAAATGATGCACCGCAGCTATAATTAAAGCCAGGTCACGAGTTTAAATGCTAAATGCTTGTTTAAAAGAAAAAAAGGCTAATTTCTGTAGACAAAGTATTATATTAAGTTGTTTCAGCAATATAATATTTGGGCCAACACTTTATAGTACAATTTTGTTCAGCAACCCCTTTAAAAAAAAATGTGTGTACAGCAAATGTTACCAAACTGCTGTCTCTGTGCCCTAGTTGTCAGGGGAAAAAGTGTCCAGAGTAATTACAAGAAAAAAAAAAAAAAAAGGAACTCAATAGCTCTCAAACTAAAAGTAATCTTCTCTTAAGTGGCTATTTGACGGACACATAGTTGGGATAGGTCACCCAAAACAGAAGGAATGCTGACGGAGAAGGCAACCCAGAAAAAGCCTTAGCCTCTGAAGTAGCAAATTTCACTTGAGTGATAATACTGTGTCTGTATGGCTATTTAGCCACCTTTACACATTTGTTCCAAAAAGGAGACGTACGCAAAATCCCAGGAGAATCATTGTTGTCTACATGGAATGAGACATAAGGCCAGATGAAATGAAGACACCTAGAGCACAGATGAAAAGAGACTTTCACATTTTTTTGCTACACTGTTGAATATTTACGTATAATAACAAACATAACAGAAATAATAGAGATTTGGAACAGAGGGTTCTCAATCAGCTTCTTTATGCCCAGCTGGAGGAGAAAACACAGCTCCCGGTAACATTTCTCATTTATCCCGCTACTTGAAAAAGGCCTAATCACTTACTGTGGTTTATGTGGAAGTTTTATTCTCGCTGTGATCAGACTGACCACGGCTCTAAAACTGGATATACTTATGATTAATGCTGCGGCTTCCATTTAATACCAAAGGATTTTTTCTTATTATATGAAACACATTTATTAAAGGAAATCCGGTTACTACATTGCAATTGCCTGACTGCACGGACTTAAAAGAAGGGATTGGAGAGGTTCACTCCGGTCTCCTATTCAGCTATGAATATAAATTTCCAGCCTCAAATAACATCAATGCTATGATCACTATGCTTATTTGTATTAATATGACGTTATAATAGGTACACATATAAGAAGCATATTGATTACAGACATTGTCAATACTAACAGTGATTGGTTAACTTGGTGTAATTTGTATTTATTAATGTTTTTATTTATTGCAAACAATTAATATACATGTTACATTTGTAATAAATTTGCATTTTAACAATTCAGCCTTTTATTTTATTAATTTCTATTCTTCTTTTCAACATTTTTAATGTGTTCTTTGTACTCCGCTATAAATATCAGTATACTAATACTGAGTCAGGAAACTGCCGTGGAGTATCAAAAACAAATGGTCTCCACAAGATATTGGGAGAAGATTTTGGACAAAGGTGGGAAAGCTGTATTTTTCCAGAATTGGGTTAGAGCCAATCTGGTGGCGATTAAGATAAACCCATTACATATCTGTTATGTGGTTGTAGTTCCGTGGGATAGCAATGTAAAAGGACCAGTTCAAATAATAGGCGTAGGGGAGGGAGGGGGAATCTTGTGTTCGTAAGACTGAAAATAAATTCAAAGACCTTTTCCTACTCCAAAATATATATATATTAGACTTCCAACCTCACCACAGCTTCTGTAACAGAATTTGGAGACATTTGGCCACATTTTGTGAAGCTCATCAGGGGTATGATATAATCTATAAACAATTTTAACAAGCAGCATCTGAGTGATTTATGCATTTGGACATTTTGAATATATCCTGGAAACTTTTGTCCCAATCCTCACTTGTTATGGGTACTTGTAAATTGGATTCATATTTAGTTTGAATCAGTTTTTTTCCCTTGAGGGGACTCTAGGAGAGGTTTACATCACAAATATATGCTCCCTTCTGGTAAACAGAGGATATTGGCCATCCCTAGAAAAGCTAGGGATGGCCACAAGCCGAATGACCAATTACTGGTTTCATCCATTAACTATGGAAATCAGACAAGAGGACAAAACACTAACAAAGCTGTTTCGTAGCCAACCACAAGATTGTTTGTCAGTGAGCAAAACTATGTAAGATAACATGTGGATAAACCTACCAGCAGACTTGGGAAGGTTCTTGAGGAAGTCTTTGCGATCGTCCTCATGCAGGATTGTGTATACACTGGTGTTGACCAGATCTTCTTGCTTGTACTGTAAGTACTGAGTGACATTCTCTGACACAAAAACTATACTGCTGTCCCGATTCACCACAAAAAGGAATCCATCCAGGGCCTGAGCATAGACACACGAACAAAACAGGTCACTCCTTTATAGTCTCACCCCTTGCTTTAGCTTTCAACTAAGTCGTTTTACCTCCTTCAGTTTTTTAATCATTTTAAATGATGACAAGGTCAACTATTTCTGTCAAAATTATATGAGAAAACTAATTGTTAGGCCTCATAACTAAGGGTCCTCTACTAGTGTTTCCAAGCTCACTGTATCCTTCCCAATGCATTAAGATGGAAAAAAAAAATAGAACAACTCTACATTCTATAAACACTACTGCAATAATAATGTCAATGAGTGAAAATAGAAAGTGGTTTCTAATGTCATATCCACCCAAAAATAAATAAATTATATATATATATATATATATATATATATATATATATATATATATATATATATATATATATATATCAGGCCTTGCATAAAGTAATATGAAAACAAGAGTAATCATAAAAAAAATAGGGGATAATGATGACAAACTGTACTTAAAAAGCATGTAGACACCTCTTTTTCTTTCTTGAGTTGACTGCAAGTACCCCTTGAGATACACTATGCATCAACCTACCTAGCTAAAGACTGAGCCTCTGTATGTAGTTTAGCAATAACTTCAGGGGCACAGAAATATCCAATTTGCAGTAGCAAGGGTAATGAAGCCTAACTTTCTGCTACACACAGCTAAAAAACAAATCACATTTTTTTAACTCACATTTTAAAACTTTGGCTTGATACTATTGAACCGTTTCTAGAATGACGACTACTAGTGCAGAAATATAAAAGGGGTAAAAGTACAGAGACTCCAGTCTGCCTACCTGTAACAAGAGCGGACCCAGGGAATCCTTATCAATAACGCCCTGTCCTGTAGATGATACGTCAGCCTTCTGGACATCATCATCGTTGGAGGAGGACTTTCCTAAAATACAGATGTTGCAGATTATTTATCCAAAGTTTAACTTCTTGGTTGTGCCAGGAAACTTAATATAAAGATCAGCTTCCGAATTAAAAACACATAGTAGATGAGGAAAACTTACCAATTCCTTTAGGAAATAATTTCTCTATATGCAAAACTAGACACAACAAAACACCAACCAAAAACTGCCTCTTCCATAGAAATGTGCATCGGTAATCACTTTGAATTAGTTACGCCTTAATGCACGTAAACTTTAAGAGTCATATGCATTAAGACTTGTAACGGTTCATTGTATGGAGTAAGGCTGTTTTGTTAAGGCCTCTAGCTCCCTGAAGGTTCCATACATTCTGTTGGATGCCATATTCTGAGTAGTATTCAGCCCTCGACCACGTAGCGAGAACAGAAATGCTGTCCCCTTCATGGAAATAATTGAACAGCACAGATTTAGACTTTTAACCTGCAGTTTGTGCGTAAGTAGTTAAGCAAATTCTGTGATAATTGCAACACAAACAAAAAAGTTTTAGACTACAACCAAAAGCTTGACCTACTGTCATTCATTCAGTAAAAGTGTACTTTAGGTCACTAGTGTTACCACCTCCATGTTTGCATGTGTTACTCTGTATCCCCTACAAGCATATATAGGCTAACTAAGAAAACTGCACCACTCTTGGTAGCAAAAGATGTGTTGGCTCATTAAATGATCCAATATAGCAATACTGCAGGAAAATCCTAAATCTGCATATCACTAAAAACATACACATGGAGCATATTGTGATGTACTTCTTGTGTACGTGTTGGACTGTGCCACAATAACCCTGCTCCGTCTTTTGTATTCCTATAGTATCAGGACAGGATTAGACACATATGTGATCGTGGACCATGTGAAAGGCACTCAATCATGCCATTTGCCTAAAAAACTTTCACCAACTGTAGTAAAAACACCTAAATAAAACCAGTCATTAGACGCGTTAACCACCTATTTATAAAATGAGAAATCTCAATTAAAGTAAGGGACTGTTCATAGATCTTTATGGTCATTTTCTCACATTGTGTTTTTGTCTCAACGTGCCCTGACGATGTTAACCAAGTATCTGGGCTCCAAACAGATGGTAAATAGTTGATAAGGAGGTTAGCTGAAGCTATAAACCCAAGTTAAAGATCACTGGCTAAATAAGGATGAAAACTAGAGACTGTCAGACTGATAGTCCTCAGTCTACAATCTACATAATACCTGTGATATGTATATGTGTTACCTGTGATTGTGCAATAAATGTTATTTGTCCAACCTTAAGTGACATTACTAAGTGGGGTGCAGAGATTTCTAGTCTGGTTTGGGGCAGTCCTACCCAGCTATCCGTGCATTAGCCATTTAAGGGTGCAACAAATAATATCAAGCCATGAAAAACTAATCATGTGACTGTATCACAGTGAAACATTTGTCTTCTGTTTTAATTCTATCAGATTTAGGTTTTGACCTTGCCTATAATTAGCAATTTGACATACGATTTAGTATGTCTGATAATGCTCATAAAAGTAATCAAAATGTAATTATCTACAATGTTCCTATGTTAGAAAGTATTTAACGCCCATAGCAAACAAAGTTATAGAAGTGTGGCCTAAGACATCAGCATCCACCAAGATGTTAAATAGATTTCAACTTTACTTTTAAAGAGCCAGACGGTTGTCCTTCACCGATTATCTAAAGACACGAAGAGAACATTCACATGGAACAGAGGACGGTACCTTGCTCCTTAATCTGTCGGATCTGCCTGACAGTCTCTTTTAAGATCGCACATTTATCGGGTTTGACATTGAAATTGTCAATGTCGCTGAGATTTGCTGAAATCAGCTCAGCCAACTCCTCAATGTATTTGCTCTCCTGCTCACGTCTCCTCTTCTCACCACCGCAGGTCAGGCTAGGAGAGAGGGAGACAGTGTTTAGCATATGTAATTCATCAAGGAACACACAATTTCATCTCCAATGCTTTATGCTTATGCAAAACGGTTGCTCTGCAAATATATGGCATATGGCAACATGACGGATTGAAAAACGGTCAGCGAAGAGGTCTGAAACAAGTCCGTCTGACCCTCATCTCAAAAGCAAGTACTGTTCAGCGTAACCTAATCATCTGATACTTGGCAGATAAAGGTTTATTAAAATATTTCACCAATGTACCATTACACACAGTAAAATACACACTTAAAAGACTCCCCTTGTCAAAATAAAAATAAGCCTTATATCTGATGTCTGAAATTCTGCAGTAAATCATTCTCACTTTAAACATAGACAGATGCAATGTTCTGCTCTACTACATTGTACCCAAACCAAATAACCACAATATGACAAAAACTTCTAAGCAGACAATCTGCATGCAACAAAATAAGTCTGCACAAATTTTTGCTCTCTAGCGGAACTATTTTATTTTTAGGTTTTAAACTGAAAAATGACTAGCCCCGATTCCGATCTATCAAACAGCAATCATTTATTAGAGCATTCACTAAAGTGGAATAAAAAAAAATATTTACAAAAAAATCTAATGTTTTCTAGATCTGCAGAATCTTCAACGACTGTCTCCAAAGTACAGAACCAAATGTTTGAGGGGACCCAAACTATTCATTGGAAGACATTTTTATAAAATCAGTATCTGTGTGAAAGACAAAGAAACCCAATACAGTACCTTTTTTATAGTTAATTGTAGAATAATAAAAGTTGTCTGTGGATAAAATTATTCTCACACTGTTTGGGGTCCGATAAGCACAGGCATTACGCAAATACCCGCGAAGGATAGACCTATGTCCAGGCCCCTTACCTTCTAGACCAGCAAGAAACGTTGGGAGCACGCCATTGGAGACACTCCGGCCAAAGCGCCTAAAGACTGAATAGGATATTAAAAAGCATGTTTGGCAAAGCTCTATTTCTCCAGGAGGTTGAGGTTATCTTTCCTATAGCTTCATAATGGGCTACGGTGCAAGAACGCCAATGAAGAGTAAGAGAAGTCAGAGAGCACATTAGGATTCTGGGAGTGCTACTTACTAGCCCCTCTCTTGTGTAAACACATACATGAATCGGAACCTGGTGAGAGACCCTTTTTGATCATCAAAGAAAAAGTTCCTAGTGAAGTGTATCATCTTCTGGAGCCAACAGTCTCTACCCTACAAAGGATTAATATTCAATTGCTCTGGACAAGCCAGGTACTCCAGCAGCTGAGGGCGTCTCACCTGGGGCCAGGGGTGTCACATAACGAGGGCTTTCGCTTTCTTGAGTCTGATGACAAAGGATCCAAGGAGTTTTCACCTATTCCACTCATTGTGAGCAAACATCGGCAACTGAAACACAAAATGATAATAGGGCGTTAGGGAGATATTGTTTCCAGTTCTCACATGAACCCCTAAAAAAAAAAAAAAATCTTAGTTTGCCCCTATTAACTAGAAAGTGCTTTGGGGAATTAAAAGTGACAGCACACAACAAAGATATGAACAGATTGACAAACAAAAGTCATGTTCTAGAGAGTGGACACTGTAAAAGGTATGCATTGCAATAATGTAGAAGATAAACTTTCTGCAATCTGTGAGTGGGATGGTGTTTGTTGTATATAAAAAGAGACCATGGACAAACTATTTGGCTTCCACTAGAACATTACACATACCAAGTATGAGCGTATTCTGACTGATTACACAATACCAGTACAAGGTGCTGGGATAATTTAATGTCACTTTTCTTTTGTCCACCAGGAGGCAGAAACTTTTCCAATGCTGTAATGAACTCTGAGAACATTATTTGGTTTATCTATACACACCAGGACACTCAGCCATTTCCAAGGTTATTCAAAGAGAATTCTCTGCCTCGTTCTGCAGCTAAAAACTTCTGTACATGAAAAGGAGTTAAGAGCCCAATTCTTACAATCAGAAAGCAGTGTGTAAGGTTAATGCAGGTAATGTACCAAATATACACACTAATTAAGCCATGATACATCAGTGCTCAAAATATCTATGTATATCTATATCTACACACAAACCACATTCACAGCATTGTACTTCTTTATGGAAATCAGGCACCAAAATCCAGACCTGTTATCCTCTGATTTCCTTATCAATCTGTGCTGACATCAGCAAAACGACCAACTGACCAGGCAGTAAATACACACCCACAAAGAAAACCTCTTGATACTGGGTGTCGAAACAAAAGACAGTGATAGGGGTGGGCATATTTTGGAGGACTATCATCACTTTACGTTCAATGCAGAATTTAAAATATTAAAATGTGAACTAACATCCTAGTTAATTGTCAGAGCCCCAATTCATGCAGGATCAGCCTTGGGCGTCCTGATGAATGGATTACAAAATACAAGACACTAACAAGTTGCCTGTCTACACACGTCAAACAGGGGGGGTGTTTTGTATGTGTTGCAGCTAAGAGCACTTGAAGTAAGTGGATAGGGTCCGCTAACAGAGCCGGTTATACAGAGGAATTGGTTAGGGCTCCTGGTTTTGAAAAAGCCAAAAAAATAAATATAAAATAAATCAATTTAAAAAAACAAAACACTAAAAATATACTAGTCCAAAATAATCTTTTATACGAGAATCCCAGCGGTATTACTTTTTAAAATAAAGGATTGTTCCCGTTGTCCTCAAACTTTAAAAACAGCATGGGCCCCTAAATTACCATATTCATTTTTAAATAGCAGAAATTTCTATTTGCGATAAGTGTGTAGTTAGAGAAAGCAATGTTTTGCTTGTAATTTGCAGCAAGTTTGGTCACATTTTAAGGTCTCCTACAGCACCCCTTCACCCCCTCTGTTTGAGGGTACATGGTAAAACACAATCAACAGAAAAAGTAGTGTACTTAGATGAGCTGCCATAACAAATGTGTAAAGTGCCCTAATGAAACAAATTTCTGTAAAAATACCATGTCTGGTAAATTCAGTCTGTTTTCAAAATCAGCATCCTGCAACCCTAGAACAGCTTACTAGAAGCTAGATAGGCAACACATGAACAGTTGCGGGTCCTCGTGCAATGCCCATAGGAAAGGCTACATTTGCTAACTATTGTCATGAATATACAAGAAGGCAGTTGGCACAGAGAAAACTGTAAGCTATAAACCTGAACTCAACACAAGATAAAACAAACAGGTTGTATGTCAAGGACAAGACTGAGAAAAGTACACAAAGAGGAAGACAGAACCAGGATGTCCTTAATAGAGCTTCCAAGATAATGTCTGTACTAAAAACTTTCCCAGCTCACAACAGCTAATGGTATTACAGAAGAAATTACATTTGTTTTATATAAACTGACATACAAACCTAAAAGATTCAAGTGCCCATCAGTTCAGGGAATATATGAAAACAAAGAGTGAATGCAGTCTGCCTTATGTATGATTTACCTATGATTAACTCAGTTTTGGCTGGAGTTCTATAAGTTATACTGGCATACATGGTTTGACTTAAGCTAGGTACACACTACAGGTTTTTCACCCTACAATCATGCCAATCACACAATAAATTACTATTAGGTCCAATATCACATTAGTGTGTACATTCCCAGCGATTATGTTTTACCGTACCAAATCACATCGTATCATTTCATTTGATATTATAAGCGGACTAAAAATCTCTGAAAAACAATACACGATGTTGGGCAAATACTATATAGTGTTTGCACTCACGACCAAAGATCTCGATAGAATTTCAGGAGTCAGGATCTTTTCAGCAGATGGGTATGACGATGATGGGTATCATCATCACCACCATTTATTTATATAGCACCACTAATTCCGCAGCGCTGTACAGAGAACTCCCTCACATGAGTCCCTCCCGCATTGGGGCTTACAGTCTAAATTCTCTGACAGACAGACAGACACACACAGACTAGGGTCAATTTGTTAGCAGCCAATTAACCTGCTAAGTGATAACCACTTAGCCACTGCGCTGCTCCATGATATGAGATGAAGAGCACAGATAATTTGTAGTATGTACCAAGCTTTACCTGGAGTCCAGCATTCGCCCTGACCTGGAAGGGCCTCCATGGGCTCAGGTGGCTAAGCGTCACAGTCCCCTCCGCAACTAAGGCAGCAAATATCATATGCACAACAGAGCTGTTGATACCTCTCCCATGTGGGCTTCCTAATCTCATGACGGGTCACAGAGGAGGGCCATCAACAACACTGTTGCCCATTTGAACAGAGTGGGAGAGATGAGTGCGGCGCTGGACCTACTTTTTTCTTTTGCAATGATCATGTAATTACAGATTTCTAAATACATCTGGTTTTTATTGCCCTTAAAAATGAAAATACACCTTTAATACTTTCCTTAAAAAGAGAAAAAAAACCCATGCTTCTAAATTAGTGTGTGTGTAGTTATTAAGATTTTACTGGGTGCAGCTATATTGGAGTTAGGGCCGATGCCAAAAACCTACAATCAACGACAACAGTGTCTAAACTTAATTCAGACTAAAACAGTAATATGATGCAAATGAACTTTTTTAATGTGATTGTTATATCTGGCACCACACAAACCTCTGGTCTGCTGTGACAGAAAACTGGACTGTGGCTGGGACACTGCGGGGTATAGTTATCTCACAAAATGAGAGGTACCACCTGTAAATCCACTCACTGTAGGGAATGGACGTGGTAGTCATACAGCCTCATTCAATGAAACTCCTCTTGCCTATCAGAATGTACATTAATTGTTGTTTAGCTCAATCTCCAGCAGGACTACAAATGCAGAGTATTTGATTAGTGTGCTCTAATCATTTTGAAAAGCTTCCAATGAAAAATTTGGTTTTGAAACCAATCCAAAGCTAGAGTACTGTGCAACGAAACAAGTCATTGCAGGTTGTATCCATTATATAATACTATTCACCTGAGGTCAGATCTGGTTAAACGATGACAGGAAAAGTTGCTGCCAGATGTTTGGACCAGGCTCCCTGTGATCAAGTCCCATCTTGTCAACATGATTTTATTTTGCTTAGGCAGTTGGGACTTTTTTCCAAGACGCATTTCCCAGAAAAAAGAATTTGTGTTGCTTTGCAAGATGGGGAAAGTTTAACTTATTCTTGAAATGCTGCCTCCACAGCCAAGTGCCATGGTCTCAGTATATTATATATCTTCTGAAAGACACTGAATTCAGTGACAATCTCTCTGGATAATACACAGCAGGACTCAACCGTTTGGCTCCTAGATTCTTGGAAGAAAACGGTCTAAGAATTTAGGGGCCAAACACATTTTACAACATTCGCTAATTAATAGCAGACCATATAAATAGCCACCACCCCCTTTACAGACAACTCACCCCTCATACAGACATTAACACTCCATTTATTCCACATCATAACCCTTCTGTATACTCCATCTTCATCTCAATCCTGTTTCCCGTCCTCATGTCTATTCTCGATGCTTCTTCTCACTCTTCAAATCCATTCACCTTCCTCTTCAGCAGCATCACTGCCCACTCAATCTCCTTTTCCATAGCATTGTACCCCATCATCCTCCTCTCTGCATAATCAACATGTTATCTTCATCATCCTATCATTAACTCCCTTTAATATTAACTCTGTGCCACCGCAAAGCCAAAGCCCAGTTGACCATAGAGGAACTGACCAGTGACCATCTCCCACTGAACAGGTGTAAAATGTGGCATTCTGGGGGTCAATTAGATTCCTATGCCAGCTGTCAGAGAACTCATAACAGAACACTCTGTGTACACAAAGTTGCATCCATTCTCCTTAAATCCATTTACATGCTGGATCATCTCTGATAAAAGGCGGCCCAATTAATCTAGTGACTTCACCAGCCTTCCCTCATGATCTATAGGGCAAAAGTTAACTACATGCCACTGTCAGCGATCTCATCTCTACAATTCTCATTACACTTGGATGTCACCATGCTTAAGACAGACTATGCCCAAACTTTTAGATGTGATGTCAGCAGCAGTGTACAACATTCCCATTGGAAAGGCATGTAGTAACAATTTTTAGGGTTTTAAAAAGCAGAATGCATAGTAGGTCCATAGTCAGTAAAACTCGGCATTTGATCAATTTGATTTGTCTCCATTCCTAATCTCTTATAATTATATCACTAGAAAAAGACAGGATACAGAAGAGTTGTCCCCAAATAGAACCCACCAGCCAGTTAGATGTTGGGAGATCCTTCAATTGCCATAATACTGCCATGCTCTAGCCTCACATACTGCAGGTTTTTTGTTTTTTTTACAAGAATCATAAGAGCAGAGTTACAGGATCAGCCATGAATCCGGACACATGCATTACAGGTTGCATTTTTACACAAGTTAAAAAGCAGCTGCACTGCAAGTGTAATTAAAGGTGTGTCTGGATTTATGTGGCAGATCTGGTAACTGTGCGTTAGTGTCAGAGCAAAATTTGCATAGAATAATTAAGTGCAATACAGCATGTGACTGTTTAATCAGGTTGCCCATGCTTAATAAATCAATTCACAATTATTGTCTAGCACCATTCACTCTGTAAGGCTAGGTACACACTGGAGGATTTTCCGACCAATGTGTTATCTTCAACGATTGTACCTGCCGCTGAAGGTCTGATCGGCCGGGCGAATCATGTGTACCCAATAGACACGTTTTAAATGATATGTGAAAGACCAATCGTCTGAGCAGTGACTTTTGACAGCCATATTATCGTCCAAAAATATTTTGAAACGAAATACAGGCTACCTACAGCAATATGCTGAAGAAATGTAAAAAAAAAAAAAGGCAGAACATCTCAGGCAAAAGCCTTCCAAAAACCTTTGAACGGCGATGGCGTGTTTCCATTTTCTTTCATTCTATAATACATCTTGGCGTACAGTATACGATCGTTGGCAATTTACATACACACGCCCCGAAAGGAGTCAAAGTTTGAGGAAATGTCTGCATTTGGTCGTGGAATCGTTCGCGAATTCATGCACACTACATGATCAGAAGGTGGCTGGAACAAGATTATTAAACAGTACGACCAACCAAATGAAACAATCAGCACTTTATAATGAATTTCGTTCATGGTGTAAGTATACATACTAACTCAATTTTTGACCGAACGGTTGTATGTTGGCCGATTAGAAAAGTAAAAGGAGGAAAAACCTACAGTGTGTACCTAGCCTTAGGCTATAGCAGACTGCAACAGTTGGATCACTGAAGCCTGTGGGAGCTACAGACCTGTGGTATAGGGGTAGGAGAGGGAAAGCCTTAATGGTTGGGCATATATGTTGGGAGGTGGGTTTTTTTTTTGTTGTTATTTTTTTTTTTTACAGGTGGTCCTTTAAATTATACAATTTTTTTCCCTCTGTCTTCAAATTTTCCTGGTCCTGTGATGAGTTATTAGTACAGGTGTATTCTAGGACACCAGATCATTATTACTCACCTGAACGCAAGGAGACCGTAAGCTACACAAAACGAAGAGACATTCCACCTGGCATTCTAACCGGTGATCTGCAAGAAAAATACAGACCACATCAGAACATATTCTAAATAAGTCCAATTATAATACAGTATTTGCAAGAGGGCTGTCCCCGAATAGAGAAAAAGTATGTATCATGGGGAAACTGTCAAATGCATGGGGGATATTACCACGGTATCTATGGAAGCCACTTTCTTTAATAATGCGATGTCATCCCCAGACTAATGCGTAAACTCCCCAGTGGTCAAAATATCAAATATACTAGAATGGTCATGCACAAAACCACTGAAACAAAGTTTAAAAAGTAAAAGTATTACTTTATTGCCAAGTATTGCCATGAGGAGTGCACATTTCTCATTCAGGGAACAAGGCAACATGTGGGTTTATATCAAAGGATATATGACGTTCTTTAAAAAATAAACTGCGTTCAATATGTGTATTAAGAAAAAATAAACACAACAGTGAGATTTTGGTATACAGCGTGCTAATGATTGGATTCCACTAATTTATTCTTTGAACACTGTTGTTTAAAAGGTAGAAGATACAAAAGTTTTAACAAACTATTTTACAGTGAAATCAGTCCTTACAGAGGGACCCCTGGAGCTGTGTGTGCGCACGTGACAGACCCAGAGAGTGACACAATCGTTGGGAAGTGTCAGGGCTCATCTTTACGATTTGTGGGACTAGCAGTGCTTAATCCTGCATATGGTAAAGAGATTCATTAGCCATGTTAATTAGCAGGCATTTTGGGTGCCTAAAGGGACTGGTGAGGAGATGAGGAGGGAGAGAGACGGAGAAAGGAAGAGGAGATAGAAATTGTACATCAGCAGCTGTGCATTTAAATTGATTTATTGAGTGGGGCTTGAAGCTCTATGCAAAGCAGGGGCTGCTCAGGCTAATTAGAAAAATAAATTGCTCTTGGAAGATATTTATAAAGCATTCACATGTAAAATCACACACTGCAGCCTGCACTGAGGTGCAGAGAGACAGAATAGCAGCAGACACTCAGCCAACACATCACAGTCATGAGAGGCTGGACTTAAAGGGCATATCCATAAAGCATTCATACCAGCTTCTGACTGCAATAGTCAGCACGCCTTACAAAGAACAAAAATAAAAACAGCACAAAGTAGCCAATATATGCATCTTAAAATACCATGGATCTGCAGTTTTTGCAGAAATTACAATAGGATTTATATCTAAAAATGGGCACAGTCCAGGACCAACAAGCAGAACACTGCTGGAGTATCAATGGGATCACTTACGCATACACCCTGAGGACCTATGCTTGAGTTTGGTTGTAATAAGGTCATTTCTTTCACGTTATATTTACTTTTGTCAACAAGTTGATTAGAATAGTGTTTAGAATAGTAAGTAAATAAGCGGTTAGTACACTATAATGCTACAAAGCTAGAATTATAAACAATTTACAAACCCAGGCCATAAATCACACATATCAAAGTTTTGTGTGCGAGTTACATAAAATGGATAGCAGCCCAAACACAACAGTGTGTGTATCCCAAGCATGGGTCACCTTTTGCCTGTTGTTGGTCTTGTGACTGCATGGAAGTGAGGAGACGTGTGCATCAAACTTAATCACTGTTAATGATGGGAGATGCCCGGGACGACATCACACTATCTAGCGATGGGCTGAGCACAATTCTGGCTTAGGTTGAATGGGGAAGATTCTGATGCAATGCAGTATGTGGCCTCATTCCAGGAAATGCTTAATATCTGCCCTATGGGAATTTAACTCAACATCCCCAGCAGCAACAGGAACAGCTCCTGGGCCTGCTCCTTACTACATTGTACTAGCGCTTGTCCCTTGCTGCTCTTACACTAAAACATACTGCAATATTCCTGCATGGAGTAACAAGACCACCAGCAGGTGACACTTCCTCATGCCATAGACAAAAGGATTATTTAGTACCAAATCCTCCAGATGTTATAGAGTATGAATTGTAAAGACCCGATTCGTCAGCAGCTAAATGGTGAAATTAAAGACATGGAGCACTATAAATTAGGCCGGTTTGTGATTTTGTTTTGTTCTTTATTTGTAAACAAAGTTTTTTTTTGGTACTTCCAATATAACATGATTGAAAAACATTTTCTCAGATGAAAAAAAAACTAAATGGAAATGTGATCAGCAATTTACAGATATTACTGGTTTCCAGGAATGCTGGGCATGATACACTATACTTTATTTCCCGATCTCGTCAACATTACAGATTTACAAATATATATTGCACACAGTAATGTCTCAAAGTATAAGCAGTTGGGATAAGACAGACACCAGTGCTGCAGATCCCTAATATTTCCCCTTTATAAACAAGCTAGCTGTGCGGCAGAGTGAAATACAGTACATCATATTCATAACTGTCCCAGGTTCGCAGTGAGCTTAGAAGGTGATTGCAGAGACAATTTTTGCTTGCTGCTGACCCTGGTAGAAAAATACTCTAGACAACCTTAGCGGGACACACAATTACACATATAGCAGTTCTATTATATAGTTATAATTTGCGGTTGAAGTGGAAATTTAGAATGCTTGTATGGAACTTTCCCTTTGAAATGAACAAATGGGGCCTCTAGGCCCCCCGAAGGTTTAGGGGTTTTGATAGAGTGAAATTTATTTTAGATGCATTTTAATACTATATAGCATAACATATTAAGAGGTAAGAGAGCTCTGCTCACAAGCTTACAATCTATGGGACAATGGTTTGATACACAAGGGTAAGTGCTACATCATATTGAATATTTGTCCAGCCAGAGTGCATCACCAACTTTTTCCTTTTCCTTAAACAGGGCCGATGGTGTAAGGAACTGGGGCGAAAAAGTGCCAGTATGTCATGTCGGCCCATACCTCCCCACTTAGAGCACTGGTTACAGTGTCACAGAAAAAAAGGTCTAAATCGCATTCCTCACCCTACTACAAATTACAACAAGATTTAAAAATAACCACATTTGTGTATGCTGAACAAAAAAATGCAGAATAGTCAAACTAATTTTAATCACATAGACATGATCTCTGATATAATTGAAATTTACAAATTCCCCAGAAAATACACCTAGAAACAAAAACTGTAGGGTATCCATTGGAAACCAGTGTCACAGAAGTGGCACTTTAAACAATAAATAATATGTGCAATCTTTCATTTCATTTCACGTCTTCAAACACAATTTACAACAAAGGCGGTAAATGATTTAGAAAATGCTTCCAAATATTACCCAGAAAATATTTTTACAAGAAACTCATTGGACACACTCTTATTGGTCCATGTCCTCCAGAATCCAATTCAAATTATTCACTCTCACCTGCAAAGGCCTCAGCCTAAAGGACCCTCACGCTTTCTTAGATCTAGCGGACCTTGGCTTCTCCTCGGATAACCATCTCTCACTACCGCCTACAAGACTTCTCCCTTGAGACACCCACCTATGGAATACTTTACCACGTTTGGCTACTCTCTTCCAGTTTTTAAATCTTTAAATGTTCTCTGAAAACCCGTAATCCCACTGGTATACCCTCACTGCTGTCACAGTCTCCACTATGAGCCACACATGCTCCTCTTGTCCTTTTATCAATATGAAACCATCGCCTTTGTTTTCATTTCTGCATTTATCTATTATAATTATCAATCTTTATTTATAGAGCACAGGTACATTCCATAGCCCTTTACAATTGGGAACAGCACAGTTCTAAAACATGACTGGGTATTACAGACAGAGATGGTAGAAGGGCCCTCTGCTCACAAGCCTATAGTCTACCTTGCATGTCCCGGTTTTAATCATGCTCTATGGAGCACTACGGCACCTTACAAAACAAGGCCAATAATATGGTTACTTTTATTATTAATAGTGTATCATTCGATAGGATTGAGGTCTGGGCTTTGACTGAGCCACTTTTCTTTGTTAAAGTGAGACCACTTCAATGTGTCTTTTGCTGTATGCTATGTATGAGTGACTGATTTGCTGGAATATAAAGCCTGCCCAAGTCCTAGGTCTATGGCAGACCGCAGCAGGGACTAAAAATGGTCTAAGCATCGCTCCATTTTTTTTGTCCTGCTTTTGACAAGTGTTCCATTCCCTGAAGCAGAGAAGCATCCCCATTGCATATTTCTATCACCATTATGCTTACCCCAGGGATAGTCCTGTGGGACCTCTCACAGACAGGAGTGTTTATTTATTTATTTTTACAAACAAATGAAACTAAACTGTACACAGTTGCACAATCAATTACTTGACTTATGAAAACCATCATGTGCAGTAGGATTTATTAGGGTGTAATGTGTAACAGTACTGTGCAAACGTTTTAGGCAAGTGTAAAAAACATTGTTGCAAAGTAAGAATGCTTTAAAAAATAGAAGTGTTAATAGTTTATTTTTATTAATCAACAAAATGCAAAGTGAATGAACAGAATAGAAATCTGCCTGTTTTGAAGGCAAACACCCTTTGCCTTCAAAACAGCATCAATTCGTCTAGGTAGACTGGCACACAGTTTTTGAAGGAACTCGGTGGGGAGGATTGTTTCAAACATCTTGGAGAACTAACCACAGATCTGTGGATGTAGGCTTGCTCCAATCCTTCTGTCTCTTCAAGTAATCCCAGACAGGCTTGATGATGTTGAGATCAGGGCTCTGTTGGGGCTATATCATCAATTATAGGACCTCTTTTTCTTCTTTACCTTGAAGATAGTTCTTAATGACATTGGCTGTTTGTTTGGGGTCGTTGTCCTGCTGCAGAATAAAGTTGGAGCCAATCAGACGCCTTCCAGATGGTATTGCATAATGGATAAGTACCTGTCTATTTCTCAGCATTGAGGACACCATTAATCCTGACCAAATCCCCAACTCAATTTGCTGAAATGCAGCCCCAAACTTGCAAGGAATCTCCACCATGTTTCATTGTTGCCTGCAGACACTCATTGTACCGCTAGAAGAATTGATGCTGTTTTGAAGGCAAAGGGTGGTCACACTAAATATTGATTTGATTAACATTTCTCTTCATTCAATTTGCATTTTGTTAACTGATAAAAATAAACTATTAACACTTCTATTTTTGAAAGCATTCTTACTTTGCAGCATTTTTTCCACACCTGCTTAAAACTTTTGCCTAGTATTGTAGATATTTTTTTTTTCTTTCGAGCATAAGAATTTATGTTATGACCAGCTAAAAAGATGTGAAACCCATCAGTAGTGTCCAGACCGAGCCTCTCACATCCACTAGCGATTTACCAGAGCCCAAGTCCATTGGAAATATGTAGAAATTATTGAAATAATTCCACCAGGTTAAATCTAATTTGTGAACACAATTGTACTAAGTTTGTTCACAGGGAACTGTTGGAAAAATTGGATAAAAGTAATGAAAATATTGCTTCATAAAAACAAAAACTGCAAAAATAAAAAGACAACCCACAACAAAAAACAAAAACAAAGTTTACAGCACTTTCACCCTTGAAACACCTACGTAGCACAAGTTTTTCTGTATGAACCAAGAATAAAATAGAAAGAAAAAAAAAAAGTAAAACATATTTAGTAGAAAGAAGTGCTGGCCCAATATTTTGACTCCTGTGAACAGAACCACAGAAGATGCACTGATCTTTAATTTAATAGAGAGGGGATGTACATATTGGACCAGAGTCATTAAGGAGAGCAGGGCAAAAAAAAAAAAAAAAGTAAGTTTGATTTTGGACAAACTATGTGCAAAATAATAAATGGATTTGCACCCCTTGCATTGTAACATGAAGAAAATACTGCCCTTTTTGTCATGTAGCACACAAATACTTAACTTTATTTTTACAACCTTAACATTTCTTTGTACTGAAAATTAGAATTGGGAAGGCTCCTGAAAATAAGAGGCGGTGAACACATGAAAGGTAAATATTATACACAGAATGCAATGAATGATCTAGGAACATGAAATGATCCCCCATGGACAACTGCCTACAAATGTATCTCATTCACCAGAAAAAGCTTTTGTACATTCAACCTTAAACTTTTAACAGCCAATGGCATCATCTCAGTCAGTAGCACAGGTGAGCTACACAAACTGGTTTATCGCTCTACCCCCAGGCCAAACAAATGATGAGTCTTGTTGGAGGATTTAATTATATGTGCAAGCCTGAATAGCCACACAAGTATTTTATCTTCATGTTAAAGCATGTCTCATACATGCTTGCAGCACAAATGTAATTGCTTCCCCTTTTGCGAGATCATGCACATATTTTTCCATGATGGCACCCGTTCATATGTAAGAACACAAGGAGGACATTGTGGCACTCTCCACTGAGACTGCGTTCATTCATACGATTGCTGCACTGCCCTATTTTAGTGGGTGGCCGTAGAGCTTTATTTATTTGTTTTTATACACCCCAAGATGGCCCCCATTCTATTCCTATGCACATTCCTATTTCCAAACACACACTCCTGCAAATAGCCGGGCAACGTGAGTGTGCATACGCTAGTCAAATAGGTGCATTACATTATGCTCTTCGGGCATCTGGCTGGCAGGGTATGGGGATACGTCGTTCCACAAACAATTACACCGGCAACAACCCTCTTTAACACCCCCCAGTTGGTTTAAAGGCTATAAGCGAGCATAAACCTCGTTCATACTTGCATTAACACAACAGATATAGCAAGGCTATACAACCACGGACTTTAACAGGAGCAATCAGGCCATGTTTTAAGTATATGTAACTGCACTAATGCAGGAAACGGGTGACCATCATCATCATTTCTTTATATAGTACCAGCAAATTCAATAGCACTTTACAATTGACAAAGAGTAATAAACTGGGTAAAACAGTCAGAGGTCAGAAGGAAATTACTTATTTTGACAGTTCTATATTTAAAGGGCCATTAATGGAAGTTATTCCTTCTGCACCAGATTTTGACATTTTTCTCATACAACTCAATAGATGAAAGCAGCCATCTGACCGGTTACTATGGGTGACAGCACCTTCTCTGCAGTTACCGGTGTACCGAATTTCATAATCATGCCCCAGCCCCTGATGTGAAAATGCAGAGTAGACACATTCATAATATATAAAGTTATGAAAAAAGGAATTAAATGCCCTCAGATCTAGAAAAAAAAAGTGTATCTCAGTGTAGCCAAATCAGATGCTGCATACTACACCAAAATAGAGGGTGCAGCTATTCTTAACCGTTAAAAACACTTAACTTATGGCTCAATGTGACCTCTGCTATATCCGCCCCAACACCCAGTTGATGAATCCCAGTCTTCTACAACACCCAGGGAGGAGGCTTTATCACATGTAGATGCATTTATCCAGCAACTGAACATCACAAACAAGCCGTAAAGACAATAGTAAAGTGAAATTCTTGCTGGGTGTGCCCATATTAATGTGTATCACAGCAGTACATCTAAAAGGAAAACAGAAGTGTGAAAGTTGGGAATCAGAACCAATAGTGGAGAAGCCAAAAACAAATCTGACAGCAAAATTAGGAAGCCCGCATATTGCTCAATACTACTACTGGAAAAAAAGTGATAAAATGTTACAGAGGAGGTCCTGAATTTTGTCTTAACAAAAATGAAACTTTATGGATCAGAAAAAAAAAAAACTGACGGGAAAAGTAGGATTACAGCAGATTTACTAAAACTATTACTCATTCCATTTAAGACTTAAGGACTCATACCAATAGATTGCCTAATAAAAATAATAATAATAATAAAAAAAAAAAAAGAACAGAACAATATGATTGTACAATAGTAACCCTGTCATTTTCACACCAAATGATTTCATTTTATAACAAGGTGCCTACAGCACAAATATTCTGCAACCCAAAGTAACTAACTTTGTAACCTTGGGGGGGGGGCGAGGGGGGCAGTACCAAAGCTAAAATTCTGATTGGCTGATGCGAGTTGCTATTCCCTATACATTTTTAAGGAGCCCAAAAGTTTCTGAAATTAACCCAACTCTGAAAAGGTTACCAGCTTGATTTGTAAAATGTGAAATGAAGCTAAAAACATCCATATTTAGTCAAGAGTTTGTGTAAAATTTCTCAAGCAGCAGCCAGTCAGGGATTTGCATTCTTGTGGTTCAATCATAATTACTACAGGCTTGTGCCAAAAGTTACAAAAAAAAAAAAAAAAAAAGAAGACCTGGCCCTGGCGTCATTATACCAGTGAATTGATGATGGATTAAAAAGACCCATTGCGGGCTGTAACGAAAAAGCACTTTGGAGTTTCAGCTACCCAAAACCATTAAGGGCTCACCTAGTGCCACTTTCGTCTGTGCAGGGAGTGATCAGGACTTTACAAATCTCTCCAAAACCACCACCTCTAAAATATCTGAACTATTTTTCAATAAAAATATTTTTTCACGCTTTATACATAGATTAGGTCGTTTACACAACTGTACAACAGATAAACAACCACTTCAGTAAATGCACAAACTTATGGGCCTCAAACAATGTGGTGCAAACACAACAAATGTACTGTAATCAATTTGAACAGACTGGGGCTAAAAATTTACACCATTCACGAAAGTGTATTAAATGAAATAATCAGCAGGCAGCTCACACCCAGAAAGTCGGAATACTTATTTGTGCCACAAGAATTTTTGTATAAAAAGGTGGAGAAGCCTAAAATATATGAAACATAAGAGTCCTATAGTAAATATAAATTGAGTACATTTAATCTGTCTGGTTTTCAATTATACTTATAATTTTGCATAATTCTGCTTCTATTTATGACTGTATTATAACAAGTGTATGACAAAAAGCAACCCTACTGCAGAAAACTCAGCGACACATTCAGGGACAGGAGAGAACCACTGACCGTATATACGCTTGCTACCAGCCTGTCTCTCTCATGCTATTGTGCGGCCTGGAGAGATTTTGAATGCATTTGGCATAAACCATGTACCCGCTCCTGGATACATGGTTTATGCCAAAGACATATATTCGCATTCACAGTTAATTGAAGTAGCATTTAGTAGTTGAACATACATGCAACTTGCAGGGGGGGGAAACCAACATCACCGGACACCCATAACGTAGGTGTTCTCCATATAACTTAAGCAGTGTATCTGCAAGTACTGACTTCAAGGTCCTTTTTACAGATTAACATGGCTAGCTGGTCACCAATAAGTATAGGTAACCTGCTCCACGATCAGTCTGTGTGCCTGCCCTAGACAGCCGTAGCCCCTCACATGACCGCTCTGTGACAACACTGGGCAGGCATAGGTAAAACAGAGCTAAACAAAGAGGAGGACCACATGAGGAACGTTCTCATTCAGAGGACATTGTAATGCAGGAAACGGATTCAATTCTGAGGTTTCATATTAAATGAACATTCAGGAATTCTCACATGATGTGTCCACAGTCTGCAGGCATATGTTCTCCATGTGTGAGTATACCAAACTGCTTGAATCTGTGAGGTGACTAAAAGGCCTGTTAGCATTGATGGATGTCAGCTGTCATACGATCCAGCCAAACAGACAATTTTTTTTTTTTCTTAAAACCACAGCTGAAGTACAGATAGAAGAGAGGGGGAAAGGCATCATTCCAACAGTCGCACGTAATGCATTATATATGGTGAATGTACCAGGTCACAAGTTTACAGATTTCTACTATTAAAACGTGGAAAAGAGGGCCCCAGCTACATACAAAAAAAAAAAATGAATAAAACCAACCAGAGTGAAGAAATCACAGTTTTCTGCCTCAGTGGTGGTTTTTGCGACACTGATGCAGTTCACTGGGTCTTGCTCCAGGAGACCATTAACCCATTGTTCACCTAAAGTTTTTTTCCTTTTTATATTGGTCACACAGAAAACAAAATATATTAAGGGATGTGTATAAATATTTATGTTATTGGACTTTACCTATTTTCTATTATGGATGTGAGACGCCTGTAGATGGCTCCATTTTTACTGTTCTTTTATTTGCCTTCTCTTCCCTAGAATACCTTTATCTCCTCTCAGAGCTTCTGTCAATCAACTGAGGTGTAATTATCCTGACAATGTAAAATCTTGGGGGCAGGATATATTCCAAAAGGAGGAAGATCTTCAGGATAACACCTCACATACCTTTCATGGTGAAATGAATGGACGTTGGCAAACCACACCAGTAATTCCATGAAATTTTGTTTGCAATCTTCATAAACACTCTTTACAGAATGGTTATTACTGGAAGAGGAAGACACTTGGTTATCATAGTTTAGTGGGAAGGAAAGACACTTTCCTTACTATAGAGCCTCTAATCAGCAATAATCCATGCAGATTTACCACAAGTAGATGGATTTTACATATTAGCGAGAAATATAATCCACAGAGTGCTGAAGGGAGGGTTGTCCCCATAGTGGAAGACACAGGGGCTGACCTCTCATATTATATATATCCCAAATATGTTTCTGTATATTTTTATGACACGATCAAAGAATTTACTTTTACTAGATAACAGTACATTATTTTAAGCCCTCACACCCACCAGTGCCAATTTCATGCACTGTGCTATCATTATTTAACACATGAAAGTGTCTTAAAAAAAAAAGAAACTATCTTTTTGAATGACGTCATATCCATTTGCGATGTTACTCGCATTGGGGAGCTTTGCGGCAGTTATTGCTTTCATATCACAAGGTAGATGTTTTGAGGTCAATTAAATCACCTCCAATGATATACCAAACGCCAGTGAAACAGCATGGCAAACACAATATTCAATATACCAAAAGCACAAATATAATGTCAGCAGTGGTTATCAACCACATAATAGTATTAAACAGTATAAAGCAGAAAAAAAACAAAAACAGCACCCCTCCCATGGAACTTGTTCCTCTTGATATGACAGATGAGCTTTGCATGCACACTCACTTGGCGTTCTTCTGTAACCTCACATAACTCTAATACCCATCTCTGTTCCTCATGTATATTGATATGTATTCACCCCAGAGTGTTCCATAAAGCAGCCAAACAGCTATGATATGTTTTCTGGGCACTAAACACATAAAAAGGACATTACATGTTTGTAAAAGGCCACTAAATGGTCAATTATAATTTTCAGAAAATAAAATGCATTGTCAGTGTTACCCTGACATTCCACTGTAGCCCTTTTTACAGTAAAATTAAGTAAAATATCATCACCAAACTTCATTACAAAACGCTAGACCTCCTCCCACAGCTTTAGGACACAGTGGCCTAATGAGATCTTGCAGAGCTCCAAAAGCCCAGAGTGTAGTAATCTGAGTTACTGTGACATCATTTGGCCCCATCCCCAAGTATGAACCTACAAATCCACACAGTTCATTTCTACCTGGCATTTGTCAGTGGTCGCCTGTTTAGTTAGAGGAGCACCTCCCCTCCTAACACAGCAGAGGAATGGCAGACAGCATGGTGAGCATACTTAGACAAGTATAAATACTCCAATGATGTTATATATAATACTCCACTCAGTAACATACTTTGCTATATATTAATGCCAAGCTTTGAGCAGTGGCTTTACTTGTTCTCTAAGTACATGCTTAATGCATCTTCTCCTTGCTGAACAAAAACCAAAAGGTACTCCCATGGTAGATATTTACTGCACTCACAAGATTACAACAGATGTAGACCAACCAGAGGCTCTTCAGCTGATGTAGAACTACAAGTTCCATGAACTACCTCAGGACTCAGAATGAGAACAGGTTATGGTCATGGAGCAACTGCATCTTCCAAAATGACAGTAAGACAATGAGCCCTTCAGAGTCCCATGAAAAGTAGTTGAAAAGAGTTCTTACTATAAATGTTCTTTTTTGTTCTCTTGCCCAGGTTAAATTTTATTTTCTAGGATCTGCCAATGTCACTTATCATACTGCATCTGGAAATAATCTACAGGTCCTATGAAAGCCAGCATTTTCCCTACCAAATATTTTCCACCAGTTACAATGTCAGAGTGAGTCTCACTTTCCCACACACCATGTGTATCTTTCTTAAGTTGCTGATCTTCTGCAGGCAGGTTGTGAGCAGCAGGAGAGGAGAGGAGTGGGGCTGTGGGTACAATCCTAACACAGTGTGTGGCATATGTGAGTCAGTTGTCAATCAGAAGGGAGATTGCTCTGGTCACCAGGTGCATTTCCTAGTTGCCACTGCATTTGTCCAGCCCTTCTTTAACATATTTATGAATGTCCTAATATTTTTGTTTATTTATATCTAAGCAAACTTGAAGTTTTAAGTGGTACTTTAAATACACAATTACTTACATTTTTTTTCTGTTGTGGATATGTATGTAATTTTAGCCTACTGTTTTGTTTTTAATAAACAATGTTGTTGCATATCAAAATCTGAGGGAAAATTTATTTAAAGAGATATTGCTGTGCTTTAAAATCAGGCATTTTCATTGCATAAAGCAACTGACAAAGGCTTATATATAACTATATATATTTATGGTACCCACACATCATACGATCTGGATGTTCTGACAAACTGTCAAACAGACAGACCTGTGGACATCAGATATCCTGTGATACAAACCATCATGAATCCTTCAAGAACACCCCTGCAGTAGAGAATCTCCATACACTGTATTATAAACAGGACAATGAGTGCATGGGAACAGATGAACAAGCTAGACACACACCATTATGGTGGGCTCTTTATGCTGCAGATTCAGAAGGACAGGCACACAGGATCTGCTATTAATCATATTCCAGTCATTGTTCATTTGATGCGGCTGGCACAAATCCAAGAAGATAGAGAAGCCATAGCTCTGGAGTTCACAAAGCTCCCAAACAAAAACAAAAAGGGAGGGGGGGGGGAGGGGGTGCCAAAGGCGCATTTCCACCAGTCAAAAGAAATGCCAGCGTTTATTCGAGACATGATGACTATACAGATATAGTAAAGATACATACGCTAGGTGGGCCAGGGATTTGGAGCCATTTAAATATGCTGTTGAACAAGGGTGCTTGGGGCCTAATTAACACCACATTGATCAAAAATGGTAGAGCTGAGTTTGTTTATTAAACTATGAACAAAATGTATAATAATTTGGGTGACTGGTATAAAGTCACTGATGTATCTCATTTCCTTGTGGATAATACCAAGATTTACTTTTAATGACCTTAGGAAGCAGGTTGTGGTCTGCAGAAAGTCACTGACCATGTAACATGTATCAACACATGAGATGTCACTCTAGCTAAACATTTCTGCAAATTAGAGGTGTGGGTAATTTTAAGGGGGAGGGAGTGATCCGACTGCTGTCAGCAGCCCCTAGCCCCCCCCCCTACCCAGACAGTGTGTGACATCACAGTAGGTTCCTGTTCAACTTAGGCAAGTGAGCTGGGCTAGGGTTGTTATGATGAGTCTGCTGGGGGACGTGTCCAAAAAGGTGTGTGTGTGTAATATAAATTTATATATATATATATATATATATATATATATATATATATATATATATATATATATATATACATACATATATATATATATACATATACACACATACACACACATATAGGAAAGTCCACGCAGCAAGAGTTTCAGAGTTTCCAACTGTAATTGCCAGCAATGTGCGCAGTACAATGCCCGCGTGCCACATCACCGGCAATTGAATCTCCCCCATATTGTTGCTTTATGAATAAATTAGTTTGGAGTTATGTCATTTTCTCTCATTATTTGATTTAGGTTTAAGGGTTTTTGAGAGCCTCTTAATTTTTATTGTACGTTTATCTTTGTATGGGGTTCTCTTATACAATTATAATTGTGCTTCATTATATGACCATTACTATGTGTGGAAGGGGGCCCAGAAAGTTGCTGTACGGGGCCCCAAATTCCTCTTGGCAGCCCCAGGTGTAATCAGGATGAAGGGAGACATTAATGGAGACACTGGTGGCAACAATAAATATGAGTGAGGGAAATACATAGGTTTAACAATGTTACAAGTGCTCAAAAGAGACAAAACCTCACAAAGTAGAGGAAAAGGAAAGGTAAATGTAACAAGCAGAAGAAAAGGAGAAGCAAGATGACCAGCAGCAAAAAAAAACACAAAAACCAAACAAAAAAACAAAAAACCAGGGGCTGGATGAAAGTTATTCCTCTGTCACCTTCACACAATCTTCATTGTGATGCCCCCCTCAACAGAAGCTGTAACATACACAACACTTTGCATAAGCACAATACAGTGAGGAGGGAAGAAATTCCAAAGAAGTGCACACGCACTAGAAAAAGAAGAAACTCAACAAAATGAGGAAAAGAGAAACTGGGCTCCACCAGCTATAGGCGGTTCCCGAGAAAATGCTACAGGGTCAAAAGTTTAGTATGGTTTCAATTTCACCTCTCAGCAGCCAATCAGAGGGAGATCAGGAGCTGCAGGATGCACGCCTGCTGCCAATGAGACTTTAACCCATGCCGTACCAGCTTCAGGCCTGGAAAATCACCGCTTGGCTGGCTGAAGAGGATGTGTATGGAAACACTCTGCTACGCTCAAAGACACACAGTTCTTTACAAACCTAGATTTCAACTTGTTAATCCATTACATGGAAGGTGAGCCACACAAGACAACTTTGCAACACACTGCTCTACAGATACAGAAATAAACACAAAACACTGGCCTGCTTCACGCAGCTAGCCCTTCATCTTTTAACAAAAATATGTTCTATTACAACAGAGATCGAAAGAGCCTGAGATCTCTTATCAGAAAATCGTATAATCATGGCAAAATGTAAATCTGTTGTGAAACAGCCTTTTGGTGTTTGGTAAATTAGCGATGTTAGCAGTTGTATAAAAAGATATAGGATAAGTCTATAGGGGAAACTGTGTTCAAGAAGTTTTCCCTGAGCAATTATCAGCTTCTTCACAGTCTATGTGGTTTTGTACATTCAAATGAGAGATACTCCTAAAACCATGTTACAATTATAATTACTCTACCAAGTGTTTATCTTTATGAATATCCATCATCAACCCAGGAACTCCAGGGTAATGCCAGGTGGAAAACATGCCTGTCCCTGCTGCCTTTGTAGAGTCCATCAACAGGAGATGGGGTGCCATCTGGTACATTGTGAGGAAGGGAAAAGGACTTAGCAGCTTTATAATTCTGACTTTGAGTAAAAATCTTAGAAGTTGCCATGACTACACATCCCACCGTCATCTGCTTTTAAGGAGATCCTAAATCTGAGGCTTCTTGCAGCACCCCCCTGACAAACACAAAACAAACAATTATCAAGTTGACAACCTGGAATGTGGAGGGTAAGACAAGTTCCGTGCTAAGCTACTAGACTTCATGGTGGCCAGCTGTGGTCACTTTCAGGTTATTGTCCTGTGCACCTCTATGGGTAACAAGGATTATGGGTAACAAGGATTGAAGTTACATTGCTGCAGAAAACCATCACTCGCTGGTAATTTAATTACCCCCTATGATGTGCAAAGCAATGTTATTATTCCAAAGCTTGATATGGTCAGAGATTTGCCCACCGTGCCCAGATTGAACACAAAAGCTAATGGCATACTGTCTACATCATCCATAGCAGTATGAGTGTAGGTGAAGAGTACACATTTATTCGGGTTAGTTAGTGGAGGATATTTTCAGGGTGAATAATCCAGGCAATTTACCCAATTGCAATTCTTAGGTCGGGAAAATAACCTCACCAACCTTCCCCTTCACATTTATACAATAAATGTCATTTACTAAATTCTAACTATTCATTTCTATGTAATCCTTAAAGATCTGTGCAAGCAATGGATGGCACTGCGCTGGTTAAGTATCTGTACAACAAAAATGTCCAGAGAAAGGTCTTTATACAGACGAAAGACGACACTGAGCTGGCAAAGTCCACCTATTGGAACGGGTATAAAATCTGCTGATGTTTCAGAAAGTGTGGAGCTTGCAGACAGGGCAGTCTCACAGCCATCCTGTATTACATCATCTGAATCAGAGCTTTGCCACTGCTGGACCAACCCAAACATCACATCTCACACAAACCCAACATAACAATATAACTTTCAACATGTTTTCAATGAGAACGTAACCACCTCTTATACTATTTAATCGATTATCTTCCTGCTATTCACCTTATTTTAACCTATGTAGTGGTTTACTAGTAAGTGGACCCCTGCAGCCTGCCAAACCATTCACTTATGCTTGATAAAAGTGCACAGGGCCTGACTAGTATCTAGAGGAATGTGGAAGGGAAGGAAAATCTAAAACAAAAACTCAGTGTGAGCGCATACAATCTTTTTTTTTTTTTTTTTTTTAGAGGTAACTGTGAATTGGGTTTAAATGCAGTTTTAGATCATGCATTGCTTCCTGCAGCTACAGCTACTCCCTGATGCGAAACATGTTATAAGTGCAACCTATGAGCAATAAACACCATTCTGCTTACAAGACCCTGCGCAATACCTACTACCTCCTGTAATCCTATGACCTACAGATAAAAGCTAGCACGCTAATCCATTCACTGACTCTCCTGTGTAAAACACAGTGCACTGAATCAATGCTCTGTAACAGACTGCAGAGTAGCAGTGGTCAGTCGCCCTCAAAGAAGTGCTGCAGCATCTATACCCAATACCCAGAATAAGAGGTTTCAAGTGTAGGTGAAAGAGTGGCAGTGTCTACACTCCTACAACTAGTGCGCAGTTGGCGAGCAGCTTGTGACAGTGTAATACCAGTAGGAGAGGTCAATAATGACAGGTTACAGATTAAGGGAACCCCAAGACAAAGTAGTAAAACAGGTGAGAAACAGGGTAGCAGAGTAAGAAATGCAACAAATACCAGATCCATGCTATTATACAACCAGTCAAAACTTACTGTGAAATACCATCATTGTTGCTAACTATCGTCCAATATGATTAAGGCATTAAAAGCTCTTCGGTGCACAATACAGGCCACTATTACACATGGTAATCACAAAGATATAATTTCCTTAGATTCTACACAGGAAAAGAATCATCCAATGACATCTGCTGGCTTATTCCATGCACAGATGACAGCAGTTTTCAAATGTATGTGTCTCTCAATTTTATGAGTTTTGTGATATTTGTCATGGAGTCAGACAGTGTGTCAATTAGCATATTGTAAAGTGCTTTCAATAAAAAGATTCATATAAAGATAACACTCTTATGTTACTCTAAACATCTGGAGGATAAAAACACTTCTGAGGCAAGCCACCATGGAAAAAGGCTTAAATAGATGCTGCACAAATTATCAGCAACTGTTTCACTCTAAATGGAAACATTTTTTGTGAATTTTCTTGAACTGTTCTATACAATGTGCTGGGAGAAGGAGGAATTGCTCAAATATTTCTTTACCAATTCAAGTTGACTAATCTAACCTTCTGTGCACTGCTATTTAAGTTCAAACAGGCAGCAAAATAGAGTGATTGTGACCCAAACATGGACTGCTGTAGTGTGACAGCAATCAAAAGGTCACTGGCATGCTGTGTTTGGGGTAACCACATACAGAAACTAACTGGACAAACAACCAATAACTGCCCTTATATGACAACAGCTCCTTTTACTCAGAACTAGCTAAATACTTGGTGCCATTTGTGGAAGTCCATCCTCCATACCAAGGTAAGGTTGTTTACTAAGGAGGTGCCAAAGTGCTCATATACAGTAATCCATTCAACAAAGAACATTTATAAAAATAGTTCAGGTAACAGTTTGGAAAAGGAGATAATGTCTATAGCAGCCAGATTTTAGATTTTTTTTGGTACAGTAATAGAAGTAAACATCCGATTTGTTACTAAGGGCAACACCAACTATTCCTCACAATCACCTGAAAAACAGTCTTCATAAATCGCCATCAGCAGAAGTGTCCTCCAGTATAAGACAACATTTTTATTATTTTAATAAAATTGAAAGACTAAAGCCACCTCTATTGGAAAAAGGTAGACGGGCTAAACTAGACTGCGGACAGACGTATGCCAGGTTCAGCAATACAGCACAGTAATGCTAGGCAGTAATACAATGCACCAAAATAAAATATATATACACACACACAATAAATATATATATATATATATATATATATATATATATATATATATATATATATATATATAATTTATTTTACAAAGACAAAAAAGGGACAGTAACTTTAAAAAGAATGTGTGTTGCTGTGTGATGGGCCCAGCCCAAGGTCACTTCCTGTACATGGTTGTGTAGTAGGAGAAGGAATGCTGCTCCCAGTCACAGAGAAATTCAGTGATAAGACTCACGCAGGGTTCCTGGGCAACAAATATGTCTAGTTCAGCATACATGTATCCAGCCGCACTATGGATTTTGTGAATGCTAGTATTAATAAATAGGGAAATCTACATAACTTGTCCTGTAGTCAAATCTGACATATCATAAAACGGATTCAATATGTACACTAAAATTTCCATCACCAAAGAGAACTCAAACAAATCACCATACACATCGCCCAATACCAAGACACATGCAAGTTTTGTTAATGCCCCACATGTTGCCCCCTAGCTTCCATAAAAACAGGGTTTTATACAAAGTTATTGGCCTATTAGCAACCCTTAACCGAGCACTACCCTAAACTCTGGCAACACCCATCAAATATAGATATGGTCTATTACACACTTATAAGTCAAAGATAATAATAATAATAATAATAATAATAATAATAATAATAAATACTACACACCCATGTAATGCATTATCTATGCCAGAAGGTGACTGTAGCATCAGCAGGATGCTTGATGCGAATGGTACAACCCCTGTGCTCACAACACACTTCGCTGTTTACAGAAATTTGCGCTGGCTCTTGGAAATGTCAATAAAAATAATCTCCCATGTTAACAATAATAGATTAATAATTTCTACAAAATATGTTAAATCTCAGTTTTTTGAGTGATATATATGGAATGGCCAAACTTGTGGATATTGGCGGGATTAGCATCAAAAGATCTCTATCTGTGCAGAATAGAAGAAAAATTATAGTGTACTGCTGTCCATAGATTATCAGCAAGAAAAAAAATAAGAGCATTGCACCAAAATGCAAGATATATTATACTTTGTAGCTGTTCAAACTGCATAAAAGAACAAAAAGTAGCACTGTGTATTTTGACCATGGTAAATACTCCACAACTTCACGGTCTATGTAAAAAAAATAAAAAAAATGTAATTCTGAAATGTCCACCAAGCTGTGGACAATAGTCTGCCACCCCTTCCACAGGACCAGACAGTGAATTAAGGGGTTAGCGATCACACAGCTTACTGGGATTATGAAGTATAACCAACACACTTGGCACTTAGTGACAGTATTCATTGTAGCAGTGGGGGAGAAGTGTTTGCTTTAGCTGTAGCTGAGTATTAACTGGTGAACAAGAGACTGTAAGAGAAGTAGTTTGTCTAACACGAGGTCACAATCCAAGCTATCTTCAAACAATGGACCCTTATTTTTCAGTACTAGAACTAATTACAAATCATGAGTACGCAATAAAACAAATAAATAAAAATCATTTGAATTGTTCCGCTTTATATCTGCATCTGAAAAAGCTAATGATCCTAGATAATTACAGAATGTGATACCAATGTAGATACGTTAATATAAAATGTCCAGAACAAAAAAATAAAGTAAAAGGTTTAGTTTAGTTTGCACGTCAAAAATGATCCTCTTGCTGGAAACCTAGATTTTCACATAAAAGCATTTTATATTGCCAGCAGATATACAAACAGTTTCTCCAGATCTGACAATGACAAATTTTATCTGTGCTCAGAGCCCAATATGTGTGTAGGCTGTCTCTCAAACTAAGCATATTGGGTCACTGAAGACTCAGAATAAAATAGTATATGGTAAGGTTCCGAAGTTGGTTAACCAACTACATCATACAGACTCCATCTTATCCCCTGTTGGCTATATGATAATGTGCCAGCCATCACAGTGCAATATTTTTTTTTACTAGACTATTTTAGTGTTAAGCACATTTAATATATAAATGCAGGGCTATTTATTACATCCATGCCTAGTTTAACCAACTTTCTAACTTGTCTGTGATGCAGGGGGACCATGTGACTTGCTCACAAACACAGAGCATACAATGTGATCCAAACAGAGCTCTCTCATTTCCATCATACACAATTAAAGAACTCCCGATAACATTAGGAAGAAACGCCATCCAATTCATCATCACAATGAAGAAAGCAAATTCAGGGCGCTCAAACACAGACATAGATGTGTGTGCACTGAAACTAGATTGTGAGTAGTGATATTTTTAGATTTTTTGAGCATGAGCATAACTTCTTTCATCATGTAGAGATGATTCGCCAATTATGTAGTTTGTGTTGATCTGTATATACTGTAAAGAAGGTCAAGTTACTAAATAAGCTTTCAGATAACCCATCACTAAAAGCAGAGACTTTACAAATATACAAATGTAAAATGCAAAATATGACAATAGACGCGTACAATTTCAGAAACAATGAGGACTGCTCCCTTCAGAGATGAAAACTCTAGTCTCTTGAACAGGTTAAATCACCCCCTCCTGGGGTAATAGCCATTTTCCATGCAAAATTGGGCTAAGCTCAATTCAGAATTATACAAACATTAGCTGCCCCAGCAAATAAGCAGATGGATTTATATGGCTTGGCTGGTTCGGATATTGTGACCAATGATTGGACAGTGATAATTGAAAGTGGCTTACCCTATAAATGATGGCCCTAGAAAATTAACTCCCCAATACTCACTTCAAAAATTTCCCAGCAGTTCCTAGGAAAGGAACTTTTCAGTACCTCTAATGCAGGAAGATTGGTTTACATAACATTTGTGGAAGTTGGAATAATTCCCCTATGAAGAGAGCCACCCGATTACTTTGATATACACCAAAATTACCGTTAGTACCATGGTAATGCTGTGCCTTTTTTTTTATAAGCAGCCCTTTAAAAAAGATACTCAAACACTTTCCCTTTGAATGTCTCTCAATACAAATTTTAAAGTTTACCTGTAACCTACACACACTATGCATTAAACATGTATCTTAGCAGTCAGCACATAAGTAAATTTGTGACATTTGTGTACAATACAGCTGTATCTGCTGTGAATAAAATAGTATTGCAACATATAACCTAAAAGATTAAGGATTTTAAACCTACTTAACATGGGTGGAGGAAAACAAGCCATTCCTTAAACTAACCTGAAGTTGGCCAACTATTCATCTAGAACCACAGGCTTATAGACCAGATACAGCCATTCATTGTCTCTGAAAGATTACAAGAGAGACGAGTGTCACTGGAACTTCTATAGCCAATACAAATACCACCACCAACATTTATGACACAGACAGTGAGAGACACTGTTTTATATCACATTACACTCAAGAATGGTGTTAATAACTGTACATTGCTATTGGGCTTTACTCAGCTTGTACTAATAATTTTTGCTCTCTTTTTTTCAAAACTCCATGACGTGCATTTTAAAATAGTAAATAGTGTTGTTGCAGGACTTATACAATGGTGCTAATAAGTTTGCATGCAGAGCTCTCTATTCGGTAGATATGTCATGGATGTTCTCTCTGCATAATCTCTTTCTCTCCTCTCAAACCCCCCTGTCACGACTTCGGGATATCAGTGACATTGATGTGAGGTATTTCCACTTCCAGAAAGAATCTAAAATATGACAATGGATAGATACAAGCAATACAGTAAACAACAATCCACACCTTCTAAGAAATGGACGATTCATTTAACCTGCTCTGTCCTAACACCATCATACAGTGTTAACAGATAACCCTCTAAACGTGCTCATAATCTGCAAACATGAATGCATAATTCCTCTAGCAGAGACATATGCAAGTTGTATGTCAGAGTAAATTGAAGTTTACAGTTCAATCAATGCACCAACATATGGCAACAAAAAAATAAAATATCTGGGAAAAAAAACCTGTAAAAAAGGGAGCTCATACATCATTAACATTAACTATTAAATTAGTCATAAAATAAAGAAATCTTTGCATTGCCACATTTTCTTGCCCAGTGAAGAGCAGACTTTTTGAGAATATCAAATTTCAATAGTTTCTTTAGCTGGAACTGGTTAACAGGATTCCTGCAGCAATCTTTAATGGGATGCTCTTTTCCTGAGGAAGAGCCATATTTCTGCAGGGTTGCCATAGTAACTGCTTCTCCCATACTGCCTCAAGGTCAGGCCTACACGACAGCCTCACATGCTTAGATTCTGAGAGAGGAACAGCAACCGGTAGAAATGCACTCTTACCTGGGAGAAAAAACCCCACATAAAAACAATCAACTTCCCATAAAAGATAAAAATATGAGCATAGGAGTAATGAAAACAGTCTATATTTTCCAGTGTGAAAATATATATCTATGTAGCCACCCTTTTAGTGTGGGGGTGCATGCTCGAATCAATAAAGCACCTACTCCCTCATGCTGGTTTTCTTTTTTGCCCAGCTTTTGAGTGTGAACATGACCATGGGATCTGACAATTATACACAGTCTGGACACAGGTGTTGAATTAGGGTGTTACAGTGCAAACACTGATGTCATGTTAAATGCCTATATACATCCCCTATACTTCTCTCCTGCTCAGTGGCTTAAGCTGAAGTGGTTACATAATGAACCAAGTTGTTCTCCTCACACCTGCACAGTACCAATGAAAAGAGACTTCTTCTGAGCAAGCACCAGTCTGGCACATGCACAGTGGGCACATACACTGGACAGTACATGCTCCAAAGACGCCAGTCTCTGCTCTTTTAAGATCAAGACGGGAGGCTCAGTGTTCTCCCCAGCACCTATTTCCCAGGTGCTCCACCCGGCTGTTTTTACTTGCCACCTGGCTCTTACAGCCCAACAGAGTCCTATTATTATAGAATAAACCATTGTTTCTCCTATTAGAACAGGCACTATGTGAGCACTACAGCCCGTAGTGTGTGCGAGACCACTGACCACCAGTCCTGGCAGGTGTGGGCAACATTTTTCAATACTGCTGCAAAGAATTACATTGCCCCATCCAGCTATTTAGGGCCACCCGGCAGTCAAAATTTTCTGGGGAAAACACAGAGGCAACGCCAGGCCCCTACAATTAATGTTCCACCCCTGACCACTGCTACACAGTTCTTAGGAGCAACTGAATTGTAAATTAAAGCACTCATCTTTGCTACTATGACAACATAGCTATAGACAGTTGCAGATAAACCAGTTTTAATGTGAACTGCTCTAACTCGCTCAGTCTCCCCGGTACCTCACAGGCTCTCCTGGCTGGGTTCAGTACTTCTCTCTCACTGAAGCAGGCTCTTAAGCATTCTAGCTCATGAGGACAGCTGGGTTCAAAATTCAACAGACTATCCTCTCCAAAATCAGCTGCCCCTCTCTCGCTCTGTGCAGGTGGTAATGTCTGCACTATTCCCCTCCATCACTGGGAAGGGTGGATGGGTTCTGTGTGCCTCAACTCAGGTATTTTGTTCTTCCAGAATCAAGGTAAGAAAAGATGAGGTGGGCAGGGATTGATGACATTTTTTCTAGGAAAAGGTAGTGGGGTAATTAGCATATCAGGCCATGCCCACTTCAGTACACCCCAAGTGGCAGGGGTCCAATGACATGACAATCACATTCCTTGGCATTTACGAGTATGGATGGGGCTTCAGCAGTTCATACTGTGGCCCCATCTACCTCACTGAAGAAAAGCGCACCCAGGAGAACCGCTTGCTCTCTCGGGAGATTCTGGAGTTCTTTCCCCTAATTAATGAGTCTTCTAGATAATTTGGGAGAGTAGGCAACTATGAAAACGAGCCTATTAGCGAAGAAACGGTGACAGCTCTTTGCCTCATTGACATCACTTATTCCTAGTGGATAGACACTGTCCACTGTGTGCAAGCAACAGATGAACTTTAAATCTGGGGGGGAGGGGTTGGTGCCGAAAAAAAACCTGCTGCTATGAAAAGGTCTTTCATTTCAAGTACTTGACCCAATTAGCGTCTTAGCCGACTGATTTGTCACGTGTACAAAACTCCCTCGTTGCACGCAGGGGTGAACCGCATCTCTCACACAGTACCAGTCCAATAAAACAGATGGATGATCATTTCCTCTTAAAATGCTTCAGGCAATTATTCAGTATACACAATCAAATTATCTGGTGGGTAGGTGTGTGTTCTCATATATGCAGACAGGTTAAGTATTATGGAACCTTAGCTTCATAAGATTTATATAAAAAAAAACATTAAGGTCTTATTAGCTCCTTCCGCTACGGCTACTACTTTACTGCTCAGTTATCTCACCTTTACAATTTTTCGATCAAAAAGAATTACAAAAACTATATAGGTTTGTTTTTTGTTTCACTTAAAAAAAAACAACTAATGTTTTCCTCACATTTTGTTGTGCGCCAAAGACTCATTTAAAGAAAAACTGAATCTTTGCCATGTCAGATATTCAGAGCAGCAACAGAAAGTAGCAATGGAAAATTCCATTTATCTTTTAAACGGCCCTGGTTTCTCTAATAGTGCATGAGCAGGAAGGCACCGTATGAAGAAAAAGCAGACATTCCGGTGGCTGACTGATAAAAGACCCCATTTATTTATACACTGCATTCCTGTACATAGACTAGCTGCATCCCCACACCATAAATACCTTTATATGAAACACACCCTAATTTATATGGATCTCAGAAGTCAGTGAGGAGCTCTGTGATCACCTAAATGTACAAGGCCGGGGAGATCTAAGGCGACATCGAATATCTGTAATTTACAGTGGGGGGTACATCATCAGCTATTTATATAGTGCTACTAATTCCGCAGCGCTGTACAGAGAATTCACTCACATCAGTCCCTGCTGCATTGGAGCTTACAGTCTAAATTCCCTAACACACACAGACAGACAGAGACTAGGGTCAATTTTGATAGCAGTCAATTAACAGACTAGTATGTTTTTGGAATGTGAGAGGAAACCGGAGCACCCGGAGGAAACCCACACAAATACGGGGAGAACATACAAACTCCACACAGATAAGGCCATGGTTAAGAATCGAACTCATGACCCCAGTGCTGTGAGGCAGAAGTGCTAACCACTAAGCCACCGTGCTGCCCATACATTATTAGTGCTGTACATTATTTCTTATAACAAGTATTCTGTCATCATTTCAGATTACACAGACTTTACTTAACACAAATAGCATTGCTCATATAGTATAACATTTAAAAAAAAAAAATCAGCCACATGCCGGTAACTAAACAGATCTACTATTACCGACTCAGAACCACAAGATGCAATATTTAAACCAGGAAAGTGTGTGGCTCAAAACAAGATCAGATCAGGTCAGTGATATGTGGTATAGATCTATTCAGTGCCGTAACTTCTTGGAAAGCAGACGACAGGCCCTGTGGGACCGCCACCAGTGCTGTGTCAGAGGTCAGGGTTTCCGTAGCATCAAGGCATGTAGAGCTCCACAATGCCATGCAAGTGAGCCAACGTACTAGGGCTCTAAAATGTAGTTCTGTTTAAAGGGAAAAGCTGCTGCTGTTGGCTTCCGTTCTGGGCAGGAAGTGAAGTGTAGAACAGTGCACAGCAAGAGAGTAAGAAGCTAGCCATAAAGGTAAGTGAGGGGAGAAGGCTGGCTTACCACTCCCTAGAAACTGGGGACCCCGCAAAACTTTAGCTTTGGAGAAAATAGGTGATAAACACAGAATACTTTATTCTGCCCATGGCCTGTCAATAGTTTCCTAAAAAATGCTTGTACACTCAGATTGTCCTCTTAGATTAGGAACCATGGTCAATGTCCAGCTAGTGTAGAAAAAACACAAACAGCGAGGTGCCACCATTAATATATTAAGCTTTGTGATAATCTGTCTTCACTCGCAATGTCAAGTGGAATTAACATTTACATATTGGAATACATTAAGAGGGTTGTAAGACCAAACACATGTTATATATGTTGTTATTCACAAAGTCACAGAATGCAAACGTTACAAGGATTATTAACACATTGCTACCTTGCTGGAGCTTACCTTGCTTGTCAGAAGAAAAGAATAAGATAAAAAAACCTACTTAAAGTTATGAAAACTCGGCTTTCCTCATACCACAGTGGTCATGCCATCCACGTAGGTTTGTAGATGCAACATACAAAGCTGCTAAAACGTTTGTTAAATTATTTACTAGTAAAATTTGAGTACGTATAGGTTGTAAATATTCCCCTTTATTGATCCTTTTTATATAAATTGAAAAAAAAAATCTTGTTCAAACATGTCACTTTATGGTCTAGTAGAAACAAAATACTGAATCAATGTAGAGTTATCAGATGAGGATGAAGTGCAGCGCACACTCCATAATCCTATGCAACCAGTGTTGGACTGGCCTGGCGGTGTCCTGGGGAAACACCCGGTAGGCCTCACTATCCAATGGCCCCACCCCCTTTTGCTAGGGGGCGGCTCCAGAATGCAATCACCAAGGCCCCCATGGAGAGGTAAGTGTAGTAACAACCAGTGCTGCTAGTAAAGTAGAGGAGCTTCCTGCTCAGGCAGGAACTCCTCAGTGTCTCCCATCTCCCCCTCTGCTATGCGCTGATTGGCTGACACAGCCACTCAGCCAATCAGAACAGGCACACCCCCTACCCACACTGCCATTAGAGGAAGCAAAGCAGGAAAGGTAAGATTATGTGTCTGTATGTATGAGAGAGAATGTGTGTCAGTGTGTATGATAAATGTATTAATGTGTGTGTGAGAGAATGTGTGTCAGTGTGTATGATAAATGTATTAGTGTGTGTGTGAGAGAATGTGTGTCAGTGTGTATGATAAATGTATTAGTGTGTGCTTGTGTGTGGCTGTGTGGATGAGAGGGGGGTGAGTCAGTATGTATGATAAATGTATTAGAGTGTGTGTGTGTGTGTGTGTGTGTATGAGAAATTAATTTGTGTGTTATGGTAATGTATGTGTGGCCAATGGGACTTGTGGCAATGTAATAGGGGTGAGGACAGGAAAGGCTGTTAGTGAAATGGAGGTGAGGACAGGGCGGCTTGTGGTAATATAATGTGAGTATGAGGTAGGTGGTTGCTAATATGTGCAATTTTATTTGTGGGGTGATGGTGGGTCAATTTAATTTAATAGTCGGGCCTATTAATTTAAGATGAGGTGGTGGGACCTTTAATGCTGGGGTGGTTTGGAGCTATTAATTGATTATGGGGTTAAGTTTGGGCAGGAGGGCTATTTATTAAATGTGAATTATTTAATGCCATGGTTGTGGGAAATAGTTATATTTATTAAACTAAATGCTATTTATTGCCAGGCCTGTTTGGAGGTAGGGAAATAGGTTTATTTATTAAATGCGGATACTATTAAATTAATGTCGGGCCTGGTTGGAGGGAAATAGATCTATTTATCAAAAGTGAATACTAGTATTTTAATGTAGGGGCTGGAGGGAGGCCTAAATATTATTAAACGTGTGTACTATTGATTTAACGCCGGGGCTAGTTGGAGTTTTCTAAATGTCACGATTCCTTTTTTTCCCCGGATAGGACTCCCAACATTGCAGGATCCAGACAAGCATCAACTAAGCTAAAGACACCAGCTGCCACAGGTCAGGAAATGACAAGAAAAGGACACACATACACAGGTACATACAGTAGGCGCGCACACACATACTGGGCCCCACCTAACATTTATTTAGCCCGACTACATGATGTTACTTTCAGGCTTTTTTCCCCAAGGCCACTTTAAGTTCCCAATCTGCCCCTGCCCTTTTCTATGTAGGTGGGGCCCACCCAAATCCAAGATTTGCAAAGCGCAAGTCACCTGCACCTTCAAGAATCGCACACGTCATGACGTTGCGATGCTGGCAGCGTACAGGAGCTGCAAGGACCACAGATAGCAGATGAACCAGAGGTAAGTCACATTTACTTTTTTTCTTTTAAACTGGACAATGTTCCCTTTTTCCCTGGGGTGGTGGGGGGGGGGGGGGTGTAGCCTGTTCTTGGCATAATATGAATAGGGGGCACTACTCTGTGGCATAATATTGTTTGGAGCCTAATTTGTGGCATAATATGATTTGGAGACATTGTGTGGCAGAATATGATCTGTGGCATACATTGAACTGGGGCACTACTGTATGGCATAATATGATTTATGGCACTACTGTGTGACATAATATGAACATTTATTTGTTGGTTCCATTATTAATTTTATATATATAAATGCACAATCGGCACACCTGGGCTTGACTAGATTTTAGCCAACCCTTGATCTGCAGCAAAGGTAATTCCCATGGAGCCAAGGTTGGGGGGTGGCACAGTATATTCTTCTCACTAAGAGTAGTAATAGTATGCGGATACACAGGTTAATTGAAACTATTCTGAGACACGGTGCCCCTCTGCTTGTATGTGTGTGTTTTCAATGTTTGTCTTTCTTTAAAACATTATTTTTTCATATTTGACCGTTTCATCATAACAGCTACACACCTTCCACTACGTATGTAGTGCTCTTAGGGCACTGTCCCTGAAACTTAGGACTTCTGTTCTGCCTGCCGGGATTATATGTCACACTTCTTTGAACAGGCAGTGTATACTTCTGTTGATGGTGTACACAACAATGCACGCGTTTTGCTGTAGGGGAGTGGCCTAGTGCTTTTCACACACACCCTTTAAACGTGAGAGCAATTGATTTAACATTGTGACTGGTTGGGGAAGGGAGCTAGAGTGTACATATTCCTTTTTCAAAACAGGACCCCAACATGCCAGGTTTCAGACAGCAACTGAGCTTAAGACATCAGCAGCAGATAGTGAACGCTGCAAGAACAGGTAAGAGAGAGCAGGACAGTCTGCCAACTTTTCTGATTCTAGTGGGGCAAGACTTTGTCCCGATCTAAGTAGTGGGGCCCAGACTATGCACTCTTTATACACACTGCATTCTTTATATACTACACTATGCCACTAGCCATGCCCTTCATGGGCTGACCACTCCCCCTCTAGTGTCTGGTCTTGCCTCTATGGTGGCTGGCCACACCCCCTCTGGTTAGACTCCTACCATTGCAGTCCCCCCTGTGGGCCCTTCATGCCCCAGTCCGACACTGTATGCAACACGTAACCCGAGCTGAAAAACTCCAACCTTACCCTAATCGGGACAACACATTGCCTACTTAGAAATACCTGTTTTAAACAAGAAAGTCAGTAAGTGAAGCAATCATGAAAGAAGTTTATACCGCTTTTGAAAATGACCTCCTTGCTACAAACTCACCAAACAGAGTGGCTGTAGTAGACCAGCTCAAAGTCATTGGGATGGAAGCTTCTACATGCGTGATCTGTAAAGAAATATTGCTAGTTGAGATGGGTGCAGTACTTCCCAGCTGTGAGCAACACTGCAATGGTTTTAATTTTTCTACCCATTTTAGCTGCTGCAAAGTAGAAGACAGATGATCTAGTGTTGCAGGATGCAGAAGCAGCCCCCTGCATAGATTGTAGCTGTCGGCAATGTATATGAAGAATATAAGGAGAGAGAGCATTTAACCCTTTAACTTTCAAGTTAATGACAAAAACCCATTAGTCAAGAAACTTTATTTAAAAAAAAAAAAAAAAAAAAAAATATTATGAAAACTTCTATAAACCCAGCTCTCCATACAAGCCAAAACTTGCAGGAAATAATCTACACAGAAATTTGAAACCAACATTAAGGGAATGGTGCATATTGCATAGAAGTGCTGCAATATTTGCAATGATCAAAGTTTATAATCAGGCAACTCACACATTGGGACCAAAAGTCTTTACAGTACTAAAAACGTTTCAGCAAAATACTTCCAAGTCACACCATTTGCAGATTTGTGCCGTATTCTAACAATTATCACTAGAATATTCATTTCGGTTTATCTATAGCACACAAATTAAAGTTAATTTTACCTTGCTATAAAAAAAAAAAGTGATAAATCATTACAGTAGCTTGGGGAAGCTATTTATATTGTTTGTTTTGCCATTCAACAAGTCAGTGTAGCTGGAGCTTGGTGAACTACAACAATAAACGTGTGTACACAAGTAGTGTGTAAAATGCTCTTCACAAACTGAGCTCAGGTTTTATTAGCCATTTATGGTCAAATAAAGCCATGGCAGATTTCGAATATAAAAGCTGTTCAAAGCCACTAGATGATTGCAGTCACCTATTTATTCCATGAAAGTTGTGTGAGGTTTATCTCAACAATTCCAGCTATACAACATAGTTTGTGGACTATTTTCAAGTGCATATGTATCAGTCTCAGTGGTCGCATGGTCTGCCTGAGAAATACAGATCGGGCTAGTGCAGAGCCTGGAAACAGGAGCTTTAATAATCCAAAAATATTGCTGTCTGACGGAGCTCCATTTTCTCTCTTATACTGAACTGCAGCATCCAAATGCAATACAGTGGAAGCACTTTCTTACAGTAAAAGTCACAGAATATCCCCGTGTTTACGTGGGTGTCCTCCAGGTGCTCCAGTTTCCCTCATACTCCAAAAACATAGTAGGTTAATTGGCTGCTATTAAATTGACCCCAGCCTCTCTCTGTCTGTGTGTACGTTAGGGAATTGAGACTATAAGCTCCAATGTGGTAAGAAATGATGTGAGAGAGTTCTCTGTACACCGCTGCGGAATAAGTGGCGCTATATAAACAGATGATGATGATGGGAATATCTTACACCAGCCACCAGACTAGGCTTAGCATTGACCACTTGCAACCAGATTGGGCTCTAAGAGAGTAATTTTGCCAAGGACCTGTAAGGGATATGGGCCAAGGCTGAAATTTGCCCTGGGACATATGGGCTTCTAATTATGGCACCATCTGTTCCTTATCTAGTTGTATGGATAAAAACAATTCAAAAATAAGTATTTAAAAATCAGCCCCCTCCAATGCCACTTCCAGAAATCTATCTAGTCTGTCAGCAACACTTATTAGGACCATTTTCAGGGGGCTTAATGTGAACTGGAGGAAAGAAAAAAATAAAATAAAAACATTCTATGATGCATTTAAATACTGCCACTCACATGTCAACACCTATACATAGATAGCAGCCAATCCAGTGGCTAACTAAAAAATTGTGTGCTGCTAATAGGAGAGATAGCTAGTTTTCACACACCCCCCACCCCATATTAAAAACAAAAACACACAAAAAAAATATATACATATATACACACACACATACATATACACACACACACACACATACATACATACATATACACACACACACAGCTGGCTTCTTCTACAAATAATTCACCGCTGCAATCTTCTCAGGCCAGCCCGGTCTGTCTTGTTAAGGCTCCAAGGTACAGACAAGAGCAGGATGTAATCAACATTTTATTATATAGCACCAGCAAGTTCCGTAGCGCTTTACAATTGGGGACAAACACAGTAATAAATACTGGGTAAAACAGACAATGATGTGAGAATGACTTACATTCTCTAACAGAGAAGGAGTATCATTGTATGAAGCTATTGCTATTAAGACTCCTCAAAATTCTTAGCATTTCTATTACCCCATTCATACTGCATGAAAAACCTGGGTTTTTGCCAGGACAAGCCCAGAGGACCCAGGTTTAGGTGCAGTATGAATGGTGTTAGTGAAAAATCCTGGGTCTAAAAACACGGGATTTAGACCCGGGACTTTTAGTGGAGTAATTCCCGGTCCCACCCATGTCACCTGCACTATGAATGGTGAGACACGGGTTTTTCAGCCTGGGTACCAAACAAGTAAAAAAAAAACCCCCAACATCACAAGAGGAGCCAATCAAAGCTCCTTTTGTGATGTTGCCATGGAAACCCAGGCAGACCCATGTTCAGTATGAACAGGGTCTGTCCGGGAATTTCTCTCCGTGGGAGCCTCTGCCCCCGGCAATATCCTGGGTTCATATACCCGGGATATTGCAGGGGCGGCAGTATGAAAGCAGTATAACACTGCCTTATTGGAAAGGGACACTCCCTGAGGCAAATTAGCTATGAGCAACTCATGAGCGACTCACTACCTCAAAGATGCCCAGTGACAGATCAAAAATAGTTACATGCTTTGTTTACTCAGCTAGGCACCTTATCCACAAACTAAACAAATTTGTTTACATTTATGAAGAAAGAGAAAAAATGTAAAAAAAAAAACAAAACAATAGTTATACAATATAATTAGCCTGCCATCAACAGAAACGAAAAACCGTAGCTCCGGAAAGATTTAAAGGACTCTCTGTGGGGCACAACAGGATGACCACCACTGCTAACTGCAGGGCCATTACAATATTAATAGGGGCCTATTTATCAAGCCTAAAACCAAATAGACAGCTGTTTTCGCATGGTTTTGGCAAATTTAGGGATCCAGCCTATTTAAAAAAAAAACTAACGCAGGAAATACGAGCGATATCTTTTGCTTTAGGTAAACTAATGCAGAATACAGCAGTTCCCATAATTCTCAATAGAGACTACAATCTGGAGCAATTTATGAAAGCTTAGTTTTTTGTTTTTTTTTGAGCTTGACTCCTATAGCCAACGCAATCTCAGCATGGTGTTAGCACCTGTGGCCTATAGACATTGCCAAAGAAGACCTTGGAATCCTTTCCGGCAGGCTGGACAGAGCAAGCACGCGGCTCGAAGTACAGACGCAGGGGTGGAACCCAGGTGTGCCTCCTTTTGCTGGGAAGCATGTAGTGAAAGGAAGGTCTATGAGACACAGTCATCTTATCAGATGCGCTGGCATGACTGCGAATATCAGTGATAACAGATGTCACTTAACGGGGCAAAGATGTGGTTATTATTAAACAGCCCCTTGGAGAGACCCTTAACTGCCAGCACTTGTTGTTAATAGTACACTATGGGAATAGGGCACAATGCAGCCTAAAGCTACACAAGCAGTGTTCTCACAATGAGGCCTGGTTTGTAAAACATTTTTACATAGCATTAGTAAATAATCAGGTCTTAAAACAAATGGGTTTTAAAAACCATAGCTGTTAGAATAATCATCTGTGGCAACAGAACACCACATCTCTTAGTGACCAAAATTAAAAGGCTAAAATAAGTACTTTAACATTGAATTAAAGCAGCAGAGTCTGGTTATAGAGCATATATGGAAACTTTGTAGTCCATGACTGACGTGATACAGAATCCAGGAAATGCTGTTCTTCAGATCTAATCCAATTCTTTCAGGACTCTTGTCCCAGATCAGTACTTCCGAGCAGTTGTTATGCATCTGATGTCACAATGAATATAGAAATAGTATTCATCCATTGGGAAGGTGGCACAATGGTGAGCACTGCTACCTCACAGCACTGGGGCCCTGGTTTTCAATCCCATCAAGGTGCTATGACAGTGGTTTCCAAACTGTGTGCCTAGGCTCCCTGGGGTGCCTCGGCGATCTCACAAGGGTCCCTTGGCCAGGGCCAGTGGTAAGCAAGGCGGGGGAATACTTGGTAATTATTTTGGCTTAGGGGTACCTTGAAAATATTATAGAGGCCCTAAGGGTGCCTTGAACTGAAAAAGTTTGGTATCCACTGTGCTATGATATTAGGGCTGAGTTTTCTCCAAGTGCTCAAGTAATAGGTTAATTGGCTGTGTGTGGTAAGGAATTAAAATGTAAGCTCTAGTGGGGCAAGGAAATGAATGAATGGATATTCCCTATAATTTGCTTTATAACATGTTGACTCAATATAGATTAAAAATAATTACAAAATCGGCACACAATTTTAGAAAATAAAGAAACAAGTAGAGCTGGAAAAAGTAAAACCTATTTAACAATCTGCTTCATATTACAAGGGAAAGCGCAATGGAATACATTTATTATACTTAATCGTGCATTAGCCATTTAATTAACTATTGCACTAGACATAGGAGAATAAAAGTTACAAAATATTATACAACGCTGTACAGGGAATGTTTATTATTTAGAAAGAATTAAACAATTACTAATCTAAAGAAATTATCTGATCATTTCTCTAACAGTACCACTTCTGCCACCCCTCTGCTAGTCACTACACAGGCAACAAATCCACTTCAGAATCCAATTCAAACTCCTTACAGTCACATTCAAAGCCCTCAACCAGTCCTCTGCTCCTTACACATTAAACATCATTTCCACATACACACCCCACCCCCCCCCCCCCCCCCCACAATCTCATCTCCTAACTGATTACCTCTTCAGAGTCCCACCTACAGGATTTCTCCCACCATGCTTCCAACCACTGGAACACACTCCCACACCTAATTATACTATCCACCAGTCTCCAAGGATAAGCTCTCACAGGCAGGTCCTTATCCTAGTGTTTTCCTTACAAAATTATGCAAGTAGTATTTATGTAAATTTGTTATTCACATTTATATAATTTGGCACTTTTGTACTTCTAGTATTTTACTACATATTCTAATCCATTATGCATAACGCCTCAAATAAAAGAGCAATTTTGCCACTTTCAGACTCAGCCATTCATAGGCCTATCATTGGCTTTCAAAAATCTTCCACGCGAGTTTCCAGGCCACTCCCCATTGGTGATCTCATTGCAATACACTTGAGGTGTGGGACTATTGTAAGGGGTATTAATTAATGTCATCTTGAGCCATAAGGGGGACACTACTCTATATGGATTATGCTTAAGCATTTCTACAGCTAACATAATGCCCTAGAAAATAACTAATGTGAAAAACACTATGTTTTAAGCAGCAACACATGTTCACATGATTACTGGTACCATTTTTACATTTCTTAAAAAGTGTTGTGAACTCTTGACCAAACCCTTCTTAAAGACTTTCCTGCAATTTACTTATAGCAAATAGGACATTTCAAATGAGGAACCACTATAGCTACCTGATAGGTGCAACAATGACAAAAAGTGTCATGTGGCTTTTTTCAGTATAAACTTGTGCATTGCAGCCCATCCTTAGCTCTACAATATAACTTTTTAGGAAGGGCTTTCATAGTACTCCATTGAGCTTGACAAACTTAGAAAACCAGCACCAATAATCACAGTGTAAACCAGCTCTTGGCTTCAGGTAACACCAGTGGTTCCCAAACTTTTTCAGTCAATGGCACCCTTAGGGGCGTATTCAATTGTCAGCGTTAACGCTGCAAAACGAGCGCTCGAAAAATATTACCGTTTATACGGTAACTACTCGCTCAATTTCAGCTCGCAGCTCCCTGAGCAGCGAGCTGAAATTGAGCGAGTAAATTACTGTATGAACGGTAATTACGCGCAATATTACCGTATAAACGGTAATATTTTTCGAGCGCTCGTTTTGCAGCGTTAACGCTGACAATTGAATATGCCTCCTAGAGTCTCCAAAATAATTACCGAGCAGACCCTTTTTATTATTAGTTGGGTCAAAATAACGTAATAAGTATTTAGGTCAGGTATACTTCGTAAGTTGTTTGCAAAAATAATACACATAAATCCAATGGAAAAGAATATATTTATATATACATTTATTTCTGACAAAGAATAATTTACAGCTAATATTCAGAGGAATAAGATCAAACAAAATTTAAACTACATGTACAAAAATCATCACTTTGCGCCCCCTTCCATCCACACTGCGCCCCCTTCCATCCTTTTGCCCCTCCAATGCTGTTTCCTATCACTATTTCCGCTCCATTTCTTTACTTACGATACTTGGCCTTCTTTCTTCCATTTCTTCTGTTTTTACTTCAGTCTTCTTACCAATACTCCGGCGCCCAGGACCCAGCATCCTCCTCTTTCCTGCCACTTCTCACTGAATATGTCGGACGTGAGGACATCATGCCCAACATTCAATGAGAAGGCAGGAGGATGCTGGGTTCCGGGTGCCGCCGGATTGGTAAGGATTTTTTGTTGTTGTTTTTTTGGCCATGGCACACACTTTGGGAACCGCTGGGTAACAGAATTTCTTGGAGTGCTAACCATTTATTTGATATACTAGGGATAATGTTAGTTTAAGAAGGTGTAGTCCCCTTTAATTAGCCTATACCAAAAGCAGTATTTGCTAGATTTACTGCTGAAATGTTTTGGGGTAAGAAAAAAAAAAAAAAAGAATACAGACCCCGGAAGGTCTCCTTCTCACAAAGTCATTGTTGCTTCCAAATCTACTATATTTATATAGGTGATGTCTGGTTCAGGCAATCAAATAACATTTAAAATTAGATAGGATGGCACCTTCCTTTCTATAGGGTTGTTCTCCATCATACTTTAGTAGATATATACAATGGGTTCCATATAAGCGTGGCTTTGCCACAACTGTTCAATCATTTGGCATACTCCATTGGAAGCTGCAATGCAGGAGTCTGAACACGTTGGCCAACTTCCCATGACAAGTATCCTTACAAATTTCTATTAAAGCTGTAGTTCGGGCATAGAGATTAAGAAGTAATAATGTGCAAGAGGCAAGGAATATGTTCGCCATGCAGTCCACGGTGGAAAAGCGATAAAGTTTTACCATATACCCGACTGATGTGTGTGGTCACTAACAAAAGGTTTAAATATTTTTATTACAGAATATGAATTTTTTTTTTATTTTACATTTTTAAAATAACACTGTAGAGCTCATCCTTATATAAAAGATTAAACAGTGACCTAGTGGTTAGCACTTCTGCCTCACAGCACTGGGTTCATGAGTTCAATTCCCGAACATGGCCTTATCTGTGTGGAGTTGTATGTTTTCCCTGTGTTTGCGTGGGTTGCCTCCGGGTGCTCTGGTTTCCTCCCACACTCCAACAACATACTGATAGGTTACTTGGCTGCTATCAAAATTGACCCTAGTCTGTGTGTGTGTCTCTCTCTCTCTCTCTCTCTGTGTGCATTAGGGAATTTAGACTGTAAGCTCCAATGGGGCAGGGACTAATGTGAATGAGTTCTCTATACAGTTCCATAACTGACATAGTAAAAGGCATCAATATGGCACGCTTGCCATGACTTACCAAATCCATACCCGATAAATTTAGGTTCTCACAAATTGAAAATAAGTAAATTATTATTTAGCAGTTATATTTATTAAGGTGGCCATTCAGTGTGCATTTAAGATGAGTTAATGGCAAAGTTAGACCAGCTCAATATTTGTTAAAAAATGTGCACACCATTTTTATGGTTATATACGGCACATGTAATAATAATATGATGATTGCCTGCTACATAATCAACAAAGTCACTTGTGGAGGCAAAGTCATAACTAGCAATTTTAGCACCTAGAGCTAGAAGGAAGACAACTGTAATCAAATCATCCTAAAAAAAAAAATATTTCCCTGCACCTCCTTCAGCTTTGCACCCTGTCCCTCTCGCACGGCCCTGGGTACACTCCTTTATGGAACATGCTCTAAACCTGAAACAGCAGTACTATCAATATTGTCATTGCCAGCTGGGTAGTAATAAAAGTGGTTTCTTTTTTGCATAATACACTGCAGAACATCATAAGTTTGTTGAAATAAAGAAAATGTCTACCTTCAGAATATAAATATATTAAGAGAAAAATCCTCAATGAAGTTGCCAATTTAAATTTAACGGCGGGGATTTCTTCATGACCTAAATAGAAAGTCATTAATCCCACAGATCAAATAACCCAAAATGTATTATTTACAGGTTTAAAATACAGATACTATTTCTTCCATTACTGAATGAAAAAAACAAAACAAAAAAACACTTTTTAATTGTTTTTTTTACTGGTTAAACTGTACAAAAAATTGTCCAAGCGTTTATTTTCCAAACCTAATCACTATTCTTTGCCATAAATTTATTACATGCACTCTGAGTATTTAGCACTCCATTTTCTTGGAGACTGTCCAACTTCAGTTAGGTTGATATATGCAGTTCTCAGACTATACCCTGCCCCCTCCATGGCATCACCTGTTGCAGTTTGAATGAAATAGTAATAGAAAAACTGTCGCTACTCACTACAAACCTGATGACTTTGTATTTGTGACACATTACAGTGGGCTGGGAAAAGACAGAGCACTGCACCTGGCCAACCAAAGATGGAGCATCTGTAGGAAGGTATGCTTGATGTAATCTGCTAGGAAGTATATAGTAGCAAACAATTAGCAGTAGGACAGAGGTTATATTTGCAAAAAAAGCCAAAAAGATCCACGAAGATGGACTTTTCCTTTAAATCCATTAACGGAATTTCCTAAAGTTTCCTTGAGAGGCATTAAATCCAACCCTACAAGTTTGAGCTGTATTTTGTGTAAGTAACTGATAGATTGAGCCAGAAGATTATTTTAGTAAAGAATTTAAGCTGCATGTACAGGCTCAAGATGATCTAAAAGTACACAAAGACCTCTCATTGGGACCTATCAGGACACTTGAAATACCCAATTTGCTAATGACTGCAATCTGCTAGTGCATGTTCACAAGTAGCTTATGATCTTGTAATCTAGCCACTGGGCCACACCATCAAAATTTTGGATCTGAAGCCAAATCAATCACACAGCGCCAGTGTATGTGTTGGGTCAGCCAACACATGACCAATTAACAGAAGTAACATGCCCAAAAGTGAAACGTGTATAATGAAACATGCAGTGGTTGCAGGTCAACAAATCCTTAGGAATATTGAAAAAAAGAACCAAAAACACACACACTGCCCCATGAGGATAACAGTCTACACATGTACCATTTTGTCCTGTTCAGTCACCACTACTGGAGCAAACACACCAAAAAGAGAGATAACTGCATCCTGTGGCCAACAGGAAAGAAAACAGATGGAGCCTGCTACATCGCCACCTGTACCTGCCGCACAGAAATATAAAGCTGTATAATCTAATGGTTTTAGTGTACTTTTCAGTTTTTTCTAAAGTCATCATTGAGCTATAGTTAAGCAATGCTACGCGTACTCTCCACTGTCCAGCCAAACACCTGGAAACATGACACCTGCTGTCAAATTAACCCTACATTGTCAACAAAGCAATGTCAGACTGCAGCAGTTTTGGCAGGGGAGTAAAACATTTTATGTGTACAGTAGGTAGATTTAGTATTGCAAAATGATAACACATGAACAGTAAATTGATCTGTTTCTACAGGCAGCAACCATGGGCTTCTAGTAATCACTACACATTCAGCTTAGCAACTTCACTCTTGTTGACGTTCCTAAAGATGCCGCCAGTAGTATGACTGTTTGCCACCAGCGTGTAACAGAATATCGTTTGGGTCCATAACAACCCCAATTGCCGCTCATTTCCATGCAGGACCTAAAGCAACCTTGAACACCACGCTTACTGAAAGGGCTCAGCTTCCACAAACAAAGAGCACAATCGCAGTGTCCCCCTCTCCAGCAGGAACATTGTTCACTTAATGAGAAAGCCAAATAGAAGCCATGCTTCCAGCTCCTTGTTAGCGAGACCCTGAGCAGCAGGAGGAATAAGAGGTATCAAGGTTAGGACCTGCTTGCTTTGTTTACAGTTTGCTGAGTGCACAGAGAGAAAAGAAAACAGGTTTTCTCATGGGATTTAGTGGCTCTGGCACCCTAACTCTAGGAGAAGGCAAAAACCTGGACAGGGACTAAAAAGATTTAAAGAGAAAGCGCAATCTTTTGTTAGGGAAAATAAATAAAAGGGATATCACAGAAGGAACTTCAGAGGCACTTTAACCTTTGCTGGTAGTGATTAGACATCTCAGTTAGAAGGTCAATTAGAAATCAAAGAAGGGAAACAAGGTGAAGCCTTGGCTCCCAGCTAATTGACAAAAGCAAGACAGAGCATCTTCTGCTAAGGGCTATGTAGCGGCCACCAATGTCAATGCACTGCAGTAAAAACTCCACCATGGAACCCATCATTATCCAGCAGACAATACCTTCGCTAAACCTCCCAGCGCTCAATGGACTAGTGAAAGAGGAACTATTAATATGTACTCAACATATAAAACAAATCCAGTAGCAAGAGGGTTAACATAAGCCATTATCTCAGACCAGGCTAGGTTATTCATAGTATGCTGATGAGCCACCCCCCTCCCTTCCACAGTCTAACAAGACATGCTTAATAACAGATCAAGAACATATTAACATACCCCATTTTATTCAGCAATAAAAGGTACAGCTCTGAAAACATGACAGCTCAAGCATTCACAGTATTTCAGCAATAGGATAACAAGGACATACAATATTTACTCCCAAGGAGTATTCATTAAAATATGGAGCATCACATGAAACAGGCAGCAGAATATCCAGTGAGCAAATGGAATTTGTTAAATAATGAAGTGGTCAGGACATTCAATCCAGCAATTAAAAGGGTTAAAAGGCAATTTGTAAATAGATCATGTCATGTACTTAGCTATGGTCTGCATGAATAATGAACAGGGAGGCAATGTAATCCAGGAAAAAGAATGTGTACATCTATCTATACAGCAACTGGAAAAATGTAGTACACACCAACTTGAGAACTGCAATGAAGATATAAAGTGTCAATCAGATTGTGGCAAGTTTCAGGTTGCAAGTCAACTTTCTAAATGTACAAATATAACAAGGAAAATAATCCAGCAACATATTCTGCAACCAAGCAGCTTCCCAGTTATATGCAGGCAGTGAGGGGCGGAGGGAGCTGCAACTTGCTCAAGTGCACAGCAGGTTTCCACAGCTCAGGGTGACAGCTTTCCCCAAAAAGCCCTAAAGTTTGCGCGCAGCCAGTGTACATCCCTGAGATGGACTAAGGACAGGAGTGCCACATTGCAGTTCAAGGCATGCTAGGAGAAGAAAACCCCCTGGGAGAGTAAAAGACATGTACTCACGAAGCGGTCTCTCTCCTTTTTTTTGCTCCTTTATTCCCCTACCGAACACTCCGCCATTTTCCTCGCTGTTTATTTAAATGGCAAACACTCCCCGGGCAGGGAGAGTTCCGTCCTCCCGCAGGGGCTCTTGGGAGCTGTAGTTCTCAGAGACGCAGCGCCAGCCCAAGCCGCCAGGGGCGAGGACTACATCCCCCGACAAGCCATGCGGCACCGCCTGCAACAACAGGGGACAATGAAGCTTAGTGCTTTTCACTGGGGGGTTTATTTTTAGTAGGTCGCTAGATATAGAAGGAGGGGGTGTTGTGGAGGGCAGGAGAGGATGCTGCTCCCCTCAGGTGAACTCCTGTGTTTATAGCACAGTGAGAGAGTTGGGCATGGATGTCTGCTGGCTACATGATTTGCAAAAGCAGCCAGAGCTGGTAATGAGGAGGAGGTGGAGAATTAGGGTGGGGGATGGGAGGAGGATTATTACCATACCAGCTGACTCCAGGTCACAAGGGACACCAGAGCTGCTCCTCTATTTCCAATTCTTAATTCTGCAGCTATTATTGTCATATTCTTCTAATCTATGTAAATGTAACACCTCTACAGCTGGAAGGCTCAGTCACTGCACTCAAGGCTGAGTTAGAGATGTACGTTCTCCAAAGAGGTTCTGAATCAGCTTCAATATTGCTATCTCAGTCCCTGTATGCTGGCTTGACAAATTGTTATAATTATGTGACTGGATCAGGATAATATAGATTGAGGCTGCTTGTCAGTGAGCACCCCCTGGATGTGATAATTCATTACAGAATGCTGTTGCATTTCTGTTCATAGAACACTATACACACCTCTAATAACGAAAGGTCTAACATAACCCATGTTGCGTCCAGTAAAGTTTATATTATATTATGTATAGTCCATGAAAAATACAAGGGGTCCAAAACAACTGATTTATTGCATTTCAAGTGCCAACAGTTATATTTTTTTTAACCGTTATATTACTATGTGGTTGAAGTGGAAATTTATAAGTGAATGGAATTTGATAGTTTTACAATGAAAGCAGTAGAAGAAGTGGCGGTATGGCATATCACTGTATACCACCCCACTTTGACCACTGGTCTATTATATATAACTTATAATTATGAGGGTAATTTATGACTAGACAGCACAGTATTAATTAGTGCACCTTGTTTTCTACTGCTACGACTAAACTGGCAGCACATATATATGTGCTCTCTGATGGATTCATAGCACCTTGTGATCTGCCCCTTCTATGTGTGTGGCGTTGTAAAGTTGGCAGCTTTATCTGCTTACACATTTGGACCTTTTCCCTAATTAAATTAAACCTTTTTACAATATTTATTAATCAACATTTATTTATATAGCGGCGGTATACTCTGCAGTACTTTACAATAAGGAACACTCAGAGTAAAAAAATACGACTATTAACAGACAGGACCGGGAGAACACGGTAAGCATAGTAGGACGTGCCCCTTATGTTCTACCTACCCACTGTAATTAGAATGGTATGGAAATGGGCATGCACAAGCTCAGGGCCAGGGGAGGTAAACTCTGGAGATCCCAGCCGACCCTGTTAACAGGCAAAATGGCAGCATTTGCTGTTTGGAGATTACAATCTGCAGGATTACAAATTAGTATCCCAATGTGCTGCCAATTCAAACCCTATTTAAAAGAGGAGCTCCACCTAACCTTCAAAGACATGTCCATTCTGAAATAAATGGTTTACATTTAATTTACTAGGTGCATGTAACAGATTCTGGATACTATATTACTAATCTTGATTAGCGCTGGCTTACCTGAGGTGCGGAGTCTAACGATCTCCCCAGTGTTCACCAAGAACTTCCGCAAAGGCGGGGTGGGCTTCGCTGCCAGGAGTCGCAGGTCGCGGTCCCCAGGTTCGCCCCAAGATGTAGTACAGCGGAGTGAAGCGGAGGTAGCGGAGTCAACAAGCCGGTTCGGTACACAGGAATGGAGTCAGGCAGAATCAGAAGGCAATTCGGAGTCAACAAGCCAGGTTCGGTACACGGGTCACATGAATAGGAGAATGGTCAGCAAGCCGGGTCGGTACACAGGGGTAGGAGAACCAGAGAAGTCAAACAGGCAGAGATCAGCACACAGGTAGACACTGGAAACTGGAAGACACTGCAATCCACGAAGAACAGGAGCCAGGAACAGGTAAGTGTTGCTCTGACACTCAGCGAGTGCCAGAGTGAGGTTTTTATGCTGAAGGGGATTTAAAATCCCCGCCTCTGAGATGTGGTCATGTGACCGCCTCCGGGTGCGGTCATGTGGTCCTGGATGCGGAAGTGCGGCTTCCGGACGGAGCGGCGGGGATAAGGTAAGTCCGTTACAGTACCCCCTGCCATAAAGGTGGACTCCGAACACCTAATAGGGTTTCAAAGGAAATTTTTTATAGAAGGATTTAAGCAGACGGGGAGGATGCAGATCAATGGCTCTTACCCATGAGCGCTCCTCAGGGCCGTAACCCTTCCAATCTACCAGGAACTGTATGGCACCTTGGACTTTACGAGAATCTAGGATAGTTTTAATCTCGTATTCGACTTGATCCCGATCCACAACAGGAGGCGGAGTTCTGGATGAGGTGGAGAATCTGTTGGTTACCATCGGTTTTAACAAGGAGACATGAAAGACATTGGGTATACGTAAAGAGGGAGGCAGACTCAATCTAAAGGCTACGGGATTAATAATCTCAGAAATAGCGAATGGACCAATAAACTTGGGAGCAAATTTTTTACTGGGAACCTTTAAACGAATGTTCTGGGTGGATAGCCATACCCTATCACCGACTGAAAAACTTGGAGTCATTCTTCTCCTTTTATCATAGAATTTTTTGGAACAACTGGTTGCTTTCTTTAAATTTATCTTGGTCTGTTCCCAAATAGCGGAGAAGTTACGAAACCGAGAGTCCACCGCTGTAACTTCCGAAGATGAGATTTGAGAGAAGGTGGGTAGTCTAGGATGGCAGCCATAAAGAACAAAAAAGGGGGAGTTAGAGATGGCCTCATGGAAATGGTTGTTATGGGCGAACTCGGCCCAAGGGAGAAGATCCACCCAGTTGTCTTGGTTACTTAAATATTCTTAGAATTTTTTCTAATTCTTGGTTGGTTCTCTCAGTAGCCCCATTGGACTGGGGATGATATGCGGAAGAGAAGTCAAGCTTAATCCCGGATTTATTGCAAAAAGACAGCCAAAATTTTGATATGAATTGTGATCCCCTATCGGAGACAATATGTTGAGGACAGCCATGGAGGCAAAATATTTCTTTGATAAAAATATCGGCTAAGGAGGAGGAAGAAGGAAGGCCTTTAAGAGCAATAAAGTGAGCTGTTTTAGAGAAGCGATCCGTGACCACAAGCACCACAGTACAGGATTTGGAAGGAGGAAGGTCCGTGATAAAATCCATGGAGATCTGTGACCACGGGTAATCAGGAATGGGTAATGGGAGCAAGCATCCATAAGGCTTCTTCCTAGAGGTCTTGTGTTGAGCACATTTGGAACAAGCAGCGACAAATCTCTTCACATCTTCCAGCAAGGAAGGCCACCAGTAACTTCGGGACAATAAGTCCCAGGTCTTGCGAATGCCGGCATGCCCAGAGAAGAGTGAGTGATGAGCCCAGTTAAGGAGCCGGGTGCGTAGATGTGGCAAGATGAATGTTTTGCTCGGGGGACAACCCTTTTTCAGGTGTGTAGCTGCCAATACTTGACATGGATTTACAATGAATTTATTATCTTCTGAGGATTCCATGTTAGCTGGATCAAAAGAGCGAGATAAGGCGTCTGCCTTCGTATTCTTGGATCCCGAGTGAAAAGTGATGTTGAAATCAAAACGTGAGAAGAATAAGGACCACCTTGCTTGTCGAGGGTTTAGACATCGAGCAGTGCGTAAGTAAAGCAAATTCTTATGGTTGGTATATATGGTGATAGGAAATTGCGCTCCTTCTAGTAGATGTCTCCATTCGGAGAGAGCCAACTTGATGGCCAGGAGCTCTTTGTCGCCAATCCCATAATTCTTCTCAGCAAGTAAAAAGCAACGGGAAAAGAATCCGCAGGGATGAAGTTTTCCAGAAGGGCTTCACTGTGATAGTACAGCTCCTGTGCCAACAGAAGAGGCATCTACCTCCAGGACAAAAGGACGTGAACAATCCGGCTGTTGAAGAAAGGGTGCAGATGAAAAAAGAGAATTTAGTAATATAAAGGCTTGGATAGCCTCAGTGGACCAAATACTAGCATCAGCAGATTTATGGGTCAATGCTGTGATGGGAGCCACAAGAGAAGAGTACCCTTTGATAACTTGACGATAATAGTTGGAGAATCCTAGGAAGCGTTGAGTGGCCTTAAGAACCGATGGTTGGGGCCAGTTAAGTATGGCTTTCAATTTCATGGGATCCATCTGTAGACCGGTGCCCAAAATAATATATCCCAGGAAGGAAATCTGTTTCTGCTCGAAGGTGCATTTCTCCAATTTGCAAAATAGATAATTTTCTCGGATACGAGAGAGGACCTCCAATACATGAGTGCGATGGAATACTAGATCTTGAGAAAAGATGTCGTCCAAGAAGAAATGTCGTCCAAGTAAACGACTACGGATTGGTACAAGAGGTCTTGAAACAGCTCATTCATAAAGCCCTGAAAGATGGCCGGGGCATTGCATAACCCGAAGGGCATGACCAGGTATTCGAAGTGGCCATCTCGGGTGTTGAACGCCGTCTTCCATTCATCTCCCTCCTTAATGCGTATGAGGTTATATGCTCCTCTGAGGTCAAGTTTAGAAAAGATGGTGGCACCTTTAATCCGGTCAAATAATTCGGAAATCAGTGGCAGTGGATACCGATTTTTAATGGTAATGGCATTCAAGCCTCTGTAATCAATGCAAGTGCGGAGGCCCCCATCTTTCTTTTTTACGAAGAATTTTTGGGAACGTCTGGGACTATTCGGAGGAACCACTCTCTGTAGGCAGTGAGAGAAGCAGGACTGTCCCCAGGACAATATGTGACCTGATTTCCAGTCCAAGGTGGGGGAGTGAAGACGAAGCCATGGAAGTCCTAGTATGGCTGGGTTGGTAGATCTTTGAATTACTAGGAAAGAAATCTCCCGATGAAGCGCTCCTATCTGAAGCAGTAGGGGAATAGTGCGTACCAGGATGGACCCCTCAGGAATTCTTTCCCCATCAATGGCCATTAGAGAGATGGGTTGTTCCAAAGCTTGTGTGGGAATGGCAAATTGTTTAACTACCGCGGCAGAGATGAAATTTCCTGCGGCTCCGGAATCAAGAAGAGCCGACTGCGGGAAAGTTTTTTGTCCTAACTGAAGGGAAATGGGAATAGACAGGCAATCATTACTACTGGGAACTGACTGACACTGAGAAAAGAGGCCCAACGATACAGCTCCTGAACTCGTTAGGCCCTGTCGTTTCCCGAGCGTTTAGAACAAGAACTCAGAAGATGGCCGCTCTTTCCACAATATAAACACAACTTGTTCCGAAATCTCCTCTCCCTTTCTTCGGCTGACAGGCGGGTCCTCCCCAGTTGCATGGGCTCTTCAGGAGGAAGAACAGGGGTTTGGAAGTTGGGAGCCAAGCGAATCATACTACGCCGAGACTGTTCCTTCTCAGAATTACGTTCCTTGAAACGCAAGTCAACTTTGACACAGAGGGAGATAACATCGTCCAAAGACGTAGGGAGTTCCTGAGATACCAGCTCGTCTTTGATTCGGTCTGAAAGGCCCTGCCAAAACGTAGCTACTAGGGCTTCATCGTTTCAGCTAAGTTCAGAGGCCATAGTTCTAAAATGGACCGTATACTGTCCCACAGACTGGTTTCCCTGGCGGAGACGTAATAAGCCGGAAGCGGCATTGGACACCCTTCCTGGCTCATCAAATATTTTCTTGAAAGTAGACAAAAAGACACTGAAGTTATGTAGAATGGGGTCATCCCTCTCCCATAAGGGGGAAGCCCATGCTAAGGCTTGACCGGACAATAATGAAATCACATAGGCCACTTTCGTTTTTTCGGAAGGAAGTTCCCGGGTAAAAGCTCGAATTGTATGGAGCATTGATTTAAAAATCCTCTGCAATACTTGGGATCTCCATCAAACTTGGGTGGGTTAGGTAACCGTAACTGTGAGGAAGAAGTTGCTGCTGCGGCCTGAGGTACAGGAGCCACTGCCGGCCCGGGTGATCCACCAGCCACTAGGGTGTTCTGGACAACATCCAACCGAGTGGATAAACTATTGAGGAATTTTAAAAGTTGCTCTTGGTTAGCTTCTTGCTTATCCATCCTTCCTACTAAATGCTCCAACAGATCTTTAGCTGTGGTATCCATAGTAAGAGCAAACTGTAACAGATTCTGGATACTATATTACTAATCTTGATTAGCGCTGGCTTACCTGAGGTGCGGAGTCTAACGATCTCCCCAGTGTTCACCAAGAACCGCCGCAAGGCGGGGTGGGCTTCGCTGCCAGGAGTCGCAGGTCGCGGTCCCCAGGTTCGCCCCAAGATGTAGTACAGCGGAGGTAGCGGAGTCAACAAGCCGGTTCGGTACACAGGAATGGAGTCAGGCAGAATCAGAAGGCAATTCGGAGTCAACAAGCCAGGTTCGGTACACGGGTCACAAGAATAGGAGAATGGTCAGCAAGCCGGGTCGGTACACAGGGGTAGGAGAACCAGAGAAGTCAAACAGGCAGAGATCAGCACACAGGTAGACACTGGAAACTGGAAGACACTGCAATCCACGAAGAACAGGAGCCAGGAACAGGTAAGTGTTGCTCTGACACTCAGCGAGTGCCAGAGTGAGGTTTTTATGCTGAAGGGGATTCAAAATCCCCGCCTCTGAGATGTGGTCATGTGACCGCCTCCGGGTGCGGTCACGTGGTCCTGGATGCGGAAGTGCGGCTTCCGGACGGAACGGTGGGGATAAGGTAAGTCCGTTACAGTGCAATTATATATTTTTTACAATACAGCTTGGTTCTTCTGAATTTAGAAAAGTTATCATGGATCCATGTATTGTTTAGTTTGGTTGCTCTGGGTAACAGTCTCTTCTGTGCATAAGACCAAAAAATTGTGCAAGCGCTAAAAAATTTAATTAGATGAACAGCCTGTGAGCAATGCAGCTGGAACAAGGGGTTGGCAAACCCACAATAATCACCAATAATAAAAACAAAGGCAACCTTGAGACTGTCTGATCTGACCCCCATACAGTAGGCATGGTGAATTTTGCATGCAAATCCGTGAAGAGGGGGGTGGAGTTGTTAAGAAATCTGAAAAAACTGCATGCTTTGCCCAGGCAATATTTCAGGATTATTAAATGTTAGTATTATAGGGCATGGGAAGTGTGCTGGGGAAAACATTTTTTTCTCAGTCTCATACTGAGAGATAAATGAAAATAAAAGGTTATGCCTTCATGGCTGGGGGACATTGATGTCTTGGAAGCCGAGGGAGGAAAGAGATGAAACGCTAATACTCTGCTTTTCAACACAGGTCTACACCTTAGAGGACAGAAGAGCTCTCCATTGAACACAGTGGGCAAGCTGCGTCACCAGTTAACCCAAGGGCGGATCTAGAATATAATTTTACCGGGGGTGATTTAGGGGGGGGGGGGGGGGGGCGATTTAGTCTGCAGTTGCGGAGGTCCGTTCGGCAGAGACAGGCAGGGAGAGTGTGCTGCCCATCTGCTCTGATTGTGTTTAAATCAGAAGACGGGTAGCACACTCTCTGCCGAATGGACCTGCACATAGTGTGCAGCAACAGGCAGCAAGCCCCTGCTAGGGGGGGGGGGGGAATTGCCCTGATCGCTTCCCCCCCCCTCCCTGAATCCGCCACTGAGTTAACCTTTAGATTGTGAATGTCTACTCTGGGGCGCTTTTTTACGTGTAGAAACACATTCGTGTAATGTAGAGATTAAAATATGATGTGGAAAACGAATGCGGAGAGCCTGAATTAAGTAGAACAGCCTCTGAAACGCATTAATTTTAATCAAGTTATTTTCGCCTATCCTGGAATTAAATCAGGAAGTGAGATTGGATTTAATTTTGGCTAGTAAAGGAGAGAAGCTAGCTTGTAAAAGTTGAGGATAATACAAATATATACTCCTAAATATTTAAGTTTGCATAATTGCCATTTCAAGAAAAGTTTTCTTCCAGGGCTGCTTTTGTGTGTACTGAAATGTAAAAATCTAGCAATCCCATTCTTGCTTTGTACCATGATTAAGCACTGTACGACTAAAAATGTAGGGGTCCAATTTGGAAAGGTACATAAATTTTAGAAAGCTCCAACCTTCCTTGGGGTTAAATTCAAAATCACCCATTTTTAATAGATATCCCTATTTCCCCGCAACCAGCCCCAATATTAAATTAATAGTATTCCCATTTAATAAACCAGTGTCCTTCCCCGCAAACATCCCCGGTAATAAATTAATAGCATTTACATTAATAATAAATTAATAGTATTTTCCCCTTCCCTCATTATATTCCGATAACCTCCCTCTCTCATTACCATCAGACAAACCCTATCAACCCTTCCCTCACACCTTCTTTCAGCCGCGCTGTGTTGGAGAGGTAGACAATACTGTCTGCCTCTCCTGCAGCCTGCACGCATAGGACGACGCCTGTTGTGGTGTGTGTCCCATGTGACTTATCAGTCACAGACACACATGGGGAGGGCAGGGAGGAGACTGACAGAGACCCACATTGGGTAAGAGAGGTAGGGGGAAACGGATCAAACCACAGCCATATAATTCAGTTGCAAAGATGGGGGCCTAGGGCACTTAATCCTGCTTGGGAGCAGGAAGAAGGGCCAAAATACAGCACTCTAGGCACTGGGCCTGGGTCCACATAGAGTGATTTTTGGGTTTATTTAGAATTGGACACAAGACTTTTTTAGTTTAAATTACGTATTTTCATGTTGAGCATGCATACCAAAAATGTGGATATTTGCATTCATGTTATGAGTTTAGCGTATCTAATTTGTGACCTTTTTCCCCAGGCCCCATTACCCTAAAGAATTCATCATTGTGCGGAGGACTCGGACAGTGGGACCTCAGGCTATGGGTTCTTTCTATTATAGAGTGACCGGCCCAGCTTGTCATAGTTTGGCACTGGTTGCGGCTTTTGCAGGGAGACCCCCCTGTGTTTGTCCCCCTGCATTAACGGCAACCAACCAATTGTTTATTTCAAGCTTTTTTAACATTAAAACACCACTCATTATCTTCAAGTTGATGATGAATGGTATCTTGAGTATGCTGCTGCATCTTGGAAAACTTAAAGCATATCTTTATGTTCTTTAAATATATTTTCATGCATTTATGCAGTTATATGTTTATTTTGAATTGCATTTATCATAAGTTATGTATAACAAGCACGTAAATATGGGTTTTTTTACAGCTTGCATTTCACATCTGCACTTTAGATGTAAATGCATTCAACTCTAATTATACAGTACATCCAATTTTAATGTCTGAAATCACAGAGTTTAATTGTGTTTTGATAGCTAAGGGTTTGATGATTAATGCAAAGATTAATAGTGAAAGAGGGCAACCCTGTCTTGTGTCATTGATGATTGCAAAGGGCGAGGATGTTATGCCATTCATGGAGACTGTGTAATATTTGTCACCAGCATCCCAATAAACCAATAGAACAACGTGAGGTCTTCACCTATAGCAGCCTCTATTTCCCTTAGAGAGCTATGTGCTTAGTGGTACTCAGTTGCCCCCAGTTCTTGTGCTCAATTAGAGATTCAAACAGAGAATATGATAGACTAACTAAATATAATGGATTAACAATAACAAACTGCAAACGATAAGCATAAAATAAAAAAATGGTAGAGATGGTTAACAGAATCGTGAGAATCACAAGCTGGGATCTGGAAGAGCAGCAGACAAGAATAAACGGTAAGAAGCAGAGGTCGGTGCAGCGTCAGCCACGATGAATAGTAACAAGCAGAAGTAAGTATGTGCGACAGGATAGACAGTAGCAAGCTGAGGTAAGTACAGGCAGCAGCCAGGATAAACGGTAGTAAGCTGGGGTCAGTATGGGCAGCAGACAATATAACTATTAACAATCATAGATGAAGTGAGCAATAATGGTCAAAAATGAACAGGGTATACAATGGACACACAATAATAAGCTGCCGAGCATGAACACCAAGGCAAGCTAACACAATTATAGGCAACAAATAAATGACGTGAACAGCCTAATAATCCCAGCAGCCCATCAGTTCGGCCCTCACAGCGCTAATAAGCAAAGAAACCCGTGAGTCAGTGACGAAGAAGGCAACCAATACACAGTTTAAACTGGCTGAAAGGCAGTGGAACCCGTGTCTGCAACTTTCTGTCCCAGCCTGTGTCCACAATCCTGACAAACTGGTGTTTATGGTGTTTGGTACAAAGTAGAGATCCTAGTAAGAAAGATCCTCATGAAGCTAATGGAGGGTAAGGTATGAAGCATGAATGCCCAATATAATCTATAGGTAGATGGAGATGGATACTTATAGCCAGAGTTATGGTTCCCTGGTGTTATCCTGACAAAAGAATGCTGTGTTATTTGTGATATGAACAATAAAAACACAGATAACCAAGTAAAAGTTGTGTTTGTTATCTGCTGGGTGTCAGCATCACATTGGTGTCATCATGGGACTACAGAGGGCAGCTAGATCGTGCTGTTCACACAGTCAATAAATGGTGGTGAGTGAAGCATGCTGAATATGACTTTCAAGTATAAAACTGTTATGAAGCTGTCAGTTGCATTGGGGAAAATTTGATGTGTTGCAGAGAAAGCAAACTTTACGCAATAAACCTGTGAACTGTTGAGCAGCTGTTTGTTTTACAAAAAAGCAGAAGTTTTAAAAACTGTTGGTTATTGTAGTGCCACGCCTGATGATTCACTAAGCTGTGAGTTGGGTGTGATCCGAAAAAAACTGTGCAAAGAAGTTTTGTTATTTGCTTGTGTGGGGTGGAAATTGTCTAAAATCTCCACTTCCCAGCCCAAACTTATGTGGAAATGGAGGATGTAATAAGAGCCTTAGTGAATGTGGCAGCAGCACGAGAGGATTATACCCGTCTTCTCCATGAGTTGATTGCTTAGTATATCGAAAACTGGACGGGAAATTGGTGAGAAAAGTTTGGACCTGGACAGTTGCGGGCACAATGCCTAACATCAATTGAACATATGGATTTGGCACATATTAAACCGCATACCCAGCTGACTCGTGTCCAGTTGCTAGGCAACAGGATGCTCTCCTGCTCACCTGTTGGTGGTCAGCGTGTCTGACCACTGAATCTCCTTCACCCAATCAGGGTGCACCTTACTGTTTATATAGTGTCCTCTGGCACCGTTAGGGTATTGGTTCACTACGTCTCCAGCATCTCCTGTTACTTCTGATCCAGTATTCTTCGGTTCTGACTCGGCTTGCTCCCTACTATTCTCCTGTGTTACGATTTGGTACCTTGTTGCTCGGTTGGTTTGATTATTTGGCTTGGCCTGACTAGTCTCTGTATCCTCCCTGTGTACCACTCTGCTCGTTTGGCTTTGACCTGGACAGACTGACTACGCCTGTATGCTACTATCGCTACATTGGCTGTTTTGGAGCACTGAGACCTGTGTACCCTCTGCAGCTAAGCCCAAACTCCCTTGCGGGGGTCGCTGGTGAATAACGGGAGACCCCTACAAGTCTCAAAAAAGAGCTGTGCAGGTTGTTATGGGTAGAAACATTGGACACATCAGTATACCACCCACAGGCTAACGGTTAGTGGAAAGTTTTAACAGTACCATCAAACATACTGTGATAAAGACAGTTGCTCTGGAAAAACGGGTCTGGCATGTGTTGTTACCCTGTGTCGAAGTCGTATAATTGGATGAACGAAAGTATATTGGTTAATATTGTTTTATTGGTCGATTGCACTCAGTATGCCACACTACACGTGGCATACTGCGATCGAACGGTAAAATACGCACGTACACACTCGCATTACAACATTTAGTTATTTATATAATTCATATTCATATTGAATCCATTCTACAGTGATTTATGAGCAGATAGTATTAAGTTTATTATTAGTTTATATGTTATGATTTTATGTACCCCTCAGTGTTATTTAAGGTTCAGGTTATAGGAAATGTGTCATGTCTGATATCATTTTAATCCCCTATTCATCAGCAGCTGTCCGGTGCATTCGGCGAAGAGATCGCACATTGCATACTCTAGTTATTGATGTTAGGGAATAAACCTTTAATATGATGCTGACTATAAAATGCTAATAGACTAGTTGTAACTGAGTCTTGGCGGGAAGAAAGGAGCACATCCCCTGGAGAGATGACCCCCACCTTTGGATTCTTTAGTTTGAACTAGCCTATGACCTGTTTACCCTGGACCCACTTGAAGTCTGGACTTATAGTCATCTGCATTGTTCTCCCTGTAACACTGAATGTATATATATCATAGCTGCGCTCCCACTAGTTTCAGTCTTCTCTGACCACAGTATTCAAGGGTGAACTACAGTTCACTGGTACCGTTGGAGCGCAGCGAAGTGCATGCAAGCGCAGCGGTATGTATGTATCTTTTGGTATTGGCTGTACTGTACTGTATTATACTATAATCATGTATTGAACTGTTAAAACTTTACATCTGCTAAAATAAATCACTTTGTGCGTTGGAAACACAGTACAATCGATTGGGCAATGCTTATTTGAAAACAATAGAATTACTTTAATAATTTGGGCGCTCTGAGTTTGGAGGTTACGTTATCAGCAGGTATGCAACGCTTACGGTTTTCAGTTCTTTAACAAAGGGTGGATTGACGGACGCGTCTTATACGGGAAAGAATGCAATATGTTCAAGACCTGTTGTTCACTCTGTGTTGCGAAACCGAATGTCCGTTGTTGCATAATCTGAAGGAAGTGTCACAGGCACTAGGAGTCTTGCCCAGGAATTCACCAGATGACTGGGCTTACCAGAGTGGTGAAGTTAACACAACGGTCCTCTGGTAGCAGGGTGACTAGCGGAACATATATCACAGCAGATGGAGAGAGAATGCCAATAAATAATAGGAAAGTCAGTGACTTGCAGCAATCTTGGTCAATGAGTCAGCGATTAGCTGATAGCGTGGAAAGGCAGATTTGAACACGGAGATCAGGATGGACGTGAGCAGATGCAGGGAGGTAGCAGGGAAGTCAGTGGTCTGCGTACAGCAAGTTGTACCACTGCTTATGGTGAGAAGACTTGTCCAGGTGCAGGTAGGTAGCGGGGAAGTCAGTGTTCTGCGTATAGCAAGTTGTACCACTGCTTAATAGGTGAGGATGTGTACAGGTGTCGATGAGTGGAAGCATACAAAGGATAATAGGATGCAGACACTGAGAGCACAGAGGAACTTGATCCCAATAGATATGCAGCGTATCCAACAAAGTCTATATAACGGTATGTGTGGCGCTGCTTGGTAGAGACTTGCTCAGCACAGATATGCAGGCCAATAACGGATAGTCAATTACAATTGTGCATATAACGACTGAGTAGTATGGTTTGTTCCAAACAGATATGCAGCGTAACAATCACAGTCTATAGCGGGATTAGATACCGCTGCTGAGAGTGGAAACTTGCCCCAGCGGATAATGCAGAGTAAATGTAGAAAGTCAATAACAGATAGGCATACCGCTATTCAGTAGAACAGTCTGTCCACAGGGAGATGCAGGGACTGCAGAGACGCTGGACGGGAGAGACGAGTGTAGGAACCACAGGTGAGTAGATCCGGTAATCAGAGTCCAGCTTGAGAACACAGGCAGGAAACAGGAGACTGTAGCAGGTATGGAAACCAGCGATGAGTAACACGAGGAATCAGCAGGAAACTGAAGACACTAGTAGAACACAGGAGACACCTTCAGAGACTCACAGGGAATGAGACTCAAGATCAGGCAATGAGGTAATGAGCACAGGTGCCTTAAATAGGGAGAGTTGCCTGATCAACCAATTAGATAAAAGCAAAGGTCACAAGAGTTCTTGGGGGCTGCGCATGCGCAGACCATCAGGATGGCGGACGGCCGCGGTTCAGGATGGGTGCCGGCAGGAAGGCTAGGGAGCCACGCACCAGCGCAGAAGCACTCACGGTCCGGTGAGTGACAGTACCCCCCCTTTTAAAGGTGGGCACAGAACACAAGAAGCCGGGTTTGCCCGGATTCTGGGAATATAATTTTTTCAGGAGAGCTGGGGCGTTGAGATCATCAGCCCGGATCCAGGAACGCTCCTCTGGACCAAAGCCCTTCCAGTGTACAAGAAAGCGAAGAACTCCTTGCAAAATTTTTGCATCTAATATATGAGTGATCTCAAACGCCTCCTCTTGATGAAGTTGAACTGGCCGAGGTGCTGAAGGAGGAACAGAGAAACGGTTGATGATAAGAGGCTTGAGTAATGACACATGGAAGGCGTTGGGGATACGAAGGTTCTTAGGTAGTAGAAGTTTGAAGCAGACTGGATTTATCACTTGAATGATCCTATATGGACCAATGAAACGAGGAGCGAACTTCATAGATGGAACCTTCAAGCGAATATTTTTTGTAGAAAGCCATACACGATCTCCAATCTTAAGTGGTGGAATAGGCCGCCTCCTTTTTTCCGCAAAGGACTTGTATCTGGCAGATGTCTTCTTTAAACAGGTTTTAACCTGAGACCAGATATCTTTGAAGGTCTGACAAACAGTCTCCACAGCAGGAACTTGGGTGGGAGGGAGGGCAGGAAATTCCAGGAAAGACAGATGGTGACCGTAAACCACAAAGAATGGACTTCTTGAAGATGACTCGTGATACATGTTGTTATGGGCGAATTCAGCCCATGGGAGTAAATCTACCCAGTTGTCTTGGTTGGCTGAGGAGAACATCCTAATGAAAGTCTCAAGATCTTGATTGACTCTCTCGGTCTGTCCGTTTGATTGAGGATGGTAGGAAGATGAGAGTGATAATCGAATACCCAAGGTCTTACAAAGGGCTCGCCAGAATCTGGAAACTAATTGCACTCCCCTATCCGAAACAATCTCAGAAGGACATCCATGAATTCGGAAAATCTCTTTGATGAAATGATCAGCCAGAGTAGATGAAGAAGGTAAACCGGTCAAAGGAACGAAATGTGCCATTTTTGAAAATCGATCCACCACTACCCAGATGGTATTACACTTTTTACTTGGAGGAAGATCGGTGACAAAGTCCATACTAATATGGGTCCAAGGTTTGAAAGGAATGGGTAGTGGTTGCAGTAATCCCGCTGGTGTTCTGCGGGGAGTTTTAAACTGGGAACACAGCTCACAAGCGGCCACAAAGTCTTTGACATCTTTCCTCATAGAGGGCCACCAGTAGCTTCGAGAAAGAATTTCTAAAGTCTTACGTTCACCCGAATGTCCAGAAAAACGTGAAGAATGAAACCAAGACAGAATTTTCCTCCTAAGAGATGGAGGCACAAGGGTTCTCCCAAATGGTAGCACCTTGGTAGACGAAGTGGCCAAAGACACACACTTGGGGTCTAATATAGAATGGTTAGGACCATCTTCAACGTCTGAGGACATCACAAATGCCCGAGACAGGGCGTCTGCTTTTTTATTTTTGGAAGCCGGTTTGAAGGTTATAATAAGTTCAAAACGGGAAAAGAAAAGAGACCATCTTGCTTGACGGGGATTCAAACATTAAGCTGACTGTAGATATGACAGGTTTTTGTGGTCTGTAAAAATGGTTACAGGATGACGAGCTCCCTCCAGTAGATATCTCCACTCCTCTAATGCTGCTTTTATGGCCAACAACTCCTTGTCCCCGATGGTATAATTCCTTTCCGCAGGTAGAAGACCTCGGGAATAAAAGGCACAAGGATAGAATTTTTGTTGCTCCGATCTTTGGGATAATATGGCCGCTAAGCCAACATTAGAGGCATCTACCTCTAGGAAGAAGGGAAGCGTCACATCAGGCTGTCAAAGAACAGGAGCGGGAGAGGACTCTTTGAGAGACTGAAAAGCTTGAAGTGCCTCGGAGGACCATAGCTTAGTGTTAGCCCCCTTGCGGGTCAGGGCCACTATAGGAGAGGCAATGGACGAAAAACCTTGAATGAAGCGTCTGTAATAATTTGCAAAACCTAAAAAACGTTGGATTGCTCGGAGAGTAGTTGGCTGGGGCCATCGTAATACAGCGTTCACCTTTTCTGGATCCATCTTAAGACCGACTCCGGACACAATATATCCCAGGAATGGAATTTGGGATAACTCGAATGAACATTTCTCTAATTTGCAAAATAAAGAATTTCTTCGGAGTCTGGAGAGGACCTCTGCCACATGTTGATGATGAGTGGGCAGGTCCTGGGAAAAAATTAATATGTCGTCCAGATATATGACGACACAGACATACAGCAAGTCCCGGAAGATCTCATTCACGAAACCCTGGAAGACAGTGGGGGCGTTACACAACCCAAAGGGCATAACTAGATATTCATAATGGCCATCCCTGGTGTTAAAAGCTGTCTTCCATTCGTCTCCGGACTTGATCCGGATTAAATTATAGGCACCTCGAAGATCCAACTTGGTAAAGATCCGGGCTCCCTTAATGCGATCGAAAAGCTTGGTAATTAACGGAATAGGGTACCGATTTTTGATGGTAATGGCATTGAGTCCATGAAAATCTATACAGGGACGTAATGATCCATCTTTCTTCTTTACGAAAAAGAACCCCGCTCCAGCGGGAGAGGTAGAAGGTCGGATAAATCCTCGCTGGAGGTTCTCCTTAATATACTCAGATGTTGCTTGAGTCTCAGGTAATGAAAGTGGATACACACGGCCCCTAGATGGACTCTTGCCAGGTTGTAAGTCAATCGGACAATCCCATGCCCGATGAGGAGGTAGGCGTTCTGACTGAACCGTATCGAACACATCCGCAAAGGAAGCATACTGTGGAGGGAGGCCCGGTGGATACGGTGAAATGGAAGACTGCTGTATTTTGAGTGGAACAACTTGAGAGAGACAACGATGACGACATTCGGGACCCCAGGAAGTTACTTGAGGAGTGTTCCAGTCAATCTGAGGGGAATGAAGTTGAAGCCATGGAAGGCCTAGTACGATGGGACTGGTAGTAACAGGAAGGAACAGTAAAGAAATTTTTTCTTGGTGTAAGGCTCCAAATTGAAGAGTCAGTGGAGACGTACTTTGAGTAATAAGACCATTAATTATACGTGATCCATCAATAGCAGTAACGGCAATGGGTACCTTTTAGGAAATCACTGGTAGAGACCATTGATTCACTAGTGAACTAGAGATAATATTTCCGGCAGCTCCAGAATCTATAAGTGCTTGAGAGACAAAGGATTTGGTAGCAAAGGAAACAGTGACATCAAAAGCACAAACTTTCACATTCGTAGAACATGCAGAGGACTCCAGGGACCCTAACCTTACCTCTCCAGAACTAGGGCCTGGCATTTCCCGACTTCCTAGGACATGAGTTCAGCATGTGAGTAGAGTCAGCGCAATAGATACAGAGTCTATTTTTCACTCTTCGTTCTCTCTCCTCTGATGTTAGTTTAGAGCGACCTACCTCCATAGGTTCTACTGGAGGTGGAGAATGACGAACTTGAGATACTGAGCGAAGAGGCGCTTTGCAGGAAGTTATTCTCTCGGAATCTCTCTCACGAAATCTCATGTCTACACGATGGCAAAGGGAAATAAAATCATCCAAGGAGGAGGGTAACTCTTGAGAGGTCAGTGCGTCTTTAATTTTATCGGAAAGCCCCTGCCAGAGGGGCCTCAGTGTTCCACTTAAGTTCAGAGGCAAGTATCCGAAATTGAATGACATACTGAGCTACAGTCCGAGATCCTTGGCGTAGTCGGAGGATACTGGAAGCTGCAGAGATAACACGACCAAGTTCGTCAAAAATACTTCGAAACGTAGAAATAAACAAGGCACTATCTTGCAATAAAGGGTCATTTCTTTCCCACAGAGGGGAGGCCCATGCGAGAGCCTGTCCGGAAAACAAAAAGATGAGGTAGGCCACTTTGGAATGATGAGTAGAGAAGTTATGAGGTTGAAGTTCAAAATGAACAGAGCATTGGTTAAGAAAGCCCCTACAGGTTTTGGGATCTCCATCATATTTAGAAGGAGTAGGCAGGTGTAGCGTGGAAGCGATGGACACCTGGGATGGCACTGGGGAAGGAGATGGACATACTGGGAGATCAACGGTAGCTGCTACATTTTGCTCAGGGATTCCTTGGGAGGCTAAAGCCTGACAATATTGCAACAACTGTTGTTGGCGAACATCTTGTTGTACGATTCGGGTGACCAGATACTGCAGCATCTCTTTAGCTGTTGGTTCCGATCCTGGGTCTGTCATGGCCTGATCTTACTGTCACGGGCACTAGGAGTCTTGCCCAGGAATTCACCAGATGACTGGGCTTACCAGAGTGGTGAAGTTAACACAACGGTCCTCTGGTAGCAGGGTGACTAGCGGAACATATATCACAGCAGATGGAGAGAGAATGCCAATAAATAATAGGAAAGTCAGTGACTTGCAGCAATCTTGGTCAATGAGTCAGCGATTAGCTGATAGCGTAGAAAGGCAGATTTGAACACGGAGATCAGGATGGACGTGAGCAGATGCAGGGAGGTAGCAGGGAAGTCAGTGGTCTGCGTACAGCAAGTTGTACCACTGCTTATGGTGAGAAGACTTGTCCAGGTGCAGGTAGGTAGCAGGGAAGTCAGTGTTCTGCATACAGCAAGTTGTACCACTGCTTATGATGAGAAGACTTGTCCAGGTGCAGGTAGGTAGCGGGAAAGTCAGTGGTCTGCGTATAGCAAGTTGTACCACTGCTTATGGTGAGAAGACTTGTCCAGGTGCAGGTAGATAGCGGGGAAGTCAGTGGTCTGCGTATAGCAAGTTGTACCACTGCTTAATAGGTGAGGATGTGTACAGGTGTCGATGAGTGGAAGCATACAAAGGATAATAGGATGCAGACACTGAGAGCACAGAGGAACTTGATCCCAATAGATATGCAGCGTATCCAACAAAGTCTATATAACGGTATGTGTGGCGCTGCTTGGTAGAGACTTGCTCAGCACAGATATGCAGGCCAATAACGGATAGTCAATCACAATTGTGCATATAACGACTGAGTAGTATGGTTTGCTCCAAACAGATATGCAGCGTAACAATCACAGTCTATAGCGGGAATAGATACCGCTGCTGAGAGTGGAAACTTGTCCCAGCGGATAATGCAGAGTAAATGTAGAAAGTCAATAACAGATAGGCATACCGCTATTCAGTAGAACAGTCTGTCCACAGGGAGATGCAGGGACTGCAGAGACGCTGGACGGGAGAGACGAGTGTAGGAACCACAGGTGAGTAGATCCGGTAATCAGAGTCCAGCTTGAGAACACAGGCAGGAAACAGGAGACTGTAGCAGGTATGGAAACCAGCGATGAGTAGCACAGGGAATCCACAGGAACTGAAGACACTAGTAGTACACAGGAGACAATAGCGGGTATGGAAACCAGCGATGAGTAACACGAGGAATCAGCAGGAAACTGAAGACACTAGTAGAACACAGGAGACACCTTCAGAGACTCACAGGGAATGAGACTCAAGATCAGGCAATGAGGTAATGAGCACAGGTGCCTTAAATAGGGAGAGTTGCCTGATCAACCAATTAGATAAAAGCAAAGGTCACAAGAGTTCTTGGGGGCTGCGCATGCGCAGACATTCAGGATGGCGGACGGCCGTGGTTCAGGACGGCAGGAAGGCTAGGGAGCCACGCACCAGCGCAGAGGCACTCACGGTCCGGTGAGTGACAGAACGCTAACTTGAATCTAGGGACAAGAAAGAAAAATATTTCTTTTTATTGTCGTTTTTGCGTTTTAAAGGGTATTGCATTGCATAGGGTATGTGTACTTCCTGCCTTGCGTATGTGTACTTCCGGTAGATTTTCCATGTGGTTAAACAATCGATTTTCATAGTCTGTTATATATGTATAGTATAATCAATTGTTAAAGCCTCTGAAAAAAATATTACCATTGTTTGGGAAATCAATTTTCTGTACAGAAAACAAAAGGTTGTGTGTGTGTATGTGAATGTTATACATAAAGCCAAAAGTATACTGGTAATGGAATATAGGTTTTGTTTTGCAGTGCGCCCAATACTAATCACGATGTTTATTGATAACTAGTTTGAGCAGTGCGATTCAACCGCATGATAAGGCCGTGATTGAGTATTGGGAGGGCAGCATGGAACTGTTGAAAATTAATAGTGCTTTTTGTTCAGGTGTGTCTGACGGGGCACGGTAAAAAGAGGACCTGACAACAAAGGTTCTGTTCTAAGGGTGAGCAGGATATAAGGAGACCTTTGTGTGAAGTGGTGTTCTGTTCCAACAAAGAACAGGTGATAAAGAGACACCACAGAGTATACATGGCAGGTATACTCGAATCGAAATGACAGGTTTTCGCTGCATTTCCAATAGTAATCGCAAAGTTTACTGATAGTTAGTATCTGTAAGCGGTGCGATCGGACCGCATGGTTGATTTAGTGCAGCCGTGATTGCGACTTTGGAGATGTGGGAGGAAATACGCTGCAACCACTGATATTCTTGATTGATATCGGTTGCTAACAGTGGCAAAGTACTCAAACTAGGAAAGGCATTGATATTTTTAAGGAGACGTACCTGTTGAAATCGTCCAGGGCCAAGATGTCATGGCCAGTTGTGTGCTGCCTAATGAATGGTCCATTGGTTCGGCAAAGTATGTTATGTATAATAAATACGGTGCGTATGCAATGGCATACTGCGACAAATGGGTCAAGATGACCCGGGAGTGTGTGAAACCTTTCCCAAACATAGGTAGTTTTGACTCAGATGTTAAGCAGAAAGTTATGTTTATGTTGTGGAAATATGATTCATATTTTTTTAGATTGCATATCTGCTTTTTGCCTCCTGTACAAAGTGTGCCTTTATATTGATGCACAAAGGGTGGAGAGATCGCTAGAGGTTAAACATACAGATATGCATCTCTTTGTAGAACATTGGAGTAGGATTATTGCCACAAGATACGACATAATGTGAAACCCTAGAAAATGTAGAATTTTCGTATTTTATAATTTTTTCACTGTTAGACAGACATGTAATGGATACTGTTATATTTGAAGAAAGTGTTATAGAAATAGACCCCTTTTCCCTTCTCACTTAGTTAAGTAGCTGAATATAGGGTACTGAAAATGATATGTGAGCTGGCAGAAGGAAAATCGATTGATATACATTGGTCTTCAGCATTTTTCTAGTCTAGGGGGCGACGTTGAGTTGACTGAAAAATCTTTTATAGCAATACCAGCACATGAGTAGGATACTACATAGATGACTTTACACAGTGACACAGTTACCAACTGAAGTAGCTGCTTGTAAAGTCCACACACACACGACCATACACGGCTGTCACACCAGGGCGAACATAGCTGTCAAATAGACAGCAGGGTTTTATGTGACAGCTGACAAATCTGTTTTGTTTTTCGTTGTATTGTTTTTGTTTTAAAATGTGAACACACACATGCACGCATACACATATTGGTTAATATATGAAGATTTGTGTTACCTGAAGAATGAACTGTCTGGAAGGTGAAGACATGTGGTGAGGAGTCTGGCGGATTTCAATGTGATAGCCCTAGAGTTATAATAGGTGATAGGGTTATTCATGTTATTGATAATAAATGTATAATGTATGAGTAGTGGTAACAAATTACATACTTTCAATTAGCCACAAACCAGTGTGAACATAAAGTAACAGTATTAGGTAGAACGAATTGAATAGAATAAGAGTTGGAACTTAATTGAAGTGACTGATAGCTTCGGCCACTAGTCCTTCCCAGCTACCAAAGATCACTCCTGGGCTGCCTTTTAACCTGTCGATTTTTAAAATGTTATTGACCCCTCTTAAGATGAGATTGTAACTGAGAGGCTAGTTTAGACCTTGAGAGGGAAGGTAAACGGTGAGACAGCAACCGAGAACATTCAAAACACTGTTTCCTAAAAAGTTACACTAACTGTCAGGATGTTGGACTGGGACAGTAAGTTGTGGAACAGTAATTTCCTAGGCTCAGGTTATTTGACAGACAGGTACCAGGTGTAGGCTACCAGCATCACAACTTCAAGGGTAGCAGAGACACAGTGGTGCCCATTTCACCCACTGCAGAGGGGCCAACACTCAGAGAAGGGTCCAAGTGCACTCATGAATCTGTTCTGGGAGGCCTCTAATGCAGTTAGTAGCACCTGAGCCAAAGGCTAAAACAGTTGTCCAGCATGAAGTTGTAGTTTCTCCTGTTCTGTGTTTCTCTCATCACATTCTCTTTTCAGGACGATCAATTCTTTTGATTGTTGACAGGTGACAGAGGCTGGTTCATGTAATGATAATGAGGTATTGGGGATGAAGGAGAAGTTAGTAGCATAATCGGTCCAGCCAATTACTCTATTCAATTCAGGGGTAAAGGAAAATTTGGAAAACTTGGAGCTTGGAGAAAGTGCGAGGGGCTATTGTCTGAGTAGCATTACGTCCGTAAGTACGTTGACCACATAGTTAAAGAGAGGTACACCCAGCGATACCAGTCCAGTAATATTCGGACTTGAGCAGGCATCCTTGAGAATGATTATCATTCGTGGGTGGGTAAGGTTGTAGACCAAACAATGTCGCGGGGCGTGCTCTCACGTGCCTCAGTGATTATATCAAGTAGGATTAGTTCTCTTTCCACTAAATATTCTTGAGGTACCCGAATTATGGGTTGGAGGCCACTAGGGGAAAAGTACGACACCTAGGTCCCTTAATCTGGAGTCTCCCAATGTTTGGCAAGCCAACCGCTATTTCACGCACAAAGAAACCTGAGTATTGGGAGACTGGGAAGAAGGAACAGACAATAGCCCGCCCACAAGTGTTGAGGAAAAGAACTGATGACATTATTAGAAGTGTGTATATTAACGCAAGCTGAAGGAGATTGTATATGGCATTATTGATAGACATAGGATGATGCTATTGATGAACATGAAGTGTTTAAATGTATTCTGAGCTTAAAGACATGCGTTGGACAGATGAATCTATTAAACTTGAAGAACTGTAGTAGAGTATTCTGTATAACTGATACATGTTCTATTGTACTCTGTACCTTTCCAAATAATGTATTACGTGTTTTATTGCACCCTTGAAGGGCATACAAAAGGTTATCTCCAAGCACCAGAAGTGTACGGTCTATAGTAAAAGAAGAAATCGTTTTGAGGATTAAGACTCTCTCTTATGATAACTTGTTTAGATCTACAAACAGCGTGGTCATACACCAAGGGGGACTTGCATTACATAGCAATGAAACGTAGTACTGAGATACTGCATATAACATCTTTAAGGTGATAGTTTATTATACTATCAAAGGGTGGAACTGTCGGAGTCGTATAATTGGATGAACGAAAGTATATTTGTTAATATTGTTTTATTGGTCGATTGCACTCAGTACACGTGGCATACTGCGATCGCACAGTAAAATACGCACGTACACACTCGCATTATAACATTTAGTTATTTATATAATTCATATTGAATCCATTCTACAGTGATTTATGAGCAGATAGTATTTAGTTTATTATTAGTTTATATAATATGATTATATGTACACCTTAGTGTTATTTAAGGTTCAGGTTATAGGAAATGTGTTATGTCTGATATCATTCTAATCCAATATTCATCAGCAGCTGTCTGGTGCATTTGGCGAAGAGATCGCACATTGCATACTCTAGTTATTGATGTTAGGGAATAAACCTTTAATATGATGCTTACTATAAAATGCTAATAGACTAGTTGTAACTGGAGTCTTGGTGGGAAGAAAGGAGCACATCCCCTAGAGAGATGACCCCCACCTTTGGATTCTTTAGTTTGAACTAGCCTATGACCTGTTTACCCTGGACCCACCTGAAGTCTGGACCTATAGAAGCAAGCCATGTCATCTGCATTGGTCTCTCTGTAACACTGACTGTGTATATATATCATAGCTGCGCTCCCACTAGTTTTAGTCTTCTCTGGCCACAGTATTCAAGGGTGAACTGTTCACTGGTACCCGTGGGAGCGCAGCAAAGCGCATGCAAGCGCAGCGGTATGTATGTATCTTTTGGTATTGGCTGTACTGTACTGTATTATACTATAATCATGTATTGAACTGTTAAAACTTTACATCTGCTAAAATAAATTACTTTGTGCGTTGGAAACACAATACAATCGCTTGGGCAATGCTTATTTGAAAACAATAGAATTACTTTAATACCTGTATAATGTTTGCGGTGAGAGAGGTGTCTTAAGCATCCACAGGGTGTAGCCCCTTCAAATTGTATGGCAGACAGTCAAGGGGCATTTTAGATGTTCTCAAGGAGGGCTGGAAGCAACAGGTTCCTAAATAACCAATGTGATTCAATTTAATTGTATGACAGGTTAGGAAATTTCACCCCGTTGGTACAGCAGCTTATGCATGAGGTGCAAGCAAGACAAAAAGGAACTATGATAAGTCGGCTTTAATTAGTATTTTCCAACCAGATGACAAAGCTCTTGTACTGGTACCCACATTGGAGAGTAAACGTTTCACTCATTGGCAGGGGCTGTTTGAGGTGATTGAGACTGTGGGCTTATAAAGTCAGGCAGGCAGGAGGAAAACAGGCCAGACTTATCATGTCAACATGTTGAAACCATGGCATGAGAGGGAGGAGCCACAGGCTGTGTTCATAAGAATCGATCTGTCGCCAGAGCGGAGATGACAGACTGATGAAATGGTCAAGAGGAACCTAATTGTGTTTTTTGAAGTATCTGATCGAACCACCTGCATAGAACACAATGTAGTGTGTAAGGTGGTAGTGAGAGTAAGACTGTTCAGCATTCCTGAAGCTAGTGAGACAGGAAATGTTTAAAATGTTGAACTCAATGTCATTGAGGAATCCAATAACAATTGGAATAGCCCCATTGTGTTATTAACCAAGCCCGGTAGGAGTATTAGTTTATATAATCCTGAGAAGTTTGCATTGATGATGCAAGAAGCCAAGTACTTTTGGTCCCTGGTCGGACAAGGTGAAGTGAGAACTCAAGTGGACAAAGTGGAGCCTGACAGAGACTGGCCTAAACCAGTGAATGAAGACTCAGCTGAAAACTTTACCAGGTTTAGTTTATTGCAAATTATATCTCTAGAGTTGCGACTCTTGCTGAGCTCCTTAAAAATGATTGTTAACCTCTGCATAAGGCTAGATAAAATCCCAAAGAGTTTGCAGGTACAGGCTGCAGACAGGTCTAAAATTTCACACAGTTTTTCCAACAGACACACAGGTGCACCACATGGGTGTAATTAGTATGTTATATTATTCACTGGTTGGTATTGCTTGGGAAGAGTATAAAAAGTTGTTTTCCAGGCACCAGGAAACCCCACTGGGTGCGCCCCTGAAAGCAGTCATCAAGTTGCCATCTACGGTGTTGGTATGATAAAATCAGGAAGAAAGTAGTTCTACTTTGTGAGCTTCACCTTTGAGTTGTCGGTGTGTGTATGTGTTTAGGAGCAAAATAGTGTACTCTTGCTGTAATAATCAGAAATACCATGTATATTAAAGATAAACATGCATTTTTAAATAAAGTAGGACCCAAATGATCTCAGACATAGCACAACAGATTCACCATAGGCACCTACAATAAATATATGTCCCAGTCAATTATAACATCCTGTAACATATAGTTATAAAGTACATAAAACAAGTGAAAAAGGCTTATTTGATATGACATCCAAGAGAAAACTCTATACATGCATCATCCTCACTGTAGGCTGGCTGTATGTAACCGGTCCTTACCAAAGAACTAGTTCTGTTAAGATCAGTGAAGTCAGTCAAAGAACAGATGCTGAAGCAAATTACAATGAGGATAAAAACTGTACGTACCTGACAATGTTCTTATATAGTTTTAAACAACTTAATTTCCCTGCTTTGTGTGAGCATATAATTGTAAAAAGTTGGCAGAACTAACAAGAATATATATAGCTCGATAAAGCTGTAATTCAAGAGGTTTGTACAAAAATATTGGGACATTTTCTTGAAGGACCCGGTTTTAGGTTATCTTCAAAGTCCCAATAATTTTCAGAAAGGCAAGCAATCTAAAATCTATATGAATCCAGGGGCAAACAGAATTTTTGGAGGGGGTTTTAAGAACAAGTAAAATTGCCACAATAAGCCTGCAACACCTTTATTTTGGCATTAAATTGTTTAACTTACCTTAACCACACAAACACACACATACAAGGATCAGTTTAGGCAGATGCCAATTAACTTACCAATATGTATGGATCATGGGAGAGAACCCATGTCCCAAAGACACACATACAAAAAACATACGTACAACCATTTCTGTATCCCCCCTTCCCTTAAGTACAAAATTCTAATAAAAACTATTGATGATATATATATAAAAAAACACTACAACATTGCTTTGAGAGGAAGGTAATGGATAAGAGTATACAAAAAGCCAAGGGCCCTTTAGTTTCTCAACTGATTTGGTGGTCAGGCCCATAACCTAGCTGAACACATTGATTGACACTACCAACAAATGCATACATACTGTGCATTTCATACAAGACATTTCTCAAGCTGCGTTCTAAATGGTGTGCAACTCAAAAAATTCCGCCAGAGAAATAGAGCAGCATCTAAAACCATTGATCTATAGGCAGCAGTGATACACACAGCTTAGAAGTTAGTTCTCCTGTTGTCAATCCTTATACAGTTGCAAGAGTCACACGCAGCGGGAAACTAGAAAAAAATGGTTGAAACTTAGGTTTCACAAATTTCTCATTACTGGGCTCATCCAATCACTGTAGCAACCTTTTCATATTTTTGCCATATCTGTTAGAGATAAGCGGTTCAGATTTGGTGAAAACCATCAAGATCCATTAGTCAATGTTAATAATTCATCATCTGCGAATAGGGATAATTGGTATTGTTTAGAGTTCAAGGCTAATACCAGGGGGTAAATGTATGAATCTCCGGATTCTTCATCTCCGGCGTGTTCAGCCTCTTCAGCGCTTAAATTTAAAGCGGCGCTGCATTGTAAAGGGAAGTTTCCCTGTACAATGCAGCGCCGCTTTAAATTTAAGCGCTGAAGAGGCTGAACACGCCAGAGATGAAGAATCCGGAGATTCATACATTTACCCCCAGATATGTCAGGATTGAGGCGAATTCTGGCCACTAATGGTTCAATACATAAAGCGAATAGGAGGGGAATAGTGGGCATCCCTGTCTGGTACCATTATGTAATCTAATGTAACTGGATACCTGGCCGTTAGTCACCACCCCACCTATGAGGTGGGGTTCATTTAGAGAGCTTGAATGGCCTGCAGGAAATTTCCCTGAAAACCAAAAGCTCTTAATGCAGAAAACATGAAAGGCCAGGATACCCTATCAAATGCTTTCTCTTCGTCCAGGGCAAGCAAAATTAAGCAGATTTTTTTGTGTGTTAATATGGTGTATCAGGTTGATTACTCTTCGTGTAGGGAATGAAGCCTACCTGATCTGGGTCTATGAGCCCAGCCAGGACTCCATGCAGCCTGTTCGCTAATACTTTGGCAAAAAGTTTGATGTGAGTATTGAAGAGTGATATTGGATGGTAGTTGGCGCATATTGAGTGATCTTTGTCTGGTTTAGGTATAACAGTGATTGTTGACGAGGTGTAGTCGGGATGAAAAGTGTCACCGTGTAGTCCTGAATTAAAGAGCTGAGTGAGTTTAGGGAGCATTTTGGTGGTGAAAGTCTTATAATAAGATATTGGGAGCCCATCAGGTCCCTGAGCTTTAGAGGGTTTCTGGGAACTGAGAGCAATTTTAATCTCTTCCTTGGTAATGTCCTCACACAGTGCCGCCGCTCTCTCCCGGCTTAACTGGTAAGTCGCAGGAGCATAAATTGTTGTTGGTGTCGTATCTGTGAGAATCAGCATTGCTCGGGGTTGGCATACTGTAAAGAGACTCATAGAAGGAATGAAAGGACTTCTTGATTACCCGGGAATCGTAGGACAAAGAGCCCTTAGGGTCTCATATTGCATTAATTGTTTGTGAGGCCCGCTTGGTCTTAAGGCTGCCATAATGACAACCAACCTCAGGCTGTTCAGCATTGGGCTGGATTCCCTAGGGAGTGGGGTTCACCGAAAAAAACGAGCGGGTCCCCACTTCAAGGGACACCCAGCCCAGTGCTGAAAGCACTAGGGCTCTTCCTACACCCCTGGGCGGTGGGTGTAGGGTAATAAATGACGAGTATATAGTTGAAAAAATAAACTGACGCCATTTTGTTTTGTGGAACTACAAGTCCTAGGCAGCCCAGGCTGCCATAAACAGTGTGGACATGATGTTACTTGTATAACTACAAGCACCAGCATACCCCTGGCAGCCAGAGCATGCTGGCACTTGGAGAACCACAAGTGCCAACATACCCTGACACCCACGGCTGGCTGGGACCTGTAGTTCCACAAAACAAAATGTTAAATAAACCGCTACTCCCTGTTTAAAACCACCAAATTTTAATAAAAATAATAAAAACCCCAGTAAAAACAATACACTTTCTCATTAATACCACATATATTTATTAAAAATAAGAAAGCCCTCAAAATACTTACCAATCAGATTCTTCTTATTTCGTCAGCAGCTTTTAATCCAAAAATGCTTGACAACCAAGTCCAAAAGTATTTGTAATTCCAAAGTCCCTGCTTGAAATGTCCAAAAGTGTTTGTTATTCCAAAGTCTGGCTGCAAGGTCTATTTATAGCAGGCCTGTCCAACCTGCGGGCCTCCAGATGTTGTGAAACTACAAGTCCCAGCATGCCCTTCCAGCTATTAACAGGTTGTCTACTGGTAAAGCATGCTGGAGCTTGTAGTTTCACAACACCTGGAGGGCCGCAGGTTGGACAGGCCTGATTTATAGTCTATTGGGATTTCCCACGACAGCGTGGGAAATCCCTTGTACTATAAATAGACTTCGCGCGTGAGCTAAGTTCATTGCGTATCGGAGCTTCTACAGTGCAGAAGCTGTTTTGCGGCGTCTGTCCTTTTTTTAAATTTTTTTTAACCAAGCATGTTCCGGATTGGATTACAAATATGGCTTCTGGCTGAAGATAAGAAGACTGCAATCAACAAGGGGACCCTCTTGGCCAGAAGAACTAAAGACTTTTCCAAGTATAGACTTTGGGATACAAATTATTTGGGACATTTACAAGCCGGACTATTTGAATTACAAATTTATTTGGGACATGGTTTTCAAGCATTTTTGAATTAAAAGCTGCTGACTAAAGAATATGAAATCTGATTGGTAAGTATTTTGGAACTTTCTTATTTTTAATAAATATATGTGGTAATAATGAGGGTGTGTATTGGGGTTTTATTATTTTTATTAAAACTATGTGGTTTGAATGAGGGAGTTTAACATTTTGATTTGTGCAACATGCCCTTGGTGTCAGGACATGTTGACACTTGTGGTTCTCCAAGTGCCAGCATGCCCTGGCTGCCATGGGTATGCTGGTGCTTGTAGTTATACAAGCATCAGCATGCCCACACTGTTTATGCCAGCCCGGACTGGCTGGGACTTGTAGTTCCACAAAACAAAATGGTGTCTGTTTTTTTTTAAAACTATTTAATAGCCGTTTATTACCCTACACACACCGCCCAGGGGTGTAGGAAGAGCCCTAGTGCTTTCAGCACTGGGATGGTTATTCCTAGAGGGGGGGCCCGCTCGTTTTTTTTGGTGAACCCCACTCCCTAGGAAATCCAGCCCAGCGCTGAACAGCCTGGGGTTGGTTTGTCATTATGGCAGAGGGACCCCTGCCGCGTGTCCCCCTGCTATAGTGCCAATCACCTCGACTGGTTTGCCTAGTGCTGGTTAAGTGAAAATCGTGGGGATCCCATACAAATTTTTCCCCGATTTTCATGTTACCAGCAGTAGGCTGGCAGCACTAGGGTTAATAGTGGTCAGACTGAGGGACCGCATGCTTTTTCTTTTTTAAAGTTTTATCTATTTTAACACTTGTGACAGCTGCCAGACTTCCGGCTCTATAGACAGGACAGTGTAACAGTGATGTGTTTAGTAAACACACTGCTAGGATGCAGCGTATTGTATTTGGCGATTTTTAAAGCAAACTCAGGAGAGTTTGCTTAATCGCAGCTTCATACATTTGAGACTTGTATAGCTAGAGTGACAAATAGTTGGGAGTTTGATCTCTATCGATTTTGGAAATAGCGATTTGGACAGAAACACAACTCTGGCGATTTTACATGAAATCCCAGCTTCATAGATCAGCGAGTTTCAACTCTCCCGAGGAAATCGCTGGATTTGAAAAATCGTACCTTGATACACTCACCCCCTGGAGTGTGTGCGCTCCCCAAGGTCACGTTTGATCTTAGGACTGATGCAGTATTAGGTTAAAGACTCCCCCTAACAAAACTCTGCCCGAGCACAAGTGCCATGTCACTCACCGGACCATGAGTGCCTCTGCTCTTGTGCGTGGTTCTCTCTCCTTCCTGCCGGCGCCTGTCCTGAGCCGCGGCCGTCCGCCATCTTGATAGGACTGCGCATGTGCAGGATCCCTGAACTCTTATGACCTTGCTTTTAACTTAATTGGTGGATCAATCACCTCTCCCTATTTAAGGCACCTGTGGCCTTTGTATCATTGCCTGATCTTGATTCTCACTCCCTGTGAGTCTCTGAAGGTGTTTCCTGTGTCCTGCTCGTGACTTCAGTTTCCTGCTGGATTACCTGCTCTGCTCATCGGCGGTTCCCATACCCGCTACAGACTCCTAGCTCTCCTGCTCGTGTCTTCTGTTTCCTGCTGGATTACCTGCTCTGCTCATCGGCGGTTCCCATACCCGCTACAGACTCCTAACTCTCCTGCTCGTGTCTTCTGTTTCCTGCTGGATTACCTGCTCTGCTCATCGGCGGTTCCCATACCCGCTACAGACTCCTAGCTCTCCTGCTCGTGTCTTCTGTTTCCTGCTGGATTACCTGCTCTGCTCATCGGCGGTTCCCATACCCGCTACAGACTCCTAGCTCTCCTGCTCCTGCTCGTGTCTTCTGCTTCTTGCTGGATTACCTGCTCTACTCACCGGTGGTTCCCATACCCGCTACAGCCTCCCAGCTCTTCTGCTGTGTCTGCACCGGGACAAGCCTCTCTACTCAGCGGCGGTATGCATACTTGTTATTGACTATTAACTGTTATCCTGCATATCTGCCTTGGACAAGTTTCTCTACTCAGCAGCGGTATACATACCCGCTATAGACTATTAGCTGTTATCCTGCATATCTGCTTTGGACAAGCCTCTCTACTCAGCAGCGGTATACATACTCGCTATAGACTATTAGCTGTTACCCTGCATATCTGTTTGGACAAGCTTCTCTGCTCTCCAGCTGTATACATACAGCCATAGACTATTACTATTACTCTACTTATCCGCACCTGGACAACTCCTCACCTCCTCGCAGTGGTACAACTTGCTATCCGCAGACCACTGACTTCCCCGCTACCTACCTCCACCTGGACAATTCTTCCCATCACAACAGTGGTACAACTTGCTATCCGCAGACCACTGACTCCTCCGCTACCTACCTGCACCTGGACAAGTCTTCCCATCACAGCAGTGGTACAACTTGCTATCCGCAGACCACTGACTTCCCCGCTACCTACCTGCACCTTGACAAGTCTTCCCATCACAGCAGTGGTACAACTTGCTACCCGCAGACCACTGACTCTCCCGCTACCTACCTGCACCTGGACAAGTCTTCTCATCACAGCAGTGCTACAACTTGCTATCCACAGACCACTGACTCTCCCGTTACCTTCCTTCACCTATTCACGTCCGCCCGGCTTTTCTTGGTTGATACCTGCATCTGCACTATAGTTGCAAGTCGCTGACTTTCCTACCATTATAGCTGCGAGTCGCTGACTCCTATCTACTCCATTGACATTCTCTCTCCACCTGCTGTTGTATCACGTTCCTACTATTCACCCTACTGCCCAGAGGATCGCTGTGTAAACCCCGCCCCTCTGGTAAGCATTATCATCTGGTGAATCCTGGGTAGAACTCCTAGTGCCCGTGACATGCCATTTTAGAACAGACAGAATGTAGGAAGGAGGTTAGATGTAGTGCTCTATTCTAAAAATAGCATTCATGGTGAAAAAGGGACATAGGAAGCAATAGAATCGTGTCATTATTGTAACGATTAGCCAGCTAGAATAGTTTGCTGATCGATTGCTTTTAATTTCAATCTTTCATAGAGTTTAGACAGACTAGTGGCTACTGGTTGTTGTTTTTAATGCATATATAATAGGACTAGTATATAGACTGACTTAGATATCATTTTGAGCTAAGTAGTATATTTATTGGAGGAAAACAGTGTGCTTTTACTGTATGACTGTTTGCTGGTGGTAATCGTTTTCACGATTCCAACACCGATGAGACCTACAACTAAAATCTGAATTTATGAAAAACGATTTCAGCAATGTTGGTACTCTGCAGGTTAAGTGTTTAAACACTTAACCCGAAATTGCCACTTTAAATTAACATTTATAGAGGTGGCCATGACGTTAAAGTGTAGAGCTGGAGAGCTGTGCATTCGGAATAACTTGTGGTCAGCATGTTGGTGCGATCGGAGATCTGCAGCGTCACATTGGAGGTAAGTCTGTTTATATTGAAATTGTTTTTTCATAAATTCCGATTTTAGTTGTAGGTCTCCTCAATGTCGGAATTTTCGGCACCGTTAAAACGTACCCAACCCCTATTAGCAGCAGAATCCATAAAACAAATTTATTTCTTTGAAAAATTTTAGTTTTTCCACTGAAAGTAATCTTGTGTGGGGCAGTGGCATCTGAAATAATTTTGAAAAAATGGGTGTTTGTTCAGGTTCAACAGCAACTGCACACCCCCAAAAAGTATATTCTAAAAAATGGTGTTCGCGTGTGAGGGATTTTTCTGGGTATTTTCGACATGCAAAGACCACATGTAGAACATTGCAGCGGCTGCAAAAATAAAAGTCATCTGCCATGCTACCAACTGAAGCAACTCTATTCGATAAATTAAACAACCAAAAATTTTAGTGTAAGTTGAAAGAGATGAAAATGTTGAAACACTACATACACACTAAATTTGGAACATTGCAAAGCATGCATCATGAAGAGTGAAGAGTCAGTAACAATCAGATGCCATTAGTTGGACAGAGACATCAGTAGATATTTAGACAAGTAAATACCCAATTCTTCAACCAAAAAACCCAAACACTACGCACACAATACATTTTTCAGCAGCCAGAGCATTCTTCGGTAGCCAAGAGCAGGCCTTTCCTTACCTTGTCGGAATATAAATTAATGTTGATGATAGATGAAGGTGGCCTGCACCCATACTACAAAAATTTAAAGACTACGCACTCAATACATTTTTAGATGGCCAAAGCATTCATCAGTATCCAAGGGCAGAGCTATCATACCTTGTTTTACTTATATGCTCTGTGCCATAGTGGTGCTCTTCTGAATCAAACCTGGCGACTTGTATATATTTATGGGGATGGAGGGCTGAAGAATAATTCCCCAGGGGGAAGTTTCGTCCAACCTTGGGGTAAAGGGCAAAACATAATATACATGGTTCCCCAGCGCAATACAGAGTGAAAAAGATGTATAACTAGACAATGCAAATATTGAAGTATAACTGTATTAAGTGGCAAAACAGGCATAAAAAACCATACATAAACAAGAAAAACAAGAAGTTTAAAAAGCAATGTTTACTTAGACAATATTCATGAAAAGTTTATGATAAAACCAATGGGGGCTAAGGTGTAGGACTAAAGTCCATAAGTCTTGGACATCCGGTATAAACACGCTGACCACTGGATTCCAATTCAGGGACAACAAATAAAAGCAATTTTGATAACTCTTATCTGGGAAGGGTGGGTAGTGCACTTACCTTCCTTCCAAGGTAGCCACGTCCCGCTGCTGTCAAGTAGAACTGATGACCAATTGTAGAGATCCCCCATGGCCGTGGACTTCTCCTATGGACTCGCTGGGATAGTTCAATAAGTTCAGTGAGTTGCGCGCATGCGCCTGGTTGGCATCGGCGATCTTATGATTTTTGTGAAGAAACAGTCTCCTAGGTAGAATGGGTGAGAGCTGTGTGAGAGCGCTCTCAGCCAGAGGTGTGTGTATTGGAATCTGCTGGGTTGTGAGAGTTGTCCACACATGCGCCTAGAGTAAAATTCGGCGATTCTGTTCTCAGTATGTGGAAAGGGAAAAATCAATGTTCAAAATGAAAGTTGATGTCAAATAAAGTTTCCTATGCGTTTCACCCCGCTAGGGGCTTCCTTAGGGATATTTGTAGAAGCACCTAAAACAGATAAGCCAAAAGTTGCCCTTCCCACACATGTAAGTATGTATAATACTCACATTGATGCACATTTGGTTGCCCAAATCATGTCTTGACAGTGCAATTTGAAAGTCCACTTTCTGAGTAAATAAGAGGACAGATTTTGCCCTGGCAAAGAATACATGTATAGATGGAGATATGATGGCTGATGAGTTATGCAATGTGATGGAGTTAGAGAACCATATAGAATGATTAACGATGGCAAAATTATAAAATCCTTCATTAAGATAGCTCTCTGCAGACCAGGGGAGGTCTGGCAAATTTTAGCTAGGGTGGCAAAACTCGACTCAGCAACCTATTAGGAATATTTTAAAGAAAAAAAAAATGGAAAAAAATGCAGGTGGCCCAGTGACCCAGCTTAAGGTAGCCCACTATGGGACTGGTAAGATGCCCCCCTGCCCCCTAGCCCAGCCTGCCTCTGCTGCAGACCTTGGCCAAAATTGGTGACAATTGGGACATGCTATAAATAATAATATAAGAGCAAAATCAGCTCAAAATTACATTATTTTACCTATTTTTCTCCTATTTCTCCTATTTTTTTTAATTAAATCTAGCTCCAAAACCAAAACCTTTTGTGATGTTTTGGCAACGCCTGACACAATACCAAAACACAAACACGTTTTAGAACCAAAATCACATCCAAAACCAATACACAGGGTCAGCACACATCTCTGGTGCCATGTTTGCTGCTTCACAGTCCATTATCATCTATGCACCTACCTGTCAAGTAAACTAACACTGACAAACCACACTGACTATTGGTACCAATGACATCCTCCTTCCTGGCCAGTAGGCTTTAGCTGTAGCAAAGCACCTCACAATAATTGCATGAAACATGTGTCTATGCATCTCTGTCACCCCCTTTGTGTCTCTGTCTCCCCCATTTTTGTGTCTATCGCTCTGTCTCCAATTTTGTAAGTGGACCAATATCGCCCCATCTGTCTCTGTCTCACAATGTGTGTGTCTAACCACACCTCCAATTGTTTGGGTGTCTGTCCCTTTTGTTTCTCCCATTTGTGTGTAGGTCTCCCCATCCCATCAGCCTCCACAACCTACTGTCCTTTAGCACCTCACCTCCCCAATAATCTTCCACTTCTTCCCTCCTCACGCTTTTCTTTCCTCAGCTGAACCAGTGCTGGTGACTCTCATGATTCAACGTGAAATGGACAGACAGAGGCACAAATAATTGAACCTATGGGTGATCAGGGCCACCATCAGGTGGGTATGGGGGTACTACAGTAAGGGGCTCGGAAACATGAAGGGGTCCGTCGATGCTTATACCAACAACACAGAACTGCTCAGTGTTCTGTCTGAATGAGAAGCCCGGCTGGGGAGAGCCGTTCTGCCCTTCAGAGTGAGCATCATCCAATCAAACGCTGCTACCTCACCAAACCTACAAGCCCATTGGATCTCCCATCCGCTTTCACCAATCAGCGATCCCTACTCTCTGCTTCCAATTTGTCCAGCCAGCTGATTGACGCATGCAGTTACCAAACAACTCTCTTCTTAACACAATATATAAACAAGCCCGCTTTCTATTTTTAATTAATTGGGCATGTGGAGAAGTTTTGGAGTACATGAGGGATCTGATGGCATGTAAGGGATATGTAGGAAGATCTGAGAACCATGCGGGTAGGTCTGATGGGCATGTAAAGGGCATGTGTAGAGGCCTGAGGCACAGGTAGGAGTTATGTGGGGAGATCTGATGGACATGTGGGATGGTCTGAGGGGCACATTGGACATGTGGGGATGTCTGAGTGGCAAGTTTTGGAGTACACGTGAGATCTGAGAGCTTCTTGGAGTCTGAATACATGTGGGCCTATTTTGTGGTAAGTGGGGGTCTGAGAGCATGTGGGGCTATTTTGGACCATGTGGGGGTCGGAGTGGTATCTGGTGTAATTTTTGAGCAAGTAAGGTGCATGTTGGGGCAATTTGGAATGAGTGATGTGTATGTGCCGAGGTCATTTTTGGGATGTTCTTTTCATTTTCAAAATTAAGTGTAATGTGCGGCCCATTCGAAGGTTGGATGTATGTATTATATATTGCGTGATGTGATATACATTTTTCAAACAGGTCCCAGAATTCCAGAATCTAGAAAAAAAAAACAGCAGGTTGTGAATGCTGCAATAACAGGAAAGGAGGAAAGGAGAGAACGACACATATAACCAAAAGGCGAGGGGCCTAGCAAGCGCTACGTGTGTCATGGCTCCACCTCTCTGTCCACCAGGCCTGGGAAGATGGGGGTTAAGCATAGGGAATGGGACCCTGTCTGTTTATTTTTGTACTGTGTCTCACATTTTCTGATGGCAGCCCTGAATAGATTGTGCATGCACTAAGAGCTAATTTATTAAATGGCAGAAATATTGCCTTTGCATGGGGAAGCCTATTTTACCAGTAGTGTGGTGGTATTTGTACCACCGCAATACCTGTTTTGTTATTGCCATCTACTTTGTATTGGCCTCACCTACATTTGTTTTGGTCCTGCCTACATGAGGTCACTTTCAGCATTTTCTACAGGGCCACTTTAAATTTCTAATCCGCCTCTAAAGGTATAGATATAGTTTCATTCCTGGCTAACTATTAAAACTACATAGGTTATTTCTCTGTTTCAAAATAGTTTTTATGTTTTCTATTTTTACTCATTTTTTATCTTTTTTTTTTTTAGAGTAACATTTTTATATTATTTTATTTGTCACTAATTAGTGTTTGCCAGTCTCGAAATTTTATTATTATGACATTTAATCCATATAAAGCACTTTCATCTCCCTCTATCTTTACCTTTTCATTGGGGAGTTCGCTCATTATTTAGCAACTATTTAAATATAATTTCATACAATTTAAGAATTCATCCGATGATGTTCATTGTGTATTAAACATTTTATATTGCATAATATAATCATCAAAAATGTATATTGTGCTCCTCTTTTGTAATTGTGAATTGGTGCTCAAAGTAGGGCGGTATTACCAGTATGATGGCAGTAAGCAGGGTAGGCATGATGGGGCAACATCATGCCGGAGAGGCACTCTGCTCTGCATGCTTTCCCCCTCTTATCCACCGGTATGACCAACATAATGAGCAAACAATGGGCACTGTGGGACAACATTCGACTATCATGTGATTCTACACACTAACGCGACCTCCGACCGAACGGTCATATGTTGGCTGATTGACACGATTATTGGACGAAAAAGCACCAGTGTGTACCTAGCCTTAGATGAAACATCAGATAAACATTTATCCACCTGTTTCATGTAGGAGCCTTTATAACTTTATGTTAAATAAAATATTTTAAAATACTACATCAGGATGGCTTACTCTGGCCTCTTTTTATAATGTAGGCTTTTCTAATTAACTGGGACATATCCTTATTGGAAGTGCCTATGGTGGATCTGCTGTGCTATTCCTACTTTCTTTAAGTATCCAATTTTCTATTTATTATACATTGTATTTCTATTTAATACACAATTAATGCTCTCTTTTGTTCCTAAACATTGTTCCTAGATTAATTATGTCCCTGTTCCATTGGAGCTTACAGTCTAAATTCTCTAACACAAAAAAAAACACAAACTAGTGTCTACTTTAGTCAGGAGTCAATTAACCTACCAATATCTTTTTTGTATGTCACAAGACCTCTTAGCGCCTATTCATGGAACTGTCCAACTTTGGCTCCCTGTCCAGTTATAAAGTTATTAATCACAAATTAGAGGCTTTTCCATTTCATCTATGAAACCACATGAAAGACTCTTAAGTCTCAATTTGACTTTAAATGGAAGTTGAACTCAATTGTGAGCCAACTTCCTCCACTTACGTATTAAAATCAACAAAAAACTGATCCTGGTAAACACATTCATCTATGGATAGGTAAAGTTAATGAGGTCAAAATGAATATATTACAAAGGGTCGTCTACCTATTTTAGACTTTGCCGGTCAAGGTGCCGAGTTAGATAATTAACAACCTCCAGATAGTTTGCTGCTCCTGTATTAGGAAATATACAGGCTCTGTGTAAATCCTCCCTTGTTGGACATTTACTCTCATTTTTTGATAACCCCCTGTTTTAAACACTCGTTTATCAAGATTTCAACCAAATTCCTGCATATAGTGATCATCACACAGTGTGAAATGGTTGCAGGCTAACACCCTGTACTATAACAGTGAATTTATTGCTCACAGCTTTATTGTGATGACAATATTATACACTAACTAATGATAGCTTGTAATATTGTGTCAATCTTCATATAAGTTACGTTGGCTCTATTTCTGAAATGTACAGATAACCTTGTCATTATGCATGTATCACTGTGAAACCTTTGTAACATTTTAAATAGAGTAGATCCAAATGTTTGAAACCCTTATAGTATAGTCTGTACCAGTGAAAATGTACAGAAAAATACTATTTATTTAGTTTTGTTGTACTGCTCTGTTAATAAAATGTGATGTACTGTATTAATGCAAGTTACCCTACTTGTTTTGCAAACAGGAATAGGGGTCCATCTTTGCACCAAGCCACTGCCATGCTGATCAAAGGCTTTGCAGCTGAACTGCCAATAAAAAATATATATATTTAAAACAAATCCCAAAAATTACATTTATTCACAATTTTAAAAGCACTGAAATATAGGAACATAGAGAAAGAATGTTTGACTAATTCACACCCACATATAGACATACATAACAAACATGTTGAATGGGCTCATCTGTTTCTGTGGAGGAAAACTGTTTTATTACCTCCTTATACCTGCTTTATCATATATAGGGGACCCCTGTAGCGTGTGCTGTGCAGTGAATGAGTCACTCTCTCTTATATGCTAAATTATTGGCCTAGAGGATTGATTTGAAGTGTCTATGCGATTTCTCTGAGATGCCGAGGTTTTTGTCGGATTTATGAGTTGTAATAAATTCACAGAAATGTATGAAAAACCACACAGAGCACATTTCTATTCCCTTCTATGTGGTTTCCAACTATCAAAACCACAACTTTCAAAGTAATGTGGAGGGTAAGAAAATGTTGATTATTTTATGATTCATCTCCTGTAACCTGCACCTGCAAAAAAGAGTAGAATAATTACAATTTACAGCAAACCGCTTGATGACATTGGGGAGAATAAAATAAAATGTTGTTGTGTGTTTACCTGAGGCAATCACTGCATTCACTATCATATGGCTTAGACCAACAAGCAAAATTATGCTCGACAAGTCAGACTTGTTCCCACTGCTTTGGTAGGTTACCAAAATGTTTATGGTGACTGCAACTGCCAGTATAGTAAAGAAGGGATTGTTGAATTGTATGTTGAATTTCCTGGTACTGTTGCCTTAAGAGCTTATTGCCATAACATATAATACATACTGTATGTGTGGTGCCCCAAAGCCCTGTTGAACAGCATAGAGGAGTGCATAAACGCTTTTAAAACGCAGGGCTACAAGGGGTTAATTGTGCTCCTGAAAACTTGTGCCCAGGAGTGATTGACAGGAGGAGGATGAAGGCCCTGATTGGCTGGGGGAGTAACAGGAAGAGGATGTGCAGGAGGGAGGAGAAAGAGAGAGCAGCATGGTAGAAGGAACAAGGGGGAGGACGTGCAGCCGAGCAGAGAGAAGACTGAGCTGCTGCTAGAACTGGTGACATTGCCAGCAAAGCGGACAGATAACAGCTGGGAACACGCAGCGGGGCGCCAAAGACAGTCTCCACTAACTGTAGAACCCTCTCAAGGTAAAACCTTAGCCTGCAGTGTACTGCACACCCCCCCGTGTCAGAGGGAAGAGTGATGAGAGAATCTACCCAAAACTGCCATTGCATTCTTGTACAAGGAAGGATTGTGAGAGTTTTTCCCCCAGATCATACCTTTACACAGGCTGCAGGAAACAATTAATATTGTCGTTTCAGCTATATCCTATGTGTTGCTGATATCTGGACACTATTCCCTGTTGCAGAGCAAATGTGCTAATAAAGATTTATTGACTGTTGAGAGAACAGCGCCATCTTGTAGCTGAACTGAGCAACAGCCCTGCTTTTTACTATAATACTTAACCCTTCTGGAAACCTCTGCAGGACATTGGAACACTACCAAATTCCTGTGCACAGGTCAGCCCAGGACTGAGTGTCAAATATGGTAACGTTACCGGGGATAAAATTGGTGCACCAAATGTTTTAGATGATGTTAATGTTATGTGATTTACCTAAGAGTTGATCTATTGATTTGGAAGGTGTGACATTCATCGTTAGCGGTACCGCTGCGATTCAAGTTAACCCAGTAGTAGATGCTAAGAGCGGGGCGCCTGACCCATAGGGAATAGCACGGTACCCCAAACGCTTGAATTGGAAGTAGCCCACTAGTGGGCGCGGTAGTGACCGTAAGAGTCTTGATGGGTTATTATTGATGGTTCTTGCATCATCACCAGTCAGATATTGTTAACTTGAAAGTAGTAACTGTGATTACCAGTGTGCCTTATTAGACAATGTGCATTGAAGATGTTATCGCTTTTGTGCCTTATACTCACCAGGTGTATGTTATATGTTAAATGCTATTGTGCTCTATGCTGATCAGACGCATTATTTTATCATTACTATTGAGCTGAAGGGGTCAGTGGCGCGGTGGCTTACCAAAACTATCCTTACCGTATTCTCAATAAACCCAAGTTGTTTGACCAATCCTTGTCCCTTTCATTGAAGTATTTATTTCCTGACCACAGGATATTCGAACAGAAAATAACCTAACTCATGTCTGGAGGACAAGGTAAGGGAAGGATTTCCCATCAGTACTCGACCACCACATATGTCACAGTCATCCCAAGTTTGTCTGAACTGTCCCAGTTTTTCTCCTCTTTCCCAAGCAGACCCTGATTAAGACCACATGGGGCCCTAGGCAAGATATTGGTTTAGGCCCCCACCTCCCAACAGTTTAGAGTAATCTGGGCCTCTCAGTGCCCACTGAGCCCTAAGAAGGATTCTAGTTGCCTAATGGATGTTCCAACTCTGCTTGCAAGTGAGACCTAATTAAGCCTCATGTCGTGGGACTGTCAGCTGTGCAATAGAATTCCTGCATGAGTGAAATAGAAGAATACCTCATTCATTCACAACTCTCACTGAAGTGCTTGAGAGCCACTGACACCATACCTAACTTATCACAGGTATACTATTTATCCCTTGTGCTATAGCATCTGAAATATTTATTAGTTCTTGACACGCTCCTCTCCATGGCCTAACCACGTTTCAGACTCTGCCGATGCCCATATGAACATTCCCAAATTTTAGTTAATTTTTCCCTGGAAATGTCCCTAATTTTAATATACAAGCTGCACAGTACAACTACCTGGTTTTACATATAGAATACAATACTCAGTAGCAGTCGTTAAACTGGTCATAAACTCTGCGATATCCCTGTTGATAACAGCATATCAACATCAATGTATTATGGTGATCAAAATTATGTAGCACATTTCATTATGTTCATCTTCTAAAGCATGTCTACTTTTATTTTTTCTGTGGATATTTTATTGGAATAAATTGTTTTTAAAAACAAATTACACTAGAACCTTTTCCTCTATCATTTCTGGTGTCATACCATAATATTGAGTATAACATTTTCTTGATGCAAGAGACAAGAGCAATCCATAGAAAGAAACCTTTATGAGCCTCTTTCAAGTTATTGTTGAATAAGTGTCTAACCTTAAGGGGAGCACGTGTGCAAACATTACAGCATCACCAGCACAACACTTCTAGTAAGCCTTGAGTTCATATTCTTAGATGATCCTCAAATATATTTATATATTGGTTGTACTGTGTTTGGTTTTTGTTCTGTCTGTTTATATTTTTTATGACACTATGGACCAGTGAAGAGGATCAGAGGAATCTACTGCTATTGCATTACGGACAAGTTTATAAGTATTTCATCACTCTTTGATTCATTAGGTGCTGTTGGCGCTGATAGACTTCCTTATATTTGCATTCTGTGTTTATTTCTTCTACTAGATGTATGTGTCATCTGGATAGGAAGTCTGTTGGCAGCCTTTAGGTTATTGGGGCGCTAATAATATTTATCACTTTACATATTTTATAAATATATTTTGCTGAACCTAAATTTCAGCCAGTAAATCCAAGTTGCTATAAAATCAGCATTACAATCCAGTAATACCATATAAAAATATATGCTCTGGAAACATTTTTGCTTAAATTGTGATTAAGAAGATTTCCAACATACTAGGACAACCACTTTAGCTGCATTATTTATGTGCTTCAAAAGTGAGTTTTTGTATCTAGAGATTGAGTTATTTCTAATGTTCAAAATCCCATTCCTAGTGTCAGCTGGGACCTCTTCATCAACTATTTCCTCAAAAATACAATAACTTCTTCCTAATAAGAAGAGAGCTGTCACCAGATATGTATTGGAGTACCTGGGTCTTGTTGGTCCCTACAGCACATTTTGGGCCTGTTTGATGTCCGAACACAATTTGCACATAAGTTGCATTTTTAAAAAGACCATATAAATTGAGCATAGTATCAGCCGTATTCAAAATTAGAGATGAGTGGTTTGGATTTATAGAAATCTGACAGATCTGAATTTTGGGATACACTCCGAGGCATGATTTGGTTTCTTGCGACTAATTTGGATCTGAAAATGAGGTAAAGTGTAATTTCCGGGAAAATGATGGATTTCACGTGTTTTGGATTGAGATCTTCTATATACAGCCATTCCTCCTGTTTTCAGCTGCAAATTTAGAATCAATAGCATATAATCATTTGCTGCAATTGTGTGCTGATAAAGTGGGTTGTAGAGTCTGAGAGGTTGAAAAAAGCAATCAATGTGTACTGGATTAGCTGTCATATTACAGCAAAAATCTTTACAGTTTATTTACAGATCACAGCCTGCTGGAATTGAGTGTTAAAGTGGGTGTGAGAGACTGAAGAGTAGACAATCAGTGACTAGTGTTAGTAATAGTATATTAGTAAACTAAAGTATATTAGTAAACTAATTAGGAGAGAACAAAAGACACATTCTCCCTTGCTTTTAAGATCCAAGTGTGTGAATGTGAAGGCTATGGTGTGAAGGCCAGTATCACTGACATCTGTATTAGTAAGTGACCAAAAAAACAGTGCTCCTTGAAGAGAAGCACACCCCCCCCCCAAATAAATAATTATTCTTTGCTTTTAAAATGAAACACAATCATTTTTTTCTAATGAAACAGTTGTATAAATTTGAATGATGTTGTGTAGGATTGTCTGAATTGCAAGGTAACAGTCTCTCCTTTTCTTATCTCATTTTCCTATCTCAGTGGCAGCTACAAGTAGTTCCAATTTCAAGTAGCTTTACTTCTGTTGACCATCATGGATCATTGTATAGATCAGGAGTATCCCAGTACCAGTGCTGGCAGTAGTAGCAGTAGTAGTAGTTTTCAGCCTCTACTAGTAAAAAAAAGGTCTTGTGGGTAGAAAGTGTAAAAAAGTGGGCTCCACATCCTAACACTGTTTGTCAATTTCAAAGAAAACATCAGCTGTTGATGTAAGGATTAAGGGAAAAGTTACTCATGAATGTGGTGATTGGTGTAAAAAAATTAAAATGGCCAACATTCCATACACTACCCATAGTGGCAAGAAAAGGCTCAGACCATGGCCCCATCTTGCCAGTAGTGGTCCTGCTACTGCTCTTACAAATACTAAAATGCCCATTGCAAAAGAGTGCCCAACACGGTTATGCATCTTCTGTAACTTCCCATGCACCACCTTCTTGCTCAGAGTGTAGGTCTGTCACCTTCAAAACAGCCACATCAGTGCATGGAAAGAACACTGAGGCTCAAGAACACATTGGGCACTCAAAGTATCCTGAGTAGAGTCTACGGGTATCCATGAGCTCTGTAAGTGAGTTGGACATTTCAGATTTTGATACTGTAATTATAGAGCAGCCTCCTTCCAAATTTAGCAACCATTTGGAAATGTGAGAATGAATAGTAATGATACTGATGATGAATTAGACATAGAAATTGAGGATGCTACTTTGGAAGATGTTAATGTGCAACAGAATGGGGGATCTGACAATGATGGATGTGTTGTACTTGAACAAGATAAGGAGGATATTTATTGTGTCCAAGTAAGGCAGTCACCAGTGTTACCACCTCATGCCCATGATAAGCACATACATTAGTCATGCTTGGGCAAAAGACAGAAAAATCCACCTCTCGCACTTGAAAATATTTTTATTCCACCCCACACAACATTTGCCATGGCAGCTGTAGCTTTTGTGATGCCACAATAAGTAGATGTAGGCACCATCTAGGCACCTCCTACCTGTTACATCATTTGCAACATGTTCATTCAAGTAGTTTAGCAAAACCAGGAAAATCATGAATAGTAACAAGCATCAGCATAGCTAGATACTTCGTGCAATTTCCACCGTCAACACTTTCATCAGCAACCCCCTCACTATTAGTATGTAGTCCAGCATAAAATTTGCACACAGTTTATAAACTCCCCTAATGTGATCCATGATTCCCAAGAAGAATCCTTGAGTGCTAGGACTGCTGCTGCTGGGGTGAAACCTCTGTACAGAAGGGGACCAAGAAGACTAAGCATAGTTTTAAACAACAATTGTTAAATAAACGTCCGTAAAGCAAGCGTTTGAAGGAGGAGCCAAGCATGACAGTCACCATCCTGTTACACAGCAGATCACTAGAACCATGACAGCTATGTTAGCACTGGATGTGCATCCAATTTCCTCCATCAATGCATCAGGTTTTAGCAGATTAGTTGAGGTCATGTGTCCATGCTATCACATTCCATCTCGAATCCATTTCTCCTGAACAGCAATTCCTCAGCTGTAAAGGGAGGTAAAACACAAAGTCATTCAGTGCTAGAAAATGTCATTGTTCTGACTATCCACTTAAACTACAGATATGTTGACAGCAGTACTGGTCAAACAAATACTACATGACTGTGACAGTCCACTGGGTAGGTGTATCACCCTCAGAAGCTGCAGCTCCTGTGGTATCACCCTCCTCATCCTTTCAGCACAGTAGTTACAACTGGTTCAAGGTTTCTCAGCGCCCTAGGCAACTCTGAACATACTGCTCCCCTCCCCCTAATTCCGACTTCCTAGCCAATCACACATTTGACATGTGTAAAATAAAACTAGTAACTCTTACCTCCTCCTGGCTGGGTGCTAAGACTGCAGTCCAGATGTACTGATGCCCAAAGCAAAATGCTGTCCAGGCTTCACTGCTGCCCAGGAGCAAATACGGGATTTCTAGTGGGGAGGCTCCAAATATTAAATTTCAGAGCAAAGAAAAAAAAACTTGACATCACTCACCTGTTACATACTGACAGGTCCCCTGCTGCCCACCAATATTCTCGCACATGCCACCTGCCCACCAGCTATTCTTACACATACCACCTGTACCCGTCAGCTCTTGTCACACATGCCACCTCCATTCTACCAGCTTTTCTCACATGCCCCTCTGCCAACTAGCTTTTCTCAGACATGTTTTCCTGCCCACAAGTTTTTGTACCATATACCATCCCCCGATTTACTGTAGCTCTCTCTCCATGTTTTCTGTAGTGCCCCCGCCTTTCTCTCCAGCTCCCTCTCTCAATGTTTACTGTAGCACCCTTTCCACCATTTGCTCCAATATCCTCTCCCTCAATTTTAATTTAATTACCTTTTCTTCTTTTCTCCTTGTCCGCATCTTCTTTCTTGCTTCTTCTTTTCTCCTGGAGCCTCTCGCCTCCTCTGTGCTGGCAGCATCATGATGTCATGAGCCGAGCGCCAGAGAGATATGGAGAAGCGATGCTGCCTTGTGGAGGCACCACCTTTCATTACACCTAGGGACTCCCGGCGGCATAGGGAAATAGTGGGCGGTCGATCGCAGCGCCAGCACAGCCTACCTAACAATGTCTCATTCAGAGGCATTGTTAGTTTGGGTAGCTGGCCACTGTGCCACCCCCCACCCCCATAACCCGGCATCCTATGCAGCTGTCTAATAGTGATGCTCACCCTGATAGTAGTGCTATCACACAATTCAAGGTCATTCACAGACCAGCTACTTTCTGTATCGCTACTTCACTAAAAAACATATCGGTTTCAATCTGTTTGAAAAATCAGGTATGTCATTACAAAATGGCTCACCCTCTAAGACTCTTCTCAAGAGTCCTCATTGCTGCTAACAGAGCAAACATTGGGGCAGATTCAGTTAGCTGCAAGGTACTGCTGGACACCTTGCCAGCTAATATGGTACTAAAATCACAGATCTTTTTCCCTTGTATGTCTATGGAACTATGCATGTTTGTGGGACTATGCATGCCTGTACCATGTTAAAGTTCTAGGCATTTTCGGAATTGAGCGACCCCATGTACAACATTGAAGTCGCTGCAAAAAAATAAAATAAATCGTCTGCCATGCCACCAACTGAAGCAAGTGTGAAATTCTACACTTTACATGCTTCACACTGGTATTCCAATTTTATGCAAGCTACAGAAACCATTTGAAATGGTAACAAAGTGAGTTCAGTCACTTCCAGCCTGTGTCATGTCATATCTCTAATCAAACTATTAGAAAAACAGTTAGAGAAACTGAAGGAGGATATGAGAGCTAAGTATGTTGGACTTATAGATCTACTTCTTTATTCACAAGGGTTTGCAGAATCTTGACATTGCATCACTACATTTTAGCAGCCATGCTTGTTTCTAGGTTTGTAATATGTAATGTCTTTCTTTCCAACTGACACAAATCTTGTCAGATGCAAACAGCTCCTTGTGAGCACATAGTCAGCTTAAGTCGCACATGACACTTTCCTCTGCAAAGAGTCAACACAGCTCACCAATGTGAAAGATGATTATGACATCTGGTCAGGCTTAAAAGGAACGCCCAAATATTTTGACACCTCTACCATGTTTCAACCTGATACACCTTGTATTAGTAGAATGGTGAGGAATTAATTTAATGTGTACAAATTAGACATTCCCTTTGAATTCTGAGAGGACAAAAAAAAGCTGTGTTGACTATTGATGCCGCTGCTATCCGCCTAATGAGCTTTTATTACAGCCGCTGATCTACCTCTCCAATGTATCACACATGCTGAGCTAACCTGAGAATAACAATATATCCATGTGTGATACTAAACCCTTGTAAGACCCAGAAGGATGTATATACCAGCATATATATACCTCACATATACCAGCTGCAGCAAATAACCCACTAGCAAAGAACTGGAAAAAAACACTTTGCCCATCATTTTCTGCACACAATTTTTCTTTGGCACATTTACCCCCTGGACTGTGGTCTTTGAGAGCATTTGAGAGCATTACACCGCTTACCTGGCTCCACCATGCTTGTGTCGCCATTATAATTGATGTGACTGGAGAGCAGTATTATTACTCTGAAGGCGCCAGATACCCAAACCGAGATTTTTCAGCGGGAACCCTGGGGAAACATTTGTATATACACTGCCCAATTGCATGTACACTGTTTTTATCTTTGATACATGATTTACGATCTGTCACTATGTCTAATATTTTTCTTTCCATATATGTGAGCGTTATGGACCATCATTTTTGAGGCTACTGTATCCACACTGAAGGAATTGAAAGTATGGGAAGACACCATTCACTTCATTGGTGCTTACATATGAATGATCAATAGAAGGAGGTAGCTGGGTGTATTCCAGTTCTAATTAGAGATGCTCAGGCTCGGTTCTCCAAGAACTGAGCTAACCCGAACTTAGCAGATCTAGTACAGCCAAGTTGACTCTGTACTTTTGTGCGCTCTCGGAATTGAAAACGAGGCAAAACGTCATTGGTACATTGTTGGATCTCACGAGTTTTGTATTCTATAAGTACCGCCCTCCATGGCGATCCAGCGAGATTTCCCAGAGAGACACAGAAGGGGTTGCACGGTTCTTAGCAGTCTCTGGTGCAGTTGGGCAGCGTCATAGCTATAAAAGAAAGATGATGGGTAACAGTGTTCTCTAAAGTCTCCAGTGACATTCTACTGAGTTATAGCTCACACAGAAACAGGAGAGCTCCATTTCTCTATTGCTAATTGCCATTGCTGAAATAGAAATAATAGGGCTGGCAGTCTTGTTCTAAATCTGCAGTCACATTTTACGGTGTTATCTAGCTAACACACAATCAGGAGAGCTCCATTGCGTCATTGCTAATTGTCATTGCTGAAATAGAAATAATAGGCTTGGCAGTGTTCTTCAAAATCTGCAATTACATTGTAGGAGATGTGTAAGTGTTTAGTGCTGAAACAGAAATTGTAATAATAGGGCTGTCAGTGTTATTAAAAGTCTCCAGTGACATTCTACTGTGCCATAGCTCATACAGAAACAGAAGGGGTGGCAGTGTCCTTGTCACTCTCCAATCTCAGTCACGATAACACTAATCCCTCTACCTCATGTGCTAAAGTCTATGTTCAAGTGCATAGTGGTTTTAAGTCAGGGAAGCAAAAATGTAAATAAAAAGCTTGTACTTTTTTAAAGAAAAAAACACCTCTCTAATAAAGGTGAAAGTTTAGTGTAGAAAAGCATAAAATTGCCAACATGCTATTCTACCCAAAATATTACCAAGCATACCAGCATCAGCTAGCTCCCTTCTCTCAGCTAGATCTCAGCACCTGCAATCTACACTGTCATCATATTCACCCTCATCAGTATGTACATCATCCTCAAACAATACTAATAAATACCCGCTGGAATCCACCATCACAGAAGTCTGTGTAAATGCTGGTAATGGCCTTCCTCATTGAATCTGTAGTTCATTTTACGGCATAGCTGTCACAATTTTTTGGCAATGCTTTTACACCAAACCAAATGTCAAAATGTGCAGACTCATTTGCATCACCACTGGTTGTCTTGAGAAGGCTAATTTTTTTCCTAGAGGCAATTACCAGAGACACTGAAGGAGGAGACATCATTGTGTCATGTACCACTTCAGCTGTCAGCTTACTGACCAGGAGATCATTGTATCTCTTGAGATCTGGGTCAGTTGGAAAGAAAGAGAAGACATAGCTCTTAAACCTAGGATCAATCACAGTTGCCTAAATGTAATGATCCGATTTCAAGATGTTGATAACTCTTTGATCCTGGCGAAACGAATAAAGTACTTAATCTACCATTCCAACATAATTAGCGGAATTGCATTGCTTCATTTCCTCCTTCAGTTTCTCTAGCTGCTTTTCAAAAAGTCTAATTAGGGGGATCACTTGACTCAAGCTAACAGCGTCTGCACTCTCTTCACAGGTGACTACTTTGTGTGGTTTCAGCACCTTACACAACACGGAAGGTATTCTCTACTGCCCTGGACTAAAGTACATTCCCTCTAAATTATATTCTTCTTGCAGATGCTGCATTCTCCTACATGCTGTTGCAGAATGCTGAAAATTACTCTAAATATTTCGGGACATAGACAGCATCTCCTGCATGTCATTGTCATTTTTTAAAAAGTTCTGTACCACCAAGTTGATTGTGTGAGCAAAACAGGGAATGTGATGGAATTTCCACCGCTGTAATGCTCTAACAATATTAACGTTTTCAGAAATCACATATCATCATCATCATCATCATTTATTTATATAGCGCCACTATTCCGCAGCGCTGTACAGATAACTCATTCGCATCAGTCCCTGCCCCATTGGGGCTTACAGTCTAAATTCCCTAACACACATACAGACAGACAGACACACAAACACACACACAGACTAGGGTCAATTTGTTAGCAGCCAATTAACCTTCTAGTATGTTTTTGGAGTGTGGGAGGAAACCGGAGCACCCGGAGGAAACCCACGCAAACATGGGGAGAACATACAAACTCCTCACAGATAAGGCCATGGTCGGGAATTGAACTCATGACCCCAGTGCTGCAAGGCAGAAGTGCTAACCACTATGCCACCGTGCACATATCCTCAGGAGAGTCCAAGCAGGATAAGCCATGTTACAATGACATCCCTTAGTTTTTCAAACAGGTTGTCAGCGTTATTAGCTCTGATATGCGCCTTGTCTTGTCTCTGATAACCACCTCTTACTCCCACCTACAAGACTTCTCCCGTGCTGCTCCCCACTTATGGAATTCCCTACCACGCTCAGTCAGACTTTCCCACAGCCTTCAAATCTTTAGATGCTCTTTGAAAACCCATCTATTCTTTAGAGGTTACCTTATCCTCGATAACACTATTCACACTAATGAACCCTCACAATTATCCCAATCTCCACTCTGATCCACACTCGCTCCTCTTGTTTCAGCTGTGCCCCCTTTCCTTTAGTATGTAAGCTCTCTAATGAGCAGGGTACTCTATGCCTGTTGCTTTCATGTCTCCATTTATTTTGTCTGCCTTGTCTGTTTTTGTTTCACGTATGTCCTGTTTTATGTATGTCCTTGTCTTCCCTACTGTACGGCGCTGTGGAGCACTGTGGCGCCTTACAAATCTACAATAATAATAATAATAATAATAATAATAATAATAACAACATGCCTCTTAGTGAAGCAGATGATATACAAAGTAGCCTGCCTCTGAAAGATCTGGCGTTATTTGTTAGATGCTGCAGCTGTTCCTGCTGCTGAAGGTGATTAACCAACCCAGTGGGCTCTCAAAGTCATGTAATCTTTAGCTTTCCCAGTTCTGCTTGTCCCCATATACGTGGTTAAATGTACAGTGGGTAGAATGGCATTTTATATCCCAATAATTTTCTTTTTTGTAACCTCCTGATACAGGTGCGGAATTGCTTGTCTATTAAATTAGTGTTTAGATGGAATTTGGTAACAGGGACACAGGACCTCAATTAGCCGTCTTATTCCTGCTGCAGTAATGGTGGATATTTGACACAGATTTAATACTAGTATAGTTGCATGGCGCCTGTGATCCGCTGTGCGACTGGTTGACAGTTGCCATACTTGCTTCCTCTTGCAAAGGATTGTTTAACAGTCAATTATTGTAAACTACTAGTAGTCTTCTTCTTAGTCTGCTTTTGGATTGAGGATCCACTCCCAGCAGCAGGAGCAGCAGCAGTGGGCCTAACGCTCAAGGATTCTTCTGAGGAGTCCTGGATAGGGGAGAAGTCAACTCGCCTTAGCAACTTGGATGCAGGACTAACTCCGATCACTTGTGAGGATATTGATGATGAAGGTGTTGGGGGTGTAGATTGCAGGAGCTGGGATCTAGCTGAGAGAAGGGAGATAGCTGATGCTGGACTGCTTGTTGTTATTTTTTAGCATAAGTTTTTGATTTTCGCAAAAACTTTCCATGAATTTGCTTCAAATGGTGTAACATGGATAAGGTTCCTAGATGGTTAAGGTCCTTACCTCTACTGACTGTGGCTTTACAATGCTACAAATGACTAGACAACTGTTGTCAGGATTTGTGTCAAAATAATTCCACACATAAGAGGTGGATTTTTTGGTATTATGCCCAGATATGACAATGGCCTTCTTCTTATCACAGTTTAATCCCTGGTAGGCTGTCCTTAATTCTGCACACAAAACTGGTTGTCTTCCTCTTCATCTTAGCCTATTGGCAATGCAGCCATCGTCTTTGGGTGTATATTACACCCTACACTTATAGTTAAATATATAAAGAAATGGACAAAGGCAGTTTTGTTTTAGTCTCTATAGCCCCCCCCTCCCCCCTCCACTTGTAGTTGAATAGAAAAAAAGCAGCCTGCATAGACTGTAGAATTAGAATATAAAAATAAATGGACCAAGGTAGTTTGGTGGCTGTCTATGACTCCCCCCGCCCTCCACTTGTAGTTGAATAGAAAAAAAGCAGCCTGCATTGGACTGTAGAATTAGAATATAAAAATAAATGGACAAAGACAGTTTGGTATCTGTCTGCATCAGACCCCCTCTCCACTAGGAGTAAAATAGAAAACTATTCAGCCGTTATAGAGTCTAGAATTTAAATAGAAATTGAGAAAGGCAATTTGGTATCTGTCTGCATCATAATCATCAACATCATCATTAGTGCCCTCGTCGCCTACACAAATCTCCCCCTCATCCTCTTCTAATTCCAAAGTGGCATCCTCAATTGGTGTATCTCCGACTACACTCGTGCTGTTAAGGCACACATCAGCAGAACTGCTGAAAGGAACCTTCTTTATGGGTACACTGTCACTAACAGAATGCTCACGATTAGACATACCACTGGTGGATGGACTCTACCCAGGGATTGGTGTCATTTCTGATTCTGAGCATACATTATCGTCTAATGCCTGTTTTCTTGCAGCTCGGCTTTGACGCGTAACAGTAGTTGTGCACCACTTTTAGGGGGGTATTCAATTGTTCGTCCGGACCTCAGAAAAACTTGCGCTCTGAAACTATTACCATTAATATGGTAATATTGCGCGTAAATACCGTTCATACGGTAATTTACACGCTGAAATTCAGCGAGTAATTACCGTATTAACGATAATAGTTTTAGAGCGCGAGTTTTTCTGAGGTCCGGACAAACAATTGAATACCCCCCTTAGACTCCAAATTACTTGGTCTTGCATGGTCACGAGTGACCGTACAAGAAGAAGGCTCAGTAACATTTTTTGATCTGCCACTAATAGAGAAAGGCGAAGGCCTCATTCTTTCTTTGCCACTGCGTGTGTAGAATGGCATGTTGGCAATTTTTTTTTTTGTATCGGCAGTTAACTTTTCCTCAGTTACACTTCTTTTTCGCTTCAACACGGTAAAATTTTTTTGGGTGTGTGTTTTTTTCCCTGATTTCAAAAGACTATGTACTTTTACATTGCCTTTCCCAGATGACGTACTGGGAACACTACCATCAGGACTGGTGACAGAACCGGGTTGCTGATTCTGCTCATATGTGGACTGCTTTGAATCCATTTTAATGAGGCAAAATTGTATTAGATAGAGACTGCTGACAAATATGACTTTTGACAGCCAGAAAAATTAATGCAAAAGAATGGGGAACACCCCAAAAGCACTTGGAGTGCCAGAAATTGAACAAAAACCCTCCTCTATCCTCCTCTTACTGCTGTAACAACTGGTATTAAGATTAGAATGGTATTGAATAGATACAATAATGTGTCCAATTACTGCTCTGTCCCTGCGCTGATATAGCCTGTGTGACCTAACCCTGCTTTCTCCCTCTGTCAAATGGCGATGGATTGCTGTGGAGGCTGGTATTTATGCTTTTCAAATCTTGCGAGAACTGAGCTCAGAAATACGAATACGTCACGATGATGTTTTGCCTCGATTTCGATTTCAAATGGGCGGGAGAGTACCGAGCGTGCTCGGCTCGGTACTCGGATAGGCTAAATTCGGATGAATTCAGATCTCGGGGAACCGAGCCCGCCCATCTCTACTATATATACACAAATTGAAACTGTCTTTCCAGTCACTCTAAGGACTGATGTTATACACAAAACTGTTTAGCCATTATAATTAGAAACACGTAAGATTGCTAGATACATAGCACCTATTAATTGTAACTATTGTTGAGTTACAATTAATAGGTGAGATCGGTAAGTACGCAGTCATGTCAGCCCCCCTGAAATCCTGCCAAAGCCCTATAAATATAGATAGGCCTAAATTATAACTTATTCACAGAAGTATTTGAATACAAATGTAGGAATTTAATCACTGTTAAGTAGGCAGAAGAAGGAATTTTTCTTGTGGAACACACTACACTGATCACAAATACCTTTAGCAATCGGCAGTTATTACACATAAATCATACTTGCTTACTTTCAGGCAGTGAGGTCCGGGAGATCCCGGCCAGCAAAGAAAATTATGTTTTGCCGCGGGGAGGGGCCAAAATGACATGATTCACTGCGAATCGCATTATTTTGGCCAAGGAATTGCGAGATGTGGGAGACTTGCCTAATCTCCCGGAATTCCAGGAGACTGACCCGGATTTCAGGAGTCTCCCGTACATTCCGGGAGGGTTGGCAAGTATGACATAAATTTGTTCTCTTTACATCTACAGGTTCTTGGAGTGATGACATTTTCCCATTCTGGTGTACTAAGAGATTCATAGGGATTCCCCTTAGCATGATGGCTAAGTGGTTATCACTTCTGCCTTACAGCACTGGGGACATAAATTCAATTCCCGACCATGGCCTTATCTGTGAGGAGTTTGTATATTCTCACCGTGTTTGCGTGGGTTTCCTCTGGGTGCTCCGGTTTACTCCCACACTCCAAAAACATACTGGTAGCTTAATTGGCTGCTAACAAATTGACCCTAGTCTCTGTTTCTGTCTGTGTGTGTGTGTGTTAGGGAATTTAGACTGTAAGCCCCAATGGGGCAGGGACTGATGTGATTGAGTTCTCTGTGCAGCGCTGCAGAATTAGTGGCGCTATATAAATAAATGATGATGATGATTATGATGATGATGACGATGAATCCCAATTTATATTTAATTCATTAAAGGCTATACTCAGTAGACTTCTCACTTTAAGAGAATGTCCTCCCTAACAGCTTGATACATGAGTCTGCAAGTTATGTCTCTAGGATTATGTGGGAGTCTTCTGGAATTCCTCTGATAAGTGGGATATTACATTTCCCATAATTTTATTCACTCATATAGCATGATGTGCTATACCCTGTGAAATCTAAATCTTTTTCGTCATTTGGGTCAGGGTACTTGTTTTAGTTCTGTTCTAGGAGTAGTGTGACAGGATGGACCACCTATGCCACCCTGTCTGTTGTGTTGCTGGGGACCGCTTGCCTTTCCACCGCCCCCTTTCTTTCTCCCAAATGCGTCCTCTAACTGCAGTAGAAGAGACTTTTGCTGCTGCCACCACTAGGCTCTTCAGTGGAATCCAGAACCGCGTCCTTATGGGTAACTGTCGCTTCTAGTGTACCCCTTTGCTGCTACACCTGGGCTGATACCCCTGACCTCTTGCCTTCGGATCAGAGTTGATGTGGATGATTCCCTCCTGCCATAACACACTGGCCAGAGCTGCAGGTAGCAGGCAAAGGGTTGGTACTGGAATGTTGGGTCCAAACCTCAGAACAGCCAGAAAACGAATTAGATTTGGGTCTAATCTGCAGGTCACAAGAATTTCAGCAGGGAATAAGTTGTCAAACAGGATCATGAAGCAAATGATGTATATTAGCTGAAGTGTCTTAATAAGGACAGTTCACACTGGTTTATGGTACCAGTGATCAGAAGGCCAGATAGAAAAATAATACATTTCAGTGCAAAACAGGTCTCTTTTTATGCAGTTTTGGAGACTTAGTTTGGCAGTGGGTAATCCATTCTCCTGCCCTTTTAACCAATCTGGATTGATTTCTGCAGCCTGCATGTGAATCAGCCCAGAAACATTAACACCTTGTTACATTGAAGCTAGTGGCAGGGGGGAGTGTACTTTCCCCCTGTCCACGAGCTGCCAGGGAAAGTAGGGCTTCTCCTCCATGGTGCCTGTCTGTCTGGGGCAAGAGACTTATCTTTTAAATCTCCCGCCGAAAATTACCTCCAGGGCACCTGCTCAGGGATCTGGCTCTCCCCACTGGCCGAAAATAGTACCTGTGGGAGAGAGACCAGGGCAGCCCCTGCCTGCTGCTAGCTGAAGCTCTTTGAGCTCCACTATGCGGCTTAGCCTCCTGGGACCCCCAGGAGGCGCTGAACTTCCTGGATCTATTTGATTCCAAGATGCTGCTGTGGAAATCCCTCTGGCAGCCACTGAAACTGGCTGTCGTGGATGAAGGATCCAGAGCAGCCCCCGCATTTAATTTTATATAAATTGTTCCATTTAAAATATACATATGCACACTGTTTTACACTGCCGGCGCCACAGAGCCTCCACACACTACACATTTAAATTTTTACATTAATTCATTTATTACCTTAAAACCACTCTTACACTCCCATTGAATGCTGTGGTGCTGGGTACTCTCTTCCTGGCGCTGCAGTGCACACATTAAAATACATTTTTTATTCATATGAAACACTAAAATAATTACTTATGCCTACTGCGCCTAGCGCCTGTGCTTTACCTCTTCCAGAGCCGGGCATTGACCCTCCCGGCGCCAGAGTTTATTTAAAGATGACTGAACACTCCAGGACTCGGCCACAGCTAGTCTCAGATATCTTCAGAAATTGTTGCATGTTTTGCTATGGAGGAGCAGCTTTTGCATTTTCTTGATCCTTCTTCCATGACATTTTTCTTGTCTTTCCCCATTCATATTGTTGTCTTTCTTTTGTATATGTGATATTGGAAGTATATTAGTTGAATGCATTATTCTACTTACAGCTTTGTTGACTGTGACAAATATCAGTATCAATATCAGTAAGTATATGTAACACCCTCTTTTCCAGCCTGGGTGTATGTATCAGTTTATGTGTCCTGTCTGTGAATTAATTCTTTACCTCGTATTCTATGTTGCACAGTGCCTCCACCTTCGTCTCGGTACTGTAGGGGTTTGTTGGGTAGAGTCTCAGCTGTAGCAACACCAGATCGAGACCAAGGAGCCCCCCGCCACCCTACTCTGGACCACAAGCACACACAAATAATATATTACAACGCCAGATTGGTGTTTAGAAGCCAGACCTGCACATTTATTGATGAGGCATGAACTTTTAAATGAGTTTTTCTATATTTGGTATAAATAAATAGACTTTTGCAGTTCAAACAAAACCATTGCATACAACTGGTGAACAGTAGTATCTATTATATTACATATAAACAAGACTCTCTGGTATACAGTGACTAATGCATTTTCTGCCATGAAGTAGTATCAAATCAATTCACTCCTTATTTTCCTCAGTTGAATAAACATTTATCAGCTAGTAGTACAAACCAATATTCCTGCTCCTTAGGCTCCTCATTATGGCTTTAACCCAAACGTCATGATTGTTGGTTATACCTTTGGATGTTATTAAAGAAGTCAGCGGTGTTAATGTGGATATGAAGCCACAACGCTTTTGACGTTAAACAGGTTGCTGTTTATTGAATGTTGATAACAACAGTAGATATATATGCAGGTACTCACAGTTGGTATACTTTGAGATACAACAGGCAATCAGGCACTATACACTTGTATGCCGATTTATGCAGATGCAGGGATTTTTGTATATGCTGGTATAAAAGCAGTTAGGACTTTTTAATAAATTGCATGTCCGTGTAGGAACTTGTTATGTTGTCACAGACTCTCCTATTGTATTTAGGGGAGCCTCTGGTCCCTATATGGGTGCTCTAAGTAACGTATATTATACTTCGGACCGCAGCTAACACTGCTGCATCCGTCCTCACTCAGGTCTCTAATGGAAGTGCTTACGCGAAGCTGAACTTCCGGTTTGCGGAGTAGCGCAATCAGGAAACAGATGTCCTGCCCCACTTCCTCCTAGACTACCGGGGAAATTGGCTGCCATAGCAATGGAGGAGACGGAGCGTAGCGCTCCCCATATTAACAAAAATACTTTGCTATGTTATTCTCCTCAAATTACACAGGATTCAGTAGGCTTTCCTTGCTTCACAATAAGGATGGAATACATTTTGCACTTTTGATACATCCTGTCTCCCCTTGACATAAGCATGTAGTTGCTTCAATAACATTTACTCTTCTCTCAGCTGGTACATACAATTCTCTTACATTTGCTTGCTAAAGAATTATAAGGCAATTGGTGCAGTTTCTCACAAATTAAACAATCTCTGTCCCCTAACTATGCCTACGTATAATACAATATTCTTCAGGCCTCCCCACCTGTTCCCTACCTGATGCAGTTCAAGTAAATCAACATGGGTTACTTATCCCCATTGATCAATCAGCATCTGTATCCAAGATGGCTCCTCTCATTTCAGGTTTCCAGTAAGGTATCTCACTCTCCCCTGTAAAGTCTTATCCAATCTCTCAGGATGTTTTTCTCTCTCTTTAATTCCACTGTCTTTCAGGTCTCCAGACTCTCCCAGGACGTCGTCCCTCTGAGTTTCTCTCAGAATTCCAACTGCCTTTTGATATTGCTTCTTCACAAGCTCCTCTCCACTGCATGCTGGGACATATAGATTTCTGCCTGGAGGGGTGGCATCCAAAGTGCATGTGTGGCCCTCTCTGGTCGTTGGTACCCCCTGTTTGGCTGGCACTCCACTGACCAGTTGATGAGCCTATTCCATACTCTGAAAAGGACTATATGTTAATACATCATGACCATTAACATACCCACACCAGCTCTGAAATTCACCTATGCTGACAGTAGGGGGTCCAAAAAAAAATAATATGGCCAGGGATAAGCCCAATATTGGTCCACTATGCGTGGTACTTCAGTGGCTCTCCCTAACAGATCATACGTTAACATCATTGGAGCCCTAGTGTTCGGCCTGCGCTAGTTAGGGGCTAAGAGGTATTTCCTGTCTCCCCCTGACAGACCTACTGGGTGTTCGATTTTTCCCCCATTGCTTTCTTCCAGTGGGCCTGGTAATTGCCTGCTTCGCACTTCAGGTTCTGAACCAATCCTCCATGTCAGGCACCGTCCTCGCACTCTTCCTAGGTACAGGGCACGGTCAACTCTTCTGGTTCACTCCAGCTCCAGCACTACCTGTTGTTTACTCCATTTTGTTCTGCTGACTCCTGGCTTGTTCTTTTGCTTATTCTCCTGGATTCCGATTTGGTACTGCACGGTCTGTTTGGCATTGACCCTCTGCTTGTTCCTGATGCTTCTTCTGGTTCTCCCTGTGTACTGCGCTACTGTTGGTTTGACTCGGACCAGCCGACTATTCCTGTCTTCTCCACTGTGCTGGTAACTGACTTGGAGAACCGCGACCTGCGCATTCCATGCAGCCAAGACCATACCTCCTTGCGGGGGTTCCTGGTGAAGACCGGGGGTGTGTTAGACTCTGCGCCTTCCTGTTCAGCTGGTGCCTCCAACCGTGTCTATAACCGTTACACTCCCCAATGTTTGTCTTTTTGTTAGCTTTCCCAAAGCACTCCCAGTAGAATTAGGATGCCAAGCAGGTTCCCGACCAGAAATGGCAATTTAAATTTCTCTGTTCATTCCATTTATTCTCTTCTTCCAGCTTAAATCTGAATACAGGTTAACCAGACATCTTCAACACCACCTCATAGGGTTATTTTCTCCATCTGTTAGCCAGCTTATGTTTTCCAGGTAACCCCACGTACCGGAACAAAACTCTATCTCCTGCAGCAAGGACATTCTCATTTACCTGACTATCATAATGGTTCTTCATAATCACAACTGGGTGGAAAGTTTGTGAGTCAGTCTGTGGGCTTCCCTTAACACTTCTCAATTGCTGGACATAATGTAGGTATGTCCAGCACCGCCCCAAGTGAGTAACATCGTTGACTCCGAAACACACTGTCACGAGTCGCAGGGACTGAAGGCCACTTGCTGATATTTGCGCTGCTAAGCCAGGAGGCACTGAGTCTAAATACGCCCCCAGTCTTCACCAGGGACCACCACAAGGGAGTTTGGAGTTTGCTGCAAGGGTCTTTCTTTCTCTGCCTTTTTTCTTCTGCTTTAATTTTATTTCAGTTATTATTTGTTGTATCACATTTAAACCGATCTCTTTTGTGCCGGTTCATATTGTCCTGTACCCCCCCATCTCCTTCCCTTTGTGCTCTACTCCCCTCACCCCTTGTTGTTTTGTCCGTAGAGTACAGTTCTCAGCAGACATCTTCAGCATGACAGGGGTAGGCTGGTATCTTCGGGTCACACAAAAGGGCAGGGGAGAATTTAGAGAGCTCGCTTATGCCCAATATGGTTCAAGGGTTCGGAGTCCCACCTCACATAATAGCCAGCGCTCTGACAGGGGCTCGGAAGCTGGCAGACAAATGATGGCCGCGTCATGTAGGTCCCGGGCTAGGAGTAGGTCGGCTCATTGCAGTGCAGCTTCTGGCAGGCAGGGTGAGACTGTGGATAGGACAGCGAGGTCTTACCTGGGGGTTGTCTTGGGCCTTTGTTGGTTACTGTGGGACAAAGTGAGTAACCTGCAGGGGATGATAAAGGAAGTGCTGGGGCCAAGATTAGTGATGTAGCGGCAGGCGTAGGCATTGTTGTGGCATTTTAATTTCACCTGTCAAGTGATACTCATGGGACGGGTATTTTGTCGGAAGCTTGAGAGGGCAACGACAGGGAGCAGGTGCCCGCATGGTCCAATCACACTCTCCGAGGTAATTCGGGAGGATTTGGCGGTCTGGGACCTGTTCCTTTGGGAGTTCAATGGAGTGAAGTTATGGCCTGGTCCTCCGGTGTCTAGTCAAGTGCTTGAGCTCTTTACGGACGCATCTAGGGCGGTGGGCTTCGGTGTCTATTTTGCCGGGGAGTGGTGTGCTGCCCCGTGACCCAAGGAGTGGGTGCGGTCCAGCTTGGATGGCTAATTTAACACTACACAAGATTTTCCCGATAATTGTGGCAGTAGAGCTTTGGTCAGGCAGGTTGGTTGGGAAGCAAATAGTTTTCTGGTGTGACAACTTTGGGGGACTGCAAGCAATCAATAGGCAAAGGGCCACTTTACCTCCAGTGATTACGCTCTTGAGGAGGTTAGTTTGGCGCTGTCTGGCATGCAACATATGCTTTCAAGCTTGACACGTGCCTGGAGTGGAGAATGAGTTGGCAGATGCGTTGTCCAGGGGGCAGATGGAGAGGTTTAGAGTGTTGGCTCCCAGGGCATCCCTAACAGGTTTACCCTGTCCCCATTATTTATGGCAGATTATCAAGCCGACATAGAGGGTCTAGCTGAATCCTCCATGGCCCCTTTGACTCGGAAGAAGTATTGAGCTACCTGGAACGAGTGGTGCACTTTCCGAAGTCAAGGCCATGGCAGTAAGGAAGGTGAGGACAAGTGCATGCTTTTGTCTTGGCAGGTTACCGAGCGGGCAGGTCTAGAGCTGCTATGACAGGGACACTGGTGGGGATATCGTTCTTTGCTAGGTTGAAGAGGGTGACGGACTATACGAAGAGTTTCTTGATCTGCAGGGCACTCAGGGGTTGGGCGAGAGAGCGACCAGTACCGCTAGATCAGAGGAAGCCCATTAGTGATTCTTTGTTAGGCAGGCTGTTGGCTGCTATCCCAAGCATGGTACGGAACAACTATGAGGTGGCTCTGTTTTGCTATACTTTGGAGCTTCTGCAGGTGGCTTCCTCTAGGTCCTCCCTCTTGTCAGGCATGCTGGGGCAGCACGTGGTGATAACGGACAATTCGGTATGTTGCAAGGTGAGGAAATCTAAATCAGATCAGCTGGGACGAGGATCGCTCTGTATGCCTGATTGTAATTATCAGTCAATTTGCTTCCCTGAAGCCGAATGGGGCACTCCCTAGGTTGGTGCATGGCGATGGTTCTCCTCTCACTAGGTACCAATTTTTGGTGGTGTTTAAACATACCCTGGCGGCGGTGGGTCTGGATGGTTCTCAGTTTGGCACGCATTTGTTCGGCATTGGGGCTGCTACATCTGCTGTGGTTACTGGGGCGTCAGAGCCCACTATAAAGGAGCTAGGCAGGTGGAAAACTGCTGTATATAAACGTTATGTACGACCCTCTATGCTTGCTTGATTTTTCTTCATATCTAACTCTAACTATGGTGGTGGCACAGGTTTTGCAGGTTTTGTGCTTTTGGAAGCAGGGCACAAAGAGATTTGTCCATTTTTTCCCAAAAAATTGGGTCTGATTGGCACTTGGCACCACAAGGTGTTATGGTTTTACCTTCGTTTGTGCTTCTACCCCATCTTTGTTCCTTTCTTTCACTTCGTGGGAATGTATTCTTTGGTGTGGTGGACTGTTGACTTGCCTGGATGTGCATCATAAAATCTATGGGGCCATTCTGGTTCCCCTTTTGTTTTGTTCTCCTTTTTGCCTTCTAGCACTGGATGTGCTGGATATATGATCTCTGCTAATGTTTATATTTGTTTTTTCGCTGTCTCTTACTGAACACAAGACCCCGTGGCTGATCTGGCTGTTGGGACACTCATATGTGCATTGGGTTGCATTACATAAGGCAGCTGTTAGGCTGCTGGCCTGATCACCAAACCACAGAACTAGATGATGGAGATCTTCGCCTATAGCAGCCGCCTTTCCCTTAAAGCTTGACACGCTCACCGGTACTCGTATGCTCCCAGGACTTAGCTCCAAGTGTAGTGTGGGTTGGTAATGCAGGACAACAGCAGCGGGCCAGGAGACTGGTAGGAGGTAGCGGGTAGTCAAAATGATAGCCAAGGTCAAGGGTCACAGGCAAGCCGGGCAATCGATAAACACGTCAGAGGTCGGGGTCACAGGTACGTTAGCAGTCCAAGGTACAGGCAAGAAGTGTCAGGGTCACGGGCAAAACAGGCAGAGTCCAAAATAATCCAACCAGGGGTCATACATGGGAGGTCAAACAGAGTATCCACAGGATAGTGCAAGTAACAGGAGCAGGTCAGCAGGACTAGGATAGACACACTATAACCGACAATGAGGCTGCAGACCTCACTGCCCTAAATACTCCAATCAGCCAATCAGAGCCTAGCTCTAAAATTACACACAGGCCCCTTCTAATTAATTAAATAAACCTTAATAGCCTACAGGCTATTACGTAGCTTTGCGCACACGCCCGGCTGTCGTCTGTGGCCTGGATGCGGCGCTACAATGGTAAGCGTCCGGCCGTTGCCTTGGCAACGGTTGAGTACTAGGCGGAAATGACGTCCCGGTCGTCAGGGTGGCGGCCGGGACGCCAGGGGGCACAGGAAGCGAGCCGCAGCGGCTGTGAGTACCGCTCTGGCTAGTGACAGCAGCAGGGGATATATATCCAGGGTCGGTTGTGTTCCAGTGGATTGGTCGAAGGGGGCTTAGGTGGACAGGTTTTAGGAAGCTTCTGGTAGGTGAGATTGTGAGATGATGGGTGCCTCATGTGTTGGTAGTGCATCTTGGTGGTAATGACTTGGGTATAGGTATATCTTTAGATCTGATATTCTCAATTTGGTCTGAGTTTGCTTGGGTCCGTGCCTCCTGGCCTGACCTTATTATATGCTGGCCTGATATTGTGCCCATGGCAGGGTGGCTGATGAGGTGCGGAAGAAGGTAAACTCGGTAATTGCTCATTTCACACGTTCGATGGTGGTTTATGTATTGAGCATCTGCTTATCCGTTTTCAGAATCCGGGTCTTTATCAGGCAGATGGTGTTCGTTTCAATGATGAAGGCATGTTGTTGTTTATATCGGATGTTTATAAGGGCGTAGCGGAAGTTTGTCTGTGTGGTGGCGGGCCTTGGCTCTAATGGATCTGGGTGTGGTCAGATATCGCAGTACATTCGACGGCTAGTGGAAAGGGCACATTGCGTTAGCGGGCACACTTAACCTACCTTTTTTCAATGGAATGGGCTATTAGTCTCGGTCCAAGTACCTCCCGAGCGGGTTGGCTTGTGGTTGCTTCTGTTATCCTGGAAAGAGGGGAGGGTTTTGTAGTGCCCGGGGCGGTAGCCCCATTGAGGTAGATATGTGCGCCTTGGGGTGTGTTTAGTTGTGCCCCATTTGTGGATGTCCCAAGGTAAATGCTGGGGCATCCTGGTTTGCCTGGCGGATGTCGACTCTGACTGCTCTATTTCTCCACCACCATACCTTACAATAAATTTTCTTGCTTTCGCCACATTTAAGTTGTCTGTGTCGTTATTTCTGTTTAGTTTGAAGGTTAAGAGTATAAGGTAAGAAAAGGAGATCAGTCTTTAAACATTTTAAAGGACCTCTAGCACTCACGAATATAGTTAGGAGTGGGACTCTGAATTGGACATATGAAAATATGAGAAAAGAGTAGCTGCTACAAGAGTGGTTGCATAATTGTAATTCTTGCTCTTGTATGTTTGCCATAGGAGATAAAGTCCCGTTGCTTTTACACACACAAGATATCAAACTGTTGGCAAGATGACAGGGATCTTTTAATGTGTATATAGAATTAGGGTGATAAATTATGTTATTTTGCAGCCTGACACCTGTAGGGGAAAACACATTTATTCTTCCAAAGGATTGGAGGGAGCAGGGAGGTTTGTTTGTTTATCTCCTTACAGTAACGATGATATTGACACTCAGCTCGCTTTTGAGCCAGTGTCAGAGGCTCTTCTGAGCTGTCCCACTTTTTTGATCAAAAGGAGCATTAAGTGCTTTGGTTATGGAGTTTACCTATGTGGTCTGTGATGTTCCAGGAAGAATCAACATGGTATGATAGAATACATTAACCAGCAGGGGTTGTGGTTCACGAAATACCCTATAGGCTAACAGATATGAAAAATTAAGCAATAAAAAAAATAATTCAAGAGCATTTGAGGCTAGCCGTCATTGAAGAATCCTTCAATGAATGATATAGCCCCATTGTTCTCATCCCAAAGCCTTACAGGTGTACTTACTGTAGGTGGATTTTCATTAGGTCAACAATGTTTTCACAATTTACTCTGATGCCATGGGTGGATGAGCTCCTCGATTTTCTTGGGTCTTCCCGCTATAGTTCTACTATGAGGTGCGAGCAAAAATAAGCTTCAGGGTTTCAGGCCAAACAATGCCATGGACTCATCACAGGACATTCCAGTGGTACTCTGCTCAATTTTAAATCCCCCCCAGCCCCCAAACAATAGTAATACTATGTTCTCATGCATATATCCCTCTTTTTTTATACATCTCGGGATTATATATTCCTTTGAGGCTGTTGCCTGGTATCTAGTATACCTAAATGTTAGTTTCCATAACTGTATTCCATTTAATGCATAAGTATAATGGCATGCTTATTACAACAGCCTAAGTAAACTTCATCAGCATTTCAATGCCCAATTTGTCATATTTTTTAAATCTTTCAATAACAAGTCATTATCTAACACTACTTAGCTTAGTGCCATTAGTAAATAAATATCTAATATGTATTGAAATCATAAAAAATAATAGCGCAGCACAAAATAATAGACCAACATAACTTTTAAGCAGTATTTAAAAAATTGTGAAAAGAACAATGGTGAGAGAAAAACGAGAGATATTTATATAGTATGAATTTTCAGAGTGAGTAAGAGGAATAAATACATTTATAACTGTGGATATAAGGTGACAAGAAACATTGAGCACAGAGCAAGTGGCCTGAGGCGGCAAAAATGTAAATCTATTCTGAACACCCATTATTCCTTTTCACTTAATCAACCCTAAATCATACTTGCCAACTTTTCCTCATTGGCTTCAGGGAGATCCTGGGGGAGGTGGGCGTGTGGGGCTTGGAGGAATCGCACCATTTTGGCCCTACCCCCTAAACGGTTGTCACAATTTTGGCCAATTACAGTAGGGGCGGGGCTACGATGACACAATATTTGCGTCATTAAGCCCTGCCTCCGCCACTTATCTATTGCGGGGGCGAGAACTGGGAGGTTGTCCTGCTCTCCCAGGAGCCCAGGAGGTCTTGCAGAAATGCGGGTGTCTCCTGGAAATTCCTGGAGAGAAGGCAACTATACCTTAAAGAAAAGCAGCTAATGAATCTCTAGAGACTGAAGTGCCTTTTACATTTCTGTCTCCATTACTGTAGTCATGTTGTCTTACCTGTCAGTCTTTGATTAAATCTTGGTCTCCATGAAAATGGCAACCTCCATAGGCATCAATACATGGACATAGCACACAATTTCTGAACTGTGTCATCATGCCACAAATGGCAAAGCCAACCACGTCTTGTACTGGCTCAGCATCATGGAGAATGCCAGACTCTTCAGGGAGTGAGGGAGATCACCCCTATTTCAGGGAGTCTCCCTGACATTCAGGTAGAGTTGGCAAGTATGCCCTAAATATGTTCCTCCCTCTACAGATCCTTTAAGATATGGTCTAGATACCACTTTGCTGGAGTGAGTGGGAGCAAATGATGCTAAGATACACTTAGGCTGGGTATACACAGGGGTGCCAAGAGGGTACAAATTACTGGGGCCCACACAGTCAGGCAATTATTATTATTTTTTAAAAAATTACATCCCCCCAACCAGAGCTGGGGCGGAAGAGAGGGAGCGAATTGTCAGCAGCTCCCACTCCCCGTACAGTGACGTCACACACTGTCCCAGCAGCCTGCAGAGCAAAGAGGAGGAGTTCCAGCTCTGCACCAGCTCAGCTTTGGTAAGTATGATGGGCTTGGTGGGGCTTATGATGTGTAGGGAGGCTTACGATGTGTCTGGGAGATTATGATGTGTCTAGGGGGGCTTATGATGTGTCTAGGGGTGTTGTAATGTGATTGTGGGGGTGGTGATTATAATTTTTTGTATTGTGAGACATAGGGGGAGATTCATTTAGATGCGAGGTGTGTCAGGGACTTTCATGAGACACCACGCGGCAGAGATTTTTACAGTAATTGCCAGCAATGTGTGCAGTGCAATGTTCGCGTGCCACATGGCCGGCAATTTAAGCTCCTCCTTCTTGTTACTTTATGAATTAATTAGTTTGGAGTTTTTTTCTCTCATCATTATTGAATTTATGTTTACGTTTTTTGAGCGCCTCTTAATTTTTATTGTGTATTTGTCTTTGTATGGGGTTGCAGAGCTTTAGCAGTTGCAATTGTGTTTCATTATAGATATCCGTGATTATTTTTATCACGCATATTTTGCTTGTTATATAATTATATACTGCGTGATCTGTGCTGTGTACAATGTTCACTAATTATTTTCCATATTGCCTATACATTTTCCAAACAGGTCCCAACATTCCAGGATCCATACAGGAATCCAATACTAGGTTGTGAAAGCTGCAATAACAGGTAGGTGAAAGCAACACCATTTTAATACATAATGGGGGAAATTCAATTGGCAGCGATGTGGCGCGCGGATATTGTGCTGCACACACTGTGAGCAATTACGGTTGAAATTTCTATCAAAATCATCGCCACGGACATTCCAGAGACACTTTGCAGCTAATTGAGTTCCCCCCATAATGTCATGGGTAAAGAGGTGCAGCCGCAGGCTCCATCACTATGTGGCCACTCTCCCTTTGATGGTGCAGGAGATCTTTTCTCCTGCTATGTGTGAAGGGGGGCCCAGAAAGTTGCTGTACCGGAGCACTAAATTCCTTTTGGCGTCCCTGGGTACACACTACAGAATTTTCCAATAAATGCATTATCTACAACAATTGTACCTACGACTGAAGTTCCGATCAGTTGGTCGATTGAAGTGTACACATAACACACATTTTAAACGAGTTTTGCTTGACTAACCGTCCAGCCAGTGATTTTTGTCAGTCATAATGACTGATGTGAGTGAGTTCTCTGTACAGCGCTGCGGAATTAGTGGCGCTATATAAATAAATGATGATGATGATGATGTCGTCTCAAAAGATTGTGACTCCGTACTAGAGATGGGCGGGATCCGAGGATCTGAGTCGGCTCGGTACTCTCGCGCCTATTCGGATTCCAAATCGAGGCAAAACGTCATTGTGACGTCGTCGGATCTCGGATCTTGCGAGTTTTAGAATGAATAAATAGCTGCCTCCACGGCGATCCAGCACCATTTGAGAGAGGGACAGAGAAGGGTTAGGTGGCAGTAATTGAGCAGTAATTGAGCAGAAAGAGAGGAGTATAAAGGAGTATAGAGGAGGCATTTCTCCTAATTTACACTACAAAGTGTTTGGGGTGTCATATTCCCCCTTTGGAAAAGAAATATTTGCTGACTTCTGAAATAGTAAAATATCTTCAAAGTATATATCTGAATTTGCACTACAATTTTTTTGGGTGTCATATTCCCCACTTGGAAAAAAACTATTTGGAGACTTGTGAAATAGTAACATTTCCTCAAAGTATATATCTGAATTTGCACTACAAATTTTTTGGGGTGTCATATTCCCCACTCGGAAAAAAACTATTTTCAGACTTGTGAAATAGTAAAATATCCGCAAAGTATATATCTGAATTTGCACTACAAATTGTTTGGGGTGTCATATTCCCCACTTAGAAAAAACTATTTGCTGACTTGTTAAATAGTAAAATATCCTCAAAGTTTATATCTGAATTTGCACTACAAAGTATTTGGGGTGTGATATTCCCCCCTGGAAAAAAGCTATTATCTTGACTGCTGAAATTCTAATATACCAGCACTCTATATTTCTGAATTTGCACTACAAAGTGTTTGGGGTGTGATATTCTCCCCTTGGAAAAAAAAACTATTTGCTGACTTGTGAAATAGTAAAATTTTCTCAAAGTATATATCTGAATTTGCACCACTAATTTTTTGGGGTGTCATATTCCCCACTTGGAAAAAAACTATTTTCAAACTTGTGAAATAGTAAAATATCCTCAAAGTTTATATCTGAATTTGCACTACAAAGTGTTTGGGTTGTCATATTCCCCCCTTTGAAAAAAAATATTATCTTGACTGCTGAAATTCTAATATACCAGCACTCTATATTTCTGAATTTGCACTACAAAGTGTTTGGGGTGTCATATTCCCCCCTTTGAAAAAAACTATTATCTTGACTGCTGAAATTCTAATATACCAGCACTCTATATTTCTGAGATTGCACTACAAAGTGTTTGGGGTGTGATATTCCCCCCTTGGAAAAAAACTATTTGCTGACTTGTGAAATAGTAAAATATCCTCAAAGTATATATCTGAATTTGCACTACAAAGTGTTTGGGGTGTCATTAAAAGGGATTCACAGCAGTACACATATGAGCAGGAGCAGCAAGCAGCTGCTGCCACCAGCCCTGATGGTAGTCCCTGTACGTCATCTGGTAAAGCCTATGTAAAAGGACATGTAAAAGTCTTTTGAAGTCAGGTAAAAAATCACACGAAATAAAACCTTTTACCGTGTTGAAGAGAAAAAGAGCTGTAATAGAGGAAAAGTTAATTGCTGATAAAAAAAATTGCCAACATGCTATTCTACACACACAGTGGCAAAAAAAGAATGAGGCCTTCGCCTTTCTCTATTGGTGCTAGATCTAAAAATGTTACTGAGGCTTCTTCTTGTAAGGTCACTCATGATCATACAAGGCCAAGTAATTCGGAGTCCAAAAGTGGTGCACAATTACTGTTACATGTGAAAGCCAAGCTCCAAGAAAACAGTAAGGCATTAGAGGAAAATGTATGCTCAGAATCAGAAATGACACCAATTCCTGAGGAGAGTCCATCCACGAGTGGTATGTGTAATCGTGACCATTCTGATAGTGTACCCATAAAGAAGGGCCCTATCAGCATTTCTGCTGATGTGTGCCTGAACAGCCAGAGTGTAGCCGGTAATACACAGATTGAGGATGCCACTTTGGAATTGGCAGAGGATGAGGGGGATATTTGTGTAGACGACAAGGGCGCTAATGAAGATGTTAATGAGGATGAGGTTGTGTAAGTCCAGCATCAGTGGAAGCAGTTCTGGCACGTGACATGAAGAAGATCATTGCCATGCCAGGGCATAAGACCAAAAAAGCCACTTCTTATGTGTGGAATTATTTCTACCCAAATCCTTGCAACAGTTGTCTAGCCAGTTTATGTAAAGCCACAGTCAGTCGAGGGAGGGACCTTAACTATCTTGGAACCCCATCCATGTTACGCCATTTGACGAGAGTTCATGGCAAGGTGTTGGGAAAAGCTGAAAGTTATGGCAAAAAAAATAACAACAAGCACTCCATCATTAGCTAGGACCCTGCTATCACCTACATCCCGACGCCTGCAATCTACACCCCAAAACCGTCCTCATCAATATCCTCAGTAGCAATCGGAGTAAGCCCTGCATCCAATTTTGTATGGCTCGATGACTCCTGCACTATAATTGATTCCTCTGAAAAATGTTTGAGCGTTAGTCCCACTGCTGCTGCTGTTGCTGCTGCTGGGGGGGGAATCTTCCTCCCATAAGAAGCCCAAGAAGAAGAGCACTGGTACTTTACAACAATTAACTGTGAAACAATCTTTTGCTAGAGAAAGCAAGTATGACAGCAGTCACCCAGTTGCAAAGCGGATCACAGACGCCATGGCGACTATGCTAGTGTTAGATCTGCATCCAATATCCACTATAAACACAGCTGTTTTTTCACAGTTAATTGATGTTTTGTGTCCCTGTTACAAAATTCCAATCGCAACACCATTTTTCAAGAAAAGCTATTCCTCAACCGTACCAAAACATTCGTAAAAATGTACTAATTGGGCTTAAAAAATGCCATTCACAACTGTACACTTAACCACATATATGTGGACAAGTGGAAGTGGTCAAACCAAAGATTATATGACTGTGACAGCCCACTGGGTTGGTAATTCGCCTTCACAAGCAGGAACAGCAGCAGCATGTACACCACTACGTAACATTTGTCACAGGCAGGCCACTCTTTATATCACCGGCTTCACTAACAGGCATACAGCTGATAATTTGTTACGAAAACTAAGAGATGTGATTGATACATGGCTTATACCACTTGGACTCTCTCCAGGATATGTCATTTCTGATAATAATAATTTCTGCCAATATAGTGCGAGCATTCCAGCTGGGTGAAAGTTGTGCAGAGCTTCCTAAGAAATAACCGTGAGGTGCAGGAGATGCTTTCAGTGGCCCATAAAATTTCGGGACATTTCCGGCATTCTGCCACAGCATGTAGGAGATTGCAGCAGCTCCAAGAACAATTTAACTTGCCCTGCCACCAATTAAGCAAGAGGTTTTAACAAGGTGGAGTTCCACCCTGTACATGCTTCAGAGGATGGAGGAACAGCGCAAAGCCATCCAAGCGTATTGTACAAGCCATGACATTGGGAAAGGAGGGGGAATGTATTTCAGTCTTGCACAGTGGAGAATCCTTTCTGTGCAGTGCAAGGTGCTGAAACCATTTGAAGTTGTGACATGTGAAGTGAGTTCAGACTCTGCGTGCTTGAGCCAAGTAATTCCCTTAATTCGACATTTGGAAAAGCAGCTTGACAAACTGAAGGAGGAGATGAAAGAAAGCAATTCCGCAAAGTATGTTGGCCTTGTAGATAAAGTACTTAATTCACTTCGCAATAATCCAAGAGTTATTAAAATCTTGAAGTCGGATCACTACGTTTTGGCAACTGTGCTTGATCCGAGGTTTAAGACCTACATCGATTATATGCTTCCAAAGGACCGAGATAAAAACAGTTGCCAAGACCTTTTGGTCAGCAAGTTGTCCGCTGAACTGGGCCTTGGCTTGACGACGTTTCCTCCTTAAGTTTCTCAGGCAGCTGCTGCTCGGAAAAAATTGCACTTTCCAAAGACAAGCAGGAATGATGCTGGTGGCAGACCACAACAGTTTGACATCTGGGTTGGTTTTAAAGATTTTACCAAAAAAAGTGTGGCCTCGGCCATAACTCCATCCAATCCTACTATTAACATGCAAAGGATGGTGGAGGATTATTTTCAAGAGTTAATTGATATGGAAATGTCAGACAGTCACTTTCCATACTGGGAGGAAAAACAATCCATTTGAAAACCCATGTACAAATTTGGTTTGCAATACTTAAGCTGCCCACCCTCCAGTGTGTACTCTGAACGAGTGTTCAGCACAGCAGGAAACTTAGTCAGTGATCGCCGTAGAAGGTTACTTCCCAAAAATGTGGAGAAAATGATGTTTATAAAAATGAACTACATCTTCCACAAGGAAGGCCTTCACCATCCAAGACATCCAAGCACTGACTGTTCTCTAATGACGGATTCAAGCGGCGATGAATTGATAGTCTGTGATGATGACGTACACACTGATGAGGGTGAGGATGAAGCTGAAGATGATGACGATAACATCTTTTTAAAACTTTCTATGTAAGTGTAGGGTGCAATCTACCCCCAAAGTGGAAAGGGACTTGTGGCATTTCCATATCACGTACCGTCTTGAAAGGCTGCTGTTTGGGCAATTTCTCCTTAAGGGTAGGGTGTCATAGACAGAGTGACCCCAAACTGGCTTTGTCCATTTCTCTTAATATTGTACAGTCTATAACGGCTGAATTTTCTTGTATTATCGACAAGTGGAGGGGGGCCTAGAGAGCCAGAAACCAAACTGGCTTTGTCCATTTCTCTTAATATTGTACAGTCTATAACGGCTGAATTTTTTTGTATTTTTGACAAGTGGAGGGGGGCCTAGAGAGCCAGAAACCAAACTGGCTTTGTCCATTTCAATTAATATTGTACAGTCTATAACGGCAAAATTTTTTGTTATTTTCGACAAGTGGAGGGGGGCCTAGAGAGCCAGAAACCAAACTGGCTTTGTCCATTTAAATTAATATTGTACAGTCTATAACGGCTGAATTTTTTGGTTTTTTAAACAAGTGGAGGGGGGCCTATAGAGACAGAAAGCAAACTGCCTTTTTCCATTTCTTTACATATTTAACTATAAGTGTAGGGTGTAATATACATCCAAAGACGATCGCTGCATTGCCAATATGCACAGATGGAGAGGAAGACAATCTGTTTTGTGTGTAGAATAAATGAAGGCCTACCTACCAGGAATTAAACTGTTTTTTGGAGGATTTATTACCTCTACAATTAGATTACTTATTTATGAAACAGTTGGAGCACTAAATTGGGTTATTTTAGGGCCAAAACATTGATTTTCCAACAAAATAGCAAAACAAAACCAAACAAAACCAAAACCAAAACATGCAATGGCGGTTTTGCAAAACCAAAACCAAAACCAAAACACAATGGTAATCCAATTTCAAAACCGAATCCAAAACCAAAACACGGGGGTCAGTGACCATATCTAATTACAAGCCACATTACTATATTGACAAAATACTTTCTCTTCTACACAGGGATAGATCAAACTCTAATAAATTTATTCACATTATTCTTTTTTAATTGAGAACGTATGCCTTGTATTTTCACCCCTGAGATCCGCAAGGAGTTGGTGTTGCCTTCTCGTGAGATCACTCCATCGGCGCTGCAGTTGTACTGTAGTGCTCCTGTTGCCAAACCTCTGCCACAGTACCATATTTGCTGCCCTATTGTTTTTCTGTTCATCAAATGTACTGAGCTGTGGGACCAAGAATACCATCCATTTTAAGTACCTGCAGCTCGGGAAGAGAGAACATTGCTATTCCACACGGGAGAACGTTGCTGCTCTCATGTTTGCAAGTGAGTAAGACTTTTCAACATTTTCATCACTAATTTGTTCTCAGGCCACGTGTGGATGTAGGCACATCAATTGCGGATCCCTTCTATACCATATCTAAAGTGACTGACTATCTATCAATTCAATTCTGTCAATCAATCTCATTAATCATGTTTAGCCAGACAATTAGGGGTGTGACAATGCCTAGCCATTCACACACAGGTAATCGCAGGAGAATGCACCTGCATACCCTATTTAACAGCTGGGGAAGCAATCATTCAGCCCTGCCATTTTGTGATGTTGTATCTCAGCAGTTCAGAGGTGATATGTTTATTTATCCTTGTGTAACACCCCCTTCTGTATTATGCATTGTGAGGGTGTATATATATTGAATGATGCAGATGCTTCTCACCTCGGTACTTGGCTTTCAGTGCCTCTACCCGAATCGCTTCTTTCTCTTCTGGGGGGTGTTCTAAAGATACAACAGGGGGAGATTCGGGAAACTCCCGGCCAGTATTAACACTCTGTGACACACTGTGTGCTGCAAAAGCCAGCCAGGCACATTGATTGAAATGGAACCACTAAATGCAGTTTTTGTGATTTATATAAAAAAATACTTTGGTATAATTTAGGGATGAGCGCGCTCGGATTTCTGAAATCCGAGCCCACCCGAACGTTGCGGATCCGAGTCGGATCCGAGACAGATCCGGGTATTGGCGCCAAATTCAAAAGTGAAACTGAGGCTCTGACTCATAATCCCGTTGTCGGATCTCGCGATACTCGGATCCTATAAATTCCCCGCTAGTCGCCGCCATCTTCACTCGGGCATTGATCAGGGTAGAGGGAGGGTGTGTTAGGTGGTCCTCTGTGCTGTTTAGTTCTGTGCTGTTTAGTTCTGTGCTGTTTAGTGCTGTGCTGTTTAGTGCTGTGCTGTGCTGTGCTGTGCTGTGTTCTGCAGTATCAGTCCAGTGGTGCTGTGTGCTGTGCTCTGTCCTTCTGAGGTCAGTGGTGCTGCTGGGTCCTGTGCTGTGTCCTGTTCAGTCCAGTGGTGCTGTGTCCTGTGCTCTGTGCTTCTAAGGGCATAGTTATTTCCCCAATATTCCCCTGTGTTTAAAAAAATAAAAAAAAGTTTTTTTTATAAAATACCAAAAACTACTTTAATATTTTTTAATTACCACAAAATTTTCACAACCAATCCTGCAGTATAAGCCCATTGGTACTGCAATATTACCAAGTTCACACATTCAGCAGTAAAAGTCCAGTGGTACTGCAATATTACAAAGTTTACACATTCTGCAGTATCAGTCCAGTGGTGCTGTGTCCTGTGCTCTGTCCTGCTGAGTTCCGTAGTGCTGCTGGGTCCTGTGCCGTGTCCTGTTCAGTCCAGTGGTGCTGTGTCCTGTGCTCTGTGCTTCTAAGGGCATAGTTATTTCCCCATTATTCCCAAGTTTGTAAAAAATAAAAAAAAAGTAAAAAAAAATAAAAAAATTAAAAAAAAAAAAAAATATATAATAATTATAACCAAATTTGCAAAACCAATCCAGCATTATAAGTCCATTGGTACTGCAATATTACCAAGTTCACACATTCTGCAGTATCTTGTGCTACATATAATGGAGACCAAAAATTTGGAGGATAAAGTAGGGAAAGATCAAGACCCACTTCCTCCTAATGCTGAAGCTGCTGCCACTAGTCATGACATAGACGATGAAATGCCATCAACGTCGTCTTCCAAGCCCGATGCCCAATCTCGTAGTACCGGGCATGTAAAATCCAAAAAGCCCAAGTTAAGAAAAAGTAGCAAAAAGAGAAACTTAAAATCATCTGAGGAGAAACGTAAAGTTGCCAATATGCCATTTACGACACGGAGTGGCAAGGAACGGCTTAGGCCCTGGCCCGTGTTCATGACTAGTGGTTCAGCTTCACCCACGGATCTTAGCCCTCCTCCTCCTCCCCCCCCTACAAAAAATTGAAGAGAGTTATGCTGTCAGCAACAAAACAGCAAACAACTCTGCCTTCTAAAGAGAAATTATCACAAATCCCCAAGGCGAGTCCAAGGGTGTTGGTGGTTGTCAAGCCTGACCTTCCCATCACTGTACGGGAAGAGGTGGCTCGGGAGGAGGCTATTGATGATGTAGCTGGCGCTGTGGAGGAACTTGATGATGAGGATGGTGATGTGGTTATTGTAAATGAGGCACCAGGGGGGGAAACAGCTGATGTCCATGGGATGAAAAAGCCCATCGTCATGCCTGGTCAGAAGACCAAAAAATGCACCTCTTCGGTCTGGAGTTATTTTTATCCAAATCCAGACAACCAATGTATGGCAATATGTAGCTTATGTAAAGCTCAAATAAGCAGGGGTAAGGATCTTGCCCACCTAGGAACATCCTCCCTTATACGTCACCTGAATAACCTTCATAGTTCAGTGGTTAGTTCAGGAACTGGGGCTAGGACCCTCATCGGTACAGGGACACCTAAATCCCGTGGTCCAGTTGGATACACACCAGCAACACCCTCCTCGTCAACTTCCTCCACAATCTCCATCAGATTCAGTCCTGCAGCCCAAGTCAGCAGCCAGACTGAGTCCTCCTCAATACGGGATTCATCCGAGGAATCCTGCAGCGGTACGCCTACTACTGCCACTGCTGCTGTTGCTGCTGTTAGTCGGTCATCTTCCCAGAGGGGAAGTCGTAAGACCGCTAAGTCTTTCACCAAACAATTGACCGTCCAACAGTCGTTTGCCATGACCACCAAATACGATAGTAGTCACCCTATTGCAAAGCGTATAACTGCGGCTGTAACTGCAATGTTGGTGTTAGACGTGCGCCCGGTGTCCGCCATCAGTGGAGTGGGATTTAGAGGGTTGATGGAGGTATTGTGTCCCCGGTACCAAATTGGGTACCGGGGCCACCCCACTATGCAGTCCAGATACTTGTTTGGTGGAATTCCGACACGTGGAGGGTTTTTAAATTATATTGTGGCCTCGGTACCAAATTGTGTACCGGGGCCACCACACTACGCAGTCAAGATACTTGTTTGGTGGAATTCAGACCAGTTGAGGGTTTTATTATTATATTGTGTGGACCACTCTATCTATACCACACTACAACTCTATACCACTCTATTTCCTACTTTAATTCTATTTAATTCTATTTCCTACTTTAATTCTATTACTAATTAATTACCATAAAGAGGAACAAAAAAAACCAATTTTACCAAAAGTATAATATGACTTAGACTTACAAACACTACACTTTAAAGATCGTGCCTTTAAATGAAAAAGTCAGTCTTCATTGCACGACTATGTGCAACAGGGACATTTTTTTGGGTTTACAAAGTCAAACAATAACACTACGACCCTGTCTGTCTGGGGTCTGTCAATGACGAATTGTCTGGAGCATGTTTGGAGGAGGTATTGTGGCCCCGGTATCAAATTGGGTACCGGGGCCACCCCACTATGCAGTCCAGATACTTGTTTGGTGCAATTCCGACACGTGGAGGGTTTTTAAATTATATTGTGGCCTCGGTACCAAATTGTGTACCGGGGCCACCACACTACGCAGTCAAGATAGATAGATGCGTATTGCGTATCATAGATAAAGTACATTCAGTGGTGTGGGGCAAATTGAAAAATATTCCAAATGCACTGACATTATCAAAAACAAGAGGTTGTCACACGCTAAAACTCCAACATGTATATGATGGAGAGGATGGAGGAGCAGCCGTATGTGTAGTGTAATGCAGATCTGTTGAAGGTTTTTTATATATTTTATTGTGGTGCCCAGTGCCCACTCCTCTACGCAGTCCAGATACATTTATTGGTGCGAATCATAAAAGTTCAGGGTTTTTAATATATATTGTGGTGACCCACTCCTCTACGCAGTCCAGGTACATTTATTGGTGCGAATCATAAAAGTTCAGGGTTTTTAATATATATTGTGGTGACCCACTCCTCTACGCAGTCCAGGTACATTTATTGGTGCGAATCATAAAAGTTCAGGGTTTTTAATATATATTGTGGTGACCCACTCCTCTACGCAGTCCAGAAAGATACCTTGTTGCAACGTTTTGGACTAATAACTATATTGTGAGGTGTTCAGAATACACTGTAAATTAGTGGAAATGCTTGTTATTGAATGTTATTGAGGTTAATAATAGCCTAGGAGTGAAAATAAGCCCAAAAACTTGATTTTTAAACTTTTTATGTTTTTTTCAAAAAAAATCCGAATCCAATACCTTAAATCCGAACCGAGACCTTTCGTCAAGTGTTTTGCGAGACAAATCCGAACCTCAAAAATAACGAAAATCCGGATCCAAAACACAAAACACGAGACCTCAAAAGTCGCCGGTGCACATCCCTAGTATAATTTAAAATAATAGTGTGAACAATATAATACAGTAATAAGACAGTGTGGATGAAAGTAGAGTACCACTTCTTACTATAAACAACAGATTAACACAATAACTTGCAATAAATCAATAATATTAACAGCATACAACATAAACATTAATTGTCACAACTTTATACACTGGAAAAATATATCAGGTGCTAACCTTACTGGCTCCTGATACTGGGAATATCTCAAGGGGTGAATGTATATATATATATGTACTTAACACACCACACAGATGGAGCTGTGCACTGCAAGTTGGGGCCCTTCTGTATGGATGCCAGCATGGCATGGAAGCAGCATGTGTCCATTTTGCAGCTTTTAGAGGACTTTAAATCACTTGCAGTAAGGTACAGCAGTCACAGTATGCAAACCCCCCTGTAGCAACAACTGTAAAGTCCTCATCTTGTTTCCTTTCTTATTTGTATCCTGGGACTTCTAGTTCCACAACTTTATTTTCACACCAAAGGGATCACCTTGTGGGATAAGCTCAAATGCTGATTAGACAAACACTTACCTGCCCACTCATCTATCCTTGATTCTTCAGCCCTTGTGGCCAGATATAGTCCAAACCCCACTTGAATAATAACAGATAGGTAAATTAACCAGTTACTTATCTGCACCAGTGTGTGTCCCAAGCCTGAACTTGATTTTGTCACACTCCGCTCTCCAGGTACCTCTATCCGAGCATCTAAACACTGACTGTCACTTTAATTCCTGTTCTAGTGCAGACGATTAGTCATGGTTCCACAATCCATGGTAAGCTGCTATTCATCACTGCTGTGTGTTCATCGCTGTTGTATGTTGAACTGTTACGATCTCCGCATACCTGTTCCACTGTTTGTGATGAACACTACGATCCGCATCTGTTATCTACTTGGCCTGCATTATTGTTATCAGCTCCATCATTTGTGACAAGCGGTGTTAATAGTGGCTGCATATGCTTGGACCTTGTTGATTCCTGTGCCTCAATTCTACTATTAATAGAGACTCTGCTTATTGCATGTGCAGCTTGTATTAATGAATGATGCTGACAGTTACCGTTCTTGCATGTTTTCATGATCATCATCTGCAAATTACTCAAGTCTTCATTGAACCCTTGTATTATTGTCTTATAATAAAATGGTAATCTTTGTTACCATCATTTGATGTCCGATTTGGATCATTCTCCTGCTATGTAACTTGTTCTCTAGCTGTCCCATTGGGAACTTTCCTGGAAGGCCACGACCTGCAAGGTGGGAGCAGCAGAAGCCCATATTCCCTTGAATCCCTGGTGAACACCTCCCTGGAGGTGCGGAGTCTAACAAAATGGGAAGTTTAGTCAATACTCCATTGAGGCAGCAGGATCTCATTTAAGTATTAGTGAGATGACCTGACAGATTTTCTCCAAAATGGCTGACTTGCAAAATGTCCTTCTTCAGAGGTGCATGCAAACCTCCTACTACAGCTTCAAACTGTAACTTTCCAGCAGGTTCTGTTCACCACTCCACTTTTTTCTGATATCTCTCAAGATTATGAATTAGAAGAGAAAGAGAGTTTTGACCTAAGAAGCACTCCAGGTGTGAAGTAAATAAACATTTAATACTAATATTTTAATGGTATGCGTTAAAAAGGTGTATGTCAGTATACAACTGATTAAAAAAGCGAAGTATTTAAAAGTGATAGTGTTGAAAAAAATAGAATTAAAAATAATGTAACCCTGTGGTGGAGCCAATCTTAAGAGTACTGATGATGGGGGAAGATCTGCCAAATAGAAGTTCCTTCCACATGTATATACACAATAGATAAGGTGAGAAATAGCCAAGGAGAATGATTATAAGGTCCTTAGTATGGTAACTATGTTACATTCACCAAAACCCTATTCCTGTTGTGTTCATGTAGACTCTAGATGGCAGTAGAACGTGAACTTCCTCCCTATGATCTTGACTCACTGGAGAATGTCCCTCTGTTATTAATAAATCAGAATCCTAACCATAGTCAGAAGCTGAATCGCTGGATATTCCCAGATAGACAAAACATATATAACGTGGCTTTACTTATTCCCTAATGGCATAACTTCAGGGAGACCACTCTTATATGCGGTTTATATAGTTACCTTACCAATAAACTGTACAGTGTAGTGACAAAGCGCCTTATTTTATGTTGTAATAGTGCGCTTATAACCAAAAGAATTTATAACCAAAGGGATTCACCCTAGTAGGAGACAGTGTAATACAGTGAAACCACTCATTCATACATCCTATATTACTGCCATGCCACAAGGCTGCACAGTGTAGCGACAAGGTACATTATTCAGTGTTGTTATTGTGGGTTTATAGGCAAAGGGATTCCCCTGGTAATAGGTTATAAAGTATAGTGATAGGTCGCTGTACTTAAATTTGGTATACACTTGTAGAGAGAAAGATATCTACTCTAAAGGTCAGTTATTCCTTACAACGATAAAGCGCCGTAGTTGTAGTTACTATGCGCCTGTGAGCAAAAGGATTTACTTTAAAGGTAAGTAATTCGGTTCAGCGGCGAAACACCGCACTGAGAATTGTATTATTTATTTTATTTCATAGACAGAGAGATTCCCCCTAGTAGTGAGTAGTTAGATAGAGAGGCACAGCGCCGCGATTGGCTCCGCCCACTTCCGGGTTTGACGTCAAACCCGGAAGTGGGCGGAGCCAATCGCGGCGCTGTGCCTCTCTATCTAACTACTCACTACTAGGGGGAATCTCTCTGTCTATGAAATAAAATAAATAATACAATTCTCAGTGCGGTGTTTCGCCGCTGAACCGAATTACTTACCTTTAAAGTAAATCCTTTTGCTCACAGGCGCATAGTAACTACAACTACGGCGCTTTATCGTTGTAAGGAATAACTGACCTTTAGAGTAGATATCTTTCTCTCTACAAGTGTATACCAAATTTAAGTACAGCGACCTATCACTATACTTTATAACCTATTACCAGGGGAATCCCTTTGCCTATAAACCCACAATAACAACACTGAATAATGTACCTTGTCGCTGCACTGTGCAGCCTTGTGGCATGGCAGTAATATAGGATGTATGAATGAGTGGTTTCACTGTATTACACTGTCTCCTACTAGGGTGAATCCCTTTGGTTATAAATTCTTTTGGTTATAAGCGCACTATTACAACATAAAATAAGGCGCTTTGTCACTACACTGTACAGTTTATTGGTAAGGTAACTATATAAACCGCATATAAGAGTGGTCTCCCTGAAGTTATGCCATTAGGGAATAAGTAAAGCCACGTTATATATGTTTTGTCTATCTGGGAATATCCAGCGATTCAGCTTCTGACTATGGTTAGGATTCTGATTTATTAATAACAGAGGGACATTCTCCAGTGAGTCAAGATCATAGGGAGGAAGTTCACGTTCTACTGCCATCTAGAGTCTACATGAACACAACAGGAATAGGGTTTTGGTGAATGTAACATAGTTACCATACTAAGGACCTTATAATCATTCTCCTTGGCTATTTCTCACCTTATCTATTGTGTATATACATGTGGAAGGAACTTCTATTTGGCAGATCTTCCCCCATCATCAGTACTCTTAAGATTGGCTCCACCACAGGGTTACATTATTTTTAATTCTATTTTTTTCAACACTATCACTTTTAAATACTTCGCTTTTTTAATCAGTTGTATACTGACATACACCTTTTTAACGCATACCATTAAAATATTAGTATTAAATGTTTATTTACTTCACACCTGGAGTGCTTCTTAGGTCAAAACTCTCTTTCTCTTCTAATTCATATGCTATATATATGACCTTAGCACCCCCTCACTAAGTTGAGTTATCCAAGCAGTGAGGTTGGTTGTTGTCTAGTGCGGAGCGGTTTCTCCCTTTCCCCATTTTCCCAGCTTTTCCCTTCGGGAATATCTCTCAAGATTGTCTGTTTTCTCTGCTCAGACCACCAATCCAGTGCCATTCTGCCTACGGTCATCTTCTCTGGACTTGTAACACAGCTCAGTCTCTCCCAAGATGTTCTTCTCTCTCACTCCTCCCCTGCTCTGTGGTTTCTCAGTCTTGTTAGGCTCAGCCCTCTTTTCACAGTAGCCTCAGCGCCCTGGAGACCATGGCATTGTCCGGCATAAATGATGAGTTCGTGCAGGGGGTGGGGAGGATTAACGTCGGAGATAGCCACTCCCTAACCACTATTCCCAGAGTTAATGTGCAGATCACAATACATGTATATGTAACCAGGCTGTCTTATACTGAACAGCCAGGAGCTCATACTGCTATGGAAACACAGGGTGAAGCAGAGGTCAGACCTGCCAGTAAATCTGAGCTGCAAGGAGAGACAGGAAAGAAGGAGAAAGCAGATAGGAAAAGGGGCTGGGACCTTGAGTGGTATATGACAGAAGCAGGGGCATGAGAAAGGTTGAGCAGGAAAGACAGAGTGATCAAACAAAGAGAGAGACATCAGAGCTATCAAAATAGATGTTTGTAGCTTTGCACAGAAATGTCTTTTAGCCGTATCTCTGCAGCGAGTCACTATTAAGCAGCCTGCGGGACATTACACAGCAAAGCAAGCCTATGTGTGAAGAGGGAGACTCCCACTATTAGCAAATTTTGTGTTAGCACAGAGGGACAGCTAGCAAGAGCAGGCTTGCAGTTAGTCCATGACCCAACAGTGGCAGAGACCTTCATCTTCATCCAGATGGAAAGAGATAAGTAATAACACACCAAACCCTGTGACACCATTATTTCTGCTTTAAGAAAAGAACTCTATACCTCTTTTTCCACAAGTTATAAGTCCTTACAGATATCTGTACATACATCAGAGACTATGGTACCGGTCAGAGACATTTCAAGTATCAGAGATCTAATGCAAGTTACCAACATTTCTTCAAGTGTTCCAACATTAAATAGTTAATCTTACAAACTAGTTAATATTGGCAGGACTGTGATTATTGTGTAAATAATTGTTGATTTATAGTTTTCACATGTGGTGACCACCTTGTTTGTTCATTATTACTATTCACTGTACTATTGCCTTTTACTATCTTGTCCATTGTCCCACTTATCTGGTTCAAAATCTCTCCATATTTAAATCTGCTTTACAAATTTACTTTCCCCAAAATAAACACCCAGTTGATTGTTTGTAACCACAGTGTGTGGTCCTTTATAATTCAGAGGGTTAGTGTGATCGGGTACAAGGGACTTCCCAATTGGATTTAGTCACTCTCTGAATCCCACCATACTGTGCAGAAGACTTGGGTGGAGGCACTGAAGAGAAAGAGACAACATGCAAAAGAAGGGGTGTTATGACTAATGTGTCACAATTTTAGCAGATATAGTGGTTTCATTTTCGCCCTGGGGTAAGCGCTGGCAGTAACCACCGGTTTTCACCAGGGACCCTCGCAAGGAGGTTTGGGCTTTACTTCAGGTAAGTTCGCAGGTGGTGACCCTCTGCGCTGCCTCCAGGTGAGACGAGCTGGTATCAATGTGCAAGAGATTGGTCACTGTAGCAGGGACTGGTACACAACGGACTGCAGAATGCCAAATAAGGAACCCGAAGAAATGTCAGAGCAAGCCGGGTCAGCAACGATCAGGAATACACAGTACAAAACGTCAGGCAGAAAAGTCAATAACAGTCTGTGTCAGGATACCCAGGAATCAGCCACAATATGCACAGGAACTCTGGAGTAAAGGTATGGAGCCTAAAACTCAGGCACTGGCCAGTCCACTGAGCAAGTTCAAATAGCTGAGTTAAAGAGTAGGGCGGGTCTCAGAACAGAGCACATGATCAGAGGTTGAGAGCTCTTAAAGGGCCATGTGCTCTGTGTGCTAAAGTATTATTATTATGACACATTTCCGCGCCTGGAACGGAGGGACAAATAGAGGAAGTGTGCCGGACAGAGGGTTTGAAAAGTAACTGCTGGGAAATTATCTTTTTTTTCCCTTTTTAATTCTGTGACATATATTTTCTAATTAATTCACTGATTTTTTTTTTATATTTCTCAAAATCAATTTATACCATACTAATAGAAGAATTTTAATGATTAAATAATCAAATTGTGTGTTTTAAGATACAAATATGGATTTATAGATTAAATGAACCTTTACACGGGTATAAACAGTAATAGTGCCTCTAGATCAAAACTCTTTTTTTCTTCTTTGTGTCAATTGAATAGTCCATTCTCCCATTAGTTGATGAGGATGTAAATGCTTTGTTTGGTTATGACTATCATATGTGAGTTAGACATGACCCCAAGCTGGAGCAAATCTTACATCTGAAAAACAACGACTTCTGGGTGTGCCCTTCCCCTACCCGTTCCGTCCCTGAAAGCTGTTGAAAGTGTCCTTTGCGCTTCAAGTTGAATTGGAGGCTGGTGCATTCTATGGCATATGGTCCGGTTCTGGGCATGCGCAGAGTAATTGTGCGCATTATGTGCAGAGTATCGCCATTTACAATCTTAATGAATAGAGTTACAGCTATAATTAACAGCTAAAGTTTTTGTTTTGACATTACAGGCTATTTTGTATTGAGTGGTCAAAATGTCTGACTAAATCCATTTGAATTCCATGATGTAATAAAATGTGAAAAATGCCAAAAGGGGTTTAATACTTTTTATAGCTATTGAACATTTATTTTATTTATGTTTTAAATGTTTTCATTTCTATTTATCATTAAACACAATTTTTTTTACCCTCTAAATATATTAACCCCTTCAGTGCTAAGAATGAATGGGACTCGTCCTCAGCAAATACCTCAAAAGTGCTAAGATTGAGTGCTACTCATCCTTAGCGCTGAAGAATTTTAAAATAGGGGAAAGTTACATTTTTCTGCCCCCCCCCCCACAGCTAGTTACTGCTCGTGGGAGCCAGGGAGAGCTCCCCTCTTTCAAATGATGTCTCTTAATAGTTAATGTATGGTGATCACATGTGGTCAGACAATAACACACTACTAAATACAAGAAGAGCCAGGGGATGGGGCAAGGGCACTAAAAGAGCCTGATGTCCCTCATCCTGGCACCTAAACACTCAGGGCCTCCTTTGTTTGAAAAGGGGAATCCCCTGTTTCAAATAGTGTGCCCTATTATTGTCTGGTGATCGTTCAGTCGCCAGAGAAGGGGGGTTTATAATATCCAGATTTTCCCCATCCTGGCTTCAATAAACTCAGGTGTATCTTCATTTTATGCAGTAAGGTGAAAAATTGTATGCCTTGTTGTGATACCATATTATTTCTAAACATTTTAAGGATTTCATTCAAAATGGTGCAAACTAACAAAAAAAGTGTTGTCATTTTTACGTGCAGATTTTATTATGGAAGCCTGTGTAGAATCATGCTTTTTGCTATTTTGGAAAGATGGATTCAGAGTCAGACTGGGCCATCGGGGTACAAGGGAAACCATGGACCATGGTGAACCACGCTGACTGAGAGCCCCGCCCCATAATTCCATGCATTGTTGACGGGAGGCCCGGCTCCCTGCTCCTTTTTTATGTCACAGACATCATCTAATATCGTTGCCAGTGTAGAAGAGATGGGAAGAACCTGCCTGACAGCAACAGCAGAAGAGAAGTGCATCAGACTCGAGGTTAATAAAAGTACATAACAGCATATAAATAAATGGTGATGATGATAATGATGATAACAGCACTTCATTCACTTAACATGCTTGTGTTATGTATACCACAAGTGGTTAATCTGCATTGAAAGCCACAGGGATCCCTAATCCAGTAATTTAACATCAAGTGATCACTTTTCCCTGAGGAAGCCTGCTATCAATTTACGGTTCACCTACACATTGACAGGAAAAATAATAGGCACATTATCTTCCCTGAGATCTCCACTGACTACTATTAATGCAGCTTATATGTGGAGACCTGAACGTGGCTGTTACCATCCAGAGCCTGACCGTTGTAAGCAATAAGAAACACTCCACCACCCGATAAGTACAAGTTTGGTTAATGCTGACAGCCCTCTACACCAGACCCACTGAACACAGGTGAGTGCTTCTTACACTCAACAAGAGGCTATACAGACCCGCTCGTGAACCATACAGACAGAGTGGAAGCGATTACAGTACAGAGTTTATGCTTTTTCTGATTCAACCATATAACTGACTTTTAACCATTGTACACAGAAATTGCAATATATCTACTTAGATACTACCCTAGTGCCACAATATTAAAGTTAAGTACATTATTCAGCTTTGACAGAGTGGTTTTTATCACCAACCGGTACCGGTCCATCCTTTTTTTCTAACCCATTCTTTCCCCCTTTGTTTTTTTTCTTTTCTTTCCCTTTCCTTTTCTCTTCTTCTTTCCACTTTCCCCAGTGCTGAATTTATCTTATGTGTTTGTTTTTAGTAATCTCTTAATGTACTGTGGTGTTATTTGTTTTGTGTTTATACAGAATAAATGTACCTTTTATTACACGTACAACATATATTGGTCATACATATATATCTTTACCTATTCACATACAAATCCTGGGGAAACTTTTTTAGAATCTGCTACTTTGGGAGTTCAAGGTCCCGTCCCCCCCCTGCTTGTCCTTATTTAGCTGTGCTATCAAATATCCCCACTATTAAGCACAGATAAGGACCCTGTTAAGAAATAGGATTTCTTTGCTGTTAGCTGAAAATTACTGCTGCAACCATGTGTAGGACCAATTCTGCAGTTCAGCTGGTTGCTAGGAAAATTGCAACAAGCTTCTCTTCAGTTCCCAGTCTGGCAGCTGTGCTATTACTTACCACACTCATGCAGCTAATTATCCTAGAGTTTCTCATTGGTGCTGCTGCCTTTATAAACCTCTTCCTGGCAGCATACCAATGCTGTTGATAGTTCCTGCTTCACTTAGTGTGCCTTGTATCCTAACCTATTCTGTTGTCTGTATTTAACCAGGATTGTTCTAAGGATTCTGAGATTTCTCTACTCCAGACACTTGGCTTTGTTAAATGGATTTGCTCTCATATACTTACCTGATCCCTGGTTTGTTTAAAAGATTCTGCTGTCTTCTCTACTCCTGATCTCTGCATTAACCTCTGCCTGTCTGACTCTTAGTTCTGCCAAATACATTCTTGTTGCTCATTACCTGCTACCGTGTTCTGTCCATTCGACCAGGCAAGTGCTGGATCAACAACTGTTACTACGCAAGCTTAAGTCCTGAGGGCAAATGAGTACTATGGAACATAGCTAGTTCTTTGGAAAGGGGGATGCTAAAGGTGAACATCTTGTGAAGAGGTACCAGCAGTTGAGAATCTCACGCTACTCTATCCTTAACAGACTCTTTATGTTATTGTACCCTACTCTCCGTCAGGGCCTGATTAAGACTCACAGCCGCCCTAGGCTAATACACCAGTTTCCGTCCCCCCCACCACCACCAATGTGTGTGTAATTTTATATATATATGTATACACTGTATGCACTGATAGCTACCTGCATCAGTGTGATTGGATACACTGACAGTCGGGACCACCCGCTTGAGACCAGGGGTGGACGGATCACTGAGGAGGCAGCGCCGAACATTTTAGGTAGAATTTTTTTTAGGGGAAAAAAAATGCTTGTTGATTATGTCGGTGCTGCGCCCCCCCCCCCCAGGGACCCAGCGCCCCATGCTGCAGCCTGATCATCCTAATGGTTCATCAGGCCCTGCTCCTTGTAATGCACAGTGGAGTGGATAGGGGAAAACAACAGTACACAGCAAACAAAAACAACAAAACAATTCACAAAATACAATGACACAAAGGATTAGGATTGGTTTTTAATGGCCATATGGTACAAAAACACAAGACACAGATGAATATAATAGAATCTTCTTTTCTTCCCTCCTGGCTGGCTCCAGTGCTGTCCTCTGTGCGGCTCCATTTCTTCGCCCTTTTCACGTGAACCGCTCCAGGGGAACACTGCTACAGTACTAAATAAACAAATTACAGATATTGATGTTGGAATTTGACAAGCCCAAAAAGTGTCAAAATAGTCACAGCACAGGGATGAGAAAAGCCTCAGTGGCAAAGGGGTTAAATTAGTGAAAACATCATCTTTGGGACACAGATGCTGCCAAGCCTGACCGCCCTATTAAATTAATTACATGTTTGAAATACTCATTATGCCAGTTCCTGTTCAGAATCTAGTTAAAGAAGTCTTGCCACTTATCAAATTGGATCATACTGATTGTTATTTTTTTTAATTCAAGAACTCATTTTGTTATCTTTTACTAAATCACATATTCTTTTCTTCTTATTGGGTCGTATCCTGTAATTTTCAAAAATTTTCCTGTCTCTCATACATAAATGGATAGAAATAAAACAATATGATCCCTGACAATTTGTTCGGTAAATGTTTAATTTCATCTGAAGGAAAGAGGCTGAAATATTAATGAACACAGCAGGCAGCATCCTAAACTGTTGCTGTGCTCACTACCTGTTAATCAAAAACTAAAGCAGGGAATTCAATTTATATTGCAGACATTACAGGATTGTGAAGAATAAACAAAATAAGTGTACGTACTGTTTGTCTAAGCTGAGCTGGGCTTTAGAATACTAATGTCCCATGCTTATGGGGCTCCATGCGTCCTGATTTTTCACATACAGTCATAGTTTTTGAGACTGGCATTTATATACTTTTTAAATTTGAATATTTGCCAAGACTTACGCCTTGTAAACTCTTCTGTAAGCGAAAGTTAAACCTATTTTTGAGTAAAAAGTGTTCTATGGCTCCGGAAAAAAGAAGAAAACAATTGGATAGTTAAGTCCTGCCTCCTATAATGCATGTCCTGAATGGTAATCTTTTGGTTCATCCTACATGTATTGGGTGCTCTAGGAGTCATTATCCTGCTCATTACTATCTTATACTTATCTGCCAATCAAGTTTTGTACCTACACGAAGAGCCGCGACCTTTGTGGCATTAGCAGCAACGATCATACCACCTTGCTAGGATCACTGGTGAAAACCTACTTTATGTTAGACGCTGTGCCTCTGTTGCGGGTAGATCGAACCCAGACTGACTAGGTCGGATCTACTACATTTCCTGTGTTTTCCTGACAGGATCTGACCTAAATGGATCCAGCACGTAACCTGTCACCCATGGATCTGCTTCAACATCTAATCGCAGAGTGGAGAAGCAATCCAAAACCAGTTGGTACAATGTCTTCAAGGACACAGCTGCCTGGATTGAACCTTTCCGGAACATTTCTAGTTAACCCTGTATCACCTGCAGCAGCTCCTGAATCAGAATAGCAATGGAACAATGAGGCCTTGGTTGCAACATTTTTGCTATGTCTGTCAGGCCACATTAAACATGACATTTCGTAAGTTGCCTTCCTTTCTTGAATTCAGATATCTGGTAAGCATATTAATTCAGATATTTGGTAAGCATATTACCATAAGTGATTCTAAAGTGTGAACAACCATCTTACAGCAAATCGCACTTTATTTGAAACAAATTTTCCTTGCACACTTTTGGTGAGTGCATTAGTTTTGGGGACACTACCCTGAATTCCTTGGATTTGATACTGAAGTGGAAAATTTCACAATTCATTATAAACTTTTTACACAGTAGTGCTGTTCTGTAACCGTGTTACACTATACATATTTTTATTTCTCACATATATGTTATACTGAAAGCATGATTTTGAAAAAAAAAAAGAAGACACACAAACAACTGAATTTAACTTTAAGTAATTTAGTTTAAGTCACAAATTTAAGTATTCATTTTATTTAGTTTCTTTGATGTTACCAAACACTATCACCTTCTGTTGTTGAGAAACCATAAGTGCTTGTAATATCTTCACCCTCAACATCACTTATTTATACTTATTAAGAATTGTGTAGGGTCTGTTGAAGTATATTTAGGCAGTATTTGGTACTTTGGAGTGCTAGTAAAGATTCTACCTCCGTTAATACTATGTGCCACTCCGTCTGTCTTCAGAATTCTTAGGTCCGGTAGGTACTTCACGGACATACGTTTGAGTATGCTATACATTAGTGTTGGTAGCCTGCTAAAAATAGTACAATTGACACATGTGCTCACTGTGCAGTGGAGCTCCTAGGAGCTAGTTTAGTTTTAGTATACAATGTTTATGATTTTTGTTTAAATTTCATGGGTGTATTACAGATACTCTTGATGTAGGTCAGCAATAAAGATGGGAAATGGTGGTTTGTATAGGGGTGTTTTTGTGCAAATAAAAAAGTGGTATAAATTGGTGTCAGTGTTTGACATCTATATTTGGTGCACTACAGTCCCCACGGGGCCCTGGGTGCCAGCGCATATTGCCATTTGTGGTTACCAAACTGCCAGCATTCCCTGCAAGCCATCAGCATTCTTGTGTTCATGTGCTACAGATAATTAATGGCAGTCTGTTCATCCTGTAGTGCGTCAGGGAAAAAATGCACTTTGACATTAATTAAAATACTATTACTCTACACACACTGTCCAGGGTTGTTGGAAGAGCCCTATTTTAATCAGCACAGGGGGCTGGGTCCACCTATGGGTGCCTAGTTATGGTAGTAGTAAATTCTGGTGACCCTATTTTTTTTGTGGCACCGATGTTGCAAGTACCAGCCTAGAGTGGCAGCACTTTGGTTGCTTACGGTGTTTAGAGGGGTGGTAAGTATTTTACTTACATAAATAAAACTTGAATGAAACACACACCAACTAATATATATATATATATATATATATATATATATATATATACACATATATATATTTAATATATATATATATATATATATATATATGTAAATATTTTTTTTTCCATTTTTTTTTTATTTGTTTAAGAATAACATGGGGTGAGGGAAGTGCATTAGGGGTGAGGGCAGGGGTTGGTTGGTATTCTTTAGCCCGGGGGGAAAGCCCAAAGCACTGTACAATAAGTAGCGGCCCATCCTTAAAGGGCGGTTTTAGCTTTAGCTAGCAAAAGGGCTTGTTTTTGCTTCACCCTATATACTAGAGATGTTCAATGACCCCCATGTTTCGATTTTGTCTCTGGATCTGTATTAACCTCGTGTTTGGGTTTTGGTTTTGGGAAACTGTCCTCACATGTTTGATTTTGGTTTTGGATCTGTATTTTTTTAAAAAAAATTGGTAAAATTTGCTAAAATCACATAATTTGGCTCTTTTTTTGTTCCTACATTATTATTATTAAGCTCAATAACACCAATTTCCAGTCATCCAAAGTCAATTTTGACCAACTCTTAGGTCACAATATTATTTTCATCCACTTTCTGCCAAAGACTGCAGCGAGGTGGCTGGATGCTAAGAGACAGAGCAATGACACAAACACACGGCAGTTCATAGCATATCTAGGAAACATTGCCACACAGCAGTGGCAGAAAAGAAAAGTGGTGCAAGATGGAATTGACTTTGGGCCCTCTCTACCACCCATATGGTAAAAAGGTTTAACAAACTCACACAGCAACAGGAGGGGTAGCAGGTACAGTTTAACAAACCAAGCACTTAAGCGACAAGGAGTGCCACTTTTGTGGCTGAAGTGCACAAAATAAGCTAACAATGGGCTTAAGGCAGCTAAGCTAACAGTGCTGTCAATAAACTCTAAGACTGCAGTAAACTTGGTTGGTTAGAGCAACAACACAGTATATCACATATATCTAGAGATGGGCGAACCAAACCCGTCCGAACTTGAGGTACCCGAGTATCGAGCCGAGCAGACTCGGTACTCTGGAGCCTATTCGGAATTGAAATCGGGGCAAAACGTCATCGTGACATTGTCGGATCTCGGAGCTCGGTTCTCGCGATGTTTGAAATGCATAAATAGCTGCCTCCACAGCAATCCAGCTCCATTTGACAGAGGTAGAGAGAAGGGTTAGGTCGCAGGCAGCATTAGAGAAGGGAGAGAGCACTTATTAGTTACAGCACTTCTTACAGCAGGAAGAGAGGAGGATAGAGGAGGCATTTTTGCAAACATTACCAACTGTTTGGGGTGTCATATTCCCTCATCAAGAAACTATTTTCTGCCTGCAGAAATAGTAATATACCAGCAGTATATATTTTGCAATTTGCACTACAAGTGCTTGGGGTGTGACATATTGCCCAGTTCTAAAAAAAGCCATTTTCTGGTGTTGAAAATACTATATACCAGCAGTACATATTTCTGAATTTGCACTACAAGTGCTTGGGGTGTGACATATTGCCCCGTTCTAAAAAAGCCATTTTCTGGTGTTGAAAATACTATATACCAGCAGTATATATTTCTGAATTTGCACTACAAGTGTTTGGGGGTGTCACATTTTCCCCTTTTTGAAAAAAACTATTTTTCTGGTGCATAAAGTATTATCTAGCAGCACTATATATTTCTGAATTTGCACTACAAGTGCTTGGGGTGTCAGATATTCCCCTGTTTGAAAAAAACTAATTTTCTGGTGCTGAAATTAGTAGATACCAGCAATATATATTTCTGAATTTGCACTACAAGTGCTTTGGGTCTCATGAAAATGGATTCACAGCAGTCCACATATGAGCAGGATCAGCAAGCAGCTTCTGGCACCAGTCCTGATGGTAGTCTTCCATGTACGTCATCTGGTAAAGCCAATGTAAAAGTGCATAGTCTTTTTAAGTCTGGGAAAAAAACACACCCCAATTTTTTTTTTACCGTGTTGAAGAGAAAAAGAGCTGTAACCGATGAAAAGTTAACTGCCGATAAAAATTTTTTTGGCAACGTACCATTCTACACACGGAGTGGCAAAGAAAGAATGAGGCCTTTGCCTTTCTTTATTAGTGCCAGCTACAGTCAGTCGAGGGAGGGACCTTAACCATCTTGGAACCTCATCCATGTTACGCCATTTCACGAGAGTTCATGGCAAGGTTTTCGGAAAAGCTGAAAGTTATGGCAAAAAATAACAAGCACTCCATCATCAGCTAGGACCCTTCTGTCACCTACATCCCGACGGCTGCAATCTACACCCACAACACTGTCCTCATCAACATCCTCAGTAGCGATGGGAGTTAGCCCTGTATGTTTAAGCATTAGTCCCACTGCTGCGGCTGTTGCTGCTGCTGGGGGTGAATCTTCCTCCCATAAGAAGGCCAAGAAAAAAAGCAGTACTACATTACAAAATTAACTGTGAAACAATCTTTTGCTAGAGGAAGCAAATATGACAGCAGTCACCCAGTCGCCAAGCGGATCACAGACGCCATGGCTACTATGCTAGTGTTAGATCTGCGTCCAATATCCACAATAAACGCAGCTGGTTTTTCACAGTTAATTGATGTTTTGTGTCCCTGTTACAAAATTCCATCGCAACACCATTTTTCCCGTAAAGCTATTCCGCAACTATACCAAAAAGTTTGTAAAAATGTAGTAATTGGGCTTAAAAATGCCATTCTGCCCACTGTATACTTAACCACAAAGATGTGGACAAGTGGAAGTGGGCAAACCAAAAACTATATGACTGTGACAGGCCACTGGGTTGGTCATTCGCCTTCACCAGCAGGAACAGCAGCAGCATGTACACCACTACGTATCATTTGTCACAGGCAGGCTACTCTTTGTAACCCCGGCTTCACTAACAGGCATACAGCTGACAATTTGTTACGAAAACTAAGGGATGTCATTGATACATGGCTTATACCACTTGGACTCTCCCCAGGATATGTCATTTCTGATAACGCCAACAATATTGTGCGAGCATTACAGCTGGGTGAATTCCATGACATTCCCTGTTTTGCTCACACAATAAACTTGGTGGTGCAGAGCTTCCTAAGAAATAACCGTGAGGTGCAGGAAATGCTTTCGGTGGCCCGTAAAATGTTGGGATATTTCCGACATTCTGCCACAGCATGTAGGAGATTACAGCAGCTCCAAGAGCAGTTTAACTTGCCCTGCCACCAACATAAGCAAGAGGTGTAAACAAGGTGGAATTCCACCCTGTACATGCTGCAGAGGATGGAGGAACAGTGCAAAGCCATCCAAGTGTATTGCACAAGCCATGACATTGGGAAAGGAGGGGGAATGTATTTCACTCTTGCACAGTGGGGAATCCTTTCTGTGCTGTGCAAGGTGCTGAAACCATTTGAAGTTGTGAAGTGAGTGCAGACTCTGCTAGCTTGAGCCAAGTCATTCCTTTAATTCAACTATTGGAAAAGAAGCTTGAGAAACTGAAGGAGGAGATGAAAGAAAGCAATTCCGCAAAGTATGTTGGCCTTGTAGATCAAGTACTTAATCCGCTTCGCAATGATTCAAGAGTTATTAAAATCTTGAAGTCGGATCACTACGTTTTGGCGACTGTGCTTGATCCAAGGTTTAAGACCTACATTGAGTCTTTGCTTCAAAATGAGCGAGATGTGAACCTTTGCACGGAGTTATTGGTCAGCAAGTTGTCCTCTGAACTGGGCCTTGGCTTGACGACGTCTCCTCCTTAAGTTTCTCGAACAGCTTCTGCTCGGAAAAATTAAACTTTCCAAAGCAAAGCAGGGATGACGCAGAGGGCAGACCACAACAGTTTGACATCTGGGCTGATTTGAAAGATTTTTTAAAAAAATGTGTGACCTTGCCCATAACTCCATCCAATCCGACTATTGACATGCAAAGGATGGTGGAGGATTATTTTCAAGAGGTAATTGATATGGAAATGTCAGACAGTCCCTTTCCTTACTGGGAAGAAAAGCAAGCCATTTGGAAACCCATGTACAATCTTGCTTTGCAATACCTAAGCTGCCCACCCTCCAGTGTGTACTCTGAAAGAGTATTCAGCAAAGCCGGGAACCTTGTCAGTGATCGACGTAAGAGGTTACTTCCGAAAAATGTGGAAAAGATGATGTTTATCAAAATGAACTACGTCTTCCATGAGGAAGGCCTTTACCATGAAAAACATCCAAGCACTGACAGTTCTCTAATGGCGGATTCCAGCGGAGATGAATTAATAGTCTGTGATGATGATGTACACACTGATGAGGGTGAGGCTGATGCTGAAGATGATGACGACAACATCTTTTTAAAACTTTCACTCTAATTGTAGGGTGTAATATACACCCAAACAGGAAAGGGACTTGGGGCATTTCTATTTAACGTACAGTCTTTAAAGGCTGCTGTATTGTCAATTTCAATATAAGTGTAGGGTGTCATACACAGACAGACACCAAACTGTCTTTGTCCATTTCTATTTTTATTGTACAGTCTATGCCGGCTGGCTTTTTTTATATTTAACTACAAGTGGAGGGGGGGGGAGATACAGACTGACACCAAACTGCCATTGTCCATTTCTATTTTTATTGTACAGTCTATGCCGGCTGGCTTTTTTTCTATTTAACTACAAGTGGAGGGGGGGAGATACAGACAGAAACCAAACCGCCTTTGTCCATTTCTATTTTTACTATACAGTCTATGCCGTCTGGCTTTTTTTCTATTTAACTACAGGTGGGGGGGGGAGATACAGACTGACACCAAACTGCCTTTGTCCATTCCTATTTTTATTGCACAGTCTATACCGGCTGTCTTTTTTCTATTTAACTACAAGTGGAGCGGGTCCTATACAGACAGAAACCAAACTGCCTTTGTCCATTTCTATTTTTATTGTACAGTCTATGCCGGCTGGGTTTTTTTTCTATTTAACTACAAGTGGAGGGCAAGAGAAACAGACTGACACCAAACTGCCTTTGTCTGTTTCTATTTTTATTGTACAGTCTATGCCGGCTGACTTTATTTCTATTTAACTACAAGTGGAGGGTGTCCTATACAGACAGAAACCAAACTGCCTTTGCCCATTTATATTTATTGTACAGTCTATGCAGGCTGGGTTTTTTTCTATTTAACTATAAGTGTAGGGTGTAATATACACCCAAAGACGATGGCTACATTGCCAATAGTCAATGATGGAGAGGAAGACAAGCAGGCTTGTCTGTATAATTTGCAGGCAAGTGTTAGAATTAATGACGGCCTACCAGGGATTAAACTGTATTTTTCATAATTTGCACTAAGAAGATTTGGGTGTACAGCCAAACAGCCAAACAGAAAAGATGCTTTTGGCATTTCTATTGACTCACTTATCCAAGAAACAGGTGGAGCACAAATTAAGTTATTTTAGACCAAAAAAATTGTATTTTTAAAACAAATTCCAAAACAAAACCAAACAAAACCAAAACAAAAACACTCAAGAGCGGTTTTGCCAAAACCAAAACACGAAGGTAATCCAGATCCAAAACCAAAACACGGGGGTCAGTGACCATCTCTACATATATCACATCTAGGAAACATTGAAAGTGCCACACAGCTGTGTCAGAAAAGAAAAGTGGTGAAATATGGAATTGTCCTTGGGCCCTGCCACCCAGCCTTATGTTGGATATTAAAAAGGACATGCACAGTTTAACAAACCAAGCACTTCAACGACAAGGAGTGCCACTTTTGTAGCTGAAGTGCTTGGTTTGTTTGGGCCCCACAAAACAAACTACCAATGAGCTTAAAGCAGGTAAGTTAACAGTGCTGTCAATGAACTATAAGACAACAGTGAGCTGGCTGGTTACTAAGCCACAGCAAACGGCAGCTTATGTCACATGTTGGAAACATTGCCACACAGCAGTGGCAGAAAAGAAAAGTGGTGCAAGATGCAATTGAATTTGGGCTTGTGGCACTGACCTGGTTGTGAGGGATATAAGAAATAGTGGTTTATCGATGACGGCTCCTCATTCCTTTATCTGCCTTTATATTGTTTAGTTTTGTAAACCCTCTCAAATCTAGTTTATTAAAAACACATCTAGCTCTAACCTGTTGAAATAACTTAAACATACAGCTTTAATATGTCAAATTTTATATCACTATTTTATTCATGACATACTGTGGCAAAAGCACACTTTTGGAACACACACAAAAACTTCTTGTCTTTTTACTTTGTTTTAATGTCAGGATAGTAAAGTAATTGACAACATAAATATTCCATACTGTTTCTTGTGATTTTAAACACTAAATAAACAGTGACCAGCTCTCTAGCTACTTCCCAGCTTGTCTAGCATCGGTCAATATGAACAATGAAAACATGCAGGTTTTTATACTTGATACTCCTCCCACAGCCCTAGATTGATAGGCAGGTAATACTCCTGCATTTACTTTAAAAGTGAGTTCTTATCAGCTGCTCTTGTTTGATTGCTCTGACTGCAGACACACTCTGTCAGACTGCTGTTAGCTGTGGGAAAAGGCACTTCCAAATCATGTAAGTAAATTTGGACTCTATACCATTATTTTGTCACACATATGTCCCCCACCTGTTATCTTTAAGCTAGGTGCACTGTTGCACAAATGTGCTTCTCTGCTTGCATCCTTCTTTGCAGATTTGCAGCAAAATGCTTCCCTTTGTTGCAATACATTTTATACATCTTCAATATTTTGCTATCAATCTTCACAATGACCAGCTCTTTGATCTATGAAAGGGATAATGTAGTATATGTGATTTATCCTAAACCACTTGTACTGTGTTGTAGTTTTTGATGTGATATATTACTTGAAGTTAATATTAAGTAGGCTTAATGACCTTTATAAAATGTAAAATATATGTTATTTACAGACTAAATCTCTTACATGTTCCACGCCACTGATTCTCAAAAATGAATTGTCACTGACTAGTTTTATTTTATTTTATTAGCAATTAGAATGATGAACAACTCTCAATTTTACATCACTCTGAGAATGGCATTGTTATCAGTCAGTGAATTCTGTGGAGGTGTTGACAATACAAGTCTTGGTGTGTATCACCGGTGTCAGTCATCAGGAGGAAGGGGGCTTGGGCAGTGCTGAGCATCCCTCTCAATGGATCATGTGAGACATATGGTGGCAAGTGGCAACGGAACCTGGCATCAAGACATATAAGACAGGATGGGGTTGCCAATCCTGCAAAGAGCGGGAGGTAATGTAAAATATTAATTACTGCATAAGCAAGTGTATAAAAAAATAAATATAGAGAATATATAACTGTTTAATACTGAAAATTAGATATCATTTTTTTTTATAGTACTCTTTATAACCCAATATAAGATATATGTGCTAGTCGTACTCTGTTGTAAAATGTAACATGGAAAAATTTCAATTGAAAACAGCCATTTGAGAAAATAATCAGCACTGATAAGAAGAACAATTGACTTTTAAAACATTAAAAAAATAATATAAATTCACAGAACAGAAATAAAATATTCTCCATTTTGTTATTAGAAAACTATCTGAATAGGCACTAAATTGACTACAAAGACTCTTGCAAGTTTATAGAGGCACACTTTATTGTGTTTTTTTTCTTAAATAAAGTATTTGGAAACTCCACTCTAGAAAGTCTGCATTTGCCCCCGCGTTTGTTTTAACTGCATACCAACATAGTGTACCCAGGTTTAGGGGGGTGTCTCTGTCATCACTAGGCTTCTTCACCCACGCATTTAACTGCTTATGATGTTTCATACCTAGCGTGTAGCTTCTGCAGCACCTCTTAGCTGGCCATTCTATCTGAATCTTTCCTGATCACTTCTTGGTAGAGCCACCCTTTAATCCAACCATACAGCTCTTAGAAGAACATACCACATGTTGGCTCTTTTTTAGTTTTTTCACACAGGCGAGGGGCAGGGGATAAAGCAGCACCCAGTCCCTTTAACCAATTCAGGCTGATCCCCCCTTATCCATGCACAACAGTCATTATGGTCATTTTACATTTACTTTAGTGAAGAGTGGGTGATGTCCACGTACCTGTGTCCATCTGCAGACAGCTGTCAGGTGTGTCAGACAATTCTTGGCACCTTAGGCTGGTGATCTAATCTCTAGATCTCATGCCTAGACTTACTTTCTAGGGCTTTGTCCCAGGGTCTAGTGCCACCTCCAGGCTGAATTTAGCTCCAGGAGATCTGGCAAGATTCCGGGGAAGCAGCCATGAATCACCTTTTGGAACTGTTGGGTAAAGTTTCTGCATCAGCACACCCCATATGCAACATTTCTTCAGGATTCATGAGAACGCTACTGAAGCTGCTGGTAGGCCCCTGACTTGGGATCAGAGGTACGGTCTGGCACCATCTAGCCTCCTCCCTAACCCCTATGCTATTGGGACTACCAGGTAAGTATTTCTATTGACAAAAGTTTACACATTACACATATACTTATACATATATGTGTGGCGAGGTGGCAAGGGGGTAATCAGATGTAAAGGCCTTTATGTTGATCTATATTCTAATTTAAAATGGACCTGTAAGCAATACATAAACTGTATCAAATTGCAGGATCAGAGTTGCAACTATCTTCTAGGGATAATCCAAATTTTTAAAGATTTGTCAGTGGATTTTTTTCTAGAAATGTTTAATTTCTTTTATTTTTCATTACTGAGTAATTACTGCTCTACAAGTAATGTTCAGCTCCTTTTATCCTGCATATAAAATGCATGTAATTATCTGTTCATATTCTCTGGGCTTTATAAGTTAATATATTTTGTTAAAGATATAGGGCCTGATTAATTAGCGATCGGCTCTGTTGCAGAAGTTGGGATGCGTATTTTAAGAACAAACGGGGAGATAAGAAATTCACAATTCAATAAGGAATGGAAAGTTGATAAACACGCCCTCCTTCAGTCAATTACGTAACTGATTAGAAGATGCAACGGATCTTCAACTCATCTTAAAATACGCATCGCAAATTTCGGTCCTTATTTAAAGATAAGAAACTGTTACGTAGCTGCAAATGTGGGAGGTGCGAGGAGTTTGTTTACAAATGTAAAAACACAATCTGAGTGTATTATCAGCACAGTTGTAACTTAATTTTTATGTTTAACACTTAAAAGTTTATAGAACCTTGGACAAATGTTTTGGATTTGTTTTTAATGAGCTAAATTTAAACACCTTCTTAATTACCTACATGAAAGATCATGTAAAGAGTTTGATTAGAACTAAGGTGGATGCAGATTAATCTCATAATAAATCTCCAGCATAAATTAATATGCATATTAAATTAAACAGCAGTGTATTTTAAAAATTTATATCATGTAAGTTACAAAAATGCTTAGCCTACTCTTCCATAATCGATACATAGTAATGCATATACAGATAAAAGCTCATGAGTCAGGAATCAAATGCATGACTCTATTGTTGGAAGGTGGATTGGCTAACCACTAAAGCTGGGTACACACTACAGAAATTTCGACCAACTTTTTATGCAGAGCGATTTTACATGCGATCGATGATCTGATCGCTCGGTCCATGGACTGCATACACACTAGCCTTGTTTAGGACGATAAAGGGAAGAGCAGACATCCCTTTTGCGACTTTTTACAGCCATGTTGTCGTGAGCAATGACTGTAATTTCGTACTCACTGTTGTGGATCGGTCGGAAGTTTATACACACTACACAGCGGAAACGAGATTTGACTGAAAATATTAAACGGTACGAACAACCAAATGAGGCGATAATCGTCATTTGGGCAGACTTTCGATCATCGTGTCACTGCACACACTGACCCGACTTTTAAACAAGCGGTCGTATGTCGGCTGTTTGAGCCGATTATTGGATGAAAACAGTGTAGTGTGTACCCAGCTTAAGGCAATGTTCATTTGGAAAGATAAATACATTCTAGAGACTAGAGTGAGAAGCACAACAATACAGAATGTGTGCAGCAGATGGAAGAGATAGATAATATTATTCTATATTCCTTATTAGCCAAAAAGGTACCTTAGTGGTTAGCACTTCTGTCTCACAATACTGGCGTCATGATTTCGAATACCAAACATGGCCTTAGCATCTGTGTGCAGCTTGTGGGCCTGAATCATTAAGGAAAGGAACACAACAGGAACTGTGCCTAAATCGGGCATTTTTTGGAAAATTAACAAGGTGTACAATTAGGATAGTATTTAGATAAAGTAATGATTTCTTTTTATGTAACACATAAACACTTGTTAGCTTGATTTTTACTCTGTCGTCTGACATGATCTACTACACACTCTACACCAATGATAAATCTGTCCTCCTTTTTTAGATGTATCTACCCCAAATGGCACTTTCTTAGGGCAAGGTGCATTTTGAAGTTATTACAATGTTTTACTTTCAAAAAGGAAGATACCCCACAGGTCACATTCACATTATTATATGCATGCAAACATCTATTAGTATGAACAGCCTAAGACTCAGAGGGGGAGGCTTGATTTTTAGGGGTCTTTCTTGGACTAGAATGCAAATTTGCCTTGAATCCTTGTTTTTTCTCCATCTACGGCTTGTATGTTTTATGTTATGTACACAGATTATCAAAACATCATTGCAGGTCACAGTCAAGCAGCACGGTGGTTTAGTCGCTCACACTACAGCATTACTGCACTGAGGTCATGAGTTCAATTCCCAACAATTCCCTTATGTGTTCACTTTATATGGTCTCTTCCATGTTTGTGTGGGTTTACTTTGACATTTGAAGCCGATGTACGTTGTGCTTTTAACAATTATAATCTAAACTCATATTTAGCATTTACCTACCGCTTCAATGCAAGATGGTTTTGTGAAGGTGTTAATTTGGTTTGTCCTTTGGCATATACCTTCCTTAATGATTCAGGGCGTAAAGTCACCTTATGTGTCTGATATTAATAAGAATGGACTCCCTTTTGGAGGGGGGGGTGTTGTTGTGAAATGCAATTAGCATTATTATTATTATTATCATTTATTTGTTAGGCGCCACAAGGTGTCCGCAACGCCGTACATAGTACATACAGGAGACCATACAGAGTTAAACAGTACAGAACAGTAAACACAAAGTACCAATGCTTCAGAAACTCTGGGACAGACAAATGGAGTAAGGACGGAGCAGAAGAACAGGTGTGGAGACACGAGGGAAGAAGTGCCCTGCTCATACGAGCTTACATCCTAAGGGAGGGTGGACGAAACAGACATGAGAGGGAGCGGTGATACCAGGGGAAAGAGGGAAGAGCGAGCAGAGTAGGTGAGGGGTTAGGTGGATGATTTGTAGGCTTTAAGGAACAGGTGAGTTTTAAGTGCTCGTTTGAAGGAGCACAGATTGAGAGCGAGACGGATGGAGCGAGGGAGGTTATTCCAGTGTAGGGGGGCAGCTCGGGAGCTCTGCCAACCTTACCTTGTTTTCTTCATCTCCTGCTTGTATGCCTTATCTGTGTGGAGTTAGTGATCTACCCATTTCATAGTGCTTCTACCCCATTTTTTTTTAAATTTCCTCCATCAACTCCATTTGACTTCATCAATCAAAGTGTGTGTGTGTTAGACTGTAAGCTCTATTGGGCCAGGGACTGTTCTCTATACGGCGCCTCAGAGTTGCTGGTACCATCATAAATAAGAAAATGATGAATTAAATTATGATGTAGTGCAAAGGGAGCAATGTAAATTAAATATTAAGTGTTCTAAATCTCCAGCCATTATTGGCTCAAATAACCTCTACACATTTCTGGAAATTACATTACAAAAGACACAACATTTTTTGTTTTATTTTTTTATTTTTTTTATAAACAATTTTGAGAATTGAAAATGTAAAGAAATAAACATTTTAATTTCTATAAACTAATAATTTGTTTGCAAAATTGCCATTTTGTTAAAAAAATTAATTTAGAGTATTTTTTTTTATTTTTCTTCTATATTTTAGAATATCCTTGTAAATTTTTTCTTTCGGTTCTGGTAGTTCAACCCTAGCCGGGGTGTCTTCTTCAGCTGTTGAAAACCAAACAAAATGATTAGCTCATTGCTCAGACTTATATTGCTTCAAAAGGGTGTACTTTGTTTTACACATTTGATGGGATCAGCAGAGGCATGAAGTGTTATATAACTTTACATTGTTGGAAAAGGTTAATCGTATACTAACCGCAGAACTAGCCAGAGGATTAATACTTTTGGATGGCATGTATTTATATATACACATTTGTGTTGTGGCCGGGGGGGGTGGGTTTTAATTGAATCACCAACAATTAATATTATGGCCATCATGTTTGAAACCTGTGGCATGCATAACTAGGTATTGGGTAAATGGCATGTGGTAAATCATGGTTTTTGGACATCTACTATGTGCCTCAAAAAGAATACAATTAGGAGAAGGGTTTAATGTCAATACTTACATTCAACCCTCGCCTCCAACTTCCTCCACCGCCTGTGTGGCAACTACAGGAGCCTGAGCCACCTCTTCCTCCAGGACTACCTCATCCACCTCTGGCTCGTCCTCCTCCTCCACCTCTTCCACCGCCTCCTCAACCTCCTCCTCCACCCCTGCCACCTCTTCCGCCGCCTACTCAACCTCCTCCTTCACCTTAGACACTGCCTGCTGTTGGCGTGCACGATTTCTACAGCCTGTTTGAAAAAATATTACACATAATCTTATTGCAAAAACTTCATCCAGCTTCTCACTTATAAACATCTATGCAGATAATTATGGGAGCTGACAGTGTGAAACATGCATTTTTCTACAGATATAAAGATAATCTTTAAGAAATTAATTTGGCACACACACACCACTTTCAGATGACCTGTAACAATGTTGGGTTTGGGATTTTGGATATTGAAATGTCATTATTACAGATTACATTAGTACAAAAGTATTCATTTGAGTAAGGCCTTGTAACTTGTGAATCACCTTTAGACAACTGTGAGCATTGTCCCCAAAGATGGTGTCCCACTCTTTTTGCAATAGAACACATCTGCCACTGTAATGTTGTAAATGTCTGTAAAGTAATGTCAGCAAGTTGCCTTAGTGGGTAGCACCTCTGCCTCCCTGCACTGGGCTAATGAGTGTGAATCCCAAACATGGCTTATTGGTCTGGAGTTTGGGCCTGACTGATTGAATCCCTGGCTTATCTACATCAACTGATCTACTGTGTACCGACCCGGCTTGTCAATTAACCCTTCTCCTGCTGAGTCCCTGGCTTACCTGTATCAACTGATCTAATGTGTACCGACCCGGCTTGTCAATTAACCCTTCTCCTGCTGAATCCCTGGCTTATCTGCACCAACTGATCTATTGTGTACCGACCCGGCTTGTCAGTTAACCCTTCTCCTGCTGAATCCCTGGCTTATCTACATCAACTGATCTACTGTGTACCGACCCGGCTTGTCAATTAACCCTTCTCCTGCTGAGTCCCTGGCTTATCTGTATCAACTGATCTACTGTGTACCGACCCGGCTTGTCAATTAACCCTTCTCCTGCTGAATCCCTGGCTTATCTGCACCAATTGATCTACTGTGTACCGACCCGGCTTGTCAATTAACCCTTCTCCTGCTGAATCCCTGGCTTATCTGCATCAACTGATCTACTGTGTACCGACCCGGCTTGTCAGTTAACCCTTCTTCTGCTGAATCCCTGGCTTATCTGCACCAACTGATCTACTGTGTACCGACCCGGCTTGTCAATTAACCCTTCTCCTGCTGAATCCCTGGCTTATCTGCATCAACTAATCTACTGTGTACCGACCCGGCTTGTCAATTAACCCTTCTCCTGCTGAATCCCTGGCTTATCTAGACCAACTGATCTACTGTGTACCGACCCGGTTTGTCAATTAACCCTTCTCCTGCTGAATCCCTGGCTTATCTGCAGCAACTGATCTACTGTGTACCGACCCGGCTTGTCAGTTAACCCTTCTCCTGCTGAATCCCTGGCTTAACTGCATCAACTGCATATAAAACATTATTTTATATGCCATTATTTTGTTTTTCCTGATTGTACATTTACAAGTTTCTACTTTTTACCTGTTATTATTCTACTATTTATATGCCTTTATCTTGTTTTTCCTGATTTTATATTTACCAGCAACTAGTTTTAACTGTTATTATTCTTGCCTATTTCCATTGTCCTTATTACCTCTCCTTCTATTATTCTTTGCCTTCCACGCCCTAATTGGTTATTGTCCTCCATCTTGCTATTGTCTCCCTGCTTATTCTTACCTGTTATCCGCTGTCCTTATTATCTTACTGTTCTGCTATCATTCTTACCTGTCTTCATTGTCCTTATTATCTCACTGTACTGTTGTTCCATGCCCTCCACGCCCTAATTCGTTATTATCTTCCACCTTTTCATTGTCTTCCTGCCTTTGTTCTTACCTGTTTTTCACTGTCCCCATTATCTCACTGTTCTGTTACTCTTTCTCCATACTATGCCTCCCCGCTCTCACTCCATACCCATACTCTCCCCCCGCCCTACCTCTCCCGTTCCTCCCCGCCATCCCCCGCGCGCTGCTCATCTTGCTAACCTCATCCCCATTTCCCCCCTCTCCTCTCCCCCTTTCTTCTGTGCCCTCTGGAATGCCAGATCCGTCCGCAACAAGCTGACTGCTATCCACGACCTCTTTCTATCCAACTCCTTTAAACCTTCTTGCCGTTACTGAAACCTGGCTCTCCGATTCTGATACTACTTCCCCCGCTGCCCTCTCCTATGGTGGCCTCTCCTTCACCCACTCCGCCAGGCCTGGTGCCCGCCCTGGCGGTGGAGTTGGCCTCCTCCTCTCCTCCACCTGTACTTTTCGTGTCATTCCCCCTGAACCCTCCCTCTCCTTCTCCTCTTTTGAAGCTCACTCCATCCGCCTCTTCTACCCCATCCATCTCCGCGTCACTGTCATCTACCGCCCCCCTGGCCCCACCTCCCTCTTCCTTGACAACTTTGCTAGCTGGCTTCCTCACTACCTCTCCTCCGATCTCCCCTCGATCATTCTCGGTGACTTTAATATCCCCATCGACAACCCCACCTACCCTGCTTCCAGCAAACTGCTCACCCTCTCTTCCTCCCTTGGTCTCACCCAATGGACCTCCTCCTCTACCCACTGCCTTGGTCACTCCCTTGATCTTGTCTTCTCCTACCTATGTAATCTCTCCAACTTCTCCATCTCTCCCTTTCCTCTATCCGACCACCATCTCCTCTCCTTCTCTCTCTCCTCTTCTCCTGCTCCCCTCCCCCTGCCCAAACCTACTCTGTCCATACGCAACCTCGATGCTCTTGACCCTGCCTCTCTGTCCTCCTCTCTCGATACCCTCCTTTCTCCCCTTTCCTCCCAGGCCTGCCCCAACCAGGCGGTCTCCCTCGACAATCACACCCTCACCTCCGCTCTGGACGCGGTCGCCCCTGCCCACTCCGTCCACCCCCGCTGCTCCAAACCCCAACCCTGGCACTCCAAATTTACCCGCTTCCTCCAAAAATGTTCCCGTTCCGCCGAACGTCACTGGAGAAAATCCCGCTCCCTGGCTGACTTCCTCCACTTTAAATTCATCCTTTCATCCTACAGCTCTGCCCTCTCACTCGCTAAACAATCTTTCTTTAAATCCCTCATCTCTTCCCAGTCCTCTAACCCCCGCCGCCTCTTTGCCACCTTCAGCACTCTCCTGGCCCCCTCCCCTCCCCCCACCCCCTCCTCCCTGACTGCCTCTGATTTCGCCTCCTTCTTCTCCTCTAAAATCGAGGCCATCCGACTTGAAATCTCCTCCTCCACTCTCTCTTCCACCCCTCCCACTCTTCTGTCCTCCCCCCCAACCACCTTCCCCTCCACTCCTTCCGTCCCACCACCGGCGAGGAAGTCCACTCTCTCATTTTATCCTCCCCCCCACTACCTGCCCCTTGGATCCCATCCCCTCCCACCTTCTTCGCTCCCTTTCCCCCACCACCTGCTCCCACCTCGCTCACCTCTTTAATCTCTCCCTCTCCACTGGCATCTTCCCCTCCTCCTTCAAACATGCTCTCGTATCCCCCATTCTTAAGAAACCTAATCTTGACCCCACTTCTCTCTCGAACTATCGCCCCATATCTCTTCTCCCTTTTGCCTCCAAAATTCTTGAGAGGCTCGTCTGCAGCCGTCTCACCTCCTACCTTTCTGAATACTCCCTCCTTGATCCTCTCCAGTCTGGTTTCCGCCCCCTCCACTCCACTGAAACTGCCCTGGCTAAAGTCACCAATGACCTCCTCTCTGCAAAAGCCATTGGCCACTTCTCCCTTCTCATCCTCCTTGACCTCTCTGCAACCTTTGACACCGTTGACCACCCCCTACTCCTTCACACCCTCCAGTCTTTCGGCCTCTCCGGCCCAGTCCTGTCCTGGTTCACCTCTTACCTTACTCACCGTTCCTTCTCTGTCACCACCTCTGGGTCTCTCTCCCCCCCATCCACCCTTCCAGTCGGGGTCCCTCAGGGCTCTGTTCTGGGACCCTTACTCTTCTCTCTATACACCTCCTCCCTGGGTGAACTCATCAGCTCCTTCGGCTTCAGCTACCACCTTTACGCTGACGACACTCAACTATACCTCTCCTCTCCTGATCTCTCTCCCTCCCTCCTCTCTAGGGTGTCCGCCTGCCTCTCTGCCATCTCCTCCTGGATGTCCTCTCGATTCCTCAAACTTAACCTTGCCAAAACTGAGCTCATAGTTTTTCCTCCCTCTCATACCCCATCCCCTTCTGACCTCTCCATCACTGTCGACAACACCTCTATCTCCCCTGTCCCCCAACTTCGCTGCCTTGGTGTCATCCTCGACTCCTCTCTCTCCTTTGGCCCCCACATCCTCTCTCTTGCTAAATCCTGCCGCTTCCAGCTGCGCAACATCGCTCGCATCCGGCCCTTCCTCTCCCAAGATGCCACCAAATGCCTTATCCACTCTCTGATCATCTCCCGCCTGGACTACTGCAACCTCCTCCTCACTGGCCTCCCCCACTCTCATCTCGATCCCCTTCGATCCGTCCTTAACGCTGCAGCTAGGCTTATTTTCCTCTCTCGCCGCTCCTCTTTTGTCTCCCCCCTCTACCTAGCCCTTCACTGGCTCCCATTCCCCTTCAGAATCCTCTTTAAGCTCCTCACACTCACCTACAAGGCCCTCGCCAACTCCACTGCGCCCTACATCTCCACCCTCCTCTCTATTCATGCTCCATCCCGCCCTCTCCGTTCTGCCTCTGACCGTCGCCTCTCTTCCCCCCTTATAACCTCCTCCCACGCGCGTATCCAAGACTTCGCCCGCGCTGCCCCCCTCCACTGGAACAAGCTCCCTCCCTCCATCAGAACTTCCCCTAATCTGTCCAGCTTCAAACGGGCCCTAAAAACCCACCTTTTTCTTAAAGCCTTTCTGTCTCCCACTTAACTTCCTACCTTATCTTCTGCCTCTGTCCCCCTACTCTCCCTCTCTCCCCTGCGTCTCTCTGTCTGTCCACCTCTCCCCTTAGATTGTACGCTCCTGTGAGCAGGGCCATCTCTCCTCCTGTTTCCACCACTTCTAACTCTGCTCTCCAGCTACTTAGCCCTCCTCCTCAAAGGTCCTCCACCCCACGTCCACTTTCGCTCCCTCCTCCCCCCTGGGGGTCTCCCTGTCTTCCGCGCCCCCCTTCTTGGGCCCCGTCGTTTTCGGATCCTCCCTCCCCCTTCCCCGCCCTCTCTAGCTGTGCATTGAGCGTACTGAGTTGCTGTGTTTATTGTACTGTGCTGTCTCCCATTGTATTGTGATTTTGTTTGTCTCTGTACGGCGCTGCGGATGCCTTGTAGCGCCTTATAAATAAATATTAATATTAATTAATAATTAAGGAAAATAAATGTAGCACCATAAAATCAGGCTCCTGGGGTCTAAGTATGTGGCATTAGCTCTGGGATTTAACATTTCAAATATGGATACACATTGATATTTGCGGTACTTCTTTGCAGAAACTAAACTGTGAAACTATTCTTACAAATAAAGCAACTATTACAATATCACAGTATTTTATCAGAATAATAGAGAACTCACATCTTATGATCTCCTCCCTGAGCTCATGTAAAAGCTGGGGTTGTCACTGGCGAAAGTCGCTCCACCAAATTCGGAACTGGAAAACCGAGCGCTGGCGGTGAAAACGCATCCCTATGTGGCAATGTACCCTTTGGCTCGTTGCTCACATACTGACCCGAGAACTTGCTGTCCATACCCTCGGTCATTACTCTGAGCTCCCGTCTCGAATAACTGGCTGCCTTCATCTTTTCCACTCACAAACCAGTACTCTGCTCTGTGATTGGTTCTCTGAGCACGTATGGGCGAACTCTCATCACTCGCGGATCTCTTCTACACCTGTGTGTAAAATGTCTGCCTGTCATTCAGCCATAGTATCCTAGCAAAGGGGGTGTGTGGACATTTAGCGTTGAGATGTGTTCACTGCGCTTCGCAATTAGGATGAGACATACACCTGGACTCTTAATTCTATGTGTATTTAAAAACAGCTGGGCTCTTCCTTCAGTCCTGCTATTTAATTTATTACAGGCAGACACATTTTGGGACACTTGGAAGACATTATTACTAGGGGTGTGCACCGGCCACTTTTGGGGTTTTGGGTTCTGATTAGCTTGAGGTTTTGGGTTCTGATTTGTTTTGCCAAAAACACCTCACGAAAGGTTTTGGTTCTGATTTTGGGTTTTGGGTTCTGATTTTTTTTTTAAAAAAGCATAAAAAGTGCTAAAATCCATATTTTTGTTTTTTTTTCACTCCTACACTATTATTAACCTCAATATCATTCATTTCCACTAGTTTCCAGTCTATTCTGAACACCTCACAATATTGTTTTTAGTCTAAAAGGTTGCACCGAGGTAGCTGGATGTCTAAGCTAAGCGACACAAGTGGGCGGCACAAACACGTGGCCCATCTAGGAGTGGCACTGCAGTGGCAGACAGGATGGCAGTTTGCAAGAGTTTGCTAGAGGTGCAAGATGGAATTGTCCTTGGGCCCTCCCACCCACCCTGATGTTGTTGAAATAGGACATTCGCACTTTAACAAACCAATCAGGAACAGTGAACGTAGTTTAATCTCTGGTACTAATATTTCTGGACTGCAGCAACAGTGAACGTAGTTTAATCTCTGGTACTAATATTTCTGGACTGCAGGAACAGTAAAAGTAGTTTAATCTCTGGTACTAATATTTCTGGACTGCAGAAACAGTGAACATAGTTTGACTTTGAAATAGCAGTACCTATTTTTTGGTACAGCAGCAACAGTGAACGTAGTTTATATAAACTATATAACGTATTTTTATATATTGCAGTACTAATATTTCTTGACTGCAGGAACAGTGAACCTATTCATATATTGCAGTAGAAATTTTTAGAGCCTTTTTTTTCATTTTTTTATATTTTTTTTTTATTTTTGTAAGATTTTGATAAATTTATTTTTTATTTTTTTATAACTTTTTAATAATTTTCAAATAACAATGCCCTTAGCAGAACAGAGCACAGGACACAGGCAGCACCACTGGACTCACAAAGGAAAGAAACCACTGAAACCAAAAGCTCCCTAACTACAACTACAACCTCCCTCACGAGTTTTCACAGCAGCAATGAAGATGGCGGCCGCGAGCGGTGAATTTATGACATCCGAGTCTCGCGAGATCCGACGCGAGTCTTGGATGTCATAGCCTCATTTCAGATTTTTTTTTGCTCAGATCCCGTCGGATCCGCACTGTTCGGGTGGGCTCGGATTAGCGAAATCCGAGCCCGCTCATCACTAATTATTACAGTGAGTACTTTTTGATATGTCTTAAGAGATATTACATAGCTGGTTAGTAATAGGAAATTAACTGTTTATACATCAAGCAATTAAAGTGTAATTTCTCACTTTACATGAGTCATGTATTCCTGTATATGCTGGTGAAAAGTGTCACATTTTGAGCTACACTCTGCTAATGTGTTTCCCACACCAAACCCAGGAGTAAGCACACTATAGCATTATTGGCTTTAATCATTGTAATGTCTTTTAGGAACATCTTTTGACGCCCAAAAATATGTTAAACATCCTCAGCAAAATAAATAATACTTTTGCCTCTTTTGCTCTCTCCTTAGATTTTTTGGTCTTTAAGCCAAAACCCTAATTTTTTTGCCTTTTGGGTGCACCAGCCCACCATTTGGATATTGGTGAGTACTCTGTGTTGTAAACAATGCAGAGGAGTTTGCTCTAGAAATTAAATCTGTACTTTTTTCTATCATTTTGCAGGTCCTTAGAAGGGGTTTGAGGGCCGTTACTGATGGATGAGAAGTGACTAGCACTATTTGCAATTACATACACCTGTATTGATGATGTTGGAATACTTTGTTTGAGTTTTGTACTGATGCTGTATAATTTATTATCTCCTTTCTTTATTGCTGATGTTGCATTTTCAAATATATTAGTTTGGTTATTTTTAAATATCTGGGGGTGGATTACATGGCTTTTTTTTTGTTACATTTTTTTGTGCTTGTAAAAAGGTGAATCTCTGACTTGGAAAAAAACCCTTTTGTACACGTTATAGGTCTCAAAATCCTATGCACAAGCGTTTATATACTAATGTTCATGTACTTGCCAACTATGTAGGAGCCTGAGGAATGCATTGCTCTTCTTAAGCATGCAAACAATTAAATTTAGGGGGGAGGGGGTTTACATTTATTATTGTGTTGTAAAATTTTCTAATCTCTTTAGATTTTTTTAAAAAAATGTCTGATGCTGGGGAAAGAACCAGGTGCCAATTTAACTTTTCTGAAAGAGAAATAGAGATATTGGTCCAAATGACGATTGACAAATTCCATACTCACAACACACGTATGTCTGCAAGTGAAAAAAGGCACCACTGGAAAGAGATCAAGCAACAAGTGAACGCCATCGCTCCTTGTTGGTGGATGATCACTGAAGTAAAGAAGCGGTAAAAATAATAGGTTTAACCAATCCATAACTTAGTTTGCTTTATTGTAAACATAGTACACAAGTGACAACTGTTACTTTGATACATATTTGTCCAGTGTAAGTCATTTTTATTTGAAGGCCAGATTTGTACCTACATAATGTTCATTGTAGTGTCAAAGAATAATTGTACAAATGTACATATAACTTTCAGACAATTAGCCACCCAGGACAGTTAACACACGTTTAAGAGTGTGTGTGTATTTTTTTTTTTTTGTGACTAATTTGAATCATTCCAATGTTATGTTCCATGGTTTTGTTGTAAAAAGATTTATTTTAAATATATTTATATCTTTTGTACAGCTGGGCTGACAATAAACAAAATTAAAAAAAAATTATTAGAGGCAAGGAGGCACGCTAGAGGAACGGGTGGTGGCCCAGCACAGGGCATCATGTTCACCGCACTTGAGGAGCAAGCGAGTAGCTATTTCTGAGGTTGGGGTGGGCCGAATTGATACCAGCAGCGACCCACCCCGTTATCTCCCCTAGGTGCATTTGGACTATATTCTATTGGTGTCTGTTAATGTTTGTGTTATGTTAACGAACATGTGGCACCTCTATCACTTTGCACATCATAATGACTCTAATTTCACGACTGATTCTCAAATGTGTTAATATTTTGTTTCAATCTAACCCTAAACCTAATATCTGAATAATCTTAATGGATGCCTCACAATGGTTTTTTTGGTTTAATTTTTTTTAGGGACTTGTCACTTAGACAATGTTTTTTATCTAGTTTTTACAGAGCGGCGGGATGAGTCTGGCTGCAAACCCCGACGAACAGCAAGTGGAGGCGGATGCTTGTGATGTTGAGCCCCCTCGAAGGGAGCATGTACAACTCTTGAGGCAGCAGACACTATCACACATAAGTCAAAATTTTGAATATGCAACAGAGTCCCTTGTCTTCAAAGTTGATAATATTGACAATACCCTCAGCCATATAGAGCACAAATTTTACAAACACATGAACACTTTAAATTGTACCCTCACAAATATGTGCACCCTCTTGTCCCAAATCGTAAATATTCTGCAAACTTCACCATGCCCTACACTAAATGTCACTCCTTCACCTACTCCAGACCCTGAGGTCACTAGGTCACTAATCCAAATTATTCCCCACTTTCGTTTTCTCTGCCTCCCTCTCCTTCTCATCCTCCTGGCCCTTCACATCCCTTGGCACGTCCCCTGCCTAACCCCCTGGCAAGGCCCCTGTCCCTTCATCACACAGTCGTTCACACCCTGCTGACCAAGAGAGTAGTAATGCTTCCTCTGAGCCCTCCACATCACGGGTGACAAGAAGTCAAACCTCTAAGCGGGGAAAAAAGAGAAAAATATATATATTTTTTTGTTTAAATTTGGACTTCCTTTCAAAATCAAAATGTAAATTTTTCAAATGCAAATTAAATTTGAAAGTATTTAAAAAATGTGTCTTTCTTGGATAAATTATGTAGACATGGGGAAAGGTAGCATCTTGTTGTTTGTGAGTACACAGTAAAATTACTACACTGAATCAACATAACTTTAAACAATAAAATAAGCAAACCACAACATTACTACTAGACCAATGGGACAGCATTGTGTTTCCAAAGTTGATTTGAAATGATAACTGTTGACATGTTGCTGCTGAGTGTAAAGAAATACATACACAAGGATCCCCCCCCAAAAAAAATAATAATAAACCAAGCAAAAACTGAGTTACATTAAAAACATAAGAGTTTGAGGCACAGGGACAAGTGTGTAACATCTGTGTACACTTTAACTTTCTAAAGTGAAAAGCATTGGTGCTTAATTGTGGCATTTCTTAAAAATTAAAAAACATTTTGAGATGCTTGTTCATTATTGCGGGGTCCCTAAATATGTGTGTACCTCTTAATGTAGAACAAGCAAAGGTTTTATTGTCCTGTGGTCTGTGTTGTATGTACAGGTTATTTACTGTGTCCTTATGCAGAAAATTAATGGAGGAAATGATTGATTAGCCAGTTTAGGCCAAACATTTTGCATTGTAGTGCACTTTAAAATTTCTAGGTCATCTGCAAATGCTTTAAACATTACATGCTTTTTTTTATGAAACGCAGTGCTAGGGGAGAGGATGGTTAGAAGGTTGGAGGAGATTTTAAGCTTGGCTGCGGGGGGAGGGGCAAACAAGTATTTATGGGACAGACATTGAGAGTAGTAAGGAGAAATTTAACAAGAGTCAAGGCGGTGGAGAGGGGGAAAGGGAAGCATAGTCGATAAGGAGAGGCCCTTTGTAAAGCAAAAAGAAATACCTAAGGGAGGCAATAGACTTACGTGTATGCTTCCAAATGCAAGAAGCCTGACAGGTAAAATCGGGGAGTTAGAAATAGTAACAATGAATGAGCAGTATGATATTATAGGTATTATGGAGACCTGGTGGAATGATACACATGACTGGGCAGTCAACTTAGAAGGCTATTCTCTCTTCAGGAGGGATAGGGTAAATAAAAGGGGAGGAGGAGTATGTCTTTATATTAAGCAAGAATTAAAACCAAGTATTCAGGAAGTTATTTATGAGAATATTGGTGATAATATAGAGGCATTGTGGGTAGAAATATCCAGCGGAGGAAAAAGTTCAGAGAAGTTGCTGATAGGGATATGCTATAAACCGCCAGATATTCATACGATTCAGGAAGCCCAACTTCTACAGCAAATTGAAAAGGCTACACAACTAGGTCAAATTTTAATTATGGGGGGCTTTAATTATCCAGACATTGATTTGAGTACTGAGACCTGCGGTACAGCTAGGGGAAATAGGTTTCTGAGCACACTAAAAGACCACTACATGTCCCAATTAGTAGAGGAACCAACTAGTAACCGGACTATACTGGACCTAGTAATAACAAACAATGTAGACGTAATATCAAATATTCAAGTAAGGGAGCACTTGGAAAACAGTGATCATAATATGGTCTCATTTGAAATAAGTTTCCAGAAGCAACGGTACAAGGGATCAACTAGGACTTTAAACTTTAGAAAGGCAAATTTTAATAAGCTAAGAGTCTATAAAGAGCATAGACTGGGACAAAGCCTTTGAAGGAAAAAATATGGAAGAAAAGTGGGCTGTCTTTAAAATGTTGTTGGAAACATACACGTATAAGTTCATTCCTATGAATTTATACGTGTATGCTATTCTTAATTTTCAGAGATTCAATCTCAGGCTCAGTACCAAGGGATTGGCGAATAGCTGATGTAGTGCCGTTGTTTAAAAAGGGGACAAGATCACAACCAGAGAATTCTAGACCTGCAAGCCTGACATCAATAGTGGGGAAACTACTGGAAGGTATTTGAAGGGATAGTATTCAGGATTACTTGGTGCGCAATAAAATTATTAGTGGGAATCAACATGGATTTGTGAGGGATAGGTCATGTCAAACTAATCTAATTAGTTTCTACGAGGAATTTAGTGGGAACTTAGACCAGGGCAGCACAGTAGATGTGGTCTACTTAGATTTTGCAAACGCCTTTGATACAGTGCCACACAAGAGGTTGGTTTACAAAATAAGAGAACTAGGTCTAGGAATCAACATTTGTACTTGGATCGAAAACTGGTTAGATAATAGGGAACAGAGAGTTGTGATAAATGGAACATTTTCTAATTGGTCAAAAGTCTTAAGTGGAGTACCTCAAGGCTCCTTGCTGGGGCCACTCCTTTTTAATATATTTATTAATGACCTTGGTGATGGTTTAGAGAGTAAAGTTTCTATTTTTGCAGATGACACTAAACTCTGTAAGGTAATAAAATCAGAGCATAATGTAACTTCTCTACAGAGGGACTTAAATAAACTGGAGGATTGGGCGGCCAAATGGAATATGATGTTTAACATAGATAAATGTAAGGTTATGCATTTAGGGATCAAAAACAAGAACGCGATCTATAAATTAAATGGAATTAATTTAGGAGAATCTATAATGGAAAAGGATTTGGGAGTGATCGTAGACAGTAGACTTAGCAATAGTGCTCAATGTCAAGCAGCAGCTGCAAGGGCAAATAAAGTATTGGCATGCATAAAAAGGGGCATAGATGCAAGGGAAGACAGTGTAATTTTGCCACTGTATAAATCATTGGTAAGACCTCATCTTGAATATACAGTACAGTTCTTGGGCACCACTCTATAAAAAAGATAATTTGGAACTAGAAAGGGTTCAGAAAAGGGCGACAAAATTGATAAAGGTTATGGAGCCATTAAGTTATGAGGAAAGGTTAGCCAGTTTAGGCATGTTTACTTTAGAAAAGAGGCGTCTAAGAGGAGATATGATTACTATGTACAAATACATTAAGGGTCAATACAGAGAACTTTCATGGGAACTTTTTACCGCAAGGACTATACACAGGACACGCGGTCACCCCCTAAGGTTAGAGGAGAGGAAATTTCACAACCAGCAAAGGAAGGGGTTCTTTACAGTAAGGGCAGTCAAGATATGGAATTCATTGCCAGGGAAGGTTGTGATGGCAGATTCAATAGATATGTTTAAGAAAGGGTTAGACAAACTTTTAGCGGAAAAATGTATCCAGGGATATAACCATTAATTAAAATAAAGGATAGTAGTGGATATAGGGTAAAAATAGGACTGCAATATTGGGTCTGGGGGGATTTTCACAATTGAAACAGATTGGCAGTTGCTTACTCTGGATCAATTTCAAATATAAGTGCAGGATTGCAGGAGATCCAAAATAGGTTGAACTTGATGGACTGGTGTCTTTTTTTCAACCTCATAAACTGTTACAACTATGTTACATGATTTAATTTCTAAACAAAAGGGAGTACTCATTAGCCCCACATGCAGTGTAGCATGCTTGGATTTGGAAATTTACTTGTAGTAGTTTACTTTAAAAATTAAAAACTAAGCTAATCAAGTGAAGATTTGGAGCAGTGGTCTTGGTATAACTGTACCTTTTTTTTAATATTTTTTATTTTTTTTATTTTGGCTGCATCTTTTTTTTAAAATTTTGGAATAACATTTTTATATCCAATACTTTATTGTATTCACCATTGCTTTGTGACATAGTTGTTTATATTCACCATTGCTTTGTGACATGGTTGTTTTCACATTTGCAGCTTGCTGCTTTCCTTTCCAAATCACTCCCTTTAGGTCACAGAATGGGCCTGCAGCCATGGCATATTCCTCACCTAGTAGTACTAGTGCTATTTAGGTTCCAAAAACACTACTTAGTGCAGGGGCATATTAATAAATGAACATGCTTGAAAACCCCTATGTTGGGGGTGGGGGGTTCCATCTCCCTAGGGAATGCGTGGCAGTGGTCAGTAATAACTGCGGCCCTGATTCAATAAGGTAAGCAAACCAAAAACTTGAGTAAGTTTTCGGACTCAAGTGTTTAGGATACAACCATGTTGCAATGCAAGAGGTGCAAATTAGTTTATTATATTGGAGATAAGGAAAATACTGGCTGCTTTTTCATGTAGCACACAAATACTTGAGTGTTTTTTTGCACACTGAAATTTAAAGTTGATCTAGGACATGCCCTACCACAACTCTAAATCTGGAATCACATTTTAAATTTACCTCCCCCTCCAATGCAACATGGTTTTGCCTTACTTACTTTTGCTTAACTGACCTTATTGAATCAGGCCCTGCTTGATTACTGGCCACCCTCCTGTATATATTCTGGAGGGTGGCCAGTATGCTGTGTGAGGAGCATGAAATTGGAGTATCATAGTGCTATTATGGTAAACACTTTGCAAGGATAAAATTAGACACATGTCAATCCCTGAATTGGTCTTACAATAGTAGAATGTTGCCCAAACTATTAATTACACCCACAGTTTCAGATTCTACTTGCAGATACTACCATCAATATTCTGGCTTCAGTGTAATGCTTTGATCTTTCAGGGACAAATCACAATGTTAATGTTATTGAAAATGCATTTATTCTTATGGCACCAATATCCAATCAGATTGAGTTTAGTTACATACTGCTTTTCAAAATACACGGGTCAGGTCATCCTGGGAACACGTTCACACTATATATTCTGGATGTTTAGATCCTTTGCCATCATAACCACTATATATTTAAATTTAAAAAACAAGGTGCACCCTATCCAAGCAGACCACACAATAATGGCCAGGAATCACCTAGGCCAGTCTAGCTAATACTACATTAGTAAGTGTAAAAGACAAAGTGCAGGCCTGTTGTGAATTCATGTTGGACAACATAACTAAATTCATCCCAAGGCAAACGTCTCCTGTCCCCCAGCTCATCTAAATCCCATACAAGATAAAAATCAGAGTGGTGTCTGCAAGTGGTGGAAGCTAACAATATGTGTCATCCAACAATGTAGTCTGCTTAGAAGTGTGTATATATGTGTTGTAACAATAGAACATTGCACAAACGTGCCAAAAACATTGCAGATGTTTAGCATATGGATAATACATTAGGAAGCAGGTTTATTAGGAAAATGCCAGAAAGTGTGATTGTGTCACTGCTGGTCTCAACTGGAAGTGTGGCAAATATTGTGGAAGTTTGTTTTTTTATGTTACCTTAACATTTTACCCCAAGGTGTGTGCTCCAAATCACCCAGTGCTATCTGTGACTGTGCGGGAGACTTGGGGCTTTGAACCCTGGCTCAAAGGGAAAGGGCCCTGTTTCCTCAATATCCATCAGGAGCCTAAAAGACCCAGAGAGGGGCAAAAAAGTTTTTCAGACCCTCCTTTGCTGAGACTAGAGAGAGCTACTTTACATCCTTCACCTCCAGAAGCAAAAGGCCCCTTAGCAGGCAAAAGTCTTCAAGACCACTTTTGCTGCAAGGCTCTAGCGGGCTCCTTTTTCCCGGGGTTAGCCGAAGTTTCCCCCCTGGTGGAATGTTTCTTCAGCTCCCCCTGTAGAAAGTGAGCCTCAAAAGACTTAGGGAGAGAGGGTCACCCATAAGGGTCTATACTCAAACCCCATCAAACATGCTCGACTGCAATCCTATTTTAAAAATTTTAAACAAAACTTCATGATAAGTGCTCTGTGTCCAACAAATAAATACCTCCCAGCAGGCACCAGCCTAATGGCTGGTGTTTTTTAAAAAAAATTCAAGCACAGGACCAAGAAATAATAAAGAAGGAAGGTTACAAGTGCTTAGTGCTCGTACCATACTCTGTTCATAGTGTGGATTTAAGCAGATGCGTATGACACCAAGCCATTGAACTTGACTGTGTCAACTTTGTGGTTTGCCTTTGTCTGTGGGCAAAATTATTAGCACAATTGGGAATTGTGACAGGAATCCAAATGTTGCAATGTGATTTGATTATATAGTGGCCGCGAAAGCGTTGCTGCAAACATTGAAACACTTCCTGACCATACTTTGCACACATTAACCGAGGTAATGCTAAAATGGAAAGATTGAAGTAAGTTAAAATACCATGCTGAATTGGCAAACTAATAAAACTAAACAGGTGCCACAATAAAAGAGTGTTTACATACTAACCACACAAATATTTGGAGTCTGGTTTGTTGAGGATTGGGAGAGCTTAATATTAAAAACACACCTGGGGATTTGATTTTGTGGGCGAGCCACACACACAAATCATCTTGTGACTGCATAAGCTTTAATACCCACAAATTCTATGATACACCCACACTTTAAAATACAAGTACCTATAATTTGAAAATACACTATAGATACTTTAAATCTTCACCTGGATGCAACTCCATGACCACCTTCATCGACACCAAATGACAGTTCTGTGGCCCCTTCACCCTGGCAGCACCTATATGGTGGCGCATGTGGGTCCAACAATCTGTGGTTAAAAAGGTCACACATTACTTCATTTACCAATGTTGTATGTTTTTGGCTAATAACAAAAGAGTTTTACGATTTATTTTCTAAACCTTTGCAAACAATGTAATCCAATTATTTTTCTATCAATGTTAGGGACTAATAATTGAAAGCTCCTTGCCATTGCCTGAAAAAAACATTGTGTCATTTAATCAATGTTAATCTTAAAACAGCATATGGGTCATGTTAGAAGATGTGAAAGCCAAGTCTGAGTTTCTAAGCTTCAGGACGTTGAGGTTTGGGCATTAGGCCTTACTGAGCTGCTCTCATTTTTTTTCAAACATTATTGAAACAATTGGTTTTAGATTTACCTTAAAAATAGTTATCAATTCGATCAATGCTAACTTTTGGCACCTTCTATGGGAGTGTTCATGTATACAAATCTTCTGGCGAAGGATCAGGAGATGTATTCAGGTTACTGGAATTGAAGTGTCTCTTAGTTCACCGGCCACTTGTCTCTTTGGGCTCCGATTGAAGGGGAAAGTTAATAAACTGACAAAAATGTACATTTCACAGTTATTGATGTTGGCTAAGGTCTGTATAGCGAGGCTGTGGTTGGCCCCGACGAGTCCCACGGTTAAAAATTGGAAAGCACTGGTCAATACCACCATAAGGCATGAGAGATTTGTTTATACTAGCAGACAGGCTCTGAAGGAATTTGAGAATATATGATACAGATGGTTAGAGTCTCCATTCTATCCTATGTCATCTAGTACAGATGCTCTATCTACTTAAATGTATGGCTACCGCAGTTCTTATAATACCCTGCATGTGTAACATACTTATGTATAAGCATTTACGATGTATGATCCTGAATGAATATAGCACATTTATTATTATTATGCTTTAATGTAATCTTGTAAATTCCGTCATTTAATTCCGATATGTATGCGATTGTTTTTCTTTTCTTTTTGTTGTTTAGTATGTTTATATCTTAAAAAATTTCAATAAAAATACTGGATTTAAAAAAAAAAAAAATAGTTATCAATGACATACTACCTGAAACTGAACCCCTCCTGAGAGTCCCGCCGTCTGTCTACAGGCTCCCCAACCTCCTCCATCCCAGCAACCTCGTCCTCCACCCCAGGAACCCCACTCTGGATGGCAACATTGTGAAACACCACACACACATAGCTATGATATCACATACTTTACTCGGCCCAGACCCCAGTGCTCCATCAGATCGACCAAGGCATCTGAACCAGGCCTTTAAAAGGCCAAATGCCCGCTCAATGACCGATCTGGTGGCTCTATGAGCTGAGTTATATGCAACCTCACGCTCTGTGTGTGGGCTCAACATCAGAGTGAGGAGCCAAGTGCGTAAGGGATAAGCATTGTCTCCTATGTAGGGTGAGAAGAAAGACAGAAGAATCACACATTAATAAACTCTTAGACACATATTTGACCACCCTTCAAATGCAAAAATTCGAAAATGTTACAAGTGCATTCTGGCAAAGGCAAACTGCATGCTAAATGTGGATTTTGTACTTGGGGAAGAAAAAAAAGGAAACTAAACACATTTTCAAAACCACAAAACATAGGTGGCTGAAGGCTTTATACAATGTGTTTTCTATGAATATTTTTAGGGATTGCATGGGCAATATCTAGCTCACATGTAGTGATTACTTTAAAACTTACCACCTTTTTAACAATTTAAGGTTCCAAACTGTTATCTAACAGTTGCAAAATACACAATTTTGAAAACAAATTTACTTAAGCATATGGGCTTGTACATTTTTGAAACTTTAGATTTTGTAGCCAATTTGGCTAATTCAAAAGATCATTTCACCTTAGATGTTATTTTTCACATTAGTACATGTGGACACATTAACATGAGCATTTTGAAACATGCACAAACAAACTAAACAGTTTATTTACAACTACCAAGAGATGGCACATGCACTATATGACAATGTGGAAACCTAACATCCAAGGTCAAATATCACACAGAACAGTCGCTTTCAACTTAAGGTTTGTATTGAATTAAATATTTATTTAATAACATAAAAAACATTAGTAAAATTACCAGGAAGCCACGCGTCTACATGTGACCTTGCACCCTTTTGCCTCTCCTGCAATCTGATTGTCTAAACGCAAAGGAGTCATGGGTACTCCCAACCCATTTGGCAACCAGGTCTCGAATCTGGAGAGACGGGTCACATAGAGCCTGGACATTAATCGAGTGGAAATGCTTCCTGTTCAAATACAGAGAAGCATTCCCACTCGGCTGGACCAAGACCACAAGTGTCCCATCTACTGCCCTTATGACGTGCGGGAAGCCGGCTATGATGACAAACTGCCACTTAATCCGCACAAGAGACTCCTCATCGAGTGGCAGATGTATAAACTGGGAGATGCGCGACAGGAATGCCATGAGCACAACCTTCAACACATGACTGAAGGTGGCCTGGGTCTTACCTGCCACAACCCCCACTGTGGTCTGGAATGACCCAGTCGCACAAAAGTGCAGTACTGTCAACAGTTTGGTCAAAGGCGGTACTGCTGCCGGGATGTGGCGCTTTGGCTCAAGGTCACTCTGCACAATGTGCAGGGTATCCAAAATGACCTGAGGAGTAAGCGACGGACAACCTCAGTATCTGACATCTCAAAGAGGCTGACACGTGGCCTGAAAACACGCTCCCTAGGACGGCGATGTTGTACCAGTTGCTGGTTTGGACGGTGTGGAGGCTCATGCTCCTCGAGAGCCAGAATCTCATCCAACTCCAGAATCTCCTGTATGTGTGACAAAAGTATGATTTTCAAAAACAAACACACTAATTATTTGAGGGCTTTACAGCTTGATATTTCCTATGTAGACTCTAAACATGCAAACCATACTTACAACAAAATTGCGTATCATATTTAGGCTTCATTTTTACAAGTACAGTCAGGAATAAGAGGAGGGGTAAAAGCAAACCTTGAGTAAATACCAAAGTCAAAGTGACCAAACACCACAACATAAAAACACATCACCATCAAGATACAGAAAGAGATACACAACAGACAGAATAGTAGATGGGAGTGGATACTTACCACACAGGAAAAACAAAAGGGGCACCTTTCAAAAATCAAACTTAAAAAATCCACAACCAGGATAGGTCCAAAACACCAATCTGCAAATCAGTTTGGGATGAGAAAGAGAAACAAGAAAATGAGCCAAAATTTAACAAACAAAAACCTTGAGTAAATACTCAGACCGAAGTCAAAGTGACAAGACACAGTGCAAGAAGCTTGACAATTCAAAATAGTTTACAATAAACAAAAGTAAAAACAATAAAATGCCACCACCCCAAACTTACAAGTAATAACAAATTTAAAAAGATTACATATAAAAGTAGAGATGTGTATTTATGGCACACAAAATCATACCTCTTGACAGCACTCTTCCGCACCAAACTAACTCCCAAAACTCCCAAAAAAAAACAAGTGCAACAAATGGTGTTTTAAACCAATTCATAATTAAAGAAGTGTCTGCAGGTGTACATGCTGCAGCGGATCAAATGATGACAGATGCAGGTGCGGTAAGAAAACGCAGTTCCCTTGTATATTGGAAAAGTACCAAACTCATAGCATGTATTCTGATTACCAAGAATGAAGTTGTATTAAGTGTCTGTGTTCATTTTTTTCAGATTTATTGTAACAATCTTTAGGTGTACCTTCTGTGAAATGTAACAGTTGTTTCACTTGCAGACATTTTTTAATTTTTGACTCTGTTTGGTCTATATAATGTATGTAAATTTCAATCTGGATGTTGCCATAGTGGTTAGGCATTCAAGCAGCCAACATTAGGGTACTGAGTTAGAATCCAGAGTTGTGCCTGTATTTGTGTGGACTTTACATATCCCCATGTTTCACTGAGTTTACTTGAATGTGTCAAGTAAAGTAAAGTAAAGTAAAGTGCATTGTTAAGAGTATGCTAGTATATGTTTTTGGGCACCGCGTATGTATATTTATGATTGCAAATTATTAGGCATTGATTTCGCAAACACAATGTGTGCGCATTTTTAAATTGTTTAGCCTTAAACTTTCATGTTGCCAGTTAGTGTCATTTTGTTGTGTTGCATGATTTTTCAGAGCAGTATTACTTTGGTTTCTGGCTTTTGTACCTACATGTTATGATTTAACCTTATAGAATTTTCAAACATGGTGGTTGTCATTCAAGTTTGTGGATTCAAATGTGTGAAATGGTCAACGCATGTTGGGTTAGTGGTTAGACAATCCACTTTTCATCAGTGGGTTCATGAGTTCAATTCCTGACCCATTTTGTTTTATATGTATAGATTGCATGTGGAAAATTGTGCGCAGCTAAAACACAGAAAAGCAGCTGATCCAAATAACTTGATTCCAAAGACATAGGAAATATCCACAGATAAAAGCTAAAAAAAACTTAAGTCCACCCCCCCCCCCAAAAAAAAGGGAAATCAATTTGAAATCCTATTACTATTATTATTATTATTATTATTATTATTATTCATGATTGAATTTACATATAAAAAAATATAAACTGTGCATGTACCTAGGTTTTATGTCTATAATATTTCCAAGTATAATTATTGACATTAATAAAAAAATGAAAAATGAATAAAGAATGTTATGAGAGAAGTTGATGCTCAGCTTTTCCTTCTAGTCTATTTCATGCACATATTGTTTACACTTTCACGTTGGCATAGTGGTTAGACAATCTACCTTTCAACAGTGGAAACCTGAGTTTGATTTGTTATGTGCGTATTGTCGCTAACCAATAACGATTGTCGAACCTCGATTTGTGTTTCCAAAGCACAAAGATTTATTCGCAATAAGTAGAATAATATGCTCAAGCGAAGTAATAGTAAATACAGCCGTTACTTATCGCAGGCCCTCTGGATCCAGTGCAGTCATTCAATCCTGAAGTCTGGGGACAAGATGTCTGCATGCTGGATCACAAGCTGCTGCTTATATACACAATCAAATACAGTAATACAATGAAGATGGTATAGCTTGCATCTATTGGTCCAGGTCTCAGGAACGTCCAAGGGGTGGTCAATCATTGGCTGGTTCATCCTAAGGAATCCAAAGGAGGGGGTCATCTCTGCAGGGGGTATGCTCTGTTCTTCCCGCCAAGATTCCTTAGTCTTAAGTAGTTCATAATTCACTATCATTCATAACTTGCGTATGCACTCTGCGATTCCCTCGCAGAGTGAACCAAACAGTAGGATATGTAACAAGGTTCATTATGATACCACTCATGATGTTATTCCTTCAACCCGTTCCGTGTATTTCACTAATATGTATGTAACTCTGATATAACATATAAATACTACTATATTTCGACATAACTGACTATGTGTTGCAACTACCATTAATGTGTACTATTTTATAAGTATGCGTGTTTGTGCGAATGTATGGTAAAAGACCAATTACTGTTGCTGCCATGTGTAGTGGATGCGTACGCCCTTTCACGCCGTAGCGTGCCCTTGTACGTCGATGCGTACCATACGCATCTTTTCAGACAAAGACAACCAAGTTTGCTAGACTTTAATTGAAATGACTTTATCCAATTTGCTGACTTCGACAGATTTCTCACCTACGCCCTTATCTCTCTGGAGTTTCTATATGCTTCTCATGTTTTGTGGATTTCCTATGTGTCCCTTATGTAAGAGTATGCTTGGTTTAAGTTCGCAGAAATTATCCGGTCAATTTTCATAAATTAAGCTGTTTTGCTTTTATATTATTACTAGCATATTGTCACCTGTTTTTTTTACAAATATCAGCAACTAACTGTTGACACATCAGCCACTGTACATTGCAATTTATTAGAATTCTGGTTGTAATTAAAAAGAGGTTGCTTTTTAAAAATGTACACAATGTTTAATGTTTGATATAAATATAAAATAAATTTTCCCAAACCAAAAACAAAAAATAATGAGAAGTGCATTAAGAGGTATGTTGTACATATTTAGCTGTGAGTGTTTTAAAAGAACAAAGCTATTTGAACAGTTTAGTGTTGTTATCCAGCGTTGCTGCAGCTGCTTTGAATTTAAACATGACCCTGAGCTTCCTTAAGTTTAAGCAAGAAGTTAATATAAAACTCACAGCTTTTCTTCTTAACTATCTGACGGATCCTGAGGTAACGCCTACTCTTCTTAAGTCACTACAAATAACGCCTACTCTTCTTAACTTGTTGCGGATCTCCACACATTCCCCTCCCATTCTCAACCCCTTTTTCTTAAGTGTGTGGAGAACTTCTTAAGTGCAGTTAAGAAGGATTTTCTTTTTAAGTTAAGAAATTCTCAGCTTATGCAACATATTTTCGTTCTTATCTCTATTTTCTGGGCATGCGCAGAAAAGATTTTCGTATTATCCGCAAAAAAACGGCAGATCCGATCGCTAATCAATCAGGCCCATAAATAGAAAAGGCATGTCATGAACTTGTCATGACAGGTGTTGCAGTGCATTCAAGTCTACTGACATTGCACCAAATGTAATAAACTTACACGGATGAGCCCAGCAGCACAGGGTGCATGGAAGTTTTTTCAAATATTGCATACAGTGAAAATTACTGTGCATCTTAAGAGGCTTAGTCAAAATATCTATAGCGCAAGTCAAGTAAAAAGTAATATGTATTCCTCATTTCTGTATACAAAGTCATCTGAATGCCACAAGTGCTGTCTGGATGATAAATAGTCCCTTAGAAACGCTACATAACGCTGACAGGCTCTCTCAAGTATTGATCTTATCACTATTTACATACACAAGAAACATGGAACTAGGGTCAGCTTATGGTGGTGCCAATGCACTGGGCCCCATTACTGAGTATGTCTGCAAAGTTTAAAAGAAAAGCCGCGGCTCTCTTTTCCAGTAGAGAGAAAATACTACCTGGGTAAGAGAGCTACTCTGGAGAAGAGAGACATAGACAGAGAAGAAAACCAGGGGTTGTGTACATGAAAGAGAACAAGAGGGAGAAAGAAATGGGCACAGGAGCAGGGAAGAGAAAGCAATCATCTACCAGATAGTGGAGGCCCAGAAATGCTGGCCCTGTATGTAGCAAATGAAGATACACTATAGCCAAGTACACAAGTATACAAAATATCATGTGCTCGGGTCATTAACAGTCCTCAAATGTATGTAGAAATAATATAAAGGAAATTCCAGGGTGGCATTAAACACATGCAATCTTTTCTTATGTACCACTCATGCCCAGGCTTGGACACTATGAGGCAGAACTGCTGTGGTGGAAGACCATTAATGCTCCAATCTGAGGCTGACAGGCTAGAGACAAGCACTGGCTGATTTAAGAAGGAAGAATACAACTCTCTGTACTTCTGCTGAGTGTAGAAAGTGGGAAAAAAAACCTATAATCATTTATCAGTATCAGTGTCATATAATAGCTCCCATCACAAAATCTGCAGTAGCATGCAGTATAGTCCATGTCCATGGATACATGTCCATGTGTGAGCATGTGGATGCAAGAGACCCGAGTGTCAGATCCACAGCAAAAACACAGACACATTTGAAAACTAAGTGGACACATGCATTTTCAGTACTCAAACAGACACTTGTCCTAAGGAACACCAGTGCTTAAACTGCAGTCAATTTATTACGTTGATGTTTTCAGCCTATGTACTGCTTATTCCTGATGCTGATCTGATTCCTCTTGACCTCAGTAGGTTTTTTTGTACTATTTATCATGCCTACTCCTGACATCTGCCACAAGCCCTGATCTCTGGCCTGTCTGCTGCCTTTCCTGACTTCTGATCAGTCTCTTGGTATTGCGCGTCTATCACCTGCCCTGACCTCTGGAATGTGTAACTTTGAGTCTGGTTTCATCTCTGGTCTTGTACTGATTGGCACTCCTACTACTCTGCTCTTCACTGGGGGTCCTCATATGACCTCAGTGATTGATAGAGGTGCTTGTGGTTCACTTCTCTACACCTAGCCTTTCTACTAAATAGGTCTGTTGTAACTGAAAGGATACCTTTTTTATTTGTATAGATGGAATATTGCTGAATTGGTGATCATGGAACTATACTAGTGGGGTTGTCAGAGGAGGGCACAGCAGTAGCTGCAAGAGTGAGAGATTAATGACAAACCGTGCAAAGAGCTGGGAAAGGAGGAAGTATTCCTTTGAGCTGAGAGAAGGCTTATTAAGATACAAGGCAGAAAACAGTAGGACATATGTACAGCATAATGTAAATGGTGGAAAAATTTAATTAATGTTACTCGCCTTAGACTAAGCACCATTTAGTGCACTGTGCCCTATAGTTGAGATCATTTACAGTACTGCACTGGGAGGGATTCGGAGGATTTAAAAAGGCTCTGTCCAATCCCGATGGGAAGACTTCAATTCAAGTAGTCTAAAGTTCTAACCTAATTGAGCACTGGGGAATCTGTTTCAATATGATTAGTACCTGAGTCAAGTTCAAGTGCAAGTACATCATGATAGCATCACCTGGTAGTTTACTGGAGATAACTTAAGATGAAAACTGACAGTAGAGACAGAGTTGCAGAGCTGTAGAGACATTAAGGGTGCAGGAACGCTAGGACCAATAGTGAATCAAGGCCAAATCTTGATTCACTATTCACCAACCCTTTAAGTGAGTGAGACTGTGAAGCCAGGGAGTCTGGGCATAATAAAACCTGAGTACCTGAAATCTGTGTGATGCCCATGTCTAGACAGACAGGGACAAGTGACACTCTAGTGAAGTGGTAAAAGCCTGATGCTGGGAGATTGGCAGAGCTGCTTAACTGGACAGTGTAATGGTTGAAAATAAGAGTGACTATCATCATCATGTAGGATACTGTCATTAGCTATTTACTTGCAACTACTAAGTATGTGCTGGAGATGTTCAATAAGGGATTGGACTTGTCAAGAGATGGTGTGATGTCATGTACTTTATGCCAGTGTCATCAGCTAACAGACTGATTATCAAACTTATGCAAAGGGCCCATCTTGCCAATTCCACACACACAAAGCCTATGGAAAAGAGACTTAAATAGCTGGAGAAACCTGAAGCAAGAGGTATGTGCAAGTGTGACAGGCACATACATCGCGCACACTAATGAGAAAGAGGCTACATTCAAAAATACACTCTTATATAACTTCCTGTTGACAGGTTCAATTAAATAGATTCATAGTGTCGAAGTCGTATAATTGGATGAACGAAAGTATATTGGTTAATATTGTTTTCCCGTGCGATTGCGATCCGTACGCCACGTAACACGTGGCGTGGTGCGATCGCACGGTAAAATACGCACGCACACACTCGCATTACAACATTTAGTTATTTATATAATTCATATTCATATTGGTTCCGTTACACTGTAATTTATGAGCAGATAGTATTTGGTTTATTGTCAGTCTATATATATTATGATTATATGTACACTTCAGTGATATTCAAGGTTCAGGCTATAGGAAAGGTATCATGCCTAGTATCATATTAAAACCCTATTCATCAGCAGCTGTCCGGTTCCATCGCCGAAGAGATCGCATATTGCATACTCTAGTTATTGATGTTAGGGAATAAACCTTTGTATGATGCTGGCTATGAAATGCTAATTGTAACTGGAGCATTGGTGGGAAGAAAGGAGCTCATCCCCTGGAGAGACGACCCCCACCTTTGGATTCCTTAGATTGAATCAGCCTATGACCTGTTTAGCCTGGACCCATCTGATGTCTGGACCTATAGAAGCAAGCCACGTCATTTGCATTGTTCTCTGTAACACTGACTGTGTATATATGATCATAGCTGTGCACCCAGTCCTCAGTCTTCACTGACCGCAGTATTCTAACAGATATACTGTCCACTGAGTCCCGTGGGTGCGCAGTGAGCGCATGCGATAGCAGCGGTATGTATTTATCTTTTGGTATTGGCTGTACTGTACTGTATTATATTACAATCATGTATTGAACTGTTAACTATTTACATCTGCTAAAATAAATCACTTTGTGCGTTAGAAACACAAAACAATCGCTTGGGCAATGCTTATTTGAAAACTATAGAATTACTTTAATAAAAGTTAGGCTAAAAAATGATACAGGTCAGAGTTCAACCTTTCATAAATCCTAAATGAATATTCTGCTTTCAATTATTTACCTTCAATGTTAATATTCAAGTACAATATAATTGACATTTGTTTTAGATATAGTAATCAAAAGTTTTCAGCCATTAAAACTGTATTCCAATATTCAGTTTGCATTTGTCATTTGCAGAATACATTTTATTTTAAGATAGTGTGGAAAGAATAGCGTGGCACAGTGCGGAAGCATATCATTTGTGAAATAACATTATTCTGTGATGTCTGGAGGATCATGGAGGATCACTGTGTACCTTTAATGACATCCAAATGCTAGACTTAAGCTTTAGTGGGAATGACTTTAATTACTACAAATTGATTCTCACATACATTTTGTGGTAAAATTATGTTTTTGTAAAAGTACATTTTTTAGTTTTTATTGTTTAATCAGATTCTTTTGATCTATTATAAAAGGAAGCTTTCACTGCAAAACGCTGGAGGACTGTGTCTGACAATAGCACTTTAATATAACTCTTTGGACTGCTGGAATCTTTATAAATTGAAATTACTGCATGTGCGGCAGAGGTCATCGAATTAATGTCGGAATACTGTATTCCGAATACATATCATCCTAAAGGGTTTGCATGCTGTACCAATGGCATCTGCATATTGCACAGAGACATTCAAGCAGCAAACTGTGCCTCATGTCCTCTGCACATGAAAAAAACATCTGCAGATTCACCAGCAGCCAAGCCTTTCCCAATTTCTGTCTCCTAACAAACCCTTTCAGCTTGTCATAATAATGAACACATTTTTGGACACACTACAGAAAAGAGACGGGTTTATTTGGAGGAACGGATTTCATTTGTGAAATTGCAGCATCGCAACCATTCTTTAAATGGACTTTCATTTAATAAAACCACAGCATTTAAAGTATAAAGTACAAAGCAAAAGACTTGCATTTAATTGCAAATGTTTTTAGTAACAAATAATGTAATCCAGCAATCCAACATACACTGCAAAAATTATAAAAATCCAATCTGAGGCAGCACTGCTCACAAGAGCTTACAATCTAAAGGAGAAGTGGGAATGTAAGAAAAATCATGAATACCTGTTTGTAAAATGGACCAGCCACAAAACTACCGATATGGATCTTAGTGCTCAGCAATCATGTATGGACCCTAGAAAACAAACAAGGTACAATGAGGCACAGATTTACTTAGGTGATATAGGTGGGGTTTTCTTATAAACAATGGGAACTAGACCAGTGTACTTAAAGAATTTGAAAGTTTAAAAGTTTCAAGGGTAGGACTTTGATGAATAGGGATGGGTAGTGGTGGAAGTAGAAGTGGGATATGGTAATAAGGAAAGATGATAGGCATTGGTCATTGGCAGACTGGGTAGATATATAGAGACTAGTGAGGACATTATTTGTTGTGCAGTGTAATGAAGGGTTTCCAGATGAAAACAAGGATTTAATATTGTAGCCTGGAAAAAGAGGTAGCTAATAAAAAATTGGTGAGGCAGTCTCCATAATATAGTTAATAATGAAGAAAGTCATGCCAGCAGCTGCATTCAAGATGGATTTGTCAGACGCCGTCCCTGTGTCTCGTCCTCCACCTGTCTCTGGCTGGAGAATCCTTTGCTGGAGAATTCTGCTGCTTTTATCGACATGTTCCGGAAGGTTTTCGATGAACCGGGTCGGGTCTCCTCTGCCGCTACTAGCCTCCTAAATCTTCGACAAGGTTCCATGTCTGTCGGCCAGTATGCAGTAATTCTCTCTTCTGAGCTTCGATGGAATAATGAAGCCCTCATTGCTACTTCTGGCAGGGTCTTACTGACCGAATTAAGGACGAACTTGTCACCAGGGAACTCCCCTCGGAACTGGATTCCCTTATTTCTCTGTGTATCAGGATCGATCTCCGCTTCAGGGAGAGAACTACAAGACGTACCCCTTGACTGGCTCCCCAATTTCAAAATCCCATATCTTCCACGGAAGAGCCTATGCAGCTTGGCCGTTCAAGATTGACGCCAGAAGAACGTGAGAGACGGTTCAAGCAGAAATTATGTTTATACTGCGGGGAGGCTGGTCATGTATTAAGTCTCTGTCCTAAGAGACCGGGAAACGCCTCCTCCTATACGGTAAGAGGAAGGCCGCCTTAGGAGTCGCCGCTTCCACTCCCTATTCCACCTCCAATCCTGAGTTCCTGATGCCTGTCCAGCTTGTGATCACCAAAGGACCCCAGCGAACTTTTGCCTTCGTGGATTCCGGTGCCGCAGGGAATTTTATCTTGGTCTCTCTTGCCTCACAGCCATCCAAGATCTTCCCCAACCGCTTACACTCACAGCCGTGGATGGTAACCGTGTCAGCTACGGTATCATCTCCAGCATCACAACTGCGGTTCAGCTAATGGTAGGAGCCTTACATCAAGAGTGGATCTAATTACTTGTGCTACCACAATCTGTGAATCCTCTAATTTTGGGCCTTCCTTGGCTTCAAGCCCATTCTCCACAATTCAACTGGTCCCGAACCGAGGTTATCTCCTGGGGTCTGCATTGCCATAGCCAGTGCATCTCCTCATCTCGCCCACGAATCTGTATTACTCGCGCACTTCCTGACGAGACTACTCTTCCGTCGGCCTATCAGGCCTTTAAAGATGTCTTTTCCAAGAAGAGATCAGAGGTTCTGCCGCCTCATTGCCCTTGGGATTGCCCAATTGAATTAATTCCGGGTAATCAGATTCGCCGTGGCAGGACTTATCTCTTATCCTTGCCTGAAAGTCAAGCCATGTCACAATACATTTCAGAGAATTTATCCCGGGGATTCATCAGAAAGTCCTCGTCTCCAGCTGGCGCAGGATTCTTCTTCGTTAAAAAGAAGGATGGGGGCCTTCGCCCCTGTATCGACTACCGACAATTGAATAAAATCACCATCAAAAATCGCTATCCATTGCCCCTTGTCACCGATCTTTTTGATAAAATCAGCGGAGCACAAGTCTTTTCCAAACAGGACTTACGAGGGGCCTATAATCTTGTGCGTATTCGTCAAGGAGACGAATGGAAGACCGCGTTCAATATGCGGGACGGACACTTCGAATACCTTGTGATGCCCTTTGGGCTTTGTAACGCCCCCGCAGTCTTCTAGTCCTTTGTCAACGAAGTCTTCCAAGATCTCTTATATCGTTTTGTCGTTGTCTATTTGGATGATATCCTGATATTCTCACAGGATATTATTTCCCATCGGTGTCATGTGAAGGAGGTCTTATCACGTTTACGTACCCATCAACTGTACTGTAAACTAGAAAAATGTATCTTCGAGGTCAAGTATATTCCTTTTCTTGGATACATCGTTTCAGGCTCTGGATTGCGCATGCATCCGCAGAAGGTATCAACCGTTACTAGTTGGCCCTGTCCCCAGGGTACCAAAGCCATCCAAAGATTTATTGGGTTCGCCAACTACTACAGGCAGTTCATCAAGAACTTTTCCTCTGTAATCGCTCCAATAACTGCCTTAACTCGAAAATTGGCCAATCCTAAGAGTTGGCCTCCTGACGCCCTAGAGGCTTTCGACCGCCTGAAACAGGCCTTTACGTCTGCCCCCGTTCTCTCCCAACCGGACCAACTGAAACCCTTCTTTCTAGAAGTTGATGCTTCCGCTGTTGGTATTGGGGCGGTCCTGTTCCAGAAATCCGGACTTAGCCCACATCTCCCCTGTGGGTTCTTTTCTAAAAGGTTCTTGAGTCATGAAAAGAATTACGGCATCGGTGACAAGGAGCTCCTCGCGATCAAATCTGCCCTGGAGGAGTGGCGCCACCTCCTGGAAGTCTCCCGTCATCCTGTGACGGTCTTAACGGACCATAAAAATCTGCTCTTCATTAGTGAAGCACGGTGTCTCAACCCACGTCAGGCACGATGGGCATCTTTCTTTTCTCATTTCAACCTAATATTGACCTACCATCCTGGTTCCAAAAATGTGCGGGCAGATGCTCTTTCCTGCTCATTCGACAATTCTGACCTATGTTCTCCCTCGGAGCCGCTACCCATCATCACCCCCACCAGTATTATTGCTCTTACCGGAACTTCTGCTAAAACACCCCCCAGAGGTTGCTCCTACTTGGAAACGAATTTGCTACCCAAAGCCCTACGGTGGGCACACTCCTCTAAACTATCTGGACATACTGGAGTCAAGAAGACATATGAGTTCCTACATCAATGATTTTGGTGGCCAACCTTACATTCCGATGTTCGAGGATTCGTGGCTTCCTGTGCAACTTGTACCCGTTGTAAAAATCCTAGGTTAGCACCTTCTGGTCTTCTGCAACCGCTTCCTATTCCTGATCTTCCATGGCAAAGCATATCTATGGATTTCATCACCGATCTTCCTGTTAGCAACGGGTTTACTACTCTTTGGGTTGTGGTTGACAGATTCTCTAAGATGGCCCACTTCGTACCCTTGGTTGCTTTTCCATCTGCATCTCAACTGGCCACTATCTTCATCAAGGAGATCTTTAGGCTTCATGGCTGTCCTCGTGAAATCATCTCGGATCGTGGAGTCCAATTTGTGTCGCAGTTCTGGAAGGCCTTTTGTAAGACACTCGGTTCCGAACTCAAATATTCTTCTGGCTATCATCCTCAAACCAATGGCCAGACAGAGCGTGTCAACCAGGACCTGGAAGTCTTCCTACGATGTTTTTCATCAGAGAACCAATCCAAATGGTCTCCTTCCCTGGGCAGAATTTGCGCATAATTTTCACCATCACGAATCCTCAGGTTCCTCTCCTTTCTGTTGTTTATGGAACCCAACCCACCCTCCCTAACTTCTCCAGCCATATTCCATCCCCGGTTCCCGCTGCTGATACCCTGACTCGGGACTTCTCTCGCATCTGGACAAAATCAAACTCCAGGAGACTTCCTAACGTTACAAGCAAGCTGCTGAACGTCATAGAAGACATATTCCCTTGCTTCAGGTCCATGACAAGGTCTGGTTGTCTACCCGCAACCTCAAACTTCGAGTACCCTCTCAGAAATTGGCTCCACGTTATATTGGCCCTTTCCCTATTACTCATGTTATCAACCCGGTAACCTATAGACTCCGGCTGCCTCCCTCTCTAAGGATCCACAACATGTTTCATGTTTCCCTCCTCAAACCACTAATCCTTAATAAATTTCATCGCTTGCCCCGTCACCCTGCTCCTATTCGGACTGCTGTGGGCGAAGAATTCGAAGTCAGCCGCATCGTAGACTTCCGTATCCTTCACGGACGGCATCAATTCTTGGTTAACTGGAAAGGCTTCGGGCCAGAGGAGAGATCCTGGGTGAATAAAGAAGATCTCCACGCCCCACGTCTATTGAAACAATTCCTCAAAGGGAGATCTATCCGACAAATAGAGGGAGGAGGTACTGTCAGGCGCCGTCCCTGTGTCGCGTCCTCCCCGCAGGGACGGACGGCTGTCTCTGGCCATAGACGGCCGGTTGCTAGGCAACTGGACGTCACTTTCGGATCCCGGCAGCCGCTAAGCAACGGGACGCGATCCACAGTATCCGGCGGTGGTGTTCAGCGTCACCACCGCCGTAGGTAGTCCTGCCCCACTTCTCCTCCTATAAAGTTCAGACTCTGGCACCTAATGAGTGTCAGAGTTTTAGGTCTCCTAGCTCCAGGGTTACTAGGTATTTCTCAGTGCTTTCCAGTGTATTGACCCGGCTACGTTCCTGACTACCCCTATTCTGGATTCCTGTGTATTGACCCAGCTACGTTCCTGACTACCCCTATTCTGGATTCCTGTGTATTGACCCGGCTACGTTCCTGACTACCCTTGTTCTGGATTCCACGTGTATCGAACCGGCTTGTTTGACCACCTGACTCCTCTTCCATCTTACCGCTTCACTGGGTGCTCCCTCTGAGGACCGCGACCTGCGTGTCTCTCGCAGCGAAGTCCAAACTCCCTTGCGGGGGTCCCTGGCGAAGACCTGGGACACGTTAGACTCCACGCCTCATTTTTGAGTAGTGCTGAACCCAGTAAGCTACGCCCTCCTAGTTCTGTGACAGGATTGAAGTCGCTTACTTATTTACTTGCAGCTACTAAGTATGTGCTGGAGATGTTCAATAAGGGGTTGGACTTGATCAGGAGCTCTTATGATGCCCTGTACTTTATGCCATCAGCTAACAAAGAGACCTGAAGCAAGAGGTATGTACAAGTGTGGCAGGCACATACATCGCAAAGACTTTCTTGGTGAAAGCAAGGGTTTAATATTGTAGCCTGGAAGAAACTGGTGACTAATGAACAAATTGGTAAAGGGATGTAATATAATAATATAATACAATAATATAGTTATTGAGAAAAGTCATTCCAGCAGCGACATTCAAGAAGTATTGAAGCTAGGGCTACCATTAGGGGAACATATGAGGTTGTCTTGGTTGTCAAAGGTTAGAGTGTGCATAAAACACTGAAGGACTTTCATAATACAGTGTTTTTAATGATCCCAAGTTGTCCCCAGAGCTGGATTAAGGTTCTGGGGGGCCCGGGGCACTTAGGACAGGGGGGCCCCATATTGTCGAATATGATATTCATTTTAAACAAATAAACAGGCAATGCTATGTGCACTACTGTTAGATGCACACAACTCTGCCTTCACAAGAATAACAGTGTGAAGTAGGACATACCTCCTAACTGTCCTTGTAGTCAGACCAAATCCTAACTAAGTGAGACAGTCACCCAAATTCTGGACAGTCCCACCATATTGAGAACAGTTGGAAGATGGCCCTGCTCTCTCCTACCTGCTGTTGTCACTTTCACCACCTGTGGCTGCTGGTGTCTTAAGCTCAGTTGCTGCTTGTGTAGATTCTGGAATGTCGGGGCCTATTTTGAAACAAAAACAGGTACATAAAGTTTAGGAGTCCCCAAAGAGTCCGGTTAATAAATCAGTAGCACAACCTTTAATAATTAGGCCTCCCTCCCTGCAACCAGCCCCAAATTTGGAATTAAATTAAATTAATACTATTCACTTTTAATAATAGAACTATTTTCCCCAAGCAGCCCCGACATTAAATTAATAGCGTACACATTTAATAAACTTATTTCCCTCTCCACCAAACAGCCTGGTGTAAATGAATAGCATTTACATGTAATAAATAAACCTATTTTTCAAAACCATTGCCAACATTTTATAATTCATATTCACATTTAATAAATAGCACTCCTTCTCCCCAAACTCAAGCACACATTAAATACCTCACAATCACTCCACAAATAATTAACAAAATAACCTTACTATATGTAAGTATATATTGGTTATCCCTAACAGCCTAGTCCAGCTAAGCACTAGCAGGCCTGATTTGTTGCAAGGCAACAGAGCTAGCATGGAGGCATATTACATTTTGTACATTATACGTTTCCATATAAAGTAAGTGTATGTCCTCTTTAGGAGAGCTAACAGAATGAGTGGCCATAATTTTGTCATTTTTCCCATAATGCCCACTTTTAGAAATGCTACTTCCCTGGGGCATGGAGAGAGGGTCCACAATAAATAGACAATCTAGGTCTGAGCACATCGTACTTCTCTGTTCTCCATTTATATCCCCAACATCCCACTCCTCAATCCTCTTCTTCATCTTAATCCTCTATCTTCCCTCTCACTCCTCATTCCCCACCTACTTAGCATCTTCAATCCCCTTCTCATCAGCGTTGGTTTCCCTTCCTGGGTTGTCACTCTGCAACCCCCTCTATTTGTATAATCACATCCTCCTTGTCCATAAATCACCCCCTCTCCTTGTCCATAAATCACCCCCTCTCCTTGTCTATAAATCACCCCCTCTCCTTGTCCATAAATCATCCCCTCTCCTTGTCCATAAATCACCTCCTCCTTGTCCATAAATCATCCCCTCTCCTTGTCCATAAATCATCCCCTCTCCTTGTCCATAAATCACCCCCTCTCCTTGTCCATAAATCATCCCCTCTCCTTGTCCATAAATCACCCCCCCCTCCTTGTCCATAAATCACCCCCTCCTTGTCCATAAATCACCCCCTTCTTGTCCATAAATCACCCCCTCTCCTTGTCCATAAATCACCCCCTCTCCTTGTCCATAAATCACCCCCTCTCCTTGTCCATAAATCACCCCCTCCTTGTCCATAAATCACACTCTCCTTGTCCACAATTATCCCCTTCATTTTCATAATCACCTCCTCCTCTGGCTGAAACACACACAGACACAGTCACACACACACACACACACACACACACACACACACACAGAAAGTTTCACACACACAGAAAGTCTCATACACACAGTCACACACACAGAAAGTCTCACACAAACACACACACACAGAAAGTCTCACACACACACAGTCACACACACAGAAAGTCTCACACACACACACACACAGTCACACAAACACACACACACACAGTCACACACACAGAAAGTCACACACACACAAAGTCACACACACAGCAGATCTTAACTTACCTTATCCCCCACAGACAGGCAGGGCAGCTCTTCTCTGCTCCTCCTCACACTGTCATCTACACGCAGCTAAGGAAGCCCAGAACACTCAAAAAAAAAAAAGCAAAAGCTTACCTGTGCTTATAGTGCCGACAGAGCACTTAAAAACGGAACCCTGTGCTGCCCCCTGTAGACTGACATTTGGGGGCAGCAAAAAGAGCCACAGCTGGTCCGGGGGGCAACCTGAGAGAGGGGGGCCCGGGGCACATGCCCCCTGTGCCCCCCCCTTAATCCGGCCCTGGTTGTCCCACAAGGAGCACTGGGCATTGACATGAAGGAGAAACAGACAGGAGCTTCTTACATCTGAAGCTGCAGGCTGCTGCTCCGCCATGTCAGTGTTATGCTGGTAGTGTGACGCCTGGCTATAATGTCACAGCCAAAAACCGTACTCCCACTCTGAGCATCAGAAGATGTTGACTCCCCCAGCAGCAAGGGAGGGGTTTGCACCGGTCCTAATTAAAGCGGTGTCAGTTTTGTTAATGGAAGTCTGCCAAACACGGAATTACAGTAATCAAGACATTAGATGATGTGTGTATGTGGTAAAGTTTTAGTAGTTTCAGTAAAAGATATTTTTTAAATAAACATACATGCCTAAAACTGACAGGCACAAACCCTAATGGAGAAAAGGCATGTCTGACACAAATGGAGATAAGAAGAAAGTCATTATTTATATGACATATGTATGTGATGTATGAGCTATTAGCTATACATTTATTTTCAGTCCATATTTCCTGTGAATTGGTGCAATGCATTACATTGGTAAGAGGTACTATCTGTAGATCATTGTATAAAAATTATTCTATTTGAAACATTGAGATGGATTGATTTTCTTTGAAAATTAGGTGAACCCATTAGTGGACTTCAAATATCAAAAACATGTATATGTTAGGAAGATATAAGTAAACAGGGGTTTGGGAAGAAAAATGATACCTTGTACATCACTCTTTTGTTATTTATTAGCCCATGTAGCAATTATAGCTTCACTATTTTGGCAGTTTGAAAGAAACAATAGAGTTCGCTTTCCCTGTGTTCTAATTCATTCATACAGGGTGCGCCCTACTCAACGGACCCTGTGGAGCTGGGAAAACTGCTTTTGCAAGGTAAAAGGTACATGGGCTAATAAATAGTAAATAATATGGCCATTTAGAGGAATGTAAGAGACAACGTATGAATAAGGGGCTGATATCTCACAATCAAACCCATATTAAAGTACTAACAGGAGACCAGTGAAATGTAAAAGGGGATAAAATAGCCATTGTAGGACTTGCTATCTACTTATGAAAAGGAAGGTAATTTTCAATTGACTCTCTTTCCCCTCTGGCCAGCCTGAACAATTTGATATATTAATTGTAGCAAAACAATAAGGCTAATTACCTTCTAATAAGAAAACCTACAATTGTAGATCCAGTGAGTAATTGATACCTCAAGTAAATTACAAGAACGCCAATGTTAGTATATAAACATCAGTGCATCCAGCAATTTTATCTTCACGTTGATTTATTCACTTATACACAATTTCACAATTATTTCGCTAATTTTATTAAGTTTAAAGCAAATATTAGTAACGTTGGTTTTAATAATTAGGAGACAGACAATCCATCAGTATTAGAATTTAGGAGGATATCATGCACTACACAAAATAAACTTTTTCTTTTCTATTGATGTTTAATCTAGTTTAATAGTTCCACCCCGCACTCAGTATATGAGTATGATCTCAATAATTAAAATACAGGACAAAGAGATCTCTACTTAAACATTCTTAAAAATGTGTACAATATAAAAACCCCCTTTCCCTACTACTTCTGGGGGTGCGAACCATCCGCCCCTTTACATATTAAATATACCAGGGTGTGTAACAGTATGTTGTGTTCGGAGGTTGGGATGGAAAAGGGGTAGGGTCCAGGGAAAGGGTAATTAAGGCCAAAGATGGGACATCAACGTTCTCCAAACTGCTATGGGGAAGATACAATCATTTGTATGTAACAGGAGGCTAAACTACCATAGGTGTTTGTTTAACTACAAAGCCAAACAATAAGCTAAAAGTCACAGAAAAATGCTTAAAAAGCGCAAAGAAAATTTGGGTTAGACGGACTGTTATAAATGAACCAACTGGGTCTCTACATTAGGTTAGAGCTGCTAATGCTCAGAAGGCATTAGCTACAAAGACAAGCTCCAAAAAACAAAGTTTTACAGATCTTGTTAAATAACCCCATTTCGCCGTTCCCATAGAGAACTTTGGGAACAGCAGTAGAGATTGAAAGCTTTAAATATCTGTGATATCTTTGGCACTATAATAGTGATGAATAGGTCTAATACCTAATTTTGCCATAATCAGTTTTCGCAGTATTTATAGCCCCTAAGATTTTGAATTGTATCCTGTACGTGATAGGGGGCCACTGTAGAGACTGGCAGAGAGGAGTATAACTTGAGGAGCAGGAGGAAAGGTGCATGAATTGAATCCCACCATTCATAACAGATTTGAGTGCAATCGGTCTGTTCAGGGGTAGACCACAGATAAGAATGCTTCAATAGTCTATCCAAGATATGATTAGAGAATGCACCAATATTGTACTTGTATCATGCTTGATAAAGGGATGGATGTAAGAGACATTTTTAAGCTAAAATCCACTGACAGTTGTTACATTTTTAGAGTGTGAATGTGTGGAGTGGAAAAAATTTACCTCTAAACAGGCTTGGTGAACTGGAGACATTGTTATGTTATTCAAAGATTGTTATGTCAGGATAAACATATTTAGGAAGATAAATCAAAAATGAGCTGTTTTTCATGTTTTGTTTTAAGAAGCGAGAGTATATGAAGGGGAGATAGTTGCAACATGTCAGTTAAGAACACAATCTCATCAGCAATATACATATGAAACCAGAAGTAGCAAAGAAGACGACCAGGAGCTTAAGTATAGATGGAGAAAAGAATGGTCAAAGGATAGAGTCTTGCGGTTGACTGTCAGAGAGAGGTTGAGGAGATGTGGTAGAGCTGGAATGGGAGACATGATAGAAACATTTAGAGAGTTAGGAGAAGATCCAAGATAGCACAAGACAGAGTTCTGAGTAGCAGTGAGTGGTTAATTGTCTCTAAGGCTGTGGATAATTTAAGAAGAATAAATATAGAGTACTGACCTTTGGATTTAGCTGTGAGTAGGCCATTGGCTACTTTAGTAAGGACTGGAAATATGGAGTAATGAGAGCAGAAACCAGCTTCAAAATGGGTCTAAAAGGGATTGAGCAGAAACCACTCAACTCAAGAGGTAAGACTGGGTGATGTCTGTTGAGGGATAAAGGGCCCAGAGAGCGTTATAGAGAATGGTTATTAAGGGGGAAGGGTAAGACATCAATTAGTGCTTCAAATCTACCAAACCTGTCGATCTTCTCTTGAGCTCTACTCAGATTAGCTACACAGTCATAGTTACACTGTTACAACCTGCATCCTGCAGCTCCTGTCTGCAGGTACTTTGGTGGACCTTTGTATATATTTGTATCCTGCCTGTAGTACCACTGTCCACCAAAGGGGCCACTTTTGTACTTAGACTGCTCTTACCTGCCTTGCTATTGCTGGAAGCTTGAACACCTGCTTCTGGCCTATATAAGCCTGCCTGTCCCAAGCAACCTTTGCCAGATCATCTGTTGCATTTACCTGTGTTGCTGTTCCTGCTCCCTGGCTCCTGTTCTCTGAGTTCCCAGCACATCTATCCGCAGATCATCTCAGCCACTGTGTCTACTCCACTATCCTGTGGTAACGCTTTGCATATTATTGCTACCTGTTCTCTGAAGTTCCCAGCACATCTATCCGCAGATCATCTCAGCCACAGTGTCTACTCCAGTATCCTGTGGTAATGTTCTGCATATTATTGCTACCTGTTCTCTGAATCTTCAGTGCCTTGCTTCGCAGACCGTCGCACCTTCTGTGCTACTTTCACTACTTCGTTGTAAAGTCCTGCTGACCATCGCATTCTGCATCTGTTATCCACTGTGCTCCTTAGCTATTTCTGCCATACCCTACCATACTGCAACTTGAAACATGTGTAATCGGTGTTAATAAAAGCCACTTCATTTCACTATGCTCTCTCTGTGTTTTTTATTGGGAATCCTGACATACACATTTTGAGCTGCCTTATAGTGTTTTAAAATATAATACAAAATTGGCAGATAAAGCGGAGGTAAGATGAAGCAAGAGTCAGGGCTGAAGGAGAAAAATCAAGGTTTCAGGCAAGGCAAGGTCAGTACACAGGTAAATAGTAATAATACTTTTGCACCCTGCAGAGTATATCATTTGTGTACAGGTATCTAGAAATGTAGGGCCAATTAGATGCATAAATGTGGTGTATATGACATGCACACACGTGCACACACACTATATATTGTGAAAAGCACCAAACAAAATGCTCCTCACACAGCTTTGCTGAAACACTTTGATGTTTATTCTCTTGTCAAGATGGAACATAGTCTCTACAGCAATTTCAGAAACCGCACCAAACAATATTTACAAGTCCATGTGTCCCTTACACTTTAAGCTTCCACCCAAGCACAGCACTAGCTGTTCCACTAATCAATTACATCCAGGTGCTCCACCTGTGCTGTGTATGAGTGAAAGAGTGTGCAAGCTTAACCCTGTCTGTATTCTCAGTCTTTAGACTCTTAGGGTAATCACTAGTCTTTCTGTCACTTGCATGTGGCCCTTTTGCTACAATATTTTATATATATATATATATATATATATATATATATATATATATATATATATATATATATATATATATTTATATTTAACTAGTATTATCACAGTGTCACACTGTGACATTAAACTTAAATATATCTTCATAGTATTGAGGCATGAGAAGACACTGGCTGCTTATTCCTGCAATGCATCAGAACTCAATCACATGCTGGAGCAAGTCTCCCACCAATTCTTCTACATCCACTTTTGATCTGAAACAGACTGAGGAGAACCCCATTCACAGTGGAACTGTGGTGCAAATAGTGAAGAGAGAACCATAATCCTATAGCATTAATTAGAGTAAAGAGAGATAAGGAAAGAGTGATGAAGTGTTACTGAAGAAATGGAATGAGAGGCTGTGGCTGGATCACTTATAAAAAACTTATTGTATAAAATTATTTTAATTAGTGGCGCAGTGTGCTGATGTACTGTATATAATTGCAAATATACTGATTTTTGTATTGAAAATGTATTGAGGTAGAAAGGAAATCCCATGCTAATTAAATCTTTTCATGTGAAAAGATTTTGTATTTTGTATTTCAACTGTAGTAGTATACCATCTGTACTTCTGTATGATCCTCTAACTAGTGTGCAAAGGTCCTTGTCAGGGCCCTTCAGCACTAAACATCACTGCTTGAAGATTCTGCCTGACGCCTATTGCCTGCTGTATCCTGGGACCAACAGATAAGAGCTCTAATCTGTTCTCTGGTTGTCCTGTGTTGAACTCAGCATTTCTGTGTCAATGGTCTGCCTGCTACCCAGCAGTCCTGATCCATAGTAAGGAGTCAAGAAGTACTAGCCAACCCACAGCAAAGAGGCACTGCAGCAGCTATACCTGCTACCCAGTCATAAGCGGTTCTAGGTGCTGTGAAGAAGCCTAGTAGTGGCAGCAAGCATCTCCTACAACTATTGTGCAGTTGGCATTTGCAGCCGGCGAGAGTCTGGTGGCAAGGTATCGCCAGTAGGAGTGGTCAGTAACAGTGGGTTACTGATAATGAGAAAGATAACCAGATAAACTGTGTAAGAAGAACATCCCTCCATCCTTCCTCTCCCAACAGACTGGGTGGAGAAGTAAGCCCATTCGGTCACAGAGGCAAACAGAGAAGATGGTCAGAGGCTAAAATAAGAAATAGAGGTGGGTATCCATGGTACAGGCTACAGAAGAGGAATCAGAAGAGAGAGATAAAATAAGATGTTAGCGTAGGGGATTAGTTAAGACAGCAAGGAGAATTGGATAGTGAAGAGAAAGAGAGAAGAAACTACAAAAGCAGTCATCTACCAAGGACCAAATCACTGTGACAGCACCAGGACCCCAGGGAGAAGTTCCAAGTTGTGGACATGGACACTCAAAGCGCAATATTCTTCTTTTTTTTTTTTTTTTTTTTTTTTTGGAAGGTCAAAAGACACACACAAAAAAAAAAAATCCAACGTACAGTGAGAGTGATAATATATACATCACTGACAGCATATATACAATCCATATATTATTGTACAGGATCAATGCAAATGAGACAAATTATGTGTATAGAGATTGACCAGAATTTTTTTTTTTAAAAAGATGTGAAGGAGAGAGCGACCTGCCACGAGAGAAGGGGGCATGACGCAGAGAGAGGGAAAGAGAAAGACTAGAACGGAGCAAGAAAGGAAAGAAGGAAAGAGATTAAGGGAAAAAGGACGGATACATGTAGGTGCAGAGTTAAGTGAAGGGGGAATAAGCCTGAAAAAACGAGAGCCATGGACTCCATACCTTAGTGAATGATCTTGACATCCTATTGATAATGCTGGTCATATATTCTAGGCGCTGGACCTGCCAGACTCTGTTAATAATGGCCTGGAGTGATGGTGGAGACTGCTGCCTCCAGTCTGCTGCAATTTGGCAGGTAGCTGCCGACAAGATATGTCTAGCCAGCTTATTCTGGTGTCGAGTCGCCGTGTGCGCTCCCAAGGGCAAGAGAAAAATTTTAGGCTCTAATGGTATCGTTACCTGCAGTATTGATTGGTTCAGTTGTTTAATCTCGGCCCAAAAGTTTGTTAATTTGGGACAAGTCCACAATATGTGGATAAAGTTACCTTCATGGGAGCCCCCCCGCCAACAGCGATCAGAAGAGTCTGGGAGAATTTTATTAATCCGGGAGGGAACGTAGTACCATCGGAACAATACCTTATAGACATTCTCTTTTATTTTAACGCAGATTGAACTGGAGGCAGCATTCTCGTATATTTCTGACCATTCTTCACTCAGAAGGACTTTACCCGAATCACGTTCCCAGGCCAATGCATGAGAATCTCTAAGGTCTGAAGAGGGTGGAGCGAGTTCATAGTACAATGTTGAAATAAGGCCTTTCGTAGAGGACTGGCAGAGACAGAGATTTTCGAACGTGGTAAGGGGACGGGAAGAGAGGCGAGTTTTAGCTGTGTGGTGAAAATGACGAAGCTGGAGAAATTGGTAGAAAAATTTAGAGGGAATATCCATTCGCGATTGGATGTCAGTAAACGAGGGGAACCAAAGCGCAATATTCTTTATAAGAAGACTGGAATGCTCAAGGCCTTCAACACAGACTCCAGCTGGCTGGAAAAATAAGTTATACCACACAAAGACATACTGAACACTAACGTTACCTCCTTTACCCACATACCATCAGACATGCTGCACGATCTTAAAGAGATAGGCAGGAATCCATTATTGCTATCAATGCTGTCCAGAAAAGAAAGAATACACAGAATACATTATCCGTAATATCCAGGTATTGACATTGCAAAGTAACAGTTATTCAGTCATCTGTATCGTCATCTCTGGGTGCAAGAGCAGCTTACTTCATTATTGGTTCTAATTTGTGGTTGCTCCTGATTCCGCTAGATGCTTCAAATCCATGCTGACCAGGGTTGGTATGGTTCATATTATGACACCAGGAACAAGTGCAGGATTTCTAGAGGTGGGTTTTCACACCATGTCGCCAGAGTGGGCATGACTAGCATGCAAAGTGGCGTGACTATCATTTTAGACAGTGCTAGGCTGCTCTCCAACTCTTACCATCCCCTTCCACTGATATATTGTGATCATTCTCCCTAAACTCAGCTACACATTCAATTAATAGCCTCCAAACCACCCCAGCATTAACTCAATAATCCCAAAACCCCACATATAATTAATAGCTCACACCATCTGGCAATTCTGGCATTTGCCAGAAGGGCCGAATGCCAGATGGGCCGGTCCGCGCATCGTCCTGCACTGAAGCATCGCCCACCAAGCACCGGCCATCAAGCTATGTTTTTTTTTTTCATAATTGCACGGTAGCGCGATGACGTCATGACGTCGCCCTGACGCAATGACGTCACTCGTGGCCGCGTCGAAGCTAGAAGGAGCGGTTCTAGCTGCGCGGTTTTATTCCTACACTGAGTGGCCTTCTTACTTCAATCTCGGGGCCGCCCCTCACGTGACCACACTAAGCAGTGACAGCGCGCCCGCTCTGGCAGGACAGCTAACATCCTCGGATTTACTGTTAGCTGCCTGTCAGAAGACAGAAGTGCCGGCGTCTGCAGAGAGCAGAAGACATCCAGGTAAGTTTTATCTATAATATTATGGAGGAGGATGTGATGCAGGTGGCGACTGAGGAGGGGGGGGGATTACTGGTGTGGGGAGGGGGTTAATGAATCAGCAGCAATGGTTTTGAAGAACTGCCTGGGGGGGGTAATGAGTTGTCTGTAATGGATTGATGATTTTGTGGGGGGGATATTAACTACCTACAGTAGGTTGATAATTGGGGGGGAGTAAATGCATTGCCTGTAATTGGGTGATCAATGTGCCCTGGGCGGGTTAATGAATTGCCTGCAGTGGGTTGAAGAATTGTGGTGGGGGGGCAATGTATTGGCTGCAACAGATTGATGAATCTACCCAGGGGGGGTTTCTGAATTACCTGCAACCGTTGATGAATTAGCTAGTGGGGGGGGGTGTTAATGGATTGGCGATGGAGGGTTAATGGATTGGTTAAAGTGAGGTGATTAATTGGCTGGGGGGTGGGTGAGCAAATAAGTGGTTGGGTGGGTGAAGATATGGATGGGATGTCAAACTTTCTAGTGAGGGTTTACAAAAATGGCTGGGGTAGGTGATGAAATAGCTTGTGGTTGACATGATCTCTGTATTGTGTGGCTGTGACGTGGATGCTCTCTGTAGTCTCAGCAGTCACTCACTAGAATGTTAAATACTTGACAGATGGGGCTGGTAGATGTTAGTATATGAATATAAATAATTTTTAGATATTTTATTGTCTATCTGTGCCTGTACTAGGGGGTTGGTTTATTTGGTCATAATGGAGTGTTGTGTTTGTATCATTCAGGGTATGTTAACATTTTTCACTATAATAAAATGTTTGCACATTTTCAATACAGCACTCCAAGTTTACAGAATCCAGCCAACTAGCAACAACGCTCCAAGAGCAAGCAAGAAAAAACATCAGGTAGTCTACGCTTTAAGATCAGGTAAGAGAGAACGGAGCAATTTGTCTAAATTTCACTGCGGAATCTTACTGTAATGATATTTTAATATGTTTGCAGAATTAATTGTGTTTTATGTATTAATTTTATATATTACATTGTAAAACTTTCCTGAATTTCCACTTTGACCAGTGGATTTATAAATGGGTGGCGGGCGGGTGGGGTGGGGGGGGACAATCGGTGTATTAGCCTAGGGTGGCTGGAACCCTTAATCAGGCCCTGGACAAGGATGTATTTTTTAAAGATTGGGAATGAATAGCTCCAGCACCAAGCACAGAAATGTTGACTTCAAGAGTGGGAGCTGCACATGGGTGGTAGCTGTGTGTTACATTACACTGCATTTTTTATTTATTTATTCTGTGTCTGAAAAATGCTTATTCAATAATATCTCCAGGATTGGATGGTAATGTAATTGGGATTTTTTAGGTGTGGACTTATTTAACTCTTGCACTGCTATCCATACACATACTATTTGGTGGAGATTAGAAGAAGTGTGTTCCACAGAGCTGGATTATTTCCACATCAATATTCATCAATCATATTTTTATTATTTCAAGAAGTTCCTTTTATGGTTTATGTGTATGTCTTTGAAATATCTCAAAAAGGATTTTTTTTATGATTATGGTGTTTATGTTGTCCCTTAATAATTCACGGTTTTATATGTTGTCATTAAATCATTTTGTTTATAGTTAAGCCTGTATCTATAGATTTAGCAACCACTATCAGGGAACGGCAGTGAGGGTTCCACTTTCCCCTAAATTTTTAATTAAATTTCTTTTCTGTGTCCTTTTTTGGTTTGTGTTAGGCCATTTGACTTTTCCATTGCGGCAGCATTGAATGAATAGTTTGTCAGATGGCTGCTCAGCCACAAAATGCTTAGCGTGGCAAAATTCACAAATACTGTTCATGTGATCACAGTTATAAGCATTAATATTTGTTTCATTAAAGTTACTGACATGAAGAATGGCATGGCATCTAGTTTGCCGATTTTGTAGGCATTGACGTGATATTACCTCTGTCCTGTTTGCTCTTTGATTGTTTTCTCTGTGACGGCCAATTTGCTGAGGAGATTTGCATGGCAATGACGAACACGCGTTGTCTTTGGTCATAAGTCATAGTTTGTCTACAGGCTTTATCCTGCTTCGCCTTCATCACAATAGAGTCATTATGAAAACGATTTACCCAATGTTTTTGTATGTGCATTTATAAAGGAGAAGAGCAGTGCTATCTATCTCTCTGTCTATATATTTAACAACATTACGGGTTTGTGTAGTTTCCAGGTGCTCCAGGTGATTTGCACAACAAGGGAATTGATCAGGATGGGCAGAAGACAAAGTGTGATACACAAGTTTGTGCTGATGCTTCATGTTGGACTGCACCAGCAACGCCACTTCAGCGTGCAGCAATATCACAATATTGTGCATGAAGCCCACAGCAAGTGGGCCTGTGTGTTTTAAATGCCAGGGCACATTAAGAGCAACCCCACTACTACACTTACATTAAAACCTATTCCCCCCTTAAGCCCACTCAACACTTACATTAAAAGCTCATTTCCCTCACACATAAATAGCACCCTGCCCGAGAACTTACATTAAAAATTTGCGGCCTGTTTCATGAAGGAATGCCAAAAAATGTAATTTGCATTTTCTTTAAAAAAAAAATGCACGTATATCGAGCATATCCACGTCCGTACTGATGGTTGGGCAATACTTTCCTTAATGAATATGGTAGTAACTCACTTACATAGTGTAAAATTAAGTGCACATATCATTGTGTTTTTATTTGCTCTTCTATGTAGTTTACGAGCAAAAACATTAAATGATATAGTATGTAGTGCACCTTAGTGCACTAAATACTACCTTATTATTATATGTTTGTTATACAATTGACAGAGGAACACACATGCATGCAATCCCCTCATCAAACTCATTCACCTTATTATTACTAAACACTAATGTTTCATGACAATTACTGCGTATTAACCCTTTATATGCATTTCTACACCAATCTGCACTATTCCATTATATCAAAAAACCCTTTACTGGGTAGTACTGCTTTCAATGGCCATTACTACTACTGGTCATCTTCATTGATAATTTTGCTACTGCTGGGCATTAATGAACATTATTATGGACACTATCACAGCCATATTTGACCTCTCTGGGCATTATCACTTTCATATATTATTTTAGGGCATTGACACTGGTATATTAGGAGGCCGCAGACTCACTTCCACTTCATCAACCTCGTGCCTGGGGTTCAATTGCCTAAAGGTCAGTTATTTACTATGTACTCCCCTGAACTTAAAGCTGAGGACTATATTTCCAAAAATTTGATCAAAGTTTTTATTAGATGCTCCAAATCTCCTTCTTTGTGGCCAAGAAAGACAGGGATTTGAGGCCCTGTGTGGATTACAGAGGATTGAATAAAATCGCTTTAATTCAAATATTCTATCCCGCTCATTCCTGAACTATTTGACAAGTTAGAAGGGGAAATAATCTTCACAAAGATTGATCTCAGAGGGACATATAACCTCATATGGTTTCAGCAGGGAGACGAGTGGAAGAACGTATTCAGTATGCATACAGACCATTACAAATATTTAGGGACGCCCTTTGGACTAAGTAATGCCCATACTGTGTTTCAAGAGTTAATTAATGATGCCTTAAGAGAATTTCTGGGAAAATCTGTTGTGGTTTATCTGGATGTTATCTTACTTTACTCCTGTTCATTCACAGGATCAATATTACTTCAGGGCAGTTCTTCAGAAGCTAAGAGAAAATAATCTATTTGCTAAACTGGAGAAGTGCGAATTTGATGTATCTCAGGTAACCTTTCTTGGATACATAATCTCAGATCAAGAGTTTACCATGGATCCGAGTAATGTCCAGACGATTCAGTATTGGATCAAACCTACAAATTTGAAAGCCTTACAGACATTCCTGGGCTTTGCAAATTACTAAGTTTATCTTTTTTTTTTTTTGTTAATGCTGCCCCTCTCACTGCTATGACCAGTAAACGGGCAGACCCTTCCATTTGGTGTCTTGAAGTTACTGAAGCTTTTTTGACACTAAAAATTGTCTTTTACATAGCACCTGTGCTCAAGCACCCTAATCTTGAACAACCTTTCTGGATGCCTCAGACCTTGGAGCTGGGGAAATTCTTTCCCAAGTTTACTCAATTGATAAGAAGCTGCATCCATGTGCATTCTTCTCACGAAAGTTCTCCTCGGCAGAGATGAATTATTATGTAGGAAACAGAGAATTGTTGGCTATCAAGTGGATTTTCGAAGAGAGGTGACATTGGTTGAAAGGGGCTAATACACCATCAGTGTGTATACTGTCTACAAGAGTTTACAATATATAGAATCCACTAAGACACTTAGCCCAAGACAAGCCAGGTGGGCTATATTCTTTTACGGTTCAATTGTACCTTCACATTCTGGCCAGGGTCTAAGAATTTAATGGCAGATGCTCTCTCCAGAAGTTTTTACAGCAACACTCAGAATTTTTACCTCCTACTGTTGCCCTACTATGATTGTTGCTGTCTTGACTCAGGATCCTGTTATGCAACTAAAAGCAGCTCAAAGACAACCCCCATCTGATATTCCTTCTAATATATTATTCGTACCCCAGTATCTCAGGCAAGGAGTTATCAGAGAGTTTCACAAAAAAAACTGGCATTAACAGAAAACACTTATTAAGCACATTAAGTCAGTCACCTGTAGAATAGCAAACTTTGCCTAGGCTGAGGTAAAGACACAAGTAAAGAAAGGCATGCAGCTAAAAATGAATTAATATAATACTAGATTATGAATTCAAAATACTTATTCTTCTTCGGGGTCGTGCGATGGGTTACCTGCCTCCTCCACCTGGGTCTCCTGGACCTCATCCTTGGGGTCCTGAACTTATTATAAGAGGACCTGGCAGAGTCCCTCCATGGACTCTTGCAGGTATTTCTCTGGGGGTGGGGAAAGGCGTTTCTCCAGAGGTGGGAAAAGGGGTAGTTCCAGGGATGGGGAAAGAGCCTCCTCCAGAACCTCCTCCTGTGCCTCTTCGCTGGCCTCCTATTGACAGTGGGGGCCGTATTCTCTTGGAAGAAATATGATTCATTAGTTTTTATTAAATGTTATGTCTCTCTTTCACCTACATAGATACATAGATATAATGTTATGTTTCAATGTTAATTATCAAATACCACATATGGACCATTAATCCACCATTGACCAAATAAAAACACCTCTACACTACTTGCATATGGACTTGACCTTGGAGGTTTAAGAAAACTTTAGTATCTTAAAGTGATTGTAAATACAGATACATAAACATCCCTATTACAAAGCAGGCCTTGTACATTGTCCAACGAAGGTTAGTACAAGCCGCATTACTTTCTCTTCTATGCAGGGATAAATCAAATGGTAATCAAAAATTGATCAAGAACTTATGCCTTGCCATTTACGGTTGTAGTCAGTTTAACAATACTGACTACCCCGACACGGACTAAGGCAACATGAGGACATAGTTCAAAGAAGACTACCCCAACCTGAGAAAAAGACTACTTACCAAGCTCCAGATGAGTTCATGTGACGACCCGATCTCCTGCTGACTATGTTAAATGACGTCATGTGAAACTGTGACTCCTCTTGAAACAGCGATGGCTGGACCTGGCTGTCATTCATGTAATGGAAATATTATGTTAGGGTTAGGGTTAGAGTTATTAGGGTTAGCAGTTAAGGTTAGGATTAGGAGTTAGAAGTTAGGGTTAGGGTTAACCTTACCTTTACAAGCCAGACCCGGAGTCTAACGAGGAGACGGTATTCATCAGGGACCCACTGCAAGGCGGTTTAGTCCTTGCTGCGTCTGTCTCCCAGGTCGCGGCCCTTACTAGGAGTTCTAGGCGGAAATTCTTAGAGGAACAAGCCAGGAGAGTCAGCAATGTTGAGGAGAGCAGGAGAAATAGATGGGCACCTCTGGAATGGCGGAGGAGAACAGAGTGAGGCGTAAGCCCTGCAGACGACAGGCTACCACTGGAATGGCGACAGAACACTAGGAAGTGTCAGCACTGTAGAAAGCAGGTTAAACAAGGATGAAGGAGTAATGCTGTAATAGAGTGTCAGCACTGCGGTCGACTGGTTACCAATGAGATGGCGGCAGTAAACACTTAGGAAGCGTTGTTTCAGTAGACAGCAGGTTTCCCTAGATTAAAGGAGAAGCGCAGTAGTAGAGTGTCACCTCTGCGGACGACTGGTTATCACTGGAATGGCGGCAGAAACACTTAGGAAGTGTTGGTTCAGTAGTCAGCAGGTTCCACTGGAATGGAGATGAAGCGCTGTAGTAGAGTGTCAGCTCTGTGGATGACTCGTTACCACTGGAATGGCGGCAGAAACACTTAGGTAATGTTGGTTCAGTAGTCAGCAGGTTTCACTGGAATGGAAATTAAGCGCTGTAGTAGAGTGTCAGCTCTGTGGACAAGCAGGAGTAAGGGAGCCACGTCTAGTACCACGGAAGTAAAACAAAGAACAGGCTCTGAGGATTCAGGGGAAGTGCCTTTTAAACTTTGGAGCCAAAATTCCAGCCACTAGGAGTGGGACAGAGCAGATTAATAGAAGATGCCGGCACCTAGCCCGGAGCGAGTGGTCGGCAGGAGCTGGTAAGAGTGTGGTATAGTCCGATTGCCCCGGCGTGTGACAGTACCCGCCCTTTAAAGGTGGGCACTGCACGCCTGTTAATGTCGGAGGCCCACACCCAGGACCGCTCTTCGGGGCCGAAGCCCTTCCAATCCACTAGATACTTTAGGTTACCTTTATAATACTTGAAATACAAGATTTGTTTGAGTTCAAACTCCTCCTCCTGATGAACTCTAGGAACGGTGGAAGATGCTACTGAAGAGAAACGATTAATCTTTAACGGTTTCAACAGGGAAACATGGAAAGAATTAAAAATATGAAGGGAAGCAGCTAACTGCAACTTGAAAGAAACAGGATTAATGACTCGAGAAATACTGTATGGACGAATGAACCGTGGAGCCAGTTTTATACAAGGAACCTTGAGACGTATGTTTTTGCTCTATGTTTTTGCTGGAAACCCATACCCTATCTCTGACGTTTCTTATCCACGGATAGTTTGTAGCGACTAGAGGACTTCTTAAGGCAGGACCTTACTTGGGTCCAGATCGAGAGAAAGTTGCGGTGTAAAGCATCAGCAGCAGGGCCCTTGGTGGGTGGGACCTCTGTGAATTTTGGAAGAGGAGGATGATGTCAGTAGACCACCAAAAAGGGAAAAGTAGAGGTAGATTTATGGAAAGCGTTATTATGGGCCAATTCGGCCCACGGTGGAAGGTCCACCCAATTGTCTTGATTGGCAGAAGAGAACATCCTGAGGTAAGACTCTAGGTCCTGGTTTACTCGTTCAGTCTTCCCATTGGATTGAGAGTGATAAGCGGAGGAGAAATTCAGTTTGACTCCCTACAACTTGCAGAGATATCTCCAGAACTTAGTTACAAATTGAACGCAGACGGAATATCTCTGACAAAGTGGGATGCTAACACAGGAGAAGATGGTAGACCAGACAGAGGGATGAAATGGGCCATTTTAGAAAACCGGTCCACTACGACCCATATGACGGTACAGTTCTTGGCAGGTGGTAGATCAGTAATGAAGTCCATACTGATATGGGTCCAGGGTTCCCGTGGTATGGGTAATGGTAGTAATTGGCGGACGGGAGGCTGATGCGTAGACTTGTGTTGTGTGCAAACGTTACAGGAGGAGACGAAATCCCTGACATCGGAGTGAAGGCTTGGCCACCAATAATTTCTGGATACCATTTCGGTGGTCTTGCGAATCCCAGAGTGACAGGAGAAGAGAGTAGAATGGAAGTGTTTTAAGAGCTTTCAGCAGAAACCAGAGGAAACAAAGGTCTTCCCAGGTGGAGGAACAGGAGATCTAAGCCTTGTGGTAGACACGAGATATTTAGGGTCCAAGATAGGACAGGAAGGGCTATACTCCGAAAGCATGTGTGAAGGAAATGCATGGGATAGAGCGTCGGCTCTCTTATTTTGGTTCCCAGGCTTATAGGTTATGCGGAGATCAATGTGGGAAAAAAAAAGTGACCAACGTGCTTGTCTGGGATTCAGGCACTGTGCTGTTTGGAGATACAGAAGGTTCTTATGATCGGTAAAATTGGTAACTGGGTGCCGTGCCCCTTCTAGAAGATAACGCCATTCAGTTAGAAATGCCTTGATAGCCAACAACTCCTTATCCCCAATGGTATAGTTTTTCTCCGCAGGGAGGAATTTCCTGGAGTAGAAAGCACAGGAATTAAACTGACCTCGAGGTGACTTCTGAGAGAGGACTGCTCCTATGCCTACATTGAATGCATCGGTCTCCACAAAGAACGGAGAGGAGGTGTCAGATTGTCTGAGGATAGGTGCAGAAGCGAAGGCGTTCTAAAGAAATTCAAATGCCTCCAAGACGGCTATGGGCCATGATTTAGGGTTAGAGCCTTTTCGTGTTAGAGTCACAATAGGAGCCACAATGGAGGAGTAAACTTGAATAAAGCGTCTGTCATAATTGGCAAATCCGAGGAATCGCTGAATGAGTTTGAGACCTAGCAGAAGAGGCCAGTCCAAGATTGCTTTGACATTATCTGGGTCCATTTGTAATCCGGATCCCGATACGATGTATCCTAGGAAAGGCATTTGATGGAGTTCGAAGGAGCACTTGTCTAGTTTACAAAACAGTTGGTTATGGCTTAACCTGGAGAGGACCTCTGCCATGTGGATAGACGAGAGGAGATATCTTGAGAGAAGATTAGAATGTCATCTAAATACACGACAAAACATGCATAGAGAAGGTGTCTGAATATTTAATTGACAAAACTTTGAAATACAGCGGGTGCATTGCGTCACGTGTATTAAAAGCCGTCTTCCATTCGTCTCCAGATTTGATCCTGATGAGTTTATAGGCTCTTCGTAGGTCTAATTTAGTAAAGATCTGAGCCCCTTATACGGTCAAAAAGCTCAGTGATGAGCTGAATGGGACAACGATTTTTGATACTTATGGCGTTGACTCCCTAATTAATACACGCCTCAAGGACCCATCTTTCTTTTTCACAAAGAAAAACCCCGGACCGGCTGGCGTAGAAGGTCTGGAAGGTCTGCTAAAGCCACGTTGAAGATTCTCCTTGATATACTCAAATATAGACCTGGTCTCGGGTAACGATAGAGGATATACCCAGCCTCTTGGAGGGGGCTTCCCTCGGCAATAGGCCAGTCCCACGGACAGTGAGGAGGCAAATACTCCAAACGGACTTTATCAAACACGTCCAGAAAGGGATGGTACTGTTTAGGCAAACTAACGGAGTTGAGTTCTGAAATGGTAGAGGTGGCTCTGAGAGGCTGAACTCGAGTAAGGCATCTCTGGAAACAAGCAGATCCCTAAGACAGAATTTGAGATGTGGACCAATCCATCAGGGGGGAGTGCATCCCAGGATGATGGGAGTAGTAGTAGTAGGAAGTATGTGGAAGGTAATCTGTTCACGATGTAAAGCCCTGACCTGGAGGGTAATAGGTTTGGTACAAAACTTCACAGTTCTGTTAGCTATTCGGGACCCATTAATAGCCGCAATGGAAACGGGAACTTCCAGGGGAACAACAGGTATGGAGTCCTGTGAAATCAAAGAAAAGGAAATTAATTTCCCGGCAGTGCCATAATCAAGGAGAGCGGAAGTGTATATGGGACCAGGAGGCCCGTCAAGAGTAACAAAAAAGGAGTAGATTTTGGAAGCATCAAGAGGAGGAGAGGTTTTGGAAAGCCCTAATCTGACCTCTCCGGAGCAGGAAGTGTATATGGGACCAGGAGGCCCGTACAGAGTAACAAGAAAGGAGTAGATTTTGGAAGCATCAAGAGGAGGAGAGGTTTTGGAAAGCCCTAATCTGACCTCCTCGGAGCAGGTTAGGGCCTGACATTTCCTGACATCTTTGGACAGGCATTCAAAAGATGGCCAGTGTCTGCACAGTATAGGCATAATTTGTCACGTTCTTCTGAAGTTAGACGTGAACGCCTGATTTGCATAGGCTAGTCCTCCAATACTGGATGAGAGAAGCGGGGAGCCAATTTAACGGATGTGCGTCGGGAGGTGTCTTTCTCAGAAGATCTTTCACGGAAATGGAGGTCCACCTGGTTACATAAGGAAATCATAGAGTCTAGGGTGGTTGGGAGTTCTTGCGAAGCAAGGGCATCCTTGATCTTATCCAACAGACCCTGTCAAAAGGTGGCTACCAAAGCATTGTTGTTCCAGTTGAGTTCAGAGGATAGGGTCTGGAATTGGACAACATATTGAGCCACCGAGCGGGAGCCTTGGTGGAGTCGAAGAATACTGGAAGCTGCAGAGGCTCTTCCGGGCTCTTCAAAAATTTAGCAAAAATCGGGGATAAAGGCAGCACTGTCTGCCAGGAGTGGATCATCTCATTCCCAGAGAGGGGAGGCCCAGGCTAAGGCTTGACCAGATAATAGGAAGATTACAAACGCCACCTTGGATTTCTGGATCGGGAAATTCTGTGGTTGCAGTGTATAGAACACTGGTTCAGGAATCCACGACAGCATTTGAGATCTCCATTGAAGCTGCAAGACTCTGAAAGCCCTGGAGGAGTTGACGCTGGATTGCGTCCTGTTGCTCCACTCGATTGAGCAAATGCTGAAGCATGTCGTTAGCCGAAGGTTCCACAGCCGTATCCGTCATTTTATTGGCCTGTTCTGTTCTCAATGGACAGGATCCTACCCTAGTCTAGATAACAATACTCAAGTAAGGCACGGAGTCTAACGAGGAGTCGGTATTCACCAGGGACCAGCCGCAAGGCGGTTTGGTCTTTGCTGCGTCTGTCTTGAAGGTCGTGGCCATTACTAGGAGTTCTAGGCAAAACTTCTTAGTGGAACAAGCTAGGAGGGTCAGCAATGGCATACAATTGTTGAGGAGAGCAGGAGAGATAGATGGGCGCCTCTGGAATGGCAGAGGAGAACAGAGTGAAGCATAAGCCCTGCAGATGACAGGTTAGCACTGAAATGGCGACAGAACACTAGGAAGTGTCAGCACCGCAGACAGCAGGTTAAACAGGGATAGAGGAGTAGCGCTGTAATAGAGTGTCAGCACTGCGGTCGACTGGTTACCAATGGGATGGCGGCAGTAAACACTTAGGAAGTATTGATTCAGTAGACAGCATGTTCCACTGGAATGGAGATGAAGCGCTGTAGTAGAGTGTCAGCTCTGCGGACAAGCAGGAATAAAGGAGCCACGTCTAGTACCATGAAAGTAACACAAAGAACAGGCACTGAGGATTCAGAGGAAGTGCCTTTTAAACTTTGGAGCCAAAATTCCAGCCAATAGGAGAAGGACAGAGCAGATTAAAAGAACAGGTCTGCGCATGTGCAGACCCGGAACAAAGATGGTGGCGCCCAGCCCGGAACGAGCTGTCGGCAGAAACAGGTAAGAGTGTCGGGGATCGGGTGTATAGCCCGATCGTCCGGTGTGGGACACCCAGCTTGTTAAGGTGAGGTTAACCCTAACCCTAACTCCTAACTCCTAACCCTAATACCCCTAACCCTAAAATAATACTTACATTACATGAATGACAGCCAGGTGCATCCACCATCGCATTAAGAGGAGTCGCGGTTTCACATGACGTCATTTAACACAGTCGGCAAGAGATCGGGTCCTTACATGAACTCATCTGGATCTTGGTAAGTAGTCTTTATTTGAGGTCAGGGAAGTCCTTCTTCAAAATCCTAATGTCGTCTTGGGGTAGTCAGTACCATTAAAAGGTACTTCACCCGCAATTTCACCCCTGAGATCTGCAGTGAGTTGGGGCTGTCGTCGTCACAGCCGCTCCGACTGCGCTGCAGCTGCACAATGGAGTGTCTGCTCCCCAGCCTATGCCTTAGCTCCATTCTTGCAGCCCTGTAGGCTGTGTTTACCAAGACAATAGTCCATTACCCTGATAAAGATTGTTGCCTGCATGTTTGCATTTTCTAAAATTCTCCACTGATTGGTTCTCATCAATATGTGCGCACAGGCACTTAAGGCACAGATCTCTTCTATACCATATCTAAAATGGCTGATTTCCTCTCACCTGTCATTGGAGGCTTGGATGACTATTGTCAGAAGCCGTCCCCGCTGATTCCCCATCAGATGGGGAACGGACGTCTGACTCCTCTGTCGGCTGCCGCGGACTTCCGGGTATCGGGCGCATGCGCCCTGGTATCGCGCCTGTTAGACCAGTTGCGCTAATACCGGTTAGTGTTTACTCCTCTCCAGTGCCCCTAGGCCTAAGGCCTGACAGTTTACTCTGGCCAAGACTGATGGTGCCGGAGAACCCTCAGCCCGAGATCTCCTCATCCGTTTAGGAGTACGGGTAGAACAGCAAGAGGCCAACCAAGCGCAACTCCTACAGTGTTTACAGGGGGTGATCTCTCACCTGGATTCTCTGAGCATTCCGCAGGCAGCTGCTCCAGCCTCAGCCCCTGTTCCTGCTTCTGCACCAGCCTCTGTGCCTCCTACTGGAGCTGTTGTCCCCTCTAGAACTCTACGGATTCCTACACTGGAGAAGTATGACGGTAATCCCAAAGGATGCCGTTGATTTTTGAATCAGTGTTCCATTCAATTCGAATTGACACCGGAGAATTTCTCATCCGAGAGAGCTAAGGTGGCCTATATTATTTCTCTTCTGACGGGACAAGCCCTAGCCTGGGCCTCCCCACTTTGGGAGCGAAGAGATGGATCTCTCCTCCATTCTGACACCTTTATTGAGAACTTTCGAAAGGTATTTGATGAGCCCGGCCGAGTTTCCTCGGCTGCATCCAGTCTGCTAGCTCTTCGTCAAGGCTCCCTTGACGCTGTTCAGTTCCGTACCTTAGCCTCAGAATTAGGATGGAATGATGAGACCCTAATGGCTACCTATTGGCAAGGTCTGTCTGATCCTATCAAGGACGCTCTGACTTCCCAAGATCTTCCGTCCAAGCTTGACGATCTGGTCTCTCTGTCTATCAAAGTAGACATTCGCCATCAAGAGCGTTCTATGGAGAAGATCCAGGGTCGCCGTACTGTTCGCCTGGCTCCCCGTTTCCAATCTCCAGTTCTTCCAGCCGAAGAGCCGATGCAAATTGGACGCTCTCGTTTGTCTCAGGTTGAAAGGGAATGTAGGATTAAGAACCGTTTGTGTCTATACTGTGGAGAATCCGGCCATGTCTTATCTTCTTGTCCAAAGAAGCCGGAAAACTCTACCGCCTAGGCAACACCAGGGAGGTTGTTCTAGGTTCCTGTCTCCATTCTCCCTCTCCTTCAAGAGATAACAGTTTTCTGATACCTGTCACCCTCAAGTTTTCGGATACTTCCCTAAACTGCTCTGCATTTGTGGATTCTGGATCTGCAGGGAACTTCATCTCCGCCAATCTGGTGTCCAAGCTTCACATACCCTGCTCTCCGTTGTCGCAACCATTGGTTCTTACTGCAGTTGACGGTAACCGTGTCAGCAACGGTTCCATCACCTACACCACCGCACCAGTCCAGTTGCAGGTAGGAGTTCTTCACCAAGAGTGGATTCAGTTCCTGGTCATTCCGCAGTCCGTTAACTCCATCATCTTAGGGCTACCATGGCTCAGAAAGCATTCACCACAATTCGATTGGGTTCACACTCAAGTAACTTCCTGGGGTTCTTAATGTTTCGACCAATGCCTCTCGAGAGTACTTCCTCCTAACCACCTTCCTTGTCTCTCTCTGGACTCCCAGGTCAAACTACCAGAGCCGTACTTAGACTTCATTGATGTTTTCAGCAAGACCGCTGCAGAGAGTCTTCCGCCACATCGGGCATGGGATTGCCCCATCGAACTAATTCCCGGCAAAACTATTCCCAAGGGTAGAGTCTATCCACTGGCTCTTCCCGAGACAAAGGCGATGTCTTTATATATCTCAGACAACCTTCAAAGAGGATTTATCAGAAAATCCACCTCGCCCGCAGGAGCTGGATTCTTTTTCGTAAAGAAGAAAGACGGTTCATTAAGACCTTGCATCGACTACCGCCGTCTTAATGCCATCACCATCAAGAATCGTTATCCTCTCCCCTTAATTACAGAACTGTTTGATCGAATCAGAGGATCCAAGATCTTCTCTAAATTAGATCTCAGAGGGGCCTACAACCTGATCCACATTCGGAAAGGCGACGAGTGGAAAACGGCATTTAACATCCGTGATGGGCACTATGAGTACTTAGTGATGCCTTTTGGTCTTTGCAATGCCCCAGCAGTTTTTCAAGACTTTGTAAACTAAATCTTCAGGGATCTCCTGTATCAGTTCGTGATTGTCTACCTGGACGATATTTTAATATTTTCATCTGATATATATTCTCATCGCCTTCATGTCAAGACTGTTCTTTCTCGTCTCAGAAAATATTCCTTATATTGTAAACTGGAGAAATGCCTTTTTTAATGTTCACAAGTTCCGTTTCTGGGGTACATAGTTTCCGGCACTGGTCTACTGATGGATCCAAGCAAAGTAGAGGCCATTATCAGCTGGCCATTACCAACTGGCCTCAAGGCTACTCAACACTTCATCGGGTTTGCCAACTATTACCGTCAGTTTATTAAAGGTTTTTCGTCCATCATCTGTCCCATCACAGCTTTAACCTGCAAAGGTGCCTGCAGCAAACCGTGGCCTTTCGAAGCCATACAGGCTTTTAAAACTCTTAAAGAAGCATTCCTTTCGACCCCTATACTCAAACAGCCTGACCAGGGGAGACCGTTTTTTCTTGAGGTAGACGCTTCTTCGGTAGGAATTGGAGCGGTACTGTCCCAGAGATCTTCTTCGGGTACACTGGAGACTTGTGGATTCCTGTCTAAGAAATTTTCCGGGGGTGAACTAAATTATGGAATCAGCGACAAGGAATTGCTAGCCATCAAGATTGCCCTTGTGGAGTGGCGCCACTTGCTGGAAGGTGCCTTACATCCCGTTATGGTAATGACAGACCACAAGAATCTTACTTACCTCCAGGAGGCACAATGTCTTAACCCCCGTCAAGCTCGCTGGTCTCTCTTCTTTTCCAGATTTCAACTTATCCTTACTTTCCGTCCCGTTTCCAAGAACTCTAAGGCCGATGCACTTTCCAGGTCCTTTGACAATACGGACGCTCTCCCCTATCCAGACAACAAGATGATTCTTAATAAGTACTGGCCATTACCAATTCCTCAGCAACCTCTCCTCCTCCGGGATGTTCATTTGTGAAACCACATCTCCGCTCTAAATTACTAAGTTGGGCACATGAGTCCAAATTTGCGGGTCATGCCGGTTACAAAAGAACGAAGGAATTCCTTTCCAGATACTACTGGTGGCCTAAACTTGCTTCGGATGTTCTGAGATTCGTTTCGGCATGTTCAGTTTGTGCCCGCCATAAAGTGCCAAGACAAAGTCCTCCTGGTCTTCTTCTTCCTCTTCCTATTCCTGATTCCCCCTCGACCAGCATCACGATGGACTTCATCACCGATCTCCCTTTGAGCAACGGCTACAATACCATCTGGGTCATGGTAGACCGCTTTTCAAAGATGTCACACTTCACTCCTTGTAAAGGTCTCCTTTCAGCTCCTAAGCTCGCAGATTTGTTTCTAAAGAATATCTTCCGTCTTCATGGATGTCCTCAGGAGATCATCTCTGACAGAGAAGTACAATTTGTCGCTAAATTCTGGAGAGCCTTTTGTAATAAGATTGGAGTCAGTCTCAAATTTTCCTCCGGATATCACCCTCAAACTAACGGACAAACGGAACGAGTGAATCAGGACCTAGAGTGTTTCCTACGGTGTTTTGCCTCTGATCATCAAACGTCGTGGAGTGATCTTCTGTATTGGGCCGAATTCGCCCACAACAATCTTCTACATTCCTCCTCTGGTCGTTCTCTATTCTTCATTATCTATGGCAGACATCCCACTCCTTCTTTTTTATCCGAAGCTCCCTCTTCTCTAGTACCAGCGGCTGATACTCTCATCCATGACTTCTCTCAAATCTGGTCTCAAACCAAAGAAGCACTGTCTACTTCAGTACAGAGACAGAAGAAAGTGGCTGATCATTATAGGAGAGTTGCTCTAGTCCTGAGGGTGGGAGACCGTGTTTGGTTGTCTACGCGCAACCTTCGACTTAAAGTTCCATCCATGAAATTGGCTCCTAAGTTTATTGGTCCCTTTTCCATAGCACAAGTCATCAATCCTGTTTCCTTCAAGCTTTCATTACCTCCGTCTCTCAAGATCCATAACACATTTCATATTTCATTGCTGAGACCGCTGATTCTCAACGAATTCTTCAGAGAACCTGCTCCTCCTCCACCTATTAAAACATCTTTAGGTGATGAATTCGAGATCGAGAGGATTCTGAAGAGACGTCTCTTCCAGCGCAAACCTCAGTATCTAGTACACTGGAGAGGCTACGGTCCTGAGGAGAGATCGCGGGTCTCGGAAGCCGACCTTCATGCTCCTCGTCTCCTTGCAAAATTTCTGAAGAAAGACAATCCTTCTCTGAGAGGGAGGAGGGGAAAGGGTACTGTCAGACGCCGTCCCCGCTGATTCCCCGTCAGACGGGGAACGGACGTCTGACTCCTCTGTCGGCTGCCGCTGACTTCCGGGTATCGGGCGCATGCGCCCTGGTCTCAGTCCCGTTGCTAGGCAACGGGACGCCGCTTCACTAATCCACTGCCGCCTCCCGCTCTCCGCCAATCACCACAGTCTGGATCCTATTTAAACCTGCCTCTGGCGCCATTAGGGTGCCAGAGTAACAGGTTCACCACCGGTGTTCCTGGCTTCCTTAGTATCCATACTTCTGAGTCTCCTGCTTACTGTCTTGCTGTTGTGACCCGGCTTGGCGACCATCCTACTCTTCTGTGTGACCCCTTCGGAACTGTGACTTCGGCTTGGCGACTACTCTACTGGATTACCCTTCTGTACCTGATATTCCTGATTGCTGTGACCCGGAACCGTCTGACCTTTCTACACTACACTGGTGACTGGCAAATAGAACCGCGACCTGTGTGCCCTGTGCAACGAAGTCCAAACCTCTTTGCGGGGGTTCCTGGTGAACACCAGCGGTACGTTAGACTCTGCGCCTGTTAGACCAGTTGCGCTAATACCGGTTAGTGTTTACTCCTCTCCAGTCCCCCTAGGCCTACGGCCTGACAACTATCTGTCATTCAATCACAATAGGGGGACGTAACCAGGCAATTAGGGACATTACAATGCCTGGGCATTCACAGGCAACCAATGGCTGGAGGACATGTCTCTGTAGACACTATATAAAGCTGGAGAGGCAATCATAGTGCCCCGCAATTTGTGATCCAGGCTGAATATTTGTCTATCTGTATATTTTGTCTGGTATTCTGCTATTTGATATGTCTTCTAATAAAGAGACTACTGGTCAAAGCCAAGCTACCTCCACCAAGCGTTGGTAAATAAATTTTACCCAATGCAAGGTAGAAATCCTAGTGCTGCTGATAATGGATAGACTGCACCATACCAACTAGCAGCTATCCACCCCAGTGAAGCACTGCATTTCGTAGGACATCATCAGGTCAATGCTGTTGCTCCTATTCAGAGGTCTGTGACTGAGGACAAGAAATGGTAAGCAAACACCCTTTTTTAATTTAATTGTATTGTGCTCTGCATACATTTCTAAAATGGCCACCTTCTACATTACTTAAATGGGCATCTTCTTTCAATATTGTGAAAACATAAATGTTGTGCAAGGCATGGAAATTCCAAAGCCAAAATCTTTTATGAAAAAAAGTGTAATACAAAAATAATATGGCGAAGTAGCAGTCTGTGATTATTTTGTGACCTTCAGGCACAATGCATTTATATCTATATGCAACAGTATTTTCAACTTGTTTTTGGCAGTATACCTTGCAACTTTCTTCACTTTAAACATTTTACACAGGTTGCAGGACTTCAAGCATCACCTTAAGGACAAATTGAGAGACCACCACAGATATGCCAAGCGAGTCAGGAGGTGGTCCCATGGAGTCCTTAGACCTCAGTCCTCTGGAGCACACGGCATTGACCTGTGTAGATGAGCAATTGGTGCAAGGCATGGAGCACATCAATAATGGTGAGACCCCTCCCCCAACCAATAAACTAAATTATTCAAATAATTGTAATGTTGTGACTAAATAAATTTTAACACCCCCACCATATATATATTCACATGATTTCTAACTTAATCTCCACTTGCTTTTTTGCAAATGATAGTGTACATTTTTCCATAGCAACCTCACCAAAGCCTAGTTCCCTAGACTGCAACCTAGTCAGCCTATTGGATAATCTGGCCATGTAGTCAAGATTACTATGTATTTCCTGTGATGATCCCTTGGGGAACAACTAAGTTATAAATGGATGCATAGGTAAAACTACCATCATATTGTCAAATCATTTGGTATCCTATTTTGTCTACATGACCCCACATATACACACATGTAAAAGGCGACAAGACCCATGACGGCCTGGAGGAACAGTAGCCCCAGGATGAAGAATCTGGGGGTAGTAAACGTCTCTCAAAGTTGGATTATTTTATTGACAAAATATGTTATAGCAATACTAATTCAGAAAACAAAATGAATCAAACACACAATACCCTAGCTACGATCCATTCAACATGAAAAATTCACAATCAACCACTTTACCCTCCTGCCCCTGTGACACCTTTTACCCCTCCTTCTCTTGTGCCACCTTTTGCACCTCTTCCCATCTGCAACATTTTTACTCTCCTTACTGTATGCCACCTGCTGCCACTACTGCCCCTAGGCCACCTGTTTACCCTCCTGCACCAGTGACATCAGCTCTTCTTCCTGCCCCAGTAACATCAGCTAATCCTCCTGCCCCAGTAACATCCGCTGCTCATCTTACCCCAGTGACATCAGCTGCTCCTCCTGCCCTAGTGACATCAGCTGCTCTTCCTGCCCCAGTGACATAAGCTGCTCTTCCTTGCCCCAGTAACATCAGATGCTCCTCTTACCCAAGTGGCATCAGATGCTCTTCTTACCCCAGTGACATCAGCTGCTCTTTCTGCCCCAGTAACATCAGCTGCTCCTCTTATCCCAGTGACATCAGCTGCTCTTCCTGCCCCAGTGACATCAGCTGCTTCTCCTGCCCCTGTGGCATATGCTGCTTGGCAGACCTGGAGGCAGCTAAGATCCAGCAGATGGTTAAACCAGGGGCAAGTGAGGGCGCAAGTCCAAATGATTTTGTTTATTTTCACATGTTTTGTATGTCGCTATTATTGCATGTTTGTTCTGTTCAATATATATTTTTGAAAAACTAAAATATTTCCTTGGTTATTTGTCCATTTATTGTAAGCATGACATTTTAAGCCAACCCAAAAGGTACTTACAAGTAAAGTATGATGAAATCACACATGCCTTGAAGGCTGAATAATCTTGTGAATCTGGAGGACTAGGATGAACATCATCTTCCTCCTGACCAGCAACCTTGTCCTCTTGCACCCATCGATGGCAATGCTATGAAAAAATTCTTGTACGCATCGTAGATTTTGCTGTTCCCTTTGGAGTCTATACATTCTAGACAAAACATACCATAGATAACAAAGCTTGGTCCATACAAATATATATATACATTTTTTTATGTTCTGTATCAAAAACAAAACAAAACATGAAATGTAATTTTTGAAACACGCAAAAAAAATGTCTGCAACAATGTATAGGCAACAGTGCTAACATTTTAAAACGCATCGCCCACTGTTTGCAACTATGTCTAAACATTTGAAATAATACAAGCTAAGAATTCATTGGGTGTATTTTCTAAGACACACATTGAACAACATTTTAAAATAGGGTCAGTAATACAATTAAAATCATTCTCACATGCTAACATATGTCAGGCTTTCAAAATAAAATAAAATATGTGAAAGTTTCACCTACCTCTTGTCATTTAGCAGTCAGCAGTTTTTTTTCTTTTCCTTTTTTCTCTAATCAAAGTGACACAATAGTGATCTCCTGCCATGATGTTATTTGCTCAGATGAGTGGTGTTAGGTGTGTAGATGAATTGACAATCATACCATTCGATTTGTGAGAGTGAATGCCGAGTTTAGTCAACACTATCATCCACCACTTACACTGGACCCAGAAAACGCGCAAACCTTAAGTCTGAACAGAGCGTATTTCTACATATGCCTAAGCTTGAATCATCCATGTCTCCTTGGGAACGCTATTACTGTACCTTGGTTATGTTCAACCACTCCTTCCCTCCCCAGTTACGCCCTTCAAGTCATAGGCGCTACTAAGTGTCCTTTGCGTTCAAAGATGAATTGAATACACTTGCGTTCAATGGCGTATTGTCTGATTCTGGGCATGCGCAGAGCAATTTTACGGAAAATACGGCACATATCATGAATTGCATTTGTTAATGAATCAGGCCCTTGGTGTCAGGCATCCCAATCTCATAGTCTACCTCTCCAACTGTATGTAGAACCTCAAAAGAATTCTGTTATCTAGCCAACAGCTTCCTATCCCTTGTAGGTAACAGTAACAGGAGTTTTTCTCTCAGACCAAAGACAAGAGAGTAGACATTATAGTTCTACAACCACTCTTGTATCTGTTACACATATCTTCGATTTTCCTGGGCTAAATGACTGACCAAATACAGGAAGTTGCACAGATTTAAACCATACTGCAAAACATTCTCTTAACATTCTCTTTGCTGCTATGATTCTCTCAAAAGTTTGAGGATACTCCAAAGCTTCATCCCATACGCCAATTTAAGCCTGGAGCACCCTGTATGCAGGAACGAGGAGAAAGGAGAGAGATCATCCTATTTTTTCATGTTATGAATAAATATTTTCAAAATTGACTTTAATGTACATGTAACACCAGAGGCGGATCTAGAAAACTACTGTACCCGGGGCGATTTAGGGGGGGCGATTTAGGCCCCGCCCCTTTCTAACAGTTTAGGCTGCCGACGGCTGCACAGTATGTGCAGGTCCGTCCAGCCGTGACAGGCAGGGACAGTGTGCTGCCCAGCTGCTCTGATTGTGTTTTAAACACAATCAGAGCAGCCGGGCAGAACACTGTCCCTGCCTGTCACGGCTGGACTGACCTGCACATACTGTGCAGCCGTCGGCAGCAAGTGTCTGCTAGGGGGGGCGATCGCCCCCCCCTGGATCCGCCACTGTGTAACACACCATCAGTCCACTCTTGAGTGGGGTGTTGCAGATATGCTGTGTTCACACTACTCACTTTCAATGCCTCCAACGAAGTCTTCTAATCTGCTCACTGTGGGAATGTAGGTACCTTGTGTTACCAGGGGATGACTTGGGAGACCCACTTGAATCCACACAGACCCATCAGGGATAACACTACACAGCGTATATGTAACAAGCAACTTGGAACATTTATTAAAGGGAAGGGTGATGTCAGGCGCCATCCCCGCACGGTGCATAGGTGCCGGGAACAGACGCCTGTCTCTCTGCACAGCTCTCGTCCCGTTGCCTAGCAACGGGACGTACTTCCAGTCCGCCCCGCATACATGGACAGTAGGGCTCTTTCTTCAGTGTTTGCCGGCAGTCATGTGTTCCTGACTGCCTCAGTATACTCTCTAATCAGAGGCTTGGTTAGGGTTCTTAAGGCACTTCCTCCCACACACCTGTGCCAGAGTATTGGTTCACCTACTCCAGCGTGCTTTATCCTGCTCCCCTGCTCCTATTGTTGTTTTCTGGTTCCTGACTCCGGCTTGTTCCTGACCTCTCTCTGTCTTCCAATTTGGGCTCTGTTGTTATTTGGATTCTGACCTCTGGCTCGCTTCTGACCTACCCTCTGGATAACCCTTGTGTACTGGCAAACTGACCCGGACTGTACAACCATTCCTGCACTCTCCCACTGCACTGTTATCTAGCTTGGAGAACCGCAATCTGCGCACCTCAGGCAGCCAATCCCATACCCCCTTGCGGGGGTCCCTGGTGAATATCGGGGGTGCGTAAGACTCCGCGCCTCCCTGTATAGTGGTGTCAATATCAGTCAGTGGCATCTGCAAAAATCATTATCGTGACAGGTGATTGAAAAAGGAAATTTGAATCTATCAGGGGGTACAGTATGAGCAGGTGTAATATACAAAATGCAATAGACAGTTTAATTTCCAATATAACTCTCAATCAAGATTAGACTGCAGCTCTTAATCGCCTACTCTAAGAGACATGTCTCTCAAACAGAATGTATGTATCTACAAGCTTAACACACTAACTTGGAATGCCATATCTCCAGAAGGATATAAATACTGTACAAAGAAGGGCAACTAAAATGGTACATGGCCTACAGCATAAAACTTATCCAGAAAGACTAAAAGATCTTAATATGTATAGTTTGGAGCAGAGAAGGGAAAGGGGGACATGATAGAAACTTTCAAATATATCAAGGGTTTGAACAAGGTACAGGAGGGAAACATTCTTCAAAGGAAGTGAAATATTAGAACACCAGGGCATGCACTGACAATGGAGGTAAGTAGGTTCAGAGGAAATTTGAGGAAATATTACTTCACAGAAAGGGTAGTGGATAAGTGGAATAGCCTCCCATCAGAGGTGGTAGAGGCTAATACAGCAGAGCAATTTAAACATGCTTGGGATAGAGATAAAGATATCCTTATAAAGAATAAAGAATCAAATAGGGTTTGAGGTTACCATAGGTTAATAAAACAATGGGCAGACTAAATGGGCCAAGCGGCTCCTATCTGTCATCAAATTCTATGTTTCTATGCCATGCCCAAACTAAACCTGGTTGCCTGTCAGGACTGACTACACACTGATATAATCAAATAGACAAAGAATAGACTAATACAATTGAATATAAATTGGCAATGGAAATACACTTTGATCAACCAAAAGGACTTAGGACTAGATACATTTCAAATCACTCAAATAACACTAGAGCTGATTTACAATCACAGCTCAGTCACTAAACGCTGGGATATAAATCTTCAGCAATACTGTATTTTATAAACCGCGAGTTAAGACCCGAGGGCAACCAAGTACTTTTGGAACATATTGCATTCCTTGGAAATGAGGCTACTATAGGCAAAGAAATTGTGAAGGTTCTAGTGGTTTATAATCCCTTCCGATATTGCCCTAATATTATCACCAGGCCTTCTAATTCTCCTTTAGCAGTGGGCCTGTCCCTTGTGGCCAAAAAGGACGAGGTTTAAAACAGTGCACAGACTACAGAGGTTTAAATAAAATCATGGTTAAATGCAAATACTCTCTTCTTCTCCCTATCAGTCGGGAACTCTTTGAGCAAGTAAAGGAGGAAACAATTTTCCCCAAAATTGACCTCAGAGCGGCATACAATTTAATACAGATCCATTAGGTTTGACTCCTCCTCAAAAGGTGGGTGGGCCATGTTAAAAGAAATGGTGAATGCCATAACAGCACAGCTAATTGCCCACCTAGCACGTTTTAAGGTATATGTTCAATTCTTGGTCATTGGAAACACTCCTAAATTTTGCAGGATTTGATTGAAAGGCACATTGTCACTTATCTGGTTCTTCATTAATTTAAACTCTGCAGCCTAGGCTCTAGACCAGAAGTCGGCAACCTTTATCTATCAGTGCTCCGGAAAAAATCCTTTCAAGCCCAATTGTGCCAGATAGATATATAGATATAGATATATAGATATATAGATATATATATATATATATATATATATATATATATATATATATATATATGTGTATGTATATATATATATATATATATATATATATATATATATATATATATATATACATATACATATATATATATATATATATATATATATAAATACATGTCGAAGTGTGCTGGTATACGGTGGCATGCCATACTGCCACTTCTTTGATTGTAAAACTATGAAATTATATTCACCTACATTTTCCATTCCACCACTACTAAATTTCCATACCACCACTTCTACATTTCCATTTTGACCACTGTGTGCATATATATATATATTTAATTATTTTTATTTTATCATGCTAATATCAGGATAATCTTAATAGTAATGGGACCAACAAATAAGCGTTCATGCTATGCCACACAATAGTGCCTCCAGTTAATATTAGGCCACATAGTTTTGCCCCAGATCATATTATGCCTCAAAGCTGTGCCCCCCCACAGTTTTATGCCACACAGATGTGTCCCCAATTCCTATCATGCCTTATATTTGTGCCCTCTGTTAATGCTATATGTCCTAGTTCTGTCCCCAGTTCCTGGTATCCCTCATAGCCGTGCCCTCAGTTCATGGTATCCCTCAGAGCTGTGCCCCCAGTTCATTTATGTGTTACAGCCAGGGCTGCCAAGAAGAATTCAGGGCCCGGGTACAACAAATTCATGGGGCCCCCCTCATAGTGAAGTAAGCCCCAAAATTTTTTTGCGCCGCGCAAAAAAAATTAGGTGTGTGGTCATATATTCAGGGGCGTGGCTAGCCAAACGGCGGTGCAAAAATTTTGGGAGGTGTGGTCATGCATTTGGGGGCGTGGCAAATGTGCCATTGGGGCGTGGCTAACATAAAAACCACTAGGCTCTCAATTCGCCGGAGCGTCACATATGTTCAAGCATTCCTGACTTTCAGGACATCTACCACCACAGGGTAGTATACAAACAATGCAGTGTGTACACAAACAGTTCAGTCTTGGCCTACACCTTACATTGGACACAACATTCACCAAAAATTGGTATTGTCCCTACTAGAATCACAACATTTCACACACTGTGCTGCTCTCTCCTACCTGTTCTTCTCACTTTCTCCACCTGTGGCTGCTGCTTTCTTTAGTTGTGGCTTGTCCGGATCCGGAAATGTTGAAGGACCTATTTTGAAAAAAAAATGGCTACATTTAGAAAATTACAGCCAGCCCCAGCGTTAAATCAATAGCACCCACGATTAATAATTAGGCCTTCCTCCAGCCCCAACATTAAAATAATACTATTCACATTTAATAAATAAACCTATTTCCCTTCCTGCAAACAGCCCCAGCATTACCTATTTCCCGCAACCATCACTGCCATTAAATAATTCATAGTCACATTTAATAAATAGACCTCATTCTCCCTAAACTCACCCCAAGATTCAATAGCCCCCAAACCACCCCATCTTAAATTAATAGTCCCTACTATTACATTGCCTCACCATCACCCTACAAACAAAATAGCGCCCATTAATTAGCTGCCACCTACCTCACACACACTACATTGCAACAAGCCCCCTGTGCCATTACACACACAATACTGTGCCCCTTCATCACAACTACACTGTACCCCCTTATGCTCACACTGCGACCTCCATGCTGCTTTTCCCCCTTCTTTTTTACTTTGTGCCTCTCTCCCACTTTTTTTCCTCCTCTGTTCCTCTCTCCCACTTTTTTTATTCCTCTGTGGCTCTCTCCTTTTTTTCCTCCTCTGTTCCTCTCTCCCCAATTTTTTTTTATTCCTCTGTGGCTCTCTCCTTTTTTTCCTCCTCTGTTCCTCTCTCCCCAATTTTTTTTTATTCCCCTGTGGCTCTCTCCTTTTTTTCCTCCTCTGTTCCTCTCTCCCACTTTTTTTATTCCTCTGTGGCTCTCTCCTTTTTTTCCTCCTCTGTTCCTCTCTCCCCAATTTTTTTTTATTACTCTGTGGCTCTCTCCTTTTTTTCCTCCTCTGTTTCTCTGTCCCCTTTCTTTATAGTACTGTCCCTCTCTGTTTTCCTCCCCTTGCCTCTCCGTTTCTTTACTTACCTTTTGTCAACTTCTTTCTTTTCTTTTCTGCTCTTCTGTCTCCTCTTCTGTCTTCTTTCTTCCTGCTGGCTGCGGCGCTCCTCACTGTCTGACAGGCGTGACTTGATGACGTCACGCCCGACAGTCAGTGTGAATGGAGGAGAGGAGGGACACGGCGCCGCGCGATCACGTGAGTATTTATTTTATTTTTTTTAATTTATTCTTCCTCCCAGCTCCCAAGAAACCCAAGACCCCCCCCGCGGGAAAAAAAAATATAAAAAGTAAAAAAAAAAAGCGCAAGACAGAAAAATTACAAAAAAAAATAATTAATTAGCAGCGAGGGCCGGCCCGGGCCCCCTGGCATGGCCGGGCCCGGGTAAACTGTACCCGCTCCCCCCCCCTCTCGGCGGCCCTGGTTACAGCTGTGCCCCCTTCTGGTATCGCTCATAGCTGTGCCCCCAGTTCCTCTTCTCCTTCATAACTGTGCCCCCAGTTCCTCTTCTCCCTCAAAACTGTGCACCTAGTTCCTCTTCTCACTCATAGCTGTGCCCCCAGTTCCTCTTCTCCCTCATAGCTTTGCCCCCAGTTCCTCCTCTCCCTCATAGCTTTGCCCCCATTTCCTCTTCTCACTCATAGCTGTGTGCCCAGTTCCTCTTCTCCCTCAAAGCTGTGTGGCCAGTTCCTCTTCTCACTCATAGCTGTGCCCCCAGTTCCTCTACTCCTCATAGCTGTGCCCCCAGTTCCTCTACTCCTTCATAGCTGTGCCCCCAGTTCCTCTACTCCTTCATAGCTGTGCTCCCAGTTCCTCTTCTCCCTCATAGCTTTGCCCCAGTTCCTCTTCTCCCTCAAAACTGTGCGCCTAGTTCTTCTTCTCACTCATAGCTGTGCCCCCAGTTCCTCTTCTCCCTCATAGCTTTGCCCCCAGTTCCTCCTCTCCCTTATAGCTTTGCCCCCATTTCCTCTTCTCACTCATAGCTGTGTCCCCAGTTCCTCTTCTCACTCAAAGCTGTGCGCCCAGTTCCTCTTCTCCCTCAAAGCTGTGCGGCCAGTTCCTCTTCTCCCTCATAGCTGTGCCCCCAGTTCCTCTACTCCTTCATAGCTGTGCTCCCAGTTCCTCTTCTCCCTCATAGCTTTGCCCCAGTTCATCTTCTCCCTCATAGCTGTGCCCCCAGTTCCTCTTCTCCCTCATAGCTGTGCCCCCAGTTCCTCTTCTCCCTCAAAACTGTGCGCCTAGTTCCTCTTCTCACTCATAGCTTTGCCCCCAGTTCCTCCTCTCCCTCATAGCTTTGCCCCATTTCCTCTTCTCACTCATAGCTGTGCCCCCAGTTCCTCTTCTCACTCATAGCTGTGCGCCCAGTACCTCTTCTCCCTCAAAACTGTGCGCCTAGTTCCTCTTCTCACTCATAGCTGTGCCCCCAGTTCATCTTCTCTCTCATAGCTTTGCCCCCAGTTCCTCCTCTCCCTCATAGCTTTGCCCCCATTTCCTCTTCTCACGCATAGCTGTGCCCCCAGTTCCTCTTCTCACTCATAGCTGTGCGCCCAGTACCTCTTCTCCCTCAAAGCTGTGTGGCCAGTTCCTCTTCTCCCTCATAGCTGTGCGCCCAGTTCCTCTTCTCCCTCAAAGCTGTGTCGCCAGTTCCTCTTCTCACTCATAGCTGTGCCCCCAGTTCCTCTTCTCCCTCATAGCTGTGCCCCCAGTTCCTCTACTCCTTCATAGCTGTGCCCCCAGTTCCTCTTCTCCCTCATAACTTTGCCCCAGTTCCTCTTCTCCCTCATAACTGTGCCCCCAGTTCCTCTTCTCCCTCATAGCTGCGCCCCCGGTTCCTCTTCTCCCTCATACTTACCTGCACTGAGCATACTTTGTTCGACGGGAGCTGCTTCACTAAAGCAGTCGAAGATGACAGCAAAGGAGATGACATGCAAACTTGGCGTGCCACGACTAAAGTGCCTGGCATGCCACATCTGGCAAATGTGCCAGGGGTTGCCAACCCCTGCCCTAGACTAATACACCCCCCACATACCTTGCACTTGCTCATTAAAAGGATGTATGAATAAATGTTTCTTAGCCCCCAAAGACACATTAGGTGTTTTCTAGTGTTCTCCTTTAGATTTTATCACCTCCCCCAGCAATTTTCAGGCTCTTCTCCTCCCTCTTATCTTCTCCAGCACTGCAGAAATCTTCTTCAACGGGGACAAGCAGCCTGGCTATATATCCAACTGCTGTCAGCTGCCTGTCAGTGCAGACAGTTCTTGTGTGATGTGGAAATCTCCCGAGTCTAGACAGGCATTTGAAATTGCTGTCAGACTGCCTGTCTACGATAGTAACTGTCGGGGCTGCCCCCTTTAGACCAGGGGCATCCCCGATGATTAGAGCCAGAGTCCTGCGAGCGTCTGCCAGTAATATTAAACATAATATATATATATATAGGGATTATAAAAAAGATTATATGCCGGTGGTGCCGTGCCCCAACAGGACTCAGGCTGCAGCCTGGTCAGCATATTGGTTGATAAGTCCCTGTTTGCAGCTGTGGAACTATAACTCCCAGCATACCCTGCCACCCAGAATCTATAGCCTGCCATAGATTATTATGTATTTCTAAAATCGCTGAGAGTTTCCTAGGCCTGGGAACATAATCGGAGGAGGAATTAGTGTCAGGAGAGCAGGAGTGGAGTGGTGAGAAAATAGAGGTAAGAAAGATCTTGCAGAAATGACAATATGCTAATATAGTGATAAAAAAACTGTTTAGAAAAAAATAAAGGTCAGAAAAGCATTTTTTCAAATTGATAATCCAAAAACATACTAGTAGGTTAATTGGCTGCTATCAAAATTGACCCGTTTGTGTGTGTGTGTGTGCGTGTACATTAGGGAATTTAGACTGTAAGCTCCAATGGGGCAGGGACTGATGTACATGCGTTCTCTGTACAGCGCTGCGGAATCAGTGGCGCTATATAAATAAATGATAATGATGATGATGGCCTTTGTTTGGTTTTGTAAACAAACTGTTTTATACAAAAGGAGATAAATTAGCAGGCATACCAATCTGTATGGGTTGTGTACATCTGCCCCCTAGTGGTTTTCGTGAAGTAATGTCACTAAGATAACTGGTACTTTGAGTCTCTATATACATGTTACATGTTAAACAGTGTTTAATTTGTAGATTAAAAGTGGAACACAGATTTAAAAAAAGGGTGGAACTGGGAGCAAGTCAAAATTATCTTTAAACATTAAAGACTATAGGGACAAAAGAAGTGCCGGATCTACGTTCCTTTGCATTCAAACACAAATTAAGAGTTGACGTAAAGTTTATTAAATCTCACTAATTGCAATGGATATGATATTTTCAGTTACCTAATGTCACCTTTGTCTAGGACGATTTATATATATAAGGAACTTGCTGTATTCAGGAACCCAGGAACGCCAAGTCTGCAGCAGGCAGCCCAACTATCGTTTCACGCGTATTTTGGCAAACTCTAATGAGGTTTTAATGTCTCTCAGCATTGGGTCCCTCCTGGGTCTCCTACCAAATAACTCCCTTTCATTGAGTTGGCGATGGATGGTCTGTGTTGAAATTGTTGTACCTTGTGTCAGATGGTTAGCTTGTATGTGTTTGGTAGATGATAAAGGTACTCCACCATTCAAGCAATCCTGTGCTGCAATTTTCAATCAAGTTGTCTCTTTCCAGGGATGTTGGCTACAGTGTCATGGACCTTAAACTTCCTAATACCATTACATACAGTAGAATGAGGAGCAGCAAGGTCTCTGAAGATTGATTTGTAGCCTTCAGACAATTCTCTGGCATTCTTTAATTTCTTCATGGTCCATTGCAGTACACACAGTGATACAAAACTGAAGAATTAGTAATTTTCTCTAATTATCTCTGTTCAGGCAATTTTATTATTACAGACACCTGCTACTCATAGCAGCTAAATTCAGTTCCAAAGCGAAGGAGAATCATCTATTTGAGATCCAATTATTTGTAACTACTTCTAATAGTTGGCAATAACTTTGTTCAGCCAGTTTATGGATTTCTGTGTTGAATAAGCTGTATACTTTATTGTGTTGTATTCCAAATAAATACATATGAGATTACCAAAATATTTCTTAATTTCAACAATTTTTTAGAAGAAATTGTGCACTATTAAAAAATTATTACAAAATTGTACGGGGTGACAATATTTTTGGACACGACAATATAACTTCAATTGCATTTCCCAAAACCGGATCAAGGCCCCATGTGGATCTAGGGGGCCTCCTTCCTCATGATTCGTCAAAATAAACCAAAACATAAAAAGTAAGCACTGAGGTTTCCTTGTGGTTTTTTGAATGCTCCTTGCTCTATTTCAGTGCATTCCAACACATATATAAAAGTTCAGATTGTATGCATTTGTAAATGTATTCTAAACCACATATCAAACACATTAATTTTCTCTCGCTTTTTTTTAATGCCAAAATATGTCAGCAGGTATGAGGCCTTGTATTGAAATTATTTTTTTCAATCTTAATGAATATGGGGGTCCATGTACTAAGGTAAATATGGAAAAAAGGTAGCAAATTTCCACTCTTTCTCTCATATTTGCCCCTGCTCTGTTGTGTTCCTTGGCTTTCCTTTGGGGAACGAGCCTAGAAGAGAAGTTAGAGTGGAGCTACCTCCATGTATGCCTGGCAATGAGATTTATAATTTATTACCATGTGAGAAGTTTTCCACTCCCATTCTCTTCTGTGAAGCAAAATTATCTGTCTTATTAGGGATGGCAGATATATTGAAAAGGACATGTACAGTTTAACAAAGCAAGCACTACAGCGACAAGTAGTGCCATTTTTGTGGCTGAAGTGTTTGGTTTGTTTGGGCCCCCACAAAACAAGCTACTAATAGCTTAGCTGTCTTAAGCCTGACCCGTGCTGTCAATGAACTCTACATTATTATACCATGTCTGCTTGTGCTGCATCTTTAATCTCCTTCTCCTCTGTGGATATCTCCCTCTCATTCCAGAAGAACTGACAAACTTATGTAGACACAGAAATGGATATTACAACTGGAGTGGCATTACATCTGCTTCAGACAGACTGTGACACGGAACATGTGGGCAGCATGGAATCCGTCATGTTGGAATACGCTGCATTGAACAAAGATTTAAATCAATATATAGACGCAGTTGAGGAGGCCGTACTTAAGTTAAAACGTGACCCACCGGATGAGATCCCGGATTTAAGAGAGCTTGTACACGAGAGATACACTGCACTTCAGAAGAATAATACAGAGGAGGGGAGTGGCTTGGACGCCATTTCAGACAGTCCTAGTATTGCAGAGCTCTGCATCTAATCTGCAATAAATTAAAACTAAGAGACCTCATATCAGTGCCATTTGAATACATCAGAGACAAAGTCCTCCAGGCACCTGCGGAGACCCTTGGAAACTAAACTATTGCAACACAAGCTGAACTGTGGCCGTCTAGCTGCCCTGCCTGGTCTCTGACACTCCCAGAGGCCCCATTGTGCAGCTAGTACCCTGTGCTGCTAGGAGACCTCCAGCAAGAGAGATCGCTGCACCTTTCCCCGACTCGGAGGCTCCGCACCCTCCAGCTGTGCCCCCGAGATACGCGGCCTGCTCTCACCCTCACAACCGCGGCCTCCAGTTAGTCAGACATGCGGCCTGCCTGACTTACGGTTCACGACAGCTGACTTCCGGTCAGCGATTACACGCTGGGCGTTCGCAGCTCTCTGAGAAGAGACGCAATTGTAAGTCTATGCTCCAACCCCAATGTATAGGCCACTCTCCCTGTTTCCTCCACTGCTTAATCAAATGAGCCTCTTCAACTTCACCAGAGCCTAGATCGAAGGGAGAGTGCTACCTGGCAGAGAGGAGAGAACTGAGGCTGCCTTATATTGTTTAGTTAAACGCTAAGACCAGATGAGCAGGAGACTGTTTGTTGTTGTTGTTGTTATCTCACCCCTTGTAAGGAGGTGTGCTGGCTTCACAACTGATGGCTATTCTAGGTGTTCCTCATCACTTGGAGTATAGCTGACATATAGGGGATTCCTCCTAACCTTTCCTGGCATACCAGCCACTGGTCTATTTTAGCCTCATAAACAAAATAATTGCACTTTAAGAGGCACCTCATATCACATCTCAGTTGTTATATATAAGCAAGATATCCTGCAATATTATAGGATTGGCTTTGTCGCTGGTGCCTCACACCATTGGATATATGAGACTGTTTTCTGACAACGCCTGCCGGAAAAACATTATTTATGTCTATGGGACAAGGAAACAATGTACAATCTAGCAACCTGATGAGTTACTAACTTACTCGGACACAGGGGAATTCATGGCGTTCTAACTCTATAACAGCTTCCTACAACCATGGGAGAGAGAGAGAGCTTTCTAAACGGTAATCAGGTCCTGGTATACTCTTTACAATTACTAAGTCTTGGAAAATCCAGTCTTTTCAACATCCCGGCAACACAATGTCTCACAGAAATAAAAAAAACACTCCACCAGAAACAGCTTCTTTTTTTGCATAAGCTAAGATAAAGAATGCCTCTCAGGCGTCTGCATCTTCCCCGACTCGCCAGTTTGATTCGGATCAAGATGCTAACCCATCTGCTAGCGCATCTTTTTCCGCAGAGATGAAGAACATTATTAAATACCCTATTCAAACAGAGGTCCGCACGGTTATTCAAGAGGAAATTAAAAAAGTGGTAACTGAGCTATGCCAAGAAATAACAGCTATTGGCTCAAGAACGGCAGATTTAGAGCAGAAAGTAGACGAGGTTTGCCACTTCCAAGAATTGTGTCCACAGAATTATCTGAACTTCGCACAGATTTGGAGTCATCTAGAAGACATTGAAAACAAGACCAGGAGGAATAATCTCTGCATTCGGAACATCACGGAAGTAGTATATTGTGAACTTCTCCCCAAATATCTGGAGAAATTATTCCTCCACTACCTCCCTGACGCCTCTGCACCAGATGTTCAAACAGATTGTGCTTACAGAGACCTACGACCTAAACCTCCCCCAAATCAGCCTCCCAGGGACGTCATTGTTCTGTTCCACTATTATAAATTTAAAGAACAGTTTGTCTTGGCCACTCGATCGACCACATCATTTGCTTTTGATGGGTCTGACCTTCAAGTTTACCAAGACCTGGCTCCCTCTACATTACAGAAATGGCGAGATCTTGCCCCAATCACCAAACTCCTGCGAGATCACAAAATCGGTTACCAATGGGGATTTCGGTTTCACCTACTGGTGGGCCACGAAGGTCAGTTCCATAAGATTAAAACACCAGACCAAGGAACCACTTTTTTACTAACTCTAGGAATACCGATAACTTCGACATTGGCATCAAACACTGCAGAGACAGCGAGACCAACAGCCCCCACGGCTTCATGGACGCAAACATGAAAGACTCAGAAAAAAGTTTCCAAATTTGCAAATACAGAGCCCCACTGATACACCCAGATGGTTGGCTTATGACACCTGGAAAAGACTATCTGTGACTCTGACTTCGCTACCTGATGAAACCTTCACATGATCGTAAGTAAAGGATCTTGTGCCTCAGCTGGTTCTTGAGGTTTCTCCGGGAAACAAGTATACTTAGGTTACATTCATGATACAGTATTGTTGTTACTTTTTGGTTGATTTCTCTTATTTGTATTCTGATATTAATGTTATTGGTATTTTTAGTAACAATGTTGTACTTCACACTAGCGATCCCCTTCTTTTGACTTGAGAGGCAATTCATAGCCTATAGCTCTTAATGCTTTCAGGATGGCCCATCGAGTCGCGATGCAGACGATTTCATAGTTCAGTTACAAGATTCAAGCTCATCATTTATGTTGAGATTACGCTATCTAGCTTTGTTGCTTGTATCATCTTACAAATCTTAGTAGCTGATAACTATTGAGCTCATTTGTTTAGCTGTTCCTTGAATGCGTTTCATTGTATTTCTTCTCCACTTGTCTCTCCCACTTAAATGTTTTTGAATGGTACTAAAGGCATATATGCATGTTTTCTTACTCGCAATGCCTAATATTCCTCCCCAAGTAAGTGTCCCCACTGCTGTACTCCCTGCATTCCCCAAGTACACAGGATGTACTGGTTTCGACTTTCGGAAGACATGACTTACCAGTCAAGCTGTCTTCTTCCCTTTCTCTTCACCCTTACCCCCTCACTAACCCTTCCTTTCCCCTCCCTGTCCTTTTTGCCTAGGCCTGGCACCTTACTGCCCCTTTTATATTACTGCAAATTATCTTGGTCTAAGTTCCACTGGTATCAACCATGTATTATTATTGGTAAAATAAATTGTTGTGTCCCTGTAGTGGCTTAGTTTCAGGAATCCTACAAAGAAAACAAATAATGTTTCACATGTATGTGCTATTAGTGGGTGAGAGATATCCATTATGTTGAGACAAATGGTTTTAGCTAATTGACCCTGACTGCAATAAGGCTTTAGTGTTAGTACAATATAAAAAACTAGAGATAACAGTTGCTACGGAGTTGTTGTTATGTGCCGCGGCGGTACGCAGCACCCTATCGTGATCTAGCAGCCGGGCACGTGCATTGGTTACAATGCACTGTTATTTTTTTCCTTGAGCTTATCTTTGTGGCATAGAGTAGGAGGCTGTAGGGACACCCTCCAACACCAGGGGGAGCTCTCCTATGATTTAAATTGGTTCATTATATATTTATACATGTTCCTGGTTTATATTATCTATGCCAGTTCTAAGCTAGTAAATTAATTAGCAGCCTCCTGAGGCTGATTGTCAGCCCTGTCCTCCTCTTTTCTGATTGGCCCATCAAAGTATTTAAGGCAGGGAGGGCTTAGCCTCACTGCCGGTTATAGCGGCCAGTTCCCTGTTTGCTAACCTGCTCCTGTGCTGTTTGTTGTATACCTTCTGGATTGAACTTCTGTGTATGACCCCTGCCTGTACCTTGGATCTTGCCTGCTTGCCTGTGACTCTGATTCATTTGCCTGTACCTTGGACTCCACTGTATTGCCTGTGACCCTGACCTTTGGCATGTTACCTGATTATTCTGCTTGCTAGTGACCTCTGACCGCTGCTTTCGTCTGACCATCCGCTGCTATCTACGCTGCCTCCTGGCCTGCCGCTATGGTTTTGTATAACAAACTTACACTACATCTGGAGTTAAGTCCTGGGGGCATATGAGTACCAGTGAGTGTATAAAGCTCTATGGGAAAAGTGGTTGCTAAAGGTGAAGACCTCCGCCAACTGGTTCTGTGAATTTGTGAACAGACCGTCAGTGTAACAATTGTTTGGTATAAGAAACAGTTGCCACTTGTAAGTGGATACAGTCTGAGATTTTTGTTTTTGTTTTCTGTTGGTTTGTGTTTGTTTTCCTGTAGTTGGTTGATGATAAGGGGAAACTTCGATCACCATTTCACGTACAAAGAAGCTTAAGTATTGGGAGACTAGACAGAATGAACAGATAATAGCCCGCCCCACAAATGTTGATGAAAAACCTGTTGATATTATTAAGAGTGTATTTAATTAAAAAGGTTGAAGGGGATCATAAATGAGATTATGTTAACAGACATAGGATGATATTATTGGTGAAAATGTAATATTTAAATGTCATATAAGCTATAAGACATGCTCCAGACAGATGGACATACCTAGGCAGGAAGAACTTTAGTAGAATATTCTATGTTGATGTAACATATTCTATTGTACATTGTAGCCTTCCAGATAATGAATTACATATATGGTTAAGGGCATACAAAAGGTTAACTCCGAGCTCCAAAGGTATATGTTCCATATGAAAAGAAAACGCTTTCTAGAATTTTGCCTCTCTTTTATGGTAACCTGACTGATATCCACAGACAGTGTGGTTATACGTAAGGGGGGCATATGATACAGCAAAATGAAACGTACTACTGAGATCTGCAATAAAATTTGAACGGGGATATTTTTTTGCACTATCAAAGGGTGGCATGTGAAAGTCAAATAATTGGATGAAGTAAACCAAATTAATTAATATTGTTTTACCGCGTGATTGTGATTAGTACGCCACGTACCCAGGCAGATTATTTTATATGCTGATTCTGCTCAGCACACGTAAGAATTATCCAATGTATGTTTTGTGCACTTAAATTATTTTGACCTACTTTTATTAAAATAGATTACATTTAGTTCTTGAGGATCACACCCCTTAATTGAATGGTGGCTTCTCGCTGGAAGAATTGCAGATTTCAGAATGCTTTTTTTGTTCGGTTTGTTTGTTTTTCTCTATTGGTTTTTGTCTTGGTGTTTGTTTGTTTTTGGACTTGTCATGACGCAATCACACAGATTAATAACACACACATTTACATTCGCACTTACACTTGTAAATAATATACATTTATTAAGGTTCCAATCCACATTTATTTATTAGTAAAATGTATTAGAGATTATTTATACATAAATGATAATATATTAACCAAGGCTCAGTATATAGGAAATGTATCATATTTAGTGTCACTGTGATCTGCACATTACCATCTGGAATCCGCTGCTATCCGCGAAGTTATGGAAGAAAAAGGATTAATGCTCAAAATAACATTGTGTTTGGAATGAAAATAGGTTGGAAAAAACGTGTTTAGGTCAGTTTTCCTTAGGCACAGCATGTGCTCAGCTGTTGGGAGTGAGCTGGCGACACCTTATCAGAGGAATCCTTTGACCTGACCTATGATTTGCATTATACTGGACTGACCTGAACCCTGAGCCAATGAAGACCTCTCTATGTGTTGTCTGTGTACATAGTGACATAAGCAGTAGCTTTTTGTAAACTGAGACTGCATATAAGCAAGCTTCTCTGGCCCATCTTGCTCTTTTCCTGACAACAGACATGACTGTATCTTACCCTGGGCCCAGGTGAAGCAATAGTGAAAATGTAATGTATTCAGTGTTTTTATACTTTCCTGCTTTATTGTAATATCTTTTATGCGCTATGATTGCTTGCTGTAAATCCTGCTATATTTTGCAATTAAATATCTTTGTGCGTTGGAACCACAATAATCGCATTGGACAATGTTTATTGGTACGTGATACAATGAACTTAATACCTTTTTACAATTATTGTCATCTGTCAATCATTGTAATATCACACCAGAACATAAGCATTAATGTCCATCTTGTGACACACCTTTGCACCCTTCTTAACCTGTACCACTTGTTTATTCTCCTTTCCTTGTGCCACATGTTGCCCCTTGTGTCACTTTCCCACATGTTTACCATCCTTCCTATGTGCCACATATTTACCCTCCTTCCCCTGTGCCCATGTTTATCCTCTTTCTCATCTGCCATATGTTTACCCTCCTTACCATGTGCTACATGTTCACCCTCCTGCCCCTGTGGCATCTGCTGTACTTCCTGCCCCTGTGGTATCTGATGCCCCTCCTGCATCTGTGGCATTTGCAAACCCTCCTGCCCCTGTGGCATCTGCTGCCCCCTGCCTTTGTGACATCTGCTGTACTTCCTGCCCCTGTGCCATTTCCTGCCCCTATGGCAATTGCTGCTCAGGTGATCCACAGGTAGGAAATATTGAGCAGTACACGGAATATTGGGCCAGGGGTCAATTTCGTTTATTTTCATGTGTGTTTGTGTAACTTACCAATTTTATGAAAAAATAATAGTTTACTTGGTTATTTGTTCATTTATTGTAAGCATTACATTATTGTAAGCAAAACATAATTTCAGCTAACAAAGTTTGGTCCATCCAAATATGTTGTGTGTCAAAAAAAAAAATTTTGAGTATAAAAAATCATGAAATGTCATTTTTTAAACATGAAAAAAAATAGCCAACATATGAAACTATGTATAAACTGCATCACATAAGCAAAACATTCCTAACATTTATAAACATAAAACCGCATTGCCTAATGTATGCAACTATGTCTAAACATTTGAAACAATTTACTGAAATGTAAATTGTCAATTCATTAGGTGCATTTTTTAAATAGGGTCAGCATGACAATTTAAAATATTGTCATATACTAACATATGCCATGCTTTTGAAGTAATATACTTTTATTGCTGAGACACACATGTGAAAGTTTTAACTCCCTCATTTAAGTAAGCAGTCAGCAGGTTTTATTTTCATTTCCTTTTTATTTTGAAATGAAATGGCACAATGGCAACCTATATTGGACATGTATACAGTAACCAGCATGCAAACCCAATTTCTTAGGTTGTATTATGAGGTAGAATGGTATGCGGATACTGGTAACACATATGAATCCTAACATGCAAGTGGTTAAGACTAACCTTAATTATACAAAAGCCCATAAAATATTATCACTTCTAAACATAGGCATAATAATGGATGACTCAAATGCAAGTTATAATTGTTGTTTGTGGTAGATTATAGCTTATGCATGTATACATATATAATGAGTCTAATATAGGTGTCACACGCCAGTCCTTCGGTTTCTACAATCAAGGACCAACACTTTTTTTTCTTCTGTTGTATATCTGTTGCCTGCTGAGCTGACGCTCCACCACTCCTGCTATACCAGTTGTCTGCAGTGCTGACGCTCCACCATTCCTGCTATACCAGTTGTCTGCAGACCTGCTGTTCCACCACTCCTGCTATAACCTGTTGTCTGCAGAGCTGACAATTCATCGTGTACTTCGCCACTATCCCTGTGGTAACCACGTGTCCACAGAGCTGACGCTCCATCACTCCTGCTGTAACCTGTTGTCTGCAGAGCTTCTCCTATCTACATTCCCCTATAGATCTCGCCTGATACTTCTAGTGAGGGCCGCGACCTGTGGGCGGATGCAACTAAGACCAAACCACCTTGCGGCGGTCCTTGGTGAATACCGTCCGTCCATTAGACTCCATGTCTTGCTGGGAGTATGCTAAATTAGGCAGATCTAGGATCCGACCCTTCTGAACCGTGACAATAGGATAATACTATTCAGCCAAATGTAATTAGCTTGCAATTTATTTACCTAATAAAACCAAATGAATCTACATTAAAAACCTAAATACAGCTGCAATGGTGAAAAAGTTATTATAGAGACGAAACGCATTGTAATGCCCCCTCACTACAGATGGCAGACAGGAAGTAGGAAACTACATTTGTGTTCCACAATGGAGTGCACTCGGGACTTTTAACTAGTACACTAACGGAGTTGCAACACCAATTCTCCCTGCAAGCGCCGGCCACTTGAGAGAAAAAGGACTCCTTGGGACAAATGTTAACAGCAAGAATTGGGGTGCTGCAAACCCATTATTTGGAACTTAGCCTATAGAAAATTGTACTTTGTTGTTTCTTTTAAATTGGACTCAAATAAGTATTTTTGACATTTACTAAACTGCGGGTTTGAAAAAGGGGAGATGTTACTTATAGCAACCAATCACATTCTAGCTGTCATTTATTTAGTACATTCTGCAAAATGAGAGCTAGAATCTGATTGGTTGCTATAGGCAACATCTCCACCTTTTCAAACCCGCAGTTTAGTAAATATACCCCTCAATCTTTTTAAGGTATAGTTTTCAGTGCACATGTGTGACCATTTGAGTATTTCACCAATGCAGATGTATTTAGGTTTTTAATGGAGAGTGGGTGCTACGAGTGTATTAGCCTAGGGTGGCTTTAATCAGGCCTTGCCTATATGTGTGCGCCCAGGATGTCTGTCCCTGTATATGTGTGCGTCCACTGTGCCTGTCCCTGTGTATGTGTACCCAGTTTGTCTACCTGTAATTTTTGCAAACTAACTCACCAAAAGATGTCCAGAGACGCAATTAATTTACAAGCTGTATAGTATATTACAATTTTTCCAAATATTACAATCTGTTGTGGGGTTTTTTGCACCAAAAGCAGATGGAAGGTTGTATTTTGAAGGCACATATCAGCTTATCAGCTATTGTACTGACACTCTGTAATGTTGATGTAAGGAAACCAAGCACACATTATTAAAAAAAAGACTTACTTCAACAGTATAATTTATGTATTTTATGTGTACTCTTTACATTACACGTTAGCCTGCTGCACATACCTTAACTTGATCCTGATTCCATGGTGCCGTTGACATCAGTCTGGGTGGACTTCATCACTACATGATGAAGTCTTGTGAAAGCCTCAGCAGTTCCTTCCCCACTCAGCAACAAGCAGTCTCACTATTGCCTGTATCTCTCCACTGACGGGATCGCCCCCTGGCAATGGCAAGGAAGCGGACAGCAGATCTAAAATAGCATGCAATCCTATGATCGCAACGCCCCCTGAGGGCCACAGGTAGAGGATCAGAGGGTCGCCTGTTGCCCACCACTGCACTAGAGCAATAGAAGTTGGATGGTGTGGGACCAAAGCACTTTAAGGGGAACTGCTAGTTGGACAACCCTGACCTATATACAGTATTAAAGTATAGGACTAACAATTATTTTCTTCAGGTGGAGATGGCATAAAGATCTGTATCTGCAACAGTTTGTGCAGTGACAATAGTTTGCTTTTTTTGTCTTCACTTATCAAGTGATTATTTATGCTGCCAGTGGTACATAATATATTCAGATGAGCTAGAGGCAGGTATATAATCTAAATTTTTTAATCTACATATGGTGCTGGTGAGTAAGTGAATGGGTGTAATAGAGTTAACATACCCTACTTTGCACTGCACATTTTCTTCATGTGAAGGAAGTGAGAGTAGCCGCCCTCCCTCCAACCCACCCCCTGCGCTGTTACATTGGATCCAGAGCCAAGAGGAATTTGGTGCCCCGGTACAGCAACTTTCTAGACCCCCATCCACAAACAGCAGGAGAAGGGATGCGCGGCGCGAAGTAGTGATTGGGTCGTGGCCATCATGGGCTGTGGCTGCGCCTCTTTACGCATGACATTATGGGGGAATTCAATTAGACGCAAATTGTCTATGGAACGTCCATGAGACACTTTTCAGCGGAGCTTTGACAGAAATTTCTACCGTAATTGCCAGCAATATGTGCGGCACAATGTCCGCGCGCCACATCACCGGCAATTGAATTCCCCCCATTATGTATCACAATGGTGTTGCTCTCACCTACCTATTATTGCAGCTTTTACAACCAGGTACTGGATTCTTGTATGAATCCTGGAATGTTGGGACCTGTTTGGAAAATGTACATGAAACATGGAAAATAATTAGTGAACACAGTACACAACACAGATCACGCAGTATACATAAAATTTAAACTCCAAACAATTTATTCATGAAGTAACACACACACACACACACATATATATATATATATATATATATATATATATATATATATATGCCGTAGCTGTGGATCCTGATCTTGACTCACAGCCAAGTCCTCGGTCGACCAGGACATGGCTAGTGCACACACCGGGAACACAACTTGGGAGAGATCAGGGATTTCCTCTCCTTCCTTCCTCTCCTCGTCACTGGATACTCTGGGGACTTCTATCGGGTATCGGGACAAGGGATCAGCATTGCCATTTGCCTTGCCCAGCCGATACCAGATCTTGTAGAGGAAATTGGCCAACCAGGTCATCCACCGCTGTTCCAGCGCCCTGAGCTTGGCCATGCCTAGGTAATCAAAGGGGTTGTTGTCTGTGACAATCTCAAATTCAGAGGTGGTTAGGTACTCTGTGAATTTCTCGGTGACTGCCCAGACCACAGTCAACAACTCCAGCTTGAAAGAACTAAAATTCTTGGTGTTTCTCTCCAATCCATGTAGACTCCTACTGCCATAGGTGACCTTTTCGCATCCTTCTTGAACATGGGACAGTACTGCTCCTAGACCCTTCAAGAAGCCGATGGTATAGACATTGAATGGCTTCTCGAAGCCGGCATAAGCCAAAACCGGAGCTGTAGTCAGATCTTCCTTTACCTTAGCGAATGCCACCTCCTAAACAGTAGCCCAGGTCACAGTTTGATTTGGCGGTAGTGGCGACAACTCGCAGCAGCTTGTGCAGCGGACCAGCCACTTGCGCAAAGTCCTTGATAAACTTCCTATAGTACCCAAACAATCCTAGAAAGGCCTGCAACTCTGTCACACTGTGACAGAGTTTGTCACAGTGTGAGGCGCCCTCCATTCCCAGGCAGCGGACACTTTATCCTGGGAGGGACTCACTCCGTCCCAGGACACCAGATGTCCCAGTTACTCCAGACTGAGCTTCAGAATATGACAATTGCAAGGTTTTAATTTCAGCCAGAACCTCAAGGTGCTGCAGTACTATGTCCAACTGATTCATTCACACTCCAACCTGTTCCCTGCGATTGGCCAATGACCATCGCCTCTCCTCCACTCTGATCACCTCATCCCATTCCAGAATCCAAGATTTCTCCCAGGCTGCCCCCTCCGCTGGAACGAGCTCCCACGCTCCATCCGACTGTCCCCTAATTTGTGCACCTTTAAACGAGCACTTAAAACTAATCTGTCCCTCAAAACATACCACTCTTACACCTAACCTTCTCTTCACACCCGATCTCCTCCCCTTTCATCCCCTGTCCCTCTACTTGCTCCTCTTGCGATTATCCCCTCTGACTCCCATTGTGTCTCTTGTCTGTTTACCCTCCCTTTAGAATGTAACTTCTTACAAGCAGGGCCCTCTTCCCTCTAGTCTCTCTACCTTTTATTCTACTCCAACTCCACTGTGCTAGCTATGTTTGCAGCTATTGAAGTGCTGGTACTTTTTGTTCACTGTTCTGTACTTTATTACCCTGTATGGTCCACTGTGTTTTATGTATGGCGCTGCGTACATTTTGTGGCACCCTATAAATAAAGATTAATAATAATAATTAATAACATATGGATCAGCAAAGAGGTCTCCCAATACACATAGTGAGAAGAGATCTTTGCTGATCCATATGAATTTTGAATGGTCAGATTGATATACAACAATATTAATTATCATATGATTGAACCAACATATAGAAATAATTGAGCAGCGGGGCGGCTTGGTAGTCTCGTGTTACTACCTATTTTAACAGAATATTACTTTCTTGACACTCATCCAATTTTCACATTTTAAACATTTCACTATGGGCCCTCATGGAACTCAAGATATTGAGGATTTCTATTAAAATAAACTAATAAAATAATAAACTAATAAAATGTAAGTTTTAACTTTTTGACCATTAGAGTGCCTCTTTGTTAGGACACACTTTTTCTTTCTTCTTCTCAATAAATATTGATCTCAATATTGTGTGTGAGTGCACATAAGCAATATGAAATATTACCTATTATATGATATATAGGAGTATTAATGGTCAACCTGGTGCGGTGTAAACCAATTACTTTACTACTAGTCATTTACCAGTATAGCTGCAAGTCACTGACTATCATCATTTCCATTGGCATCCTCTCTCCATCTGCTCTTATATACGTTCCACTATTCACCCTGCTGCCAGAGGACCGCTGTGCAAACTCCGCCTCTCTGGTAAGCATAGTCAACTGGTGAAATCCTGGGCAAGACTCCTAGTGCCCGTGACAACAACCTATGCCACTCTGAAGAGAGTCGGTCTTCATTCTAGACCTGGACTACCATGGCTCATGGCTGTTGTGGGTCCGACTTAAGAAGCACCCACTGGGTCCCTCTGATGCTGTCCACTGCTATGGAGATGACGCGGGCAACCATGGTTCCTGGGCCAATCTTCTGTCTTTATTTCTACTATACTATATTTTACACAGCCTCACTGGCACTCGTCTCCTGAATACAACGGCCAGTGTGCGGGCAACCAAGGGTCTCTGCGCCATGGGTACATTTTAGACCGGCTCCACCAACACCACCTTCCCTTTCAATCTCTGTTGGGTTCGTACCTCCATGTACCAACTGGTGGGGAGGCACATCCACAACTTGGCAATGATTCATATGGATGTAACCCAGGAGTCCTACTTCACACGAGCACACCTCCGACTCACATTGCCACATGATCTTCTGGAAGGCCTGCTGCACTAGCTTGGGGAAATACAATTCCCTCCAGTATCGAGGACCCTTAGCATGGAAAAAGACCCGATCCAGATTATGGAAAGCATTCATCCCCAGGATGACTGGTCCATGCCTGAGCTCTGCCCCCACTTACCACCAGGATGCCTTTCTTTCTCTCAGTGCCTGCCCACAGACCTTAACGTCCATCCAGACCACTACAACCACGGGGATAGGAATAATATTGGCAGCCGTCAGCTTGATCGAAATCTGGGCATGAGTCTTCTGCAGATGAGCATAATTCTCCAGAAAGCATTGTTCCGTCATGGTGGTCACCAGGGACCCGGTAACCAACAGACACAGCTGTTGCTTCCCACCCAACGTGGCCACCATCACGAGGCACTATCTTTCTGATCCCAGTACACTGCCAATATGCCAACGGAAGGTTCCTTTCATCAAATTTAGGGAAATGGGACAGCGCGGCCCCCGCTGCCATCACGGCGGGCCGGACATCCGTGGAGCTGGACGTTCTGCTGTTTGAGGTCCGTCATCCCCACATGGTATCCTACGCCAAATTTAACACCATTATGGGAATGGAACAGATGCACACAGCTGTCCTACCTTCCTCTCAGGGACCACCTCCGTACGCACATACCCACTGCAACTGCTCTTCATCTCAGCACAATCTTTGATGCGGCCTGAGTCCTAGATCCTACAGCAGAAAATACTGCAGGAGACAGACAGATGGCAGGAAACAGCAATAGAGTATAGTTCAGTATGACACCTGCCCGTGACCACCTCACAAATGATCACCAGCTTACCTCACTTTACCAAACAGAGTATGCACACATCAATTGTCTCTTTTTCTATGCGGAATGACCAATATCCACCTGGCACCTAATAACACTGCAGGCCTCTGCCTGCTGCCTGGAATCCCGGCCCCTAGGCCTGTTACTTAGGAACACAGGACTTGGTGCCCTTTTGGACCTAATTAAGAACCATGTGTCTCTGCACTCTCCCAGGGTCTCTACCGGGATCCTGCTAAAAACAGAGTGCCTAACAACAAGGGCCTGTTGCCTTTTTAACACCAAGGGCCTAATGCCCTCCTAACAACAAGTGCCTGTTTCCCTTCTAACAAGGACCTGTTGTCCTTCTAACAACAAGAGCCTAATGCCCTGCTAACCACAAAGGCCTTCTGCCCTTCTAACGATGAGGGAACTACTGCCCTGCTAACAACAGGGACCTAATGCCTCTCTAATCACAAGGACCTAATGCCCTTCTACACTATCAGGGCCGGGCTCTCTTTAATTTGGAGGGCCATGTACCCAACTAAATAGGGGCCTTGTGCCCCGCGGTTAAACTATGGCCTTGGTGCTAAATATCTATCTATGGGCCTTGTGCCCCATTACACCTATGGGTCTATTGTCCAGGTACACCTTTGGGACCAGTGCCCAATTATACCTATCAGCTTATTGCCCAAGTACACATTTGGGCCTAATGCCCAGTTATACCTACCTATTCTCTAATAAGACTGGGCCTTGTGGCCTCTACTTGACTCGGGCCTAGTGTCTGAATTGTGCTAAGGACTAGTGCCCTACAGGGGGACTGTCAGGAGAGAGGTTAGTGATGCGATTGTGGACTCAGGAGAAGGGGTGTCCACAGGGGTGCCACTATCCTTACCAATCAGCAGCAAGGTACCAGGACCATCTAGCTCCTCCCCTGTACTTGATTCCAGTGATTCTTCAGGGGGAAGATTAACTCTTAGCCCTCACAAGGGTTCTCTGCCTCGGCTCTCAGTCATCTTCTTTCTTCTTGCGCGCCGTTATGTTAGTCTCCTTTCTTCTGTGCGTTGTCATCTTTCTTCTTCCACCGACTGAATTCCGCTATCCGTCTTCTTCGGTCTCCGCTGCCATCTGACTGCAAGAGCGTTGTGCACGCTGGCTTAAATAGTGATGACCAGGCGAGCCCTGATCAGCTTGCTGCAGCGCCAAACATCCGAACGGCCTTGGTGTAAGCCCCGATTGGCTCACCGACCCGGCCAATAGCTGTGCGTCTACTGTGATGCAAAGGAGCTCACCGGACGCCGGACTTCCCGGGTGAGCGATGTCACAAAAGGCGCCCCCCTCCAATTGTCTTAAATAGTCCCCCTACTCTCCCCTGCGTCTGTCTGTCCACCCCTCCCCTTAGATTGTACGCTCCTCTGAGCAGGTCCATCTCTCCTCCTGTTTCCACCACTTCTAACTCTGCTCTCCAGCTACTTAGCCCTCCTCCTCGAGGGTCCTCCACCCCACGTCCACTCTCGCTCCCTCCTCCCCCCTGGGGATCTCCCTGTCTTCCATGCCCTCCTTCTTGGGCCCCGTCATTTGCGGATCCTCCCTCCCCCTTCCCCGCCCTCTCTAGCTGTGCATTGAGCGTACTGAGTTGCTGTGTTTACTGTACTGTGCTGTCTCCCATTGTATTGTGATTTTGTTTGTCTCTGTACGGCGCTGCGGAATCCTTGTGGCGCCTTATAAATAAATATTAATAATAATAATAATAGTGATGTTTGATGAGATCATTGGTGCCAGGTGAGCAGATGAATTGGCAGTCATACAATAGGATTCTGAGAGGCAATGCCATGTTTGGTTATCATTATCATACGGCATTTACATCTGCCCTTTAGCAGGTGCCAATCATGTGGCTGAAAACAAGCATACTTACAACAAACACATGACTTCATCTGCATGAACACACCCTTACTGTACCCAGGCTAAGTTAGTCCACCCCTATATATTTATTTATTTATTTAGCAAAGGAGAAACTGCACTTATATATCGTCTTGGGTGGGGTAAATATGATGCACAGTGGTTAGATAGACTCACTTATGTATATGCACATGCAGGTTGCCAGCCATCAGTAAATTAACTGTCTGCTAAAAAATGAATTTTTTAACAAATTTTACACAAGTAAGCAAAAGCCAGACCCCACCAGTCACTACTGTAATACAGACAAAAGAATGAGGTTGTAGACACTGCCTTACTGTCTGTAAAACAATTATTATATTTTATTTATATGGCACTAACATAGAATTCAGCACTGTACATTTAGGGAACAGTGATACAAATAAAATACAATAACATGAAACAGAAGGTAACGATGGTAAACAAATAAAAACAGTATATTAACGTGCAAGTAAAAACGCTAGGTTCATTTTTTTATTTTATTTTTTATTTTACAAAATATCAATATAAAATATTTTCAAGGGTTGGCAAACTTTCATAGAGCTGGTGACCCTCCTCTCATTCTGATTAACTGTGCTAAATAACAGCAAATTACACGATTTCTCCAATTACTGTGGGTCTCTTCATGTCACCTCACAAAAGACATCTTAGATGAGAAATTATCACTAGAAAAGAGTCATTTATTATACTAAGGTAATGGCAGATGCCACATTCGGTACCAATATCTGCCCAATCAAAGTGGAGGATAGGGTGACAGACATTCACCTACGCATGTGCGACCACCCTGAGGCGGTAGAATATAGCCTTGATTAAGCGAGCGAATAGTGTGAGGAAGGCATGGAGGAGGCGTGGCTTAACAAAAGATTAGTTATTTTAGTTCAATATTTCACTGGCTCTGGAACACTGCTGAAAGACGTGATTTTAAACATAGACCTAGGGGTAAATGTATCAAGCTGCGATTTTTTGGGCCGATTTCAAATCGTCGCAAATCTCGGAAGATAACCAGCGATTTGAAGTGCAAAATATCCATATATATTAACCAACGATTTTAACTTTCCTAAATCCTATCTCTGGCGATTTGTGTTGATTTTAAAACCCCTATCTCTCCCATGTTAAAGTCAAACACATAGGAGATTAAAAACAAACTCGCCCTAGTTTGAAGTCAAAATACAACACGCTGCTTTCTATAGGTCACATTGGCAAACACATCACTGTTACACTGCAGGGCAATGTTAATATAACAGGAGGCATAATGGAAGTTTAAATAAACCATCTTCTTTGTTGTAGAAGAGCAAAAATGATTATGAATTTTCTTATGGGGACAATTTATTTTAATAATAAATTAGTGACCCAAATGTAATTATAGAATAAATGTAAGTGTTTTTTTTTGTTTGTTTGTTTGTTTTTTATAACAGTGGCTTACTATTTCATCAGCAGTGGGGCAATATAGGGAAACTATTAAAAGTACAGACTTGTGGCACTACAAGTGCTCATGTGCATGCTGACACTGTGATGTATTTGCCAATCTCGCTTGTAGAAAGCAGCATGTTATATCTGGCGATTTTGAATTCAAACTCGGGCGAGTTTGCAAAATCGCAGCTTCATACATTTGCCGATATATATAGCGTGGAACAAAAATCGGGACAGCGATTTGTAGCTAGACCAGCGGTTCCCAAAGTGTGCGCCGCAGCTCCCTGGGGTGCTGCGGCGCTGTCACAGGGGTGCCGCTATCACCCTCGGGAAGAAAAAGGAAAAAAAAAAGAAGAACTTACCTATCCAGTGCCGGATCCTCCTGACTGTTCTCACTGACTGCCAGGTGTGACGTTGTCACGTCCGGCAGTGTCAGTGAGGAGCAGAAGCAGAGCAGAGAGAAGACATCGGAAAAGAAGACAGCATAAAATGAGGAAGGAGGTAAGTAAAGGAACGGAGAGTGAAGGGGGGCACAGAGAGAGAAAGACGCTGAAGGAGGGGAGGGGGACACAGAGAGAGAGAGAGAGAGAGAGAGAGAGAGAGACGCTGAAGGAGGGGAGGGGGACAGAGAGAGAGACGCTGAAGGAGGGGAGGGGGACACAGAAGAGATAGACGTTGAAGGAAGGGAGGAGGACACAGAGAGAGAGACGCTGAAGGAGGGGAGGGGGACACAGAAGAGAGAGACACTGAAGGAAGGGATGGGGACACAGAGAGAGATGCTGAAGGAGGGGAGGGGGACACAGAGAGAGAAACGCTGAAGGAGAGGAGGGGGACACAGAGAGACGCTGAAGGAGGGGAGGAGGACACAGAGAGAGAGACGCTGAAGGAGGGGAGGGGGACACAGAAAGACGCTGAAGGAGGGGAGGGGGACACAGAGAGAGAGACGCTGAAGGAGGGGAGGGGGACACAGAGAGAGAGACGCTGAAGGAGGGGAGGGGGACACAGAGAGAAATGCTGAAAGAGGGAAGGGGGACACAGAAGAGAGAGACGCTGAAGGAGAGGAGGGGGACAGAGAGAGAGAGAGACGCTAAAGGAGGGGAGGGGGACACAGAGAGAAAGAGAGAGACGCTGAAAGAGGGGAGGGGGACACAAAAAGAGACGCTGAAGGAGGGGAGGGGAACAGAGAGAGAGAGTTGCTGAAGGAGGAGAGGGGGACAGAGAGAGAGAGACGCTGAAGGAGGGGAGGGTGACACAGAGAGAGAGACGCTGAAGGAGGACAGGGGGGCAGAGAGACACAGAGAGAGACGCTGAAGGAGAGGAGGGGGACACAGAGAGAGACGCTGAATGAGGGGAGGGGGACACAGAGACGCTGAAGGAGGGGAGGGGGACACAGAGAGACGCTGCAGGAGAGGAGGGGGACAGAGAGAGAGAAACCCTGAAGGAGGGGGTGGGGACACAGAGAGAGAGACGCTGAAGGAGGGGAGGGGGCCACAGAGTGAGCTGGCAAAGAGGGGGACACAGAGTGAGATGGCAAAGAGGGGGACACAGTGTGTGAGATGGCAAAGAGGAGGACACAGTGTGTGAGATGGCAAAGAGGGGGACACAGTGTGTGAGATGGCAAAGAAGGGGATACAGAGTGATATGGTGAAGGGGCGCAGTAATATGATGAAGGGGCACAATGTGATGGTGAAGGGGTCTAAATACATCTTACGTCATTTTGACCCAACTACTTAAAAATGGGACTACCCGGTAATTATTTTGGCTTAGGAGTGCCTTGGAAAAATGATGGTGACCCTAAGGGTGCCTCGAACTGAGAAAGTTTGGGACTATTACACATACAGTAGCCATATCTACTACTAGCTCATTGGATAAGTTATAGCCCTGTTAAAATTAGGGGTGTGCACCGGCCACTTTTAGTGTTTTGGGTTTTGGGTTCTGATTAGCTTTAGGTTTTGGGTTCTGATTTGTTTTCCCAAAACACCCGATGAAAGGTTTTGGTTCTGATTTAGGGTTTTGGGTTCTGATTTATTTTTAAAAAAGCATAAAAAGTCCAGTTTTTTTTATTTTTTTTCACTCCTACGCTATTATTAACCTCAATAACATTCAATAACAATCATTTCCACTAATTTCCAGTCTATTCTGAACACCCAATGAAAGGTTTTGGTTCTGATTTAGGGTTTTGGGTTCTGATTTATTTTTAAAAAAGCATAAAAAGTGCTAAAATCCAGTTTTTTTGTTTTTTTTCACTCCTATGCTATTATTAACCTCAATAACATTCAATAACAATCATTTCCACTAATTTCCAGTCTATTCTGAACACCTCACACCTCACAATATTGTTTTTAGGCCAAAAGGTTGCACCGAGTTAGCTGGATGTCTAAGCTAAGTGACACAAGTGGACGGCACAAACCCAATTTGGTACCGGGGCCACAATACCTCCTTCAACTAGTCTAAATTCCACTGCACAGATGGCTGATCCTCTGCAGCATATAGAGGGTGGAGTTCAAGCGCGTCACTACCTCTTGTTTTTGTTGATGGCAGGGCATGTTCATGCTTTTTTGATGTAGCAGGAACAGTGAACGTAGTTTAATATCTGATACTAAGATTTCTGGACTGCGTAGTGGAGTGGCCCCGGTACCCAATTTGGTACCGGGGCCACAATACCTCCTTCAACTTGTCTAAATTCCACTCCACTGATGGCGGACACCAGACGCACGTCTAACACCAACATAGCTGTTACAGCCGCAGTTATCCGCTTTGCAATAGGGTGACTACTGTCGTACTTTGTGCTCATGGCAAACGACTGTTGGACGGTCAACTGTTTGGTGAAAGACGTAGCGTTCTTACGACTTCCCCTCTGGGAAGATGACCGACTACCAGCAGCAACAGCAGTAGTGGCAGTAGTAGGCGTACCGCTGCAGGATTCCTCGGATGAATCCCAAATTGAAGAGGACTCAGTCTGGCTGGTGACATGGCCTGCAGGACTAAATCTGATGGAGATCGTGGAGGAAGTTGACGAGGAGGGTGTTGGTGGTGTGTATCCAACAGGACCAAGGGATTTAGGTGTCCCTGGACTGATGACGGTCCTAGCCCCAGTTCCTGAACTAATCACTGAACTATGAAGGTTATTCAGGTGACGTATAAGGGAGGATGTCCCTAGGTGGCCAAGGTCCTTACCCCTGCTTATTTGAGCTTTACATAAGCTACATATGGCCATACATTTGTTGTCCAGATTGGGATAAAAATAACTCCAGACCGAAGAGGTGCATTTCTTGGTCTTCTGTCCAGGCATGACGATGGGCTTTTTCATCCCATGGACAACAACTGATTCCCCCCCTGGTGCCTCATTTAAGATAACCACATCAGCATCCTCCTCGTCAAGTTCCTCCTCAGCGCCAGCTACATCAATATCCTCCTCCCGGTGTACAACATTGACACCTTGATTATCCAAATCTGGATCTACACTGTGGGTGATCCTTCCAGCATATGCAGAGGGTGTGCTGCAAATGGGGAAGGAGCCACCTCTTCCCGTACAGTGATGGAAAGGTCAGGCTTCACAACCACTAACACCCTTGGACTCTCCTTGGGGATTTGTGATGTCATCTGTTCAGAAGGCAGAGTTGTTTGCTGTGTTGTTGCTGACAGCATAACTCTCTTAAATTTTTTGGAGGGGGGGGAGGAGGAGGGCTTAGATCCTTGGGTAAAGCTGAACCACTAGTCCTGAACACGGGCCAGTGCCTAAGCCGTTCCTTGCCACTCCGTGTCGTAAATGGCATATTGACAAGTTTTCGTTTCTCCTCCGATGTTTTTAATTTCCTTTTTTTGGTAATTTTTGTGAACTTTGGGTTTTTGGATTTTACATGCCCTCTACTAGGAGATTGGGCATCGGCCTTGGCAGACGACGTTGATGGCATTTCATCGTCTATGTTATGACTAGAGGCAGCAGGTTCAGCATTAGAAGGAAGTGGGTATTGATATTTCCCTACTTTATCCTTCAAATCTTGGTACTCCATTACATGCAGCACACGTTGTATTACAGTACTATTTTTTTAATACTGCTGGAACAGTGAACAATTTTTTATAGATTGCAGTACTAATGTTTCTGGACTGCAAGAACAGTGAACAATTTTTTATAGATTGCAGTACTAATGTTTCTGGACTGCAAGAACAGTGAACAATTTTTTATAGATTGCAGTATTAATATTTCTGGACTGCAAGAACAGTGAACAATTTTTTATAGATTGCAGTATTAATGTTTCTGGACTGCAAGAACAGTGAACAATTTTTTATAGATTGCAGTATTAATGTTTCTGGACTGCAAGAACAGTGAACAATTTTTTATAGATTGCAGTACTATGTTTATGGACTGCAAGAACAGTGAACAATTTTTTATAGATTGCAGTACTAATGTTTCTGTACTGCAAGAATATATAGCACTAGAATTTTTTTTTTATACTTTTTAAATTATTTTTTTATAAATTATTTTTGTATAATTTTTATTTTATTTTTTTTTAAGATTTTTTAATACTTTTAAAATAACTATGCACTTAGCAGAACAAAGCACAGGACAAAAGCACCACTGTACTCAGCAGCACAGAGCACAGGAGAAAACCACCACTGGACTCAGCAAGGACAGAGCACTGGGCTGATGCACCACTGGACTCTGCAAGGACAGAGCACTGGACACAAGCATAAAGCACCACTGGACTCAGCAAGGACAGAGCACTGGACTGATGCACCACTGGACTCAGCAAGGACAGAGCACTGGACACAAGCATAAAGCACCACTGGACTCAGCAAGGACAGATCACCATTACCCTACACACCCTCCCTCTTCCCTGATGTCAGGCAAAATGAAGATGGCGGCCGCAAGGTGAGAATTTATGACATCCGAGTCTCGCGAGATCCGACGCGAGACTTGTATGTCATAGCCTCGTTTCGGATTCCTTTGGCGGCCGGAAGTACCCGAACAGTGCTCGGATCCCGTCGGGACGCACTGTTCGGGTGGACTCGGATTAGCGGAATCCGAGCCCGCTCATCCTTAGTTAAAATGATCAGATAAGTTTAATATGTCTGATTATCTTTAATATTTTAAAAGGGTAATCACTTATACAACAAACTAGCAGTGACATGTTGACTTCTGCACAATTAATTACATTTTAATTATTATTTTTTACTTCCAAAACATGCAAATGAGAAAAAAAACAGTATTTTTTTTTGCTTTTTAAATACATAATTAGAAAAGAAAACCTTACCTTTGACCCAATCTTGTTTTTGATTGGTTGCTGTGGGCAACTTTTTCACTTTATCTCTCTTGAAGGTTTGATACATCTCCCCCTATATATGGTGCACTAAACAGAACTACAGAAAATAGAATGCAGCACTGAGCACTGTGTCTTGAGCTGATAGGGAAGGTATCCTGTACGCTAAATTATATAATTGAACTAGATGAAATAGAATAAGTAGATGAACTATTGAGCTAATATATTAGGTGAATGAGTCATGGCAATGTAGTTCTAGTTCAATAAGCTCCACACAGTGCATATGTCTGAATGCAGCAGTGCCACACATGGTAGTTAGAGGTACTGACTCATAATGAGATGTATGAGAGAGCTGATGGTGGGTGAGTCCCACACAATGTCTAAGTATAGCAGTGCCACCTGTGGTAGTTTAGAGGTACTGACTCATGAGCATTACATGAGAAAGCTGAATAGCAGTGCTGTTGCAGTAGTACCAACAAACTAGTAGCATATTGAGCACAGATGGGGAGTGTAGGAGCAGTGGAGTTCAGGACCCAGTACCAAAGCCAGCATCAAGTGTTTGGACCTCTGGACTAATAGGACAGTGATTGAATCACAAAAAAAAGGTGAGTAACATGAATATACACAGACACTCTCACTCACACATAGTCTTTGGCTAGTCAGTGCAATTTCACATGTTTTTTTTTTTTTTATTAATTAGATTTGTATTTCATGGACTGTGTTGTGCTTTCTACTGTCCTTTTACAGCATTAGGAACTAAAAAGCCACAGTTAATGAGACAGTGAGTGAGCCTGCTGTAGCTGCTGCGCTTTATCTCTGTCTACCTTCTCCTACTTGTTTTATTTCCTGATGAACTAATCTTTGCCAGAGTTGTGAAGTAAATGAGTTTATTCACTTCATGAACTACCATCACTAATGTGGAAGATCTTACAATGGTGGGAGAGACTCTGTCACTGCAGAGGAAATTGAAGGGAATTTTGTGGTATATAAATAATGCCTGATAATTATATTTTAATTATACTTGATTGTAAGTTTAATTTCTGAATAAATAATGGTTTAATATGACATTGTAAATTATATACGTTATTAAACTATAAATATATACATTATTATATATAATGCATTGTTTAATATCAGTTCCCACTGTGCATCTAAACCCGTGCTCTGCAGGCCCCTACAACACAACAGAACATGTTTTATGCATTTCCTACAAATGTAATAATTAGCCTTAATGCAGCAGTTCCACAGGTGTGTTTTCTGATCTATCCACTTGTGCTTATGTGAGGAGACCCATGAAAACATCTCCTGTTGGTGAGAAAACTATTGATCAAACTAATTGTAATGTACCATAGGTATTATATGGCATATTTAAAAGGTTGTACTGGAAATCCAATTACTAAATGAGAACTAATAAAGGATCTAGTACTTTTGTGAAGAGTTGATACTAGTCCACTGTGTGTGTGTGTGTGTATATATATATATATATATATATATATATATAAATTATTTTTAACTGTACTAAGGCCTAGATGGTAATTAAATGTAATACTAATACCTGCAGACATGCTGGAGTTTGCAGGTCAGCAACATATGGATGATGCCAGTCATTAGTGTAGCATGCTGGGATCAATGTCCTTTGGAAATGTGCATATTAAGTGATTGAGATGTGTATGTGTGTGTGTATATATATATATATATATATAAACACCATATTACTGTGCAGACTTGCATCTGAAATTATTTCAGCACGCCATGTGTGAGTTTCAAGTGTATCAGGTTTGCAGTGACTGACCCGATGAGGCCATATGTGCAATACATTCCATAGCAAGGTCTGCTCTTCTGTATTCATTATTGAACATAGCCATAACAGCTGCATTTGACTGGCTAACACAAGCAGACTTTTTTGGGATACAATAAAATAACTGGATTCTCCAAATGTTCTCAATAATATGAATATTATATTTGAGTTATCATACTGTAAGCATTTAAACAGAAATTGATTGGTAAATGTTCAGAGAGAGGCATTCATTGTAAAGGTAAACAAGTTATTGCTTGGAATGTTGGTCATCTGGCACTCACAATACGCTTCCTATAATCACAGAATAATGTTCATAGAGTTCCCTGATTTCAGTAATGAATATTAGTCTACCCACAAAGAGTATTCTCCCTCTTTCACGGTAAATATTGAATCTGTATGTGAAGTACTTATTACTCCACCCTCGCTTGTCAACCAATATTTTCTAGGCACAAAAGCACATTATATGTAAAAATTCCATTACATATACCCATATTTGCCAACTGTCCCGTGAAGGGAGATCTTGCTGGCGTGTCCTGACGTGGCAATGTGAATCTCATCATTGGGCCCCGTTCCCTACTAAACTTCACTATTTTCAGCCTATTACAGCAGGGACCATGATGCAGCGATTTGCTATGAATCGTGTTGCTAAACCCCACCCCCACCCACTTCATTTACAAAGTAGGCAGGATGCGGGAGGTTGCCCTGTTCTCCCGGGAGTCTGGGATAACTCCCAGAAATTTGTGAGTCTCCCGGAGAGAGTAAGCAACTATGCATATCTCTCTTTGTCATGCCAACCTTGGTCTAAGACCAGTTTGGTTGTGTTGTCATTATACAAATGGAACACTATAGTTATGACGCCTGTCCATATCCAAGTATATATTTCTAAATTATAGTCTGTTTCATTAGCTAATTTTGATTACATTTTCATGTTGGTCTACTGGTATTGTAATGTAACATTGTAACCCTAGTGTTGTTTTGGTAAACCCTGCACCCCAGTGAATACAGGAGGGGTCATCTAGAGGGCGAGTTAGGTGTTTGTGAAAAGTGACACAAGCTGGTTGCTATGGTGACTGAGTGAGAGGAAGGACGGACTGTCAGCAAGAGGGGAGAGAGACACAGGACCTCTAGAGAAGAGATGTGATTTAGTAGCTGTAGACCTGGTAGAGTAGGGAGAAAGCTCCCCTGGAAGCGGTGACTTCGCAAGGCCAAGTACTGTGTGCCTGATTAGGGTGAGAGTCCCCAGAGCAGAGACCCCTGGAGAAGAAGGGGGAATTGCTGCAAGTGGCAGCATGCATACACTATGGGATGTAGGAGCTGCATATGTGTTGGAGATAAGCTACACTGTGATTCTGGCTGAACTGTGAGTAGCTGTGGAACTACTGTGACCAGGAGAACCTGGTATGTACTGTGATAAAGCCAGCAGTGGGGCTGCATATACAGAGGGGAAGAGTCCCTAATCCCAGTGAGGAGAAAGAACCCCATATCACTAAAGAGAACCCCAAGAGAGAGAGGGGGACATTTTGCATGGAAGAGACCCTGGAGTGAGGGTTGCTATAAGAGGCATGGTAGCTGAAGTGTCAGAGCCTGAGGCTGGGAGTACACAGAGTGAAGTGTCAGAGCCTAAAGGAGAAATCCTCTCCGCAGAGGAGGAGTGAGCTGCAGTTGAGAGTTACACAGCGTGTGTCAGAGCTGCATTGAAAAGAAGCTGCCTGCCTGTAAGCATCCATGTGAGTGCCCCTGCAGAAAGCGTGATCTGCAAGACATGTGATTTATGTTATGTAACATCTAGATAACATTAAGAACTGCTGTGCAGGAGGAGTAAGGAGCTATATATATTTCTTTATTGCTGCAACCATTATAATTATCATGCTGGAGGAAGAGGAGTGTAAATTAAGAATTCAGTTTGTCATAGAGATGGTCTGGTGCCCAAATTATTCTGACTTTTATTGCACTGCACCACAAAGTGACATCCCCTGTGTCCCATTACTTACAAAGAAACACCTGCATGTGCAGGGACCCTATGGTCATTTACACCCATGCCCATCAGCTAGCCATGGCTTGAGAATGAGGTGCACTGTGTAACCTTTGCACCCCACACTACACAGTGACAGGGGGTTACAGTAATTTACTGTGACATTTGAAAACACTATACAGGAAGTTTTTCTTTTCAGGGGTTAATATAGTACTGATTCACAGATCCTGCCTCTGACGTCTAATTTGCATGGACACATCTGAGTTTATTAGAACTATTGGACCAAAGCAAACACAAGACATAGGATGGAAATACTAAGGTCATTTGTCTTCGCATGTGGTAAATGGCTGGACTCTGTCAGTCAGCCCTTTTGATTGTTGGTAAGCTTGTTGTTAATGTTGTGTTACTCACAATCTAGTGAGAGATTGAAAGGATGCGGTATGTTTTATTGTATATTTTATTTTTAAGGCAAGTTTTTTCATCTATGGAACAAGTTAGCCCAGAGATTCCCAAAGAGGAAAATGGGGAACTTATAAATGGACTGCAGAATGATATCTCCAATAGATTTGTGCGTTCTCACAGATTAGATATATAGTACCTTTTAGGGCTCATGAGGATTGCCCCTGTGGATGAACATAAATATTATTAATCTTAGTACGTATATACTGTAATAGGTATGTACTGTAAATGCATATTGCACTTTTCTTGAAATGGGACATTGTCAAATGTATGTTAAGAGTTCTCTAATTTCATTTGTTGATGTATTTATAGACTCATGTTGGGGCAGAGATTTTCATTGCACTGCTCACCTTTTTCTCTAGAGAACTCAGTGTTGTTGTTTCTATGGTCCAACCCTAACATTGCATATGCCCTAGAATATTATGTTTATAAGACATTTGTGTGTAGTTTACCAGGACTGAGGAACTGTAGAATCTAAAATAATGAATTTAAAATCAACATTTCCAGATCTTGTGGTATAGGGCCTTGCATAGCAGGTACAATTACATCCACGTTACACTTAATCTAGTTTTATTATTGCATGTAATTAAATTGGAGCAAAGACGCCATGTATGCTAGTATTAGATCTGCATTCAATATCCACTATTAATGCAGCTGGTTTTAGACAATTAATTGAGGTCTTGTGCTCCCGTTACCAAATTCCATCACGACACCACTTTACTAGAAATGCTATTCCTTACCTCTACCAGAAGGTTCCTAAAAATGTAATTATTGGGCTAGAAAATGCCATTCTACCCCTGTACACTTAACCACAGATATGTGGACAAGTGGAACTGGGCAAACTAAAGATTATAAGACTATGACAGCTCACTAGGTTGGTGATTCGCTTTCAACAGCATAAACAGCAGCAGCATGTTCCCAAGTACGTCACATTTGTCAGAGGCAGGCTACTCTGTGTATCACCGGCTTCACTAACAGGCATACAGCTGACAATCTAATACAAATACTAAGGGACGTCATTGCAACATGTCTTATCCCTCTTGCGCTCTCCTCTGGATATGTCATTTCTGATAACGCCACCAATATAGTGAGAGCATTACAGTTGGGTGAATTCCATCACATTCCCTGTTTTGCTCACACAATAAAATTGGTGGTGCTGAGCTTTCTAAAAAATGACAGGGACGTGCAAGAGATGCTGTCTGTGGCCCGTAAAATATCTGGACATTTCCTGGATTCGGCAACAGCATGTAGGAGATTGCAGCAACTACAAGAGCAATTTCATTTGCCCTGCTACCAGCTGAAGCAAGAGGTGGTAACAAGGTGGAATTCCTCCATCCTCAAAAGCATATACAGGGTGGAACAGCGAAAATCCATCCACACTTACTCCACAAGCCATGACATTGGGAAAGGAGAGGGGATGTGTTTTACTCAAGTGCAGTGTAGAATACTTTCCATGTTGTGCAAGGTGCTGAAACCATTTGAAGTAGTCACCTGTGAAGTGAGGTCAGACAATGCTAGCTTGAACCAAGTGATTCCCTTAATTAGACTTTTGGAAAAGCAGCTTGAGAAACTGAAGGAGGAGATGAAACAAAGCAATTATGCTAAGTATGTCGGACTTGTAGATCAAGTACTTTATTCGCTTCACCAGGATCCATGAGTTATCAAAATCTTGAAATCGGATCTCTACATTTTGGCAACTGTGCTTGGTTCTAGGTTTAAGAGCTATGTCTTCCTTTTTGCTTCTGACTGACCCAGATCTCAAGAGATGCAAGGAGCTCCTGCTAAGCAATATGACAGCTGAAGTATTACGTGGCATGACGGCGTCTCCTCTTTCAGTTTCTCAGGCAACTGCTGCTCGGAAAAAAACCACAGAGACTTTTGTAATGGTGGATTCCAACGGAGATGAATTAATATGTGAGGATGATCTATACACTGATGAGGGTGAGGAGGAGGTCGAGGATGATGACAACAACATCTTGCCACAATAGAGTTCATTAACAGCACTGTTAGCTTAGGTGCTTTAAGGCCATTGTTAGCTTGTTTTGTTGCACCACTTTCCTTTCAGGTACCGCTGTGTGCCAATGTTACCTAGATGCTTTAGTAACAAAGAACAATGTTGCTTGCAGAAGTAATGTAAGCATGAATGTCTAAATAGATGTGTATATGTATTACTCAAACCTTCCACTTTGCAGCTGTTTCATCAGAATTGCACAAAGTGTTTGTAATCTGCACTTTACATCAAAGGTACCTAGCTATAGTTAAAATTTTTGGAGATTGGGGTCGATTCTAAGCTCAGTGGTGACCTTGCTTTTTGCTGTGAATGTCAAAGTCTCTTTTTAGTGCATTGTCTGGAACAAGATCTGATATACTCATGTCACAGTGATTCAGCCAATTTTTGGACAACTGGCGGATTTACCCTTCTGAAGTTTGCTTCCAATTGCTTCTCTCTGGTACGTGTGACCACATAGTTTGTATTTCACTGGGTTCACCATCTCCAACTGTGTTATAGGAGTACTCTGGGTGACGGCAATTTGACACCCCCTTTTGTTTTCTCAGGTCTCTTAGCTGTTTTTTAAACTGGACATGTTTATCGTCCTACCTCAGGGCCTCCTTTCTGAAACGCAGTGTATCTCTTGTGTACTAGCTCTCTTAAATCCTGGTTCTCATCCGGTGGGTCCCGTTTTAATTTAAGTATGGTCTCCTCAACTGCGTCTATTTATTGATTCTCTGTTCAATGCAGCATATTCCAACATGATGGATTTCATGCTGTCTACATGTTCCGTGTCACAGTCTGTCTGAAGCAGATGCAATGCCACTTCAGGTGTAATATCCATTCCTGTCTGTGGCGCACGCAGGGGGGTTTCTGAGTTTCTAGAAACCACCCCCCTGCGCTTACTTAGTGGCCACTGTCCTATACAGCAGCCGCGGCGCTGTCAAAGAAGCGTCCGCGGCGGTGCTGTATTGTATACAGCACCGCCGCAGACGCTTCTTAGACAGCGCCGCGGCTGCTGTATAGGACAGCGCTGGCGAAACGGAAACCCCCCCCCGACAATCCTCCGTGCGCCCCTGTCTGTGTCTACATAAGTTTGGCAGTTCTTCAGGGATGAGAGGGAGGTATCCAGAGAGGAGAAGGAAATTAAAGATGCAGCACAGGCAGACATGGTTTATTAATGTAGAGTTAATTAACAGCACTGTTGGGCTAAAGGCACCTAAGCTATTGGTAGCTTGTTTTGTGGGGGCCCAAAAAAACCAAACACTTCAGCCACAAAATTGGCACTCCTTGTCGCTGGAGTGCTTGCTTTGTTAAAATGTACATGTCCTTTTCAATATCTTACATAAGGGTGGGTGGGAGGGCCCAAGGACAATTACATCTTGCACCACTTTTCTTTTCTGCCACTGCTGTGTGGAAATGTTTCCTAGATGTGCTATGAGCTGTCGTGTGTTTGTTGTATCGTTGCTCTGTCGCTTAGCATCCAGCCAGCTGGCTGCAGTCTTTGTCCAAAAGTGGATTTAAATAATATTGTGACCTGTGATGTGTTCGAAATTGACTGGAAATTACTGTTATTGGGGTTAATAATAATGTAAAAACAAAAAAAGAGCAAAATTATGTGATTTTAGCATATTTTAACTAGTTTTCTAAAAAATATAGATCCAAAACTTAACACGCGAGGGCGGTTTTGCCAAAACTAAAACCAAAACACAAACTTGATCCAGATCCAAAACCAAAATACGGGGGTCAGTGAACATCTCTACTTATATACAGACAGTAACCAATCAGAGAATAGGAGAACCACAGTTAAAATGAGCTCCAAGGGCTGCTTAATTAATTAGTACAGCAGTCCTCCTATTGCTAAAGAGGCAGAATAGTAAATAATCATGTTATTAGTGCACACGCCCCTAGTAAAGAGAGCGTCCCGACCGTTGCCTAGGAGGTGACGGCTGGGCCAATAAACCAGAAGAGACATCTCGATTGTTGCCATAGCAGCCGGGATGCGATCCGGAAGGGAGGTGAGAGAGCCACCACGGCTCGTCACAGCTTCCCAAAACTATTATACCCTTTGCAAACATTACCCTTACTTCTCACAAAAACAGAAAAACATCTTATCAATTATCTAGTCCGCACTTTTATATGGAGAAAAAACTGCCTCCGTATTAATTTTCTTAAGCTCCTACATTCTCCAGCTAATAGGGGTATTGATTTCTCTAATGTTGTCTAATACAGCTATTTGGCACAATTGCGTTACTTAAGAGATTGGCTTTCAAATCAAAGCACATATACCAGTTTGGCAAAAGAACAGCAATTTCTCCCAAACCTACATATCAAGGCTTTCTTCCACCTCTATGATTAGGAATTCCTGCATAATGCACAAACCCATCTTAATCTGGCACATCCTGAGACATACATTTCACCTAAATCCCAATAAATCTATTCATTTATCACTTATTGGTAATTCTGAATTCCAAAATGGCAGACTGCTCGTCCCTTCACAGCATAGGAGATAGTGTGCTTACATTCAGTGGGCCAATAAAATAAAACTTCTACAAAACCACTTTTATATACCCAGGCGAAAGAGCTATTCCCATTTTTAGGCCCCTGTGGTCTGGCCTTTATCCAGGCCCAACACTATGCTAAATGTGTTATCCCCTTCTTCATCAATAATGACTGGGACAATCCGCTTGACACCCTTTTAAAATCTTATTCCCCTCAAAAGAATGCAATCTCCTCTCACTATCACTCACTTTTTAAGACATGATGGACTATTCCACTATTCAGTCTGGCCTTACACAATGATTAAAGTATTTCCCCCAGCTAAATAATGATATTTTACTTAAAAATCTCAGTAATTTTATTAAGCTACTTCCCGCCTCCACATATGCAGAAATGTTTGTTATCATTTTCCACAGAGGATAACTTTCCCCTCATCGTATATTTGTTATGGTCTGATGACTCTGGCTGTCCCAAGTGTGGGAGGTGTCAGGCAGACACTTTTGGTTGTAAGCTTAAATTATTGAATTCTTGATGATTGAGTAATTACGTATTGCCATATTCATAATTCTGCTACAGTATGCAAATCATTACATGTTCTGGTGAATGGGATTCTTTACATATGTAATTGAATTACTTTTCTTTTGTAAAAGTGTGAACTTCAATAAAAAAAATGTGTTTAATAAAAAAAAAAAAAAAAGTTTCAGGACTTGGCAAAAAGCCCTCATATCAACCATGAGGAATTTGCCAACCAGTTATGACAATTTGTGATGAGGTGGGTGAATGAATATGGCATCAAGAGGAATTAATAGATATCTTTAGAGAGATGTTTCACCACAAACCAGCAAAGTTGGAAGCTGCGTCCCAGTTAGCGGAGCAGTATGTGGTGATTCAGCCACACTGGCAGAAGCATCACACTAGCAGCCGGACCCAAAGGACTGTACAAACAGGGGAACACCACTCTTCTCTTCACCATCCCTCAACCAGAGTAATCCCGAGGATTTTGTTCCCAGCGCATCTGGTCTTGTGGGCTAGTCTGGTTATGCTTAAGGGAGTCCCTCAGTCAGTATTTACACCGCTTAGCAGGGCGCTGGGTCTAACAGCCTCTCAGGTCTTCACCAAAAACTGCTGCAAGGCAGGATGGGCTTGACTGCTGAGAAACTGCAGGTCGCGGCCCCTGGTTAAGCCTACTGAGGTGGGAGACGGATAGAAGAAGCAGTAACATAAAACAGGAATGGTACCTGCAGGAGGTTCAGGAGGTATCGCTGAATTTTCTGGAAGAAGTCGGGATAGGTACACAGTAGCAGATGTCAGAAGTGCAGCGGAGAATCCAACAGAGTAGTAAGAGACAAGCCGGGTCTGGTGCAGAATAGCAGGAGTAGCCAAGCAGGAAGTCCAAGGAATAGACACAGAAGCTCACATGGAGAGCCAGGAGTCAGGTGAGTAACCTGTTGCTCTGACACAGAGCATGTTTCATCAGAGCGCGATCTTTATGTAGGTGGAGGAGGAGTTTGAGTTCCCCGCCGGAGATCACTTGATCAGTACTGCCACAACCTAGAAGTGACAGGCGGCTGGCAGAGCAGAGGATTACAATGCTCCTGCTCCTAGCAGCATGCGAGTCGTGACGACCACCATAACCAACCCCATTCTGACTGAACCTAACAGCCCCAATGCAGACCCCCTGGAGAGTGTTTCATCTTAGTAGAAAGTGAGGGCTGCAGGAAGGTGTTCAGAGAAGCTCCGCTCTCTAATCCCTCCTTGGAAGACATGAGACCCCATGTTTTCAAGGATCTTTTTGAGATGGAGAAGGGGAGTGGTAAGGGAAGCTACCCATCCATAATGTTTTTGGCATGAAAGCAAAGAGTAATATTCCAGTGCTAGATGGGCAATAATAGTGATCTGTGTGATAGGATCCTTAGAATTGTAGTACTTTTTTCTTTTCTTCATTTTTTTTTTTTTTTTTTTTTATAGAGTATATCCCAGTGGTAATATAGAATGGCTTTACAAAAAGAGGCCTAATGAATTAAGGACAATTGGATCTGACTTAAAATATGTACAAATTTAATAATAACATAACCATGACAAACAGCAAAAATGGAGCACAAAAAAAATAATTCATATAAGTGTAAGTATAACGTGGATCTGCAAAAATAGTCAATAATATATAAAGATATAATAGTCCACCCAAAATTTCGGACAGATAGATGTTAGTCCATACAAAGGCTAAGAGACTATTTTCTATATAAACTCATGGTAGTCCAATCTGTTTATTGCAGTATTAATGTTCCAGGATAAAAAGGGCTATTGCCCAGGTACTTGCAGTGTAAGATGGCATGCAAGTAAAGGTCTTGTTAACAAACGTTGTCTTTACAATTCCTCACTCCACATCTGAGACGAGGTGAGAAGCCAGCTTCCTCGTTGGTATCTGGTGCGTGTTCCACCATGGAACGCACACGTCTACTTCCTAAACGGATGTGTGATATGTGAAGGCGTGAGTGACTTTCTCAAGGAGAATGTGCCAGATCCAATTGTCCTTAAATCATTAGCCCCCTTTTTGCAAATCCATCTTATATTATCACTGGGACATACTTCATAAAATAGTGTACTACATCTGTAAGCATACTATCACACAGATCACTATTATGGGACATCTAGTGCTGGAATATTATTCTTTGTTTAGACTTATCTACAAGCTTTTGGATCATCTTGATTTTCCTAGCTGCTGTTTAGTGTGATAATTAGAGATGAGCGGGCTCTGATTTCGCCAATCCGAGCCCACCCGAACAGTGCGGATCCGACGGGATCCAAGTACTGTTCGGGAACTTCCGGGCGCCAAATGAAGCCAAACCGAGGCTATGACATCCAAGTCTCGCGTCGGATCTCGCGAGACTCGGATCTCATAAATGCCCCGCTCGTGGCCGCCATCTTCATTCTCCCTGTGGTTAGTGAAGAGGGAGGTTGATGTGCTCTGTCCTGCTGATAACTTTACTAAAGTGGTGCTTTGTCCTGCTGAGTGCAGTAGTACTTTTTCCAGTGCTCTGTCCTGCTGATTCCAGTGGTGCTTTTGTCCTGTATTTGTTTCTGATAAGTCCATAGCAATTTGTTAATCAGCCAAAAATCTTTAAAAAAAAATAAATCTCTAAAAAAATATTAAAAAAAAAGATTAAAAAATATTATAGAGCAATATATTTTTGCAGTCCAAAAAAGAGGACCTGCCATTTCTATTACTTTTCTACATTGCTATTACTACGTTCATTATTTCTGTAGTTCCAAAAAATAGGAACTGCCAGTTCTATTACTACGGTCATTGTTTGTGTAGTTCCAAAAAAGAGGAACTGCCATTTCTATTACTACGTTCTTTGTTTCTGTAGTTCCAAAAAAGAGGAACTGCCATTTCTATTACTACGTTCTTTGTTTGTGCAGTCCCAAAAAAGAGGAACTGCGGCCTTAATAGCTATGTTGGTGTTAGACGTCCATCCGGTGTCCGCCATCTGTGCAGTGGAATTTAGACCAGTTGGAGGAGGTAGGAGCAGACATCTGTGCAGTGGAATTCAGACCAGTTAGAGGAGGTATTGTGGCCCCGGTACCAAATTGGGTACCAGGGCCACTCCACTACGCAGTCCAGATAGCTGCGTATCAGATATTAAACTACATTTAGTGTTGGGGCCAAATCCAAAAATAATTAAAATGCACTGTCATGATCGAAAACAAGTGGTATTGACACGCTAGAACTCCACCCTCTATATGCTGCAGAGGATGGAGGAGCAGCCATATGTGCAGTGGAATTGAGACCAGTTGGAGAAGGTATTGTGGCCCTGGTACCAAATTGGGTACCGGGGCCACTCCACTACGCAGTCCAGAAAGCTACCTCTGTGCAACGTTTCGGACTAAAAACAATATTGTGAGGTGTGAGGTGTTCAGAATAGACTGGAAATTAGTGGAAATGATTGTTATTGAATGCTATTGAGGTTAATAATAGCGTAGGAGTATAAAAAAAACAAAAAACTGGATTTTAGTGCTTTTTATGCTTTTTTAAAAATAAATCAGAACCCAAAACCCTAAATCGGAACCAAAACCTTTCGTCGGGTGTTTTGGCAAAACAAATCAGAACCCAAAACCTCAAGCTAATCAGAATCCAGAACACAAAACACTTAAAGTGCCAGTTCAAGACCACGCAGCTTAATATAAAAGTGCGCCAGCCACCTTCCAGCATGAGGTCGATAACCTACTGGAAGGATGTTAAAGTCTTTACTCAGATTTACTTGGATGACATTGCCATTTCGTGTAAAACCTGGGAGGACTATCTGAATCATGTAGGGCAGGTGTTGGGGCAGATTCGGTGGGCAGATCTGACAGAGCAGACAGGTGTCATGTGGAGATGTCAGAGGGGCAGTACCTGGGACATTGTGTGTGTGTGTGTGTGTGTGTGTGTGTGTGTGGAGGGTAGGTTCCGAGACTGGCCCCGGCCTAAAAACCAAAGACAAGTAACGGCATTCTTAGGGACTGCAGTGTACTACAGACATTTTGTGCTGGACTTTGGTGTTGTAGCAATAACAGATCTCATTAAGAAATGACTCCTCAAGACAGAGGGACACCTGCTTGTGAGCTGGCATCATGTGAGTTCCAGTACTGATGGTGCCAAATTGTGACAATGACTGTATTATACAAACTGATGCATCACAGTGCTCAGACAGGTAGGTGCAGATGAAAGGGAGCACCCTGTGACTTATTTGAGCAGGAAACTGCGGGGCTGGGAGTTGGGATATGCTACAATTAAAAAGGTGTAATTGGGGATGGCTCAAACGTGTGTATTTTTATATGTCCATGGATGATGATATCTGCCACGGATAAGCATGCGGTCTTTACAGCCACTTTGTTTAGTTGGTTGGAGTTTAAGGAATCGGTTGAATTTAAATCATCCTTTTTTTCCCCTCCGACTCTGGTAGTTTGAGACAACGTGATTGTTCACATCAGATTTATGTCCCTCAAAGGATGGGTCCTAACTGGCTTCGCCAATCACTCATGGTTTCCACTCACTCCATAATTAAACTTGGACACCACCACTCCCATTTACACCTAGTTTCCTTATTACCCTCTTTTCTTCCCTTCCCCACTCTGATTCCTCCTGGTTTCCACCTCATTTGTTCATTTGTTTTAATCCTAAAATGTAAATTTTCTGATACAGTCAACGTCTCGCTACATATGCAGCTGATATATATATATATATTGTAATATTTTGATATGTCCTTCATACTTTCTATGTAGCTCTCTATCCACCGATTTTGTATTCAGATACATACACACACACACACACACACACACACATACATATATATATATATATATATATATATATATATATATATATATATATATATATATATATATATTATATAAAAGCCTAGCAGGGTGTGTTAGTGTGTGTGTGTGGAAAAAACTACCGGGTGACAGAGTTCTCAAGCTGCAGCGCCACCTGCTGGGCGGAGTTATATACTACACTGACCTACTAAATTCTTAGCATTATCTTCTAATATATAAAAGCCTAGCAGTGTGTGTGTGTGGCGATGAAGATGACAAGAACCTTTTTAACACCTTAAGTAGCTTGATTTGACTAGAATGCATGAGTATCATGCACGGGTTAACATGTATGTATGTATGTATGTACACACTGCTAATTGGTATCCTATGGGTGACGTTTACTACCGTAAATTTGATCTATACCAAATGGAATGGAACATCAAAGAAGAATTTAAAGATGGTCTTGTAGCAGTTGGTCCATATGGAGGAGCAATAGGTTGTGACAGAGGAATGGCTTGATCTTTTACATGGTCCAAGAAAATTCATGGTCTTTTGACTATCTGGTACGCAGTTTTTATTTACCTAGGGTTGCATGTTGCACATGTGTGCTACATTTTTCACCTTTGGGTTTGCTACCTATTTTAACACTTTGTCTCCTGGTGGAGGACTATCTCTGGGTTCTGGTGCAGTTTTTATACATTACAATACTGCACTATGTTATTTTTTGTTCTGTTTTTCTACATTGTCGTTATGTCTGATGGAGATTGAGAGGGACTACCTCTGAACAGGAAACCTCCATATGATCTATACTTCTTGAATACATCCTTACGGTACGCAGTTATTACATTTTCCCAACACCATATTTGTGATAATACACATTGGGGCGCCCTACTTGTTTTTTCTGTTGCAATATATATATATATATATATAATGTATGTATATGTGATTCAAAAGTCGCAGTACACCCTTTTATTTCAAAAACTCTAGTGGAATTGGGCTGATTGGCCGATTTCAAGATGGCGGCCATGTTTGGTACATACCGTAAAAGATAGACCACGTCACCCATACCTTACTGGAGTATTCAGGTTTACCAATTTCCTGTAGAGTTTTTGAAATAAAAGGGTGTACTGCGACTCTTGAATCACCCTGTATATATGTATGTATGTGTATATATGTATATATATATATATATATATATATATATATATATATATATATATATATACACATACATACATACATACATACATACATACATACATACATACATACATACATACAGTGATTGCCAATTTTGGGCTGCAATAAAAATTCAGCCCTATCTGTGGCCGTCATTTAACTGTGGTTCGTGATTACAATTTGTTATAGTGGCTGCAACACACTGGTGAATGGCAGAGTGGTGGAGCCCAGCATCTCAAAATTAAGCGTTTCATATTGTTGACAAGCAAGGAAAGGTGCACAGTAATGCGATTTGGCTGTTTCGCAATGAAAAGTCGGGTCCGCTGGGTAACCCCAGAGACTACGGGACTAAGAGCCAAATTGTTGGCATATGGCTCAAAGGTGACCCACATGGACAAGCGAGAGAGTGTAGCAGGGAACTCCCCCACCTTCCATGTGCTAAAGAGGGTTGCTGCAGCACCAGAGAAGTTCATCTTTAGTGCAGTAGAGGTGACTGGGTTAAACACTAGTGCAATGCGCTGGGGGTATGGAATTGTATATACACTTGTGTTTTTATGTGGATTTTTTTTTTTATAATAAGTGCACTTAGAACTGTGTGACGACGAAGCGCCAGTCAGTGCCTGGCATGCAGCAATGAAAGTGTCGGCAAAATGTGTACAATAATATGTGTATTTAAAATTGTTTTATATTTAAAAATGTGTAGTTAATAAAAAGGTAAATATGCTCCGAATCCTCCCTATTGGTCCAGTGGAGTTCCAACGCTCCTTTATTATACCGCTGCTCCAGTTGCTGTTGGTGGTGACCTGAACACTGCAGTGCCAAGGGATCCCTGATCCATGGTGTTCCAGTGGAGGGCTGCAGGGGTAAGCCCTGACAGCAGCCTCAGTCCAGTGGCTGCCAGAGGTCTGAAAATTGTGCCTCCTAAATTGAAATAAATCCAGAAGACTCAGGGCAGGCTGGGAGTCCCGGCCTGCAAAGAATTACACTGGGGCTCAGAAAGCTCCAGCAGTGGCAGCCCGGTGACTGATGCCATCAATCAAGAGCGAAATTTGGCTTTAAGGTAGACCCTGGAGCAAGGCCTCTGAAAGTATTTTAGTGGGGTGATTTAAAGATTAAGTTTCCGGCCGTAGACTTGGAGGCACCAGGGGTGGAGAGGAGGCTGTGCCTTTGTCTCCCTGGCAGTTGAGGCTGATTCACGTGCTAGCTGCATGAATCAACCTGGATTGACTAAAGGTACAGGAAGCTGGGTTACCTCTTGTCAGGTTATGTGCTCAAAATTGTTTAAAAAGAGCTGTATTGTGTATTCCAGCTCTTATTTTGGAATAACACTAGTACCCCTAATTAGTGTGTAACAGTCCTTATAAGGACCCTTTAAGGCAATAGCCATTACTGCTTTTAAGTTTGTGCTTGACGCTTATTGACTGCTGTAACCTGTGACCAACAGATAAGAGCACACACTCTAATCCATTTACAGGCTGTACTGTGTTGGAACCAGCATCTCTGTGTCTACGATCTGCCCTCTACCCAGCAGATCTGATGCATAATAAGCGGTCAGCTAGTCACCAGCAAAGAGCTGCTGCAACAGCTAGACCAACTACACAGATGTAAGTGGTGCCAGTGAAGGTGCATGGTGGTGGCAGCACTATCTTTCTACAACAAGTGCACAGTTAGCATTTGCAGTCGGCGAGTGTCTGGAGGCAGATGACAGCAGGAGTGGTCCGTAATGGCTGGATAGTGACGGATGGAAAGCAACGCCGATAAAGACCTCCCGAAAAGGAAGACCAGGTGGCAGAGTAAGTCTATCCATCATCAGCAGCATCTATTTATATAGCGCTACTAATTCCGCAGCGCTGTACAGAGAATTCACTCACATCAGTCCCTGCCCCATTGGAGCTTAAAGTCTAAATTCCCTAACATACACACACACAGGCAGACAGACAGAGACTAGGGTCAATTTGATAGCAGCCAATTGACCTACAAGTATGTTTTTCCAGTCACAAATACCTTGAAGGACTTGCCTTGAAAGCCCAGTACTACCACTGAAATGTAAGTGTACATACCTACTTGTGTGTTAGATGCTGAAGTCTCTTTTAAATTGTGAGTGTGGTACCCTTACATATAGTTGTGTTTGGAGTATTTCTGCGTTTTCAAAGACATTTGCAGTCCAGTCATGGTGTGAGAGAAATATTTATCTTTGAAAAAATATACTTGGCATCATTCCATTGAAACGCATGAATTCAAAAAAAGATTGAAGAGAGATGGAGACTGCACCTTTTTCCAGATATCCCCATTTTAGAAGAAGTCTGCAAAGCGGGCATATTTTGCTATGATCTCTGCTAAACCTAATTTATTTGGTGCACCGCTACTTTTTAAAGGACATCTCCACCTTTCTGGAATTTTAATTATTTAAGATTCGCACCATGTATAACAAATTCCGTGAGCCCCGTCTTTACCTAAAGACGAACTTTTGCTCACTGAAAATCATGCTCATTTTCTCTACAGTGACGCTGCAGACAAATTGCAATTCATAGCACTCAGTGTAACAGCTTCCATATAGCTCTTTTGTAGACGTATCATCATCACCATTTATTATAATTTGACTTTGTCCACCAGTGCGGAAAGCTAGCACACACAGACACTAATAATCATGGGCCAATTGATGTATTTAAGATCATCAACAATTATTCCCGAAACATGGTTTTATCTAATGTTTAGTTTTTACCACTTTATAACTGCAATTATAACTCTGTCCATAAGAGGGCGGAATTGTAGTGTGTTTATTTGCATGCATGTTTTTTTTCTAAATGTGCATGACTAAACTCAAGGTATGTGAATGCATGATTCAGAAAAGCTGACAAAATGTGGTTTTTAGGCAGGTTTTTTTTCCATTATTTTTAATATTGTGTGTTCGGTTAATTAGAGTAGAAGGTATAATGGCATTAGACAATTTAAATAATGTTATAATCTTACAATAATAAATATGAGGCCATGCTGGTTGTGGACCATAAATTGGTGTGCATTCCTGTGCAGCAAGATCTATGTTATTCCACAAATCGATAATAATCTGAGCAGATGCTAAATACTACTTGAAAGCACAGTCTCATATTTGCACTGTATGTACATATACCATTGCCAAACCAAACTTTTTATTGTGTAGTGTCCATTATTCCCTACATGCTTGTTCACAAATGGGCACACAAAAAAATAGGTGCATAATCTAGGGAAGATTTCAAAGAACCCCAACAGTAAAAATATTGTTTATTTGTAAAAATGTTTTACCATGTGCTATGAGGTGAATTAATATATTTCAAAAATCTTTTTCTATTTTTAACACCCAGTCATCCAAAAAGCAACAGAGAATGCAAGACATTTATATAGAGTAAACAAGTAATACTCTGTGTACAACAATTAAAAAAGCAAAAACCTAGCAGTAGATGGGGCCTACTTAAAAAAAAAAAATAGACAATCAAACTTGTAAATGTATGTATTTTTGTTGCTATTTAACTATCTTTTTTTTTTAGTAGATGTTTCATATCTATTACTAAAGCGATGGGTCTTGTAAGATCGGTTGTGCGATGTGTAGGTGCAGGCACTGATTATATTTGGTATATATGGTATCTAGAAAATGGAGTCTAACGGGCACATGGACAGGAAATATTCAGGGGACACTCATGCTGTGTCTAATTAATACCTACATTTAAAACTGCTCTTTGATTTTAAATGTAGCAAAGTGTGTTTAAACTATCATATATAACATTAAAATCAAATAAATTGCACTTATCAGTTGCATATTATGTGCACGTTTAAAATACCATGGTGTACTTTTATCAAGCAAGGAATTGACATGTCTTGTCTGCTGTATTGTTGGGAAGCAGCCTTTTAATTAGAGGACACAATGACCGTTATATACATAAGAATGCATAAAAAAACAATTGGGGCTGAAGCCTCCTTCCCCCTTTGTCTTAAGGCTGCATGCACAAGCAGGCCTCTCTTCAGAGAGAGCTGGCGTCTCAGGGTTAATACTCTGCAATTTGCAGCCAACCAGAGCGGAAGCTGTTTTTTCTCTCTCTCTCTCTCTCTCTCTCTCTCTCTCTCTCTCTCTGTGTTGCTTTAAGGACAGTTTCAGTCGGCCTTGGAGGATGGGGGAATAAAAGGTTTGTTGAAAAGGACAGACAGTGCTAAATGCTGCTCCTGTGTCATGGGAATGCCATGCCTTTCTAGTTTTTTATTATTAGTTTCACATTTCTCATTATTTCTCACATTTTACATGTGCTTACTGCTCCAGCTCTGAGGAGAATGTTTTTAGAGGCCTGCAATTTTTTTTTTTTTTTATCAAAGTAAATACACATAGTAACAGTTACTGCATTGTATTAGAAAGTTCAGTGTATTGTGCATGGGGCAAAGCTTGCATTGCAGAATGATCCTTGTGTGTGTGCCTGTGTGTGTGTTTGTGTACTGAGACTGTTGCTAGCTGTGTAAAGAGCAGTTCTTTGTGTCATTTTGAACAGTTCGCTCTGAAATAACCTGTAGGTTATGTGGGGAAAAGGCCTAACTTAGCCTGTCTTTTTCTTTACACAGGATGGCTCCTGCTTGCTAATGCTGTACAAAGATAATCTCTCAGGAAGTGTTTCAGCCAATGGCCTGAAGCATTACACTTGGATTCCTGAAAGCATCCAATCCTGCCTCAGCTTGTATCAGGGGGAGTCTGTTCATCAGGCTGGAGTGCCAAGCCCTTTCTGTCTGAGAACTGAGAGTCTGTCCTCCATGTTTTATGTATTGACATAACACTGTAACAATGCATCCACAGAGGTAAGCCATACTTTTTGTAGTTTATTCCCATCTCTTGGACATAGAGATTGTGCTTTTGCAGGTTGCATCTCCAATGACTTTTCGCGCCAAATAACCACAACAGCAACTGTTTTAAATCTGTTTTCCTGGGGATCACATGGGTAGGTGTCATTAGCCACTGATTGCTGCTGCAAACTGAGGTTAGAGGAAAGGTGGTGGGGACAATGGTGCAGTAACTTTTTCTGCTTTTAAAGTGTGGGTTCTGTTTTTTGTTTTTTTCACAATGCCCCCCTGGTTCAGCAAGGAAGATCTCTGCATTATTGTCTGTTCCTGTGTCACATGCTGCTGAAGGGAACATGGAGGCTAACTCAGCACAGGCATTCAGCTGCTTTACAGGGAGTCAAGCAAAAGAAACTGGCAAACTGAGCTGCAGGCAACTTTCCTTTTCCTATCACTAGAAGACCAGGTTACCCCAGGAATATCCCTTTTATACCGACTGCAAGGAACTCCCACAATACTTATGTCTGACATAAATTTTGGGCCTAGCCTGCATCTATTGGATTTCTAAAATACCATCCTATTAAACCTTTTTATTTGTTTATTTTATATTCTGAGGATTGTGGCAGCCTTAAGCATTTGTGTTTTTTTTGTTTTTGCACCAGAATATACATTTTTTTTATTTTTTTTAATATTTACTCTGGATATATGACTCCCTTCAGCACAGAAGCAAAGTAGTATGGATATCAAACAGTAAGTAAAGTATGTGTTTTTACGTCTTAAAATACCATGTCAGCAATTTTTAATGACATTTTAAAAAAACAAATAGTGATCAAGGTTTGCTGCTATCCACACAGATGGGAATATATACTTTTTCATTCTGTTATTTTGTTGAAAGACCATATATTTTCAAGCTTTCTTGTTTATAAGGGTATTTAAACATCTGTAGTGACCCTTGTTAATTGCTATTAATAATATTTGTAGGCCTTTTCCCCCATACTGCAGAAAGGGTTATTCAGTGTTTGCTTTTTAATGTTTATCTGCTCCTGGAAAACATAAAGGTAAGTTTAGGGTATTTATTGTGTATAGTAGTTAAGAAAGCATTTATTCTATTTTATTGAAGACAAAAAAGAAAATGGTTATGTTCCCTCTGCATATTTTGATATTTGTATCTGGTTAATCTGCATCTTAAGTTGTGCTTTTGCTTCCTGCCATTTGTAAGCTGTGGTATATTTTTATTACTGTTCTCACTGAATAGCATGATTATTTTTATTTTTTTTTATATATAATTTTTTGTACTGTATGACATCACAGGTCCCACCAACTGGCTGCTCCATGCACACAATATTTAGAAAGGAAAGGATGTGGTTTCTCCAAATTAGGTCGTCTTGGCAATCTCAGATTTTTATCAGCCATATAACGAGGTTTAATTTTAGTTGCTGAAATAATAATTGGGTGGCGGATCTCCCCAGCTGTGTTTCAGTTTGAGGGAAACTGTTAAAGTGTGTGGGAGATTATATTCTTAGATACTGTAAGTTAAAGGCTATTAATGTTGTGTCGTCTTACCCCACCCCCCTCCAACTTCCTTTTGTGACACAAGCACTATTGTATTTGCCATGTTTGCCTGGTAAACAGGTCATTTACAAATGTTAACTGTTACTAGTTATCCCATTCAGCCTTTCAGGAATCTTAATTTATTAAACCAGATATATACACAGTGTGTGTTTCTGCACTGTACACTGTTCTCCATGACAGTGGCCACGGACAACTTTCTGGCAATGAAGGGTTAACATTTACAAAATGGAGCTGGTTTCTCTGACGTCACTAGCAGTGCAAGCTCCTCCATCTTGATATAAGAAAGTGTTAGCCAAGCAGCTGCTAGAAGTTTAATGAAAATTGAGCTGTCTCCCTGCTGAAAGCAATGTCAGAGAAAGGGTTTGCATTCTTAAGTTAATTTATTTCTCTATTCACCCCACCACAGATTGCAGTGACGTACCTGCTTCCTGCTTCTTTTTCAAGCGTCCATTGCAACGACCATTTTGCCACTTCTGTTGAGCAATATATATTTTCTATCAGCAATTATAGACATGGGGGTTAGAGTTTGGGCATTATATTGTAAAAGTAGTCTGTCTGCACTATTAATATATTAGTTATCTTTTTATTCCAATCAGCAGGCAATATTATAAGGGGCTACACCCGTCAAGATGGCAAGTCATGATAGGGTAATGAATCTATTGACCACTGTAGCTTAGGTCAGGGCTAAATATATTCTCTCTCATGTTAAATTTGATAAAAGAAATGTTCTGAACCAAAGGGGTTAATTTCCCCTCTTTGGAATTTAGCCATTTCATCTACACCAATGAAATGTTAGCTGTTTTTGTTTTTTTTCTGCAGCTTTGTGATGCATTATTAGGAATTGTTAACACATTTGCAGACGAGGCACACTCTCTGAACACTGAATCCAGTCCTGTTTGTCACACACACAGACATGGTAAAAAAATGCCTGCATTGCACCAAGATGTCTGAAATCAAGGAAGGAGCAAAAGGAAAAAATCCAGCCTTTTCAGACCAATCAACTGTCCTGTAAAGCTGTATACACCAATGACAGCACAGAGCTGGTTAACAGCTGACAACTGGAGAGCTGAGAATGGCATCGTTCTGGAAGTTTCTCTCAGCGCTGCTGGCTCCATGTCAGTGATTCAACTCATTCCAATAAGTGCATGTTTTTACTGCTGTGAATCCAGAAAACTAGTCAAAAAGTTGATCTGAAGGTGCAGTTTGAGGGAGGAAGTGCACTTATTTTGTGTATTGAAAGCATGTGAACATTCTCCTGCAGCTGACCTAGGCATGACATTTCTTTCCCATAATAGTCATGAAATAAATAAAAAAATACATTTTTTACACTTATGGATTTTGCAGCAGTGAAACACCCCTTCTTATAGGCCGCACCCAACCACTGGACATATAATCGGAAGAGGTTAAGCAGAATCACCTCACACAGCAGATTCACTAAAGCAATTTGCCTTTGTACTGAAACATTACACACATGAACTCATTTTCTGTACAGTGCAGCGGAATTGGTGGCGCTATTTAAATGATGAGAGAGGTAGTCTAGATGAATGAAACAGTGGTCCTTCAATGTTTGAGAGAGGGTTTTTTTTATGTTTGGTAAAGACCAGTAAGCATTCAGCCTTTTTCCATAATAGCTTTGTTAGGAATGATGTTCCTTTAAAACATAAAACATCTGTTTTATCCACAGAGAAAGCAGATTTTCTGTGCTCTCATGAAAATAATATTCATTTTTTACAGTTTGAGTTACCAGGTGATCCACTTCTGGGCCTTGATTAAAAAAAGAAGCAAAGAAAATATGGAAGTGTGTTTCAGGCCAGCAAACTTGGTATCGGGCATACTGAGAATAATATTTTATATTGCCACGTGATTAGGGCAGACACATAGTATATGATGACTCAGCAGTGGGGCCCTACAGCCCTAATTCAAGGTGGGCTCTTTAACCAGACACTGCTCCTTATTGATAGAGTATATTTCGCTTTACATAAAAACAATCAATATTCTTATTACACTCTCATTTCCATGCTACTCATCTGTCATCGTGTCTTTGGATTCCCTTTTAGGTATAGGAAATATGTTGCTTATAGAAAGTGACATTATAGTGGATCTTTTACAACTAGATGCATGCCGTTCAGTATAGTAATGGGTAAATGGAACAGTGGTACTCCCAGCCATGAAGGTGTCCACTTCTCTTGTGAGACAAGTGCTTTCCCCACTATACCTTCTTCCTTATTGACCACGGTTATTTTTAACACTTTATTTAGTGTTACTGTATTATGACAGCAGCCACCTCCTACATGTCACATGTTTTGTGAAAGACGTCCATCTTGTGACACAACTGTCATTTCAAGTGTGAAGAGAACACTGCATATTGTAAGAAGATGGGCATGTTGTAGAGTACTATTTGTCCTCACTCTACAGTAACGGTCCTTTACTTAGCATGTTACACATTTCAGTTATTGGTAAATATAGGACTATGATATGTGATATCACTACGTAATGGGATGAGGAAAACTGCTCTTGCTACATAATTTAGCAGCAGTATACTTTGCTGCTGTGTAAAGTCAGCTGTGGTCTGGGTAATCTGAGACTTGCAGCCCTGACAATTTTGTGCTTATGTGTCTGTACAGTTAATTTGTAACCAGATGTGTCAGTGTATAATGGTGGAACTAGCTCAAAATGGTGGGGAAATAAATCATTCTGTTAGGTGAGATCTTTCTTGTGAAATAGCAATCTGTATAAAGGAATAAAGGCGTACATAACCTTAATTGGTATATCTGTAGACAATATTTTCTGTACCATCATTAACTCATATATAGAGCATAACTTACCCACTTTGAAATGTTGGTATCCGGGAGCCTGCGGGGGGAGGTGGGGCGTTATGTGACATCATGATGCAAACGCGTCATTTGACAGCGGGGGGGCAGGGCCAAACGCCGTTATTCACCGGGAATCGCGGTGTTTGGGACCTAATTCTGCCCACTTCACCTTCCTAGTGAAGTGGGCAGATCCAGGAGATTGCCACACTCTCCCGGGGAATTCCGTGAGACTCTCGCAAAATGCGGGAGTCTCCCGGACATTCTGGGAGAGTTGGCAAGTATGATAGAGAGGCAGTGGTGCAAAACCTTTTTTAGTATGAGGGGCTGCAGATATAGTACTCATTTGAAGACTCCACAATAAAACTTAACTTGTTTAAACATGTAAAATGTGTTGAATTTACTACAGTATATGATGCGTCTTTGCAGTTTTGCCACGCCTTGTTTATTGCATCACATTGTTAATAAGTCAATATGCACAGTAATGAGTCACATAGGAAGCAAGCAACTCACCCTCACCTCTGTCGTAACACCCCCCCCCCCCCCCCAAACACACACTTCTGGAGTAACACATTCCACCTCCACACCTCTGTAGCAACACATCCTCCGCCCCACCAACAAACCTCTGAAGTAACACCCCTCCCCTTACCTCTTTAGTAACACACTCTCCCACAACCCTCACCTCTGTAATGACCAGGGCCGTAACTAGGGCAGTGCGAGTGGGGTGTAACGCTGAAGGGGAGCGCAATTTATGATCATTTTAGGTTCATTTGGTTAAAATTGAGGGCAAGGTAGGCGCCAGGTTCCCTTCTCGCTCCAGGCGCTAAAGTTTTAAGTTACGGCTCTGGTAACAATCCCCCCCCCCCTTCACCTCGGTAACAGCACATTCTCCCACAGCCCTCCCACTGCCATAGGCAAACCGAGGGGAGGTTTCTAGTGCCTGGAAACCCCCCTCCAAGCTTGGGGCACTGTATAATTGAGGTGGCTGGACCCTGCCCCAGCTTCACACGGCTCTGTCTGAAAAGGGAGAGCTGCGTGCACCTAACAGTAGTGAACGCAGCATTGCCCATGTATATTATGGGGATAGGAAGAGTTGGAGAGCAGCCAATCACTGTCTACAATTATAGCCACGCCCCCATGCATGCTGGTCACGCCCACTGGCGGCGTGGTGTGGAAACTCCCCTCTACAAATCCTGCGTTTGCCCCCGCACTGCTGTGGCAACATATTGCAACATCACCCCCCCCCCCCCCATGCAATAACACATTTCCCCTTCATCTATGTAAAAACACATTCTTCTTTCTCTCTCTGTCCCCTGTAGCAGCACATTCTCCCCTTCCCCCATCCCCCACCAGAAAGCCATTGTACATTTATTACCTGTCCTCCTCAGTCTGTCTGGTGAGACTAAGCTCCGCAA